>NC_142028.1:120707222-121349130 GCF_982192425.1 Myodes glareolus | reverse complement strand
ATTTGTTGTAGCTTCATCAGAAACCACCCTGTCCCTGGCACCATGTGTGTCTCCCCTTGCTTTAACCAAGTTTCTGGAACAACACCCCTTCATGAAATTCTTCCCTGCTGCCCTGTGGAAAATGAAACCTTCAACATGTCCCTTTACCATGAACTTGCGTCCTACTGGACAGATGGTACACATAAAATGTGTGTGTGGGGGGAGGTCCCCATGAACACATGCACAATTGAGATGGAGACAAAGACACTAAGCAGTAAGCCCATTGCTTGGTTCTAGCTCTTAGCTCAGAGCCTAGGACATAGCAAGTATTTAAAGCATATTGTTGATTTCAAGAGGAGGCTAAGTGTGTTGAGTCGGGGATATGAGAAACAGATTTTTGTTGTTCTCAGTTTGAGCTACTGACACTAGAAAACTCAGGACTGTCCCCGTGGCATGTTTTAGTCACAAAATGGCACTTCATTAGGCCACGGGTGCTCTCTTGGTTTACAGTAAAAGCCAAGATTCTTTAATCCACTCACTGTGAGTCAGCTAGGTCTTGTTTTTTTTTAACCTCAAGACTGGGTTGAAAGGTTCTAAGTTTGCAGGAAAAGAGATGTGCCTATCAGTTACTTGAAGAAATTAATAACTATTGTTTGTTATTATTATTTTCATGGTTTTTCAAAGTAGGTTTTCAGATGAAGTTCAAACATATGAAAATAATGGTCATTAGCCTGAAGCAAGAGCTTGCTGTGTGCTAGGGGCTGATCAGATGTTTTTTGCCTTACACATAGGAGGAAGGTAGTAACATGCCCTCCATTCTACTGTGGTTTAGGACACTTTGTTACGGGCCTGGAGTTACTGAATAGTTAAATCAAAATTCAAGCATAAGAATTTTGATTTCATAGCTCACTTTCAGGTTCAAAATCCCATTCCAGGCAACAAGGTTACTTCGGCAGGGCAAGGTTCCAAGATCAGTGTTGGTGGTTACAGTTTTTGTTCCATGCAGTAATGAACCTAAAACCCAATGAAGGGAAAGGGGTCACCCAAGGTCTCACATTAAAGTTTGCCATTGCCTGGACCTCACAATCAATAGCAAAAGGTGGTCAGTAGGGGTAGCATCCATGTGATAGAGACAGGACACAATGAAGACATTCGGGTAGTAGATAGGGACCAGGAATGTATGTATATGATACCTAATGCCCAGAGAAAGAAATTAAACTGACTGAGGTCACACAGTAAGCCAGCACTTGAATCTCTCTCCTGGGGCTAACATACATTAATTTTCCTCTGTAATTAAGACATCTTAATTATGATACAAGCCGCCAGGCCACACTCACAGATGATCTAAAATCTCTGTGACAGGAAAGATGTGGTGTGCATGTCGTTGTGTATTTATGCAGCACACAGAACAGGGAGATTGGTGGTGTGTGTGTTCTTGTGTATTCACGCAGTGCGCAGGACAGGAGGACTGGTGGTGTGTGTGTTCTCGTGTATTCACACAGTGCACAGAACAGGAGGATTTGGTGTGTATCTTGATTTTTTTGCATGTTATTATTTGGTGGCTATTTTGGAAACATCTTTTGGAGATTAAGTCCAATTAGGAAACAGATGGCACTGAAATATTGTCAAACATATCAGATCAGCAGCAAATCACTGGCTTAATTATGTAAATAATTAAAATGTATATTTACACCTGATCGTGCAAACAAGGGTGAAACGTCTGCTTTCAGGGTTGGTTATAAGTCCTGGCAAGGTGTCAAACTGTAAAAGTAGGTCCTGCCCAAGTCACTTCTTTAGTGCCTCACTATCTTGGAAAATATTCATGAGAAATAATTAAGAATCAATGGATGGTTTGGGGAGAGGGCTCAGCCCATAAAATGTTTGCTTTGCAAGCATATGGACCTCAGTTTGATCTTCAGTACCCACATTAAAATAAAAATAACCCATGTGTCTGTACTCACTGTAATCCCAGTGATGGGGAGGTGGAGACAGGCAGATTCCTGGGGCTCACTAGCCTGGTCTAGCCTACTCACTAAGCTCCATATCAGTGAGAGACTTTGACTCAACAAGCAAGGTAGGGGCTAGTGAGATGGGCCAGTAGATGAGAACATGTGCTGAATAAGCCTGTTGATGTGAGTTCAATCCCAGGAACCTATTTTGAAACCTGGATGTGATGGTATACAAATGCAATCCCTGTACTCCCACAGCAAGATGGGAGGCAGACATAGAATGACAACAGTGCAACCTCTCTCTGCTTCCCACCATGTTGTAGGAGTGCCGGCATTACATTTGCATACCACCATATCTAATGCATGAACTAATGCTGTAGAACCATTCTCTATGTAGAGATATCTTACTCAGCCGCAAGGGGTGAGGACCTTGGTCCTTCCTCAGTGAAGGGACAGGACAATCATGGTTGACTTTCCAAGCAAGGCCTTAACCTCTCTGAGGAGCAGATGGAAGGTGGGGTGGAGGAAGAGGAGTGTAAGGAGAGGAAGGAGGAGTAACTAGGATTGCTATGTAAAAAATTAGTTAATTAATTAAAAACAGAAATAGCAGGAAGCATGCTATCCCGGAGAACATAACCACAAAAACATCAAGAGAAAACCTGTCTCAGAAACAAGACAATATGAAAGACAGAATCCTCAAACACTGTCATCAGACCTCCACTTATGCGTCACAGTACATGGGTGCCTGCGAATATACAGTGTTACAAAGGTACATGGTTCCTGAGGATTTTCACCAAGTTACCCTCTGACTGCCACATGCATGCACACAGAGATAGATACGTGCAAAGAGATAGAGAAGTGATAGATAAGTGATAGATATAGATAGATGGATAGATAGATAGGTAAATAGATGATAGAAAAGAGAGATAATTTAAAGAATCAATAACAAACAGAAGTTCTCTGAACATGCTAGAGCTAAAGAATTGGGCTTGGCTAAAAGGTCTCCCTAGTGGGGTAAATGCAGCCTTAAGGCCTTTGGTTTTATTCCTGCCTTTCCTCTTTCCAAAACATTTGAAAGCCTACTGCTGCCTCAAACTCATGTTCCTTGTGCACAAACATAGTCTAGATTATGTTTACCTTGATAGAGACTTGTTTTCATACATATGTTCATTATACTCTACCCTCCAAAAAAGAATAATAAATATTTAGGGTTGTGAATATATCTCAGAGATACCTAATCCTGCACAAAGCCCCTAGTTTGATACCAACACCATTAAAATATAAATAAAAGGACTTATACAAGACATTGTGATTTGAGAAGAGGTCTGTGTTCTTCTCTTAGCTTACTCACCTGACACACTTTTAACAGCTATGAAACACAGATAAAGAAAACATAAACCTTCTATGAGCTGTTTTTTGCCAGACACTAATGTATACATCTGTTATTGTTTACAGTATCTCTGTATAATAGAAAGTAAGAAACTTGCTAGGATTAGCCAAGAATACACTGTCTATGTTCATGATGCAACAGTTAAAGCAACAGTCACTGAATAGTGAAATAGTCCCATTCCTCTCTCTCTTTTAATAAAGCTAGGCGGTCTGGAGTCCATGAGCATCAAGAGCCTAGCTGTTTCTATTTGCTTTTCCAATATCTTCAATGCACCGCTTTCATCTTCTGGTCCCAGTTCACTGCTTCAGTCTTTATTCTGGATAAATTTGTGCTCAAATATAGAGACCGTCTTCTAAGATGGTTTCCAATAATTCTACCTTCTGGTTACATGAGCCTTTGTATTGGCTTTCTTTCAAGTAGGGGTTTCATTGAGATCAACAAAATATAAGAAAAGTGAAAATAAGTAGTTTCTAGGATAAGTCATAGGAAATATATTAGTCTTGGTCTTTTCGGTTGCTCATTTTGGGAAAATTTTATACAACATCCACGTTAATTTAACACAATGGAAACCCAGCTTCATCTACCCTGTGTGTGAGTCAGCTGGAAATTGACAGAATAGTAGAATCAACCTTCAAATGACTGCACTCCAATGAACATGATTCCTGAACCAAAAATACCAGCATAGTCTGCTCCAAAATCCTGATGCAGACACCTGAAAAATAACTACTGCAAATATAAGTAGTCTAAAAAAACGTAGTTTTGAGTAATCCACTACATAATCTGTAACTAACACACCAGTTGACACTCAGATTCAACAATGGAAAAAGATGGAGAAAATAAGTAGTGGGAGCCATTTCTACCGAGAGAAAGAGAGAGAGAGAGAGAGAGAGAGAGAGAGAGAGAGAGAGAGAGAGAGGAAGAAAGATTCTAGGGTCTGTTCTGCCTTATGATCCTGTCTTTAAGTAACAAGTAACACTAGGTGTCTGGATTGGCATAAGGCATATCACTATTGTCAAAGTTGTAGATGGCTTTATGTTCTTTGTTATCTTTAAGCATCAAAATCCTTTCTTTTCAAGATCTGAGACCATAGCTTCTGGGCTCCCCCCTTTTCCTTAATTCCTCCCTCATTTTTCCCCTTCATTCTCTACCTGATTCCTTCCTGCCTTTCTCAATTTTTTGTCCTTTGGTATCTAACAAGGCAACTAAGCATGGTGATTTGATCCATCAGAGAAAGCAAGTAAAGGCAATCTGGATGGAATGTATGTAACAGAAAAAAACATCAAATTTTCTGTAGGTAACCTAAACATGGAAGGATAACCTAAACTTGCTTCAACTTTGTTCCATTCTGTTTCTGAAGGGCAGATGACCAATGCAGGTCCCTCTAAATGAATATAGATTTCACAAAGACAAACACAAGTGTTGGGAATTACTCTTACCTTCTTTCTCTCTTTTCCTTTCACTTACTAACTGCTATTTCCCTGTGAATTTGTGTTAGTCAGCCCACTCAATTATTCATTCATCTACGCACTTATTTACTGAGGACTTATCACAGCTCATGAGATGCTTGGAGCCCTCAGTAGTTCCTGATTACCTACTTGAATTATCTGTACTTCTCTATGGAACACTCTCTCTTCATCAGTCCTTTAGTTTGGCATCATCCTCCATTGTTTCACTGTCTTCCATGGTCTCCGATGACCACTCTCCCTTTCCCAACAGCATTCCTTCTATCTAGGATTCTTCTTGTGTTTATGTATCTGGTGGTACTCAGAAACACAAGAGAGAGACAATCCTCAGCATCCGACAAAGTATTGTCATTTATTATCTTGAGTTATTTAATTCTTTAATTTTTTTAACCTATAAGAATAAAGAACTTCCTAGGAAGGTTAGATAAATTAAACTCTGGAATCTATGTAATATAAAAACACTGTGTCAGGAAAAGAAGTGTTCAATGAATAAAGTGTTCACTGCACGTGTTGCCATCACTTCCTCCTTTGAACGTGGGAGGTGTACCACACAACTGTGTTACACCATAGTTAAACATTCTTGCTTTCATTTTTATTTTAAGATATCTCATGTATCTCAGGCTAGTCTTGAAGTGTCTATGTAACAGAAGATGACCTGAACTTTGATCCTCTTGCCTCTATGTTCCAAGTGCTAAAAGTAGAGGTGTGTGACACTCTCAATTTCTGAGGTACAGGGATTCTAGCCCAGGGGTTTCTGTATGACAGGCAAACCCTACTAACTGAACCACATCTTCAGTCCCTAAGCACACATGAGTGTCTGATAGCTACTGTCTTCTTAGCACGTCACTGTTTGTCTGAAGGAGACCCAGAGGGTGAAGGGAGAATCACACAGATAAATGGTGGTGAAGTTCAAACTAGAACTTAGTTTCCATCCTCAATCTGAACATTAACTCCCAAGGTCAACTAAAGCAGGGATATTTACAAATTTTATACTTACTATCCCTTTTGGTTAGAGAATTTTAAAATATTTTATTTATTACTACTACTATCGTGTGTGTGTGTGTGTGTGTGTGTGTATGTGTGTGTGTGTGTGTGTGTGTGTGTGTGTGTGTGTGTGTGTGTATACCATTGTGTGCATATGGAAGTCAGTGGGAAACTTCCAAAAGTCAAGACCCTTCTTGAACTTTGTTGAAGTAGGGTCTCTTGTTATTTATGCCCTACTCTGACAATCTGACCCTTGAGTTTCTCCTGTTATCCATCTCCTATCTCATGAGAGTAGTGCAAGAATTATGCATAGGATCCAACACACATGGGTTTCTGGGCTTGAACTCAGGTCATCAGATGTTCTCATCAAACAAGTCAGCAAGTTACCTTGCTGGCCTCTAAGCAGAAAGTGTTTTTACTTGTCATCAATATGTAGACATATAAAATAGATGAACAGATCAAACATTTACCAACTTAAAATTATAAGGAAAGTTATTTTAAAACAATTATTTAATATATGTATAAATTTTATCATTTATCTTAGAAAGCAAATTGGCCTATCAACAAGATATATATACATTACTTTCATAGAATAAAATTATGACTGAATATTTGCTACTTTAGGATGTGAAGTATTTTAAATTCTTTTTCTCAGTTGATCAGTTTTTTGATTTTACTACTGTTAATCTTGAGGATGCTATTTTGCATAAATACATAAAACAAGTAGGTATAGGGCCAATTCAGAAACCATTAAAAATTCTGTCCTAACAATCGGGGATATTCTTATCTAACAGTTCTCAAGAAATCTAGATCAGTAACTTAAACAGAGGTTTATAACACAATACAATCCCCAATATGCCAATTTCCCACTTCCAAGTTGAAGAATGATGATGTAAAAAAGATTGTTTTAATAAGAACAGAGTATTTTGTGGGTACACTATCATGCCCAATGTATGACATACATTTGTTTTGAATCTTGTCAAAGGTGGTTTAAGTACCATTTCCTAACTGCTTGTCATGGTATGTGCAAACAAATGCATGTTTAAAATCAATTCTGACATGAATTCTCATGTTATGATGGATTTTTATCAGTATCAGAATAACACCTTGGGATAAGTTTACATCTTATTTTGAATTAGTATTTTTAATTGTATATTCAGAAGCACTTTACTATTTTCAAATTTCAAGGAATGCCCATACAGTCAGTTACATGAGCCTACATACTGCAGAGAGAGAGAGAGAAGAAGAAGAAGAAGAAGAAGAAGAAGAAGAAGAAGAAGAAGAAGAAGAAGAAGAAGAAGAAGAAGGAAGAAGAAGAGGAGAAGGAGGAAGAGGAAGAGGAAGAAAGAGGAAGCAGAGAAGAAGTAGCTGAGAGCTAAAGGACTACAATGTTTTTGGACCTTCTCCCTCTGAAGAATTTTATGGGCCTCAAAAGGAATTGAGCTGTCACAGGAAGCTAAAGTCCTCAGGGAACTCATGCAGCTGACAAACAGCCACTGTACATGGCTCTCTCTCAGTTGGTGAATAGAGTTCAGAGTTACGACATCAACTGCCAAGCCCGTCTCATTTCCTAGATGAGCATGACAACATAAGATCAAATGATATCCTGCTTTTCTCTCTGCCCTTTATTAATTAAATGTATGGTCAAAACGCAACCAACCGGGTTGTAGTTTTTATAATGTGTGCGTTAAAAGGTGTCACAGAGGATACTAAAAAATTATAACTAAGAAAATTTTCAGACCAATGAGAGATTTTAAATAAGCAGAAATAGTTTAAAAGGAATGGGTTTCAAGAGGAAATGGGACCATCTTTGGAGAATGTCCTCCCCCTGGAGAACATCTGCAGAGACACCCAAAGCCAGCCATTGCTGTTGAGGTACCTATGGAGATTTTTTGTTCTCTAACATAATCTAACTTATTGTCTATCTGAAATTAATTTTCATGCTTGGAATGAGGTAAAGTCACAGTTTTGAGATATCTATACACAGTGAACTGATTACAAGGGGGGAAATCAACATATCCATCTCCTATTGAGACTAGGCCCAGATTCAGATCCTTCAGATACAGAAACTCTAGTCTTGGTACCGTGCAATCTGTACCTTTCCCCATCATCAATGGACAGCCAGAATTAGGGATCATAATCCCAGTCCTAAAATTGAGACTGAGCAGATCTGAGATTTAAACAGAAGTCTCTTTGGGACTACTCTACAATGGTGAGGGCAGGAAAAATGGAATAGTAATTGGAGGAAACAGTATCTAGAACTCCCCTTCCAGTTCTAACCAAAGCCCCCTTCTTTTACCCTATTTGCCCACTATTTGCCCATGGAAGAAAGCTAGCCTAATTTTAAAAGGTTTGAGAGCAGCTAAACTTGATGACATTTACTTTATTTAATCAGTAAATAGTTACTATGGAATCTACTACATGTCAGATGTTAGCCACTTCCGCAAGACTTTATATCTGGAAAGAAAAAGTGACTGAATAGCAGCATCAACAGAAGAATGAGAAAAGGAGTTTACAAGATTATGATAATATATATATATATATATATATATATATATATATATATATATATATAAGAATTCTCTAGTTGTAATTGGAAAAGGAATCTCTGAGGTAGCCTTACCTTATCTCTAGGCTTTAGAGGCTCCTCAACACCAACAAGGGGCTGTGAATATAAGATCCAGAGAAATCAAATAATCTTCAGGTTTAAAAAATACTTTTTAATCACTACAAAGATGATTTCAACTCCTCAGAGTCCATGTCTAGGGACATATTTGGTTCTCACAGCTTGGGGACTAGTGATGACTCTAATATGAAGAGCAGAGTGAAGTGTTGCTAAGCATCCTACACGTCCCCAAGACACCCAGCCTTCTGTGGTAAGAATTATTCACAAAAGCCACCAGGAAGAACAAGGGGGAAATCCTACTCTGAAGCTACATAAAGATAAACCAAACATTTTTCTAGGATTTTCAGTATTGCTGATACATGAACTATTGTGAGATATGGCCAAAGAACAAGTTAGTGGGGAGGGTTGAAAGGTTTCAAAGCCAAGAATTCTTTATCCCTGGTGTGGGAGGTCCTTCTGTCTATGTGTTGCTTTTATTGGTTAATGAATAAAGAAACTGTCTTGGCCTATAGCAGGGGAGGAGGAACGCCGAGTTAGGGAGACACCATGGAGCCACTGCTAGAGTCAGACATGCTGAAAACTTGCTGGTAAGCCACTGTCACTTGGTGATATACAGATTAATAGAAATGGGTTAAATTAATATACCAGTTAGCCAATGAGAAGGTAGAGCTAATGGGTCAAACGGTGATTTAATTCATACAGTTTCTGTGTGATTATTTCAGTTCTGGGCAGTCAGGACAAATAAGCAGCTCCTTCTCTAATAAATCCCCATGGTGGTATGTCAAGGCAAACTGCAACAGGACTTTGGTGATCACATTCTGAAGCAAATCTAAGCCCCTAAATGGGCTGTGATAAATCAAGAGTCTCATTTCCTTACATCACAGGCTTTGACAAGTTCTAGTTCTTGACCTTTGTCACTGTCTAGGCCACTTGACACTTTGTTTCCCTTTCTCAGTCAACTTCCACAGCACCTCCTTAGAAGTTCTCTTATTTGAAGTATAGCCCAGGAAAGCAATGAGGAGTCACTGACAATGACATGGAAAATTAAACCCTTCCCAAGTTTTAGCACCAAGACCCACAGATGGAGATCACTCAAGCAACATCTTCCCTCCTCTACTCCAAAAGAAAAATCCAACTTTGCTTTCTCTTTACAGAAGTTCATCTGCAAATTGGCTCCACAGGGGAAGAAAGTCCTTTTTGACATCTGCCTAATGAGCCCATTGCTATCTTGGAAATAAGCAATCATTGGAATTCTTGAGGTGTAAAAGTTCCTGGGATTTTTTTATGTGAGCCTATCCCCAGTTAAAGAAAAAGATACTTTTGTTCAGTGACATTGCACATTCCATGTCTTTCCAGACCTTGGTTGGACATGGGGACTCTAGAGCAGATTAGGGTGATTTGTGGAGCTGGAGTCATGCCTGGTCCATTCCTTAACTAATCTATTATCCCACAAATGAATCCTGAAGCTAAGCTTGATCTCAACACAGTCTGTCAGCCTCTACCATTTCTTGTGGGGATGATTGGCACAAGTCTTTACCCCTGGTTAACCATCCACTTCACAGCCCTTCTCCTCTGCCATTCCCTAATTTATCCTACCAAGCTTTAAAATGTGTCACCAACAATCACCATATTAAGAGTTTCTATGCTTAAAACACTTGCATCTGGCTACATATGGAACTTTTCATAGAAAAATTACTCAGCCTATTATTCCCAAATTTCAAATTTATTCAGGGTTTTAAAAATCAATTTATTAGGCTTTAACCACAAAAGTGCCAGGCCCCATGCTGGGCATTAAGGATACAGGAATGAACAAGCAGGCAGGCCTCTGCCTTCAGGGTACTTGTTACTGCTGTGATGAGGAAGGAATAGTTCAAAACAGAACCTACAGGAGACTTGGTGCCTGGGGACAGAAAGGGCTTCACAAACAAATTAGAGTCTTAACTTGCTGCCCTGAGGATGAGTGGGGATTAAGCAGGTGTGGTAGCTGGGTCTCATTGCTGTGACTTAGACCTGACAAAAGAGCTTTAAAAGGAGCAAAGATTTGTCTAAGTCAATGGTTCAGAGGTTCTGGTTCATCATGGTCCTCCTATTCCTCTGCTTCCAGATGAGACAAGGCATCTTGTAATAGAGAAAGCAGGCAGCTCACAAAAGACAAGAGAAAAGGAGAGAAAAGGAGAAAGAGAGAGAAATGGGGGGTCTGGTAACCTCCCCTCCCCAGGACCAGCCTCCTCCAGCTAGACCTTTCCTTCTGAAATTCCCTGAACTTTCCAAAACAATCTCAGTTGCCGAGAACCAAGTATTCAACACATGATCCTGTGCATAGGTGCTTAGGTTTAAAAACAAACAATTAGAGGAAGACGGTAAAGTCATGAAAACAGAATATGGAGTCCTGGAGTTAAGAGTGAGCATCTTGAGTGGGTAAAATAGAAATCCAGGTTTTCTGAAATGGAGAAAGACAAGAAGACTAAAAGACAAGGGCAGAGAAGGGCTCAAGGGCAGATCACGGGGCTTTTACTAAGTCCAATGAGAATACATGTGTAGTATGCATAATTCAATATGTTTGTTTGTGCTTTCTATGTATCCAGGCATGGGTAAAGAGAGATAATGTCAGTGTACCATAAAACAGTACCACTGATCTCTCTGATAAAAGAATGACTGGTCGTAAGGCTAAGATTCAAACATTGGTCCATTTTAGGACCCTGCAAAGCAGGGGACGCCCATCTGACTTTGTTCAGCAAGCTACCTTCTCCAATAATGCTCAGCAGAGTCATGAGCACCACCCAGGAAGCAGTTGATGAGTGACAGCAAAAATGGTACGGCCCCATGGCAGAAGCACCAGTACATGCAAAGAAAGACAACGTGCCAGTGAGACTGACCAGATGAACATTGTTTATGGAAAGTTTGTGGGGTAAGATTTGACGCATGAGTAAGAAGGAAAAAAAAGTGTTTCAGATGGGAGGACACACTTAGTAAAAAGGTGCAGAGGGGAGAAGAGTCTAGGAAAAAAATCTAAGATACGCTGTCCAGAGAGCAATGGAAGATTGATGCTCAGGAAAAGTGGCAGTCAGTTAGGCAAATTTGTGAATATGGGAATTTCTGAAAGCATAATGACTTAGGGACAACATACAACACAAAGGGAGCCATAGATCAGGACAAAGACGCCTTGAGAAACAGTATGTTTAGAAAGCAGTAGGTGAAAAGTTGGGAGTGTACAGAGAAAGAAGGAAAAAATAAACACAAATGTCCAGTGTCATCTAGAAAGAATGTTGAGGGGACAGAGAGCAGTTCAAAGTGTCAGGCTGAGTTTAATATGAGAAAGAGAAATTCAGACAGCACATTGGGTAAAGACAGAATTCAAGTTGTGTGAGTGTGTGTGTGTGTGTGTGTGTGTGTGTGTGTATGTATGTATGTGTGTGTAGAGAGATGGAACGGCACATTTGTATTTGTAACTGCATATGCATCAAATATTCAAGTATGTGCCTGCACATGTGAGCACATGCATATGGAGGCCAAAGGCCAAACATGCATCCTGTCTCTCAGGAGCTATCAAGCTTTCTTCTTGAAACAGTTTCTTACTGGGACCTGGGGCTCACAAGTTAGGCTACAGTGACTGCCTAACAAGTCCAGGATCTGCCTGGTTCTCTAGTGCTGGGATTACAAATATATCACCCTACCTGGCTTTTCAAAATTGGTATTTGTGCTTGAATTTAGGTCCTTGTGCTTATGCAGTAAACACTTTACAGACTGAGCCGTCTCCCCTCCTCCAGGATCCAAGATTTATGTGTCCTAGTACCAATCAACCTTCAAATCTTAGGAACTGGCAATTTCTAATTTGGCCATCCAAATTCTAGGACACTGAATGGGCCATGTTAGAAGGAGCTAGGCTGTAGATCTACAAACTGTCACCAGCAGGACCCAAATGAGGCCAACTGAGAAGAGGTTTTATTTGTTGAATGGTTGGAAAAATCAAGAGAATAATATTTTGTGACACATGAAATTTAAATTTCAGAGTTCATAACTATAATTTCTTTGGGACACAGCCAGGCTGCGGGGCGCATCCTGACCAGCAGGAATGAACGCCACCAAAAACGAGAATTCCTTCCCTGGTCACATCTTTATTTGGAGCATTCCCTTGAGGAAAATTGGGGGAAGGGAAGATAGAGCAGGGACAAGAGAAAGCTTAGAGAGAGAAGGTTGGGCCCAGAGGCAGCTGCTTGTAAGCGGTGGAGAGGCTTGAACGCTGTCCTGATTGGTTAATGCCATTCTGCTGTTCTGAGCATGTTCAGGCAAGGGTGCAGGCAAGGGTGCTCAGCCCCACATGGCTACCTCCAAACTGCAGGACCACCTGTGCCTCCAGGTGGCTCCCAACACCAGGCTGTGATTAAAAGTTGCCTATTGCTGCTGTCCAATAGGAGAGGAAATGGAATAGCTTTCATGAGACTGTGTGGGCCACTAAACCATGCAGAAAAATCTGTAGATATGCTTCTTGTGGGAGACTGTCTCATCTCGAGTCCTGTCTCCTCAGTACAAGGTGGGCCTCTTCATTTATTTTTCACTTCAGCCATATGGTCAGGTTCAAATATGTAACACATTCTCCAAGTTCAAGTTTGAATTCGGAGTGACAGAATCCTAATGGTTTGTTTATGTATTGTTGAATCCTTGTAGTAAGGAGTGAGTCTGCTTTGGGAGAAGCCTTGATTTCTAAGTTTCCCTTCACTGAATATAAATCTCCATGACAAACTATGACAAAGGTTTTGATGGAAGGATTGGCAGGGGCCGTATGTTCTATCAACCACTGGGAGGGTGACCTGGGAAAGGTGCAGCCCTACAGAGCAAGGGGACTTGTAGATGGGTCATGCAATTGGATGCTGAGTTCCATCCCAGGACACTGTCTGAAGAGAGCTAACATGCTGGGAGAGACGAGGAACTACTGTGGTCAGCCCGGCTTGGGAGGCCTGGTGCCAATTCAATTTTCACAGCAGCCCACCTCCATCTGGAATGAAAACTCTTTTCTTAATGCTCTTATTAAACCCTAATCTTAATCGTATTCATCATTATTAAGTCTTGAAATTGTCTGGAATATTTAAATAGGACCAAGCTGATAGTCGGAGGGACAGATTTAAAGAGACAGCGAGAATTCTCTTCGTGGAGCCCACCAAATAATCACTGAAGATTCAGACCCCGATAGAAACCAAGGTTTCTGAAGCGAATGATTTTGCCACAGAGTCACAGGGGAGGGGGCTGCCAATTACATTCGGCCTGGATAATATTAGTCTTTCTTTCAAAGTCTCCTGAAAAACTTATCAGGGAAGGGAAGAAGCATAAATGGAAGATGAATTAAGGGTTTAAATGTACCCAAGGACTTGCAGGGATATTGAAAGCGAATAACTATGGGCCTTGCTCCTTTCAGCTCCAAAACAATGTGTATTAAATAACTCCAATGCCTCAGTCCCTGTCGCCAAGAATCTAATTTCTAGCTGTCCCCGGAAGGTCACATGGCTTGGCCAGCTCTTATCTCCTGATACAGGACAGACCATCTCCATGGCTTTTAGAACTACAAGCTGAGGAAGAAGCAATGCTCTCTCACTCGCTCGTTCTTTCTTTCTTCTTTCTTTCCTTTTCTTTCCTTCTTTCCTTCCTTCCTTTTTCTTTGCTAAATAAAAAATTTAATTCAAGATGATGGGCTTCTCCTTTTGTTCCCTCATTCATCTGACAGGTATGGGTGAATGTGATTTTATCAATGATTTATTTTTTTCTGCATCCATATATTATAAGCACTATATACCTTGTTACACTAAATTCTGGCATAGGTACTATGGGGTGGATCCCACAGTGTCTGCTTCATAGATGAGGCAACTCATGTCAGGAGAAAATATATTAAGCACAGTCACCCTACCAAATTTGAACTCTGAACACATGCTTATTTCTCTTCCCTTTGTGTTTTACTGGCTTATCAGACTCCTACTGGCCCTCAGAAAGAGGATGATGTAGAAGAAAGCCATAGACTCACTGCAGGCAAGAGATCATTGAGGGCGAAAAAATTTTTTTTATAATATCCATATTATCAGGTTTGAATCCTGAATACTAAAACAATCTATTTAACCTTTACTCTGGATAATGCATACATTAGATGGGGTAACCTATATACCATCATAAAAATAGCGATTTGAAACCCGCTGACATAAAATCAAATAGCCCAGCCATAAAAGGCATCGCTTTTATGTGATTATCTTGCCAATATCTTCGTGTTGCTAAACTAAATCAAACTACAATTTTCCCGCATGCCCTGAATTTAATGGGAGCCATTAATGGGTCTGATTCCTTATAGATCTCCCTGTAATAGGAACATGGCCTCTTATGCCCTGGCCGATTAAAATAAAGCCACTATGCTGTCATCTGTTATGTTGCTTTGAGTATTTGAAGAGTGGCCCTGCTTGAAATACCAAAGTTGTTGACACTCAAACTAGCATTTCAGACGTTCCTAAAATACCTAGCATTGATATATCTTTCTGGAACTTCCTTCTGCTATTTCTTTGTATCATTTCTTCCCAAAATCCAGTATCAGGAGGTTGGGTTTTTTGTTCGTTTGTTTGTGAGAATCTATTTCTGGAAAGCAAAAACAGTTGCAATCAAAACTGCACTGTGATTGGCATCTTAGTGTACTAAGTACCGTAATTGGCATCTTAGTGTACTAAGCACCGTGATTGGCATGTTAGTGTACTAAGCACTGTGATTGGCATGTTAGTGTACTAAGCACTGTGATTGGCATGTTAGTGTACTAAGCACTGTGATTGGCATGTTAGTGTACTAAGCACTGTGATTGGCATGTTAGTGTACTAAGCACTGTGATTGGCATGTTAGTGTACTAAGCACTGTGATTGGCATGTTAGTGTACTAAGCACTGTGATTGGCATGTTAGTGTACTAAGCACTGTGATTGGCATTTTACTGTACTAAGTGGGAGGGTTCTGAAGCTAACTAAAATGTCAGCTATGCTCTGAGTTTTCTAATACAATCCTACACTCTACAACTCTTCCTGAATGTTTAGCCCATAGATCTTACAGATGTATCAACCAATACTTGGAGACGACCTAGACCTTTTTAAGGTCACTAAATGTATGAACAACATCTCTGAACAGTGAAATTCAGTTGAATAGGGAATAGCATTTCACCAGGAGCAAGAAACCAGTGATTTACAAAACTCAGAAAGCAGCTCCCACCACATCAGGAAAGATCCATGTGCCCATACGTCACCAAGGACCTGCAATCAGAATCAGTCTTAGGAAGTTATTACGTCTTCATCCTTGTTCTTCCCCAACATTTTCCTCATTGTTGCACCAGAAAAGAACATTCTTCTACTAATCCCAAATCTTCCCCCAAGCAAAGTAAATGAATTTTCTATTCTTGGATACATTATGGGGTATAAGTCTTTCTCAGAAAGGACCCCATACTTACTTCTGGCTATCAGATGCTGGTACCCCTTGATCACGGCTCTATTCCCTTAAAGAAATTACAGCAAAGGGAAACAGGACAGAGAAGTATCACACCAGTGGCTAAACACTTCACTTCCATTTCTCTTCCTTCCTATGTTTTCAGATCCTCCCTAAAGCCCCATTCCCTCTTTAACACACTCCAACACACACGCACACACACGCACACACATGCACATACGCGCACACATGAGCACACACACAGTTCTTATCATGGTCCTAAGTACCTTCTTCATTTTGCTCAGTCAGCCAAACTTTCTAGGCTCATGTTTTCTCCATCTCTCTCCCTCATCCAACAGCCTTGACTGAGAGAAAGAAATAACACTGCAAAGGCATTATCTCTTACTCTCTACTTGTCTGTTCCTACCGGTTATTACAATGAGTTTCTCTCCTCTTTTTCTCAGGAAATACTTCAGAAGGGCTGATTGTGTAACCAGTGATATCTGCTTTGTTCTTATAGTGTGGGGTGTTGTTCTTACAGTCAGCATTATCAGTTACTTGTGAATACATACGGTCTCTCTGACTTGAATTGTACTCATGGTTCCCCATATACCTTGCCTACCTACTGACCCGGTTTAATCTTCAGAACCTGTACCCCTGACCTCCATCTTTGAGACACTATCTCCAAACGTTAATGATTCCCAGAGAACTCTACATGAACCACGATTCCCCCAAGATGGCAGGAGAGGTAAAGGGCACAGAGTCCTGAGACAGATCTGGGGGTACAAAGCCTTCCTCTGCTCTTGTGAAGATGTGAGAGCTTCAGAGAGCTACTTACCCTCTCTGTACTTATATTTACTCAGAACTGAAAACTGGAAATAAACTTGCACCAACTTCACAGAATTCATGTGAAGACAAGAAGAATTAATACACTCACCACTTTATAATGTTCTACATGACACAGACTGAGTGCCCAGCGAGTATTTGGCATTATCTAGCTCTTGCAAGTTTCTAAATTAATAACAGTAGATCTACTTGGCTTCCATACTGAACTGCAAATTGATTGAGATCTGGGATTTGATCTTAGTCATCTTTAAATTTCTTGCCCACCTAATAATGCAGTTCTGGTTACCTAGGATCTAATGAATATTTAATGAATGGCTAAATAAATGAATAAATCTTTTTGAAACCTTCCTGAAGTCAGAAGGGAAAGTCATTTCCCACTGTTATCTGCTCTTAGTGGCATATCCGAGTTCAGAGGGACTAGGGTGAAATGTTTCTTGTCTGTCACTCCAAGTCAGGAAAGACAGTATATCTCCATGACATCCAACCTGATGTTTACCTTCCACTACTTTAATAACCTCTCAGTAACTCAAAAGAATAAAATTCCATCTTCTCTTGATGTTACCTTTGAGTGGCAAAAAGCATTAAGTCTTTTTCCCCTCCCTACCTTCCCCCTGAGTTCCTAACGAAGCAGAAGCCAGCATGACTGTTTTATATACCTATTTGTCTTCAGTAATGGTGTCAGCAGAGACAGGCTCACCTCTCCAAAGAGCATTTGCCTGGGAACTGGTGCAGAACGACACAGGCAAGGTGCTCACTGTTTGAAAGTGTACTCACAGCCATTGGCATCTTACAATGGTGACTCTGTCCTACCGTTGTCTTCAGACATGTGCTTTCTTTTCCTGCACACGAAGCAGACCAGTGACAGTTCTAGTCTTGCATACATGAACAAGTCAGTGGTGACTTTACTGTGTATCTAGAACATCTGAACTGTGTGGAACAGTGTGCCAGTCTCTACAGAATGATTACTTACTTGGGAAATGTGATGCTTTATATTACCAATTTGGCAGGATCTAGAATCACTTTGGAAACAAATGTTTAGGTGTCTGTGAGGGAGTTTCTCCAGTAGGCTAACTGGTATAGCAGGGTTCCCTTTAAATGTAGGTGGCAGAGGCTGTGATATCAGAATATATGAAAATGTAAAGCAAGCTGAGCACTAGTCTCTCTCTCTCTCTCTCTCTCTCTCTCCATCTGCATTCACTTTCTGACTCATGAAAAACAATGTGACCAGTCACTTCCCAGCCCTGCAGTCCTGCCTACCTCATCATGATGGAATGACTACCTCGTGGTACTAAAAGCCAAAACAAAACATCCCTAAACTAAGCAGCTTTGTGTCAAGGTAATTCGTTAAAGAAATTTCAAAAAGTATCTGATACACAAACCAGACTTCCAGACAAGGTAGGTCTCCAAGGAGCATAGGTAAGATGAATGACATATAAACCCTTTCCTTCAAGTTGCTTGGAGTGAAGTAGGGGACTCAGGCTTTCAAGCATGTAAATTAACAATCTGTGTGTCTTTGTGGCAGGAGTACATTTAGGTTGGCATAGAATGCAAATGCGTGCCAAATGTCTGTATGTCAGGGAAGGGTTCTGGAAAGTTGCAGCATCTGATTTAGGCTGAAAATAATGCACAAAAATATATTAAGGAGATAAGAGCAGCAGGTTTAGAGATAGGTGCAGTAAAATCTAAGAGGAATAAAGGAGAAACGACAGACACCACACATGAGAGAGCATGACCTTTTAGGGCACAGTAAGCTACTAATGCATGATTAGAGCATTAGCTTTGAAAGTCTAGGCAGCAGGGAGGCAGGTGTCAGATAATGAGGGACCTGGATATTGTGACCAGAAGCTAAGACTTCACTATGGCTAATGGGAAATCACGAGGAGGAGGGAATTAGAGAGCTAGATAATCATACTTGGATGGGATCATGAGGATCCTTTGTATTTCTGTGTGCATTTTCAGATGCTATGTCTGGTTGCTGTATTTTGCTCTGCCTTAGCTGAAGACTAGAGTGGACAGGGTCCACTTAGCTACACACCTCAAAATGAGATCAACTCCAGCTAGCATGTAGCTATAGAAGAACTGTGTGTCTGGTCTGGAAGATTGACGTGATTCTCAGGGCAGACTGATAAATACCTTCGTCAGCAGTTTTCCATGACAGTGGGCTGCAGCAGCTCAGCTTAATTCTCCTGAGACATTGACAGGAACTGACCCAAACCTCCCAGCGTGCACACCAAGTATAATGTGCCTGCCCAGAACTTCCTTCTTACACTTTGGGTAGGGAAAGAAGGTCTAGGGTGCGGCTCAGGGATATAGTAACAGACTAGAATCCTCCAGGGAGGGGCCTGGGGGCTTGACTAAGTGGTAGAACCATAGGAGACACCTATACTGGTATAGAAAGAGTAAGTCACCTCCTTCAGGTTCCCTTTCATCCCCCTTCCTCACTGATTTTCATTACATAGTTGCTTTTCTGTCTTTTCCTAAATAAATCACAAAAAAGTTCCAGACCAGGTCAGTCATATTGACTGATATGGTCTCTGTTATTTGGCACAGAGCAAATGCTTATTGGTATTAATTAATGAGGTAAGATGAAATGGTGATCCCCAGAGTTCCTTGGAGCCCATGAATAAGTTGCCCTACCTAGGACAGAAAGGTAACTCAGGTATGGTTAAGTCTTGGAATGGGGCATTTATTAGAGATTATAAAATAAATCTTATGAGAGGGGGGCAGAAGGCCCAGAGACTTAAGGAGAGGGAAGCAGGTGGGCTTTGATAGTGGAGGATGTGCCCATACATCAGATTGCAGGTGGCCTGTAGGCACTCAACGGACAAAGAACCAGGGCTGGGAAGAAGGGCTTGTTGGGAAGTTCCTTGCAAGCATGAAAGCCTGAGTTTTAGCTCCTGAAGCCATGGATCTCTCTCTCTCTCTCTCTCTCTCTCTCTCTCTCTCTCTCTCTCTCTCTCTCTCTCTCATTTTGAAAGCCAGGTATGATGGCACACACTTCTAATTTCAGAAGTACGGGTAAACACAGACAAATGAACCCCTGCGACTCCCAAGGCAGACAGCCTACACTACTTGGTGATCCAGGCCAGGCATTAAAACAGACAAAGAAACAGAAACCTGTCATCTGTCTTAACAAAAAACGGTGTAAGGAGTAAAATAGGTAGTTGTAACCTAAAGAACCACAGCCAAGGTTGTTCTCTGACCTCCCCGCCCATACCTGAACCTGCACATACATTTTAGAAGCAAAGGAATTAGCTATCCCTTGAGCTTTTATAATTAACTTGGTTCTATCACTACCAAGATTTCAACCATTATACCTATTTCTAAGTTTGATTATGGGGAAATTATATGACGTGCATATCTAAACCAGGTCCCATGATTAATGTAATGTGGTTAGCAACATAAAACATTCAAAGTTTATGGCTTGGAATATCACATGAATCATTCAGACATGCCAAGTTTGGAGGTAACTGTAAGTATACACATGCAGGAGAGAGAACACATAACCAACACCCAGATCTGCTGGGACAGCATCCTTCAAAGCAAGTGATCATCTTTCTTTCTCATCCTCCAGAAAAGTATAACATTATCTGCTAGTCCCAGAAGTCAGACTCAAGGAGGTGAAACCACAGGCATTGGTTTTGAAGTCCTCCGACTCCAGAAGTACAGAATATCAGCTGGAGTGACCATGAGCTGGAAAGTGACTGTCTTTGCACGGTCAGCTGAGGGAAGTAGCAGCCTTGGTATTGACCTAACTTCATTGATCAGGCATTAATGTACAATTGGGTCCCAAGGAACTTTGCATGCTCTTTTTTCTGTGCAGAAAGGCTTCAAAGGCCCAGTCTAAAACAAGTCATATGTACCCTGCAACCAAGTTGCCCTGGAGCAACACATACAACACAGAGACTGTTACTCAAGGCTGGTTCAAAGACATGTTAACATCTCCTAGGGAATTTGCAAATAATGCAGAGTCCAAAGATATATCCCACTGCTCCTAAACCAGACCAGCTGGCAACAATGCCTAGAAATATATGCATTCCTATTCACTCAACTTCCGACTGACTATCAGGTTCTAATTATAACTATATAGAAGGAAAAAAGAAGAAAAAAAGCTCAAAAAATTCCTCAAGGTTACATAAAATGCATGTGGCAGCTGGACAGTGGTGGTGCATACTTGGGAGACAGAGGCAGGTGGGTATCTTTGAGTGTGAGGCCAGGCTAGTCTCCAGATCAAGTTCTAGGACAGGTTCCAAAGCCACACAGAAAAACCTTGTCTCAAAAGAAACAAAACAACAGTCAAATGAGAAAAGCAGGTAACAGAAGAGTTGACCCATGCCTGACCTCATGAATCTAACAATAGATTTGAGATGACCAGCTCCGCCCTGTCAACAAGGATGAACCAATACCGAAATCTCACAGAGCAGCCAACAGTCTCCTTGAGGACACTGCACCCATTATTACAATCACTAAAGCAACCTTAAAAGATCAGGCTCCTTATTTTGCCTGTGAATTTTGTTCTGACGATGAAATGGAGATTTTGTGTGATGAAGTAATGATGGGATGTTTGACTCCAGATCCAATCGTCTTTTATTTCTAAGGGGAGACATTGGACTGAATGCAAATTCTCACAGTGAGAGGTGCAGCAAGGGACAGCCAGAGGCTCTGTCTGGGTAGCACTGCAGTGACCAGAGCTTTCTAGAGGACAGGTAACTTTAAGACTGTTATTTATTCAAGGAGAAACTTTGACCAAACCTTGAAAGAAAGTTTAAGTTGGTTGAATAGAGTTAGAATCCAGAATCTTTGTCATAATGAATCCTTAAAATAGTGACATTGGGTCATTGAAAACATGGTTGTAAGTTTCTGGTGAGAAATTAATGGTGTAATCCTGCTGCGGATGAACATTGGTGATTCTGACTTATGTGTACAGCACTGAGTTTCCCTAATCAGCTTTTCCTCTCAGTGCTGCTCAGGGTGAAGGCTGACGCCGGAAAATAGTCCACTCCAAAATCTTTTGATTGCAAAGTGTTTTAAGAGGAAAGACGTGGGTAACAGACCAATAAAGGCTGCAATGGCTTGCATTTGTATTTTTCCATAAGGACTTTCCTATCCCAGACTTACCCACAACCAATGCCATGAATCCAGATGGCTCCAACATCCTTTATTGAACTCACCTCAATACACTTTTGACCTACTGGGTGTTGCCACCATGGATGCCGGCCACACATGTTTGCTTAATTCTCATTTGAAACTGTTAAACAAATTCAGACAGGAAAAACTTTGAATATAAGCTAAGGATTAAAAGTAAAGAGTCAGGGGCTGGTGGTAGCCACTGGAATTTGATTCACAGAATCCTTCTCAAGAAACTCACAAACTCACGAAACTTCAGTGCCAGAAAACCCAGTGCCCTCTTCTGCCCTCTGTAGGCATGGTACTCACAAGAACAAACACACATGTGACTAGAAATGAAGTATTCTTTAAAGTAATGGATCAATTGATGTTTCTTGGATACCTACTAAGTGCATTTTCATTGACTCCAGTAACTTTACCCTCGTGAAAAGCCTATGTATTAAGTGGATGTCTTTAATACCTAATTTATGCCGATATCTCTTATCTCTGTAACCAGACAATTTATACACAAGTGGCTCCTGCATTTGAAACAGAGACAGTGGGTGAAAGAGTGAGTTTTACTCCTGATGCCTTACTAGGATATCTGATTTTGGAAGAATGAGTTGGAAAACGCATGGGCAATACTTTTGTTCAACTTAAGTATTTAGTTCTAATAAGATAGAATGCGACAAACACGGTAACTGAGGGCTTTACGAAGAATTTAGAATTCTCTCAAGAAAGAGCAGGGTTCATGTGCAGCTCAAAGGACCATGCACATGCTGTTTCCTAGGAACACACCCATCCTCTCCACCGCCCCCTGTATTATCTTGTCGTCTGTGTTGGGTATATGCTTTCTCCATTGTTGAGCCCTGTACACTTATTTAATTAGACTTGCACTTTAACAATCCAATTGTCTGTGTATTATCATTTGCTGTCATCAAAATAAAGCTCTCTGAAGACTTGATTTTCTTCAGTTCTGATGAGTTTGTAAACTCATGTGTGGCACCAGTGGATGCTTGAAGGACATTTATGACTAAACTTGAGAAGAGCGCAGAGGGTCCGCATTACCACCCCTTTGAAAGTGAGTAACGGGAATCTCCGATAAAAGTATGATGCCAAGTGGGAATCAGCATAGTCGTGCTGGATCCAAATCAGCTCACCCCTCTCTAGTCAAACTTCACTAACCTTGAAGTACAGATCCTATAGGTCACAGGCTCAGAATGACTAATGGGGACTGGAGGAAAGGAAGGAACAAGGGGAGCAGAGACAGACTTCTTCTGAAGTCTTGATTCAGCTATTTCCCATCTACATATGAGACACACTACATAAAACAGATTAATGAATAATAACAAATCAATGGCAACTAATATTTACGGCATGTGTAATGTTTCTCTTGAGAAAATTTTACATGCAAAGATTGTGAAGAAGTAGCTACACTATCTTATCTGGAATAAATCTTTGATTACAGGACCTGTCCCAGAGGGAGAATAAGAGAAGTGGGGGTGGGAAAGGGAGGGAGGGAAGCCAACATGAGAAGAAAGAGGAACCAGAGGATGAATTGGGTCCATGTTTTGTAACCTGTTGCTCCCCTTGTCTTCCATGTCATCCTGAAATTTGCCATGCACAGCATGTGTAGTGCTTGTGTGTGGAATCATGAGAAGAAATGTTGTTATTCCTACTGGGAAGGTGGGGAAACTGAGCCATTGAGTTCATAATCTAAGTCAACTGTATTGAATGTATTGTAAAGGAGGTCAAGACCTGCTCTTAGATCAAAGTATTAATGTAACATTTCCAAAGAGTGATTTAGAAGTACAATTTCCATTGTACTCTTCTCCATCAAATTTAGTCATATAATTCCATACTTCTTCACTGTGACATATGATTTTGTTTTTTATTTTTCTTTAGACTTTCCATCTCTTTTACCTTTCACTAAATCTTGCTTTCTATAACAAATATGTTATTCTTGGTTTGTTTCATAATTAGTATGTTTTGAAGACTAGATCTGTGTCTGATTCAGCTCTATGGGTTACAAAAGACTAAGAAAAATCAAATAAATATAAACTGAGGTAAAGTAGTGCTTCATTCATTTATCAACAATTATGAAATAGAAGTCTTTTCCTAATATAAAATAATAAAGAGAGTGAGAAATTGTTTTTAAGGAGACAGAGGTTCGCGGAAACCCCATTAGTACCCTTAAATGCTGGTCTATGTTGTTTTGGTTTGTGGCTGTCCCTAGTAGAAGAATTCAGATGATGGAGATAACACAATCTTTCTGCTTTTGAAAATTAAGACAGGGCAATATTTTTAATAAAGATCATCAAACACAAATATTAGTTAGGAATTAGACAATAAGAAATTTAAATTGCAAAATTAAATGGATGGGAAAATTAAGCAGGGTAGGAATTTCTACCCATAGATTGCAGGGCTATAGAACAGCATCTCTCACTTTCATTCCCCTGCAAACAATTGTGAGTGTAAATGTATTTTTGGCACAAATGACTGTGTCCTAAGATTCTTGATTATAATTATAATAATGGGTTTCTGAAAGCCTGCAAGTGGCTGTAGGAATGATAATAAGGGCTGAGAAGAGACATGTTTATATGGTGAGTGTTTGTAGAATATTCAATGAGAGTAGGAAGAACAGCTCATGTTATACTTTCCATAAACTCCAAAATATGCAATTACACCCAAGAGGCCATCCCTGTATGCCTGTCCTTCAACACACATGACAGTCCATTGCCCCTCGTATAAGGGATTTTGGATGGTAGAGAAACAGAACTTCCTTCGTGCTTTCCTGTGAAGACTTATTCATACCCCTAACAACCCAAGTTTTCTCTTCAGAGATGGACCCGAGTGCGAAGTTTGTAGCAGACCAGTCCACGTCTTCATACCTTCTCTCACCTCTTGCTAGTCTCTGACAAGCTGTTCTCGATCACAACACACTGTCTTTCTGCCATTGCATAGAATTACTGTTCAATTTCTCTCCAATATCCAACATCCCTGCAGTTGATCCTTTAAATGGAAAACAGATATTCCTCTCTTCCTTCACCACTGTCCTGAAAACATAGAACTTGATGATCCAGGCGGTCCATTGTTTTGTTCTTATTTTAAGATAAAACTTGTAGAATATAAAATTCAGCATTTCAGTCATTTAGGATTCAGCATACCTCCTCTCATGACTTAACCAAGCCATCTCTAATACAAGACTTAGACTCCTTAGGATAGGATAATTATTGAAACATTTAGCATATGTTTCTCACTTAATGTTGTTTATGTTGGTTGTAATTCTACGTTTTATACTTGATATCTGTTCTTATTGTTGTATTTAGTTTTGTATTGGGTTTGAAATTCTCTTATTTAGACAAAAGGTGGAGGTGCTGTGGGAACGCCTTCAGCCAATGACCTTTGAGATGCTGGACAATCTTGGGTGTGGCCTTGGGTACTATAAAAACAGATGTAGAAACAAACACTCTCTTTCTTGACTATTGAATTAGGTTCCTGTTCCCTGCTCATGAAGAGAATTGTCAATCTGTAAGCCTACCCCTAAATAAACAACCCTTTCTCGTACTCTATTCTGAACTAGTGTGAGACTACTTTATGGAAGTCCTCTAAAATCATGGTTTCCACCATCACCACTACCTACTTAGACAATTTCTTGACATGTCACAGGAAACTCAAACCTAGAAAGTAGTCAGTCCCCATTCCATCTCACTTCAGTACCAGTGTTCACTGTTTGGATTATTTTTTAAACTATGGCAATGTCTCCTCCTGTCTCACAAATAATAGGTCCTGATTAATGTTTACGAAATTCAACAATTACCCACTTAATTAATTAAAATAGAGATATTAAACTCTAGGGTGATTATTATAAAAATTATTTGTACAGACTAAAAGTGAGCATCATAATAATAATGACTGTCGTCTTTTGAGCGCTTAATTGTGCCTACATCATGCTGCTGACAAATGTTTTGCCCCACTTAATTCTCCAGAGACACTCAGGGTGATGTGTTATTATTCTCGATTGACAGGTGGAAGCATTGAGGCACATAGCTCTTAAGATGGAACTTCAAATTTGTCTAGTTCCTAACACAATGAAAAATTAGAAGCTATAGCAAGTAAAGTATGTTTTATTAATAAAATTATTTTGCAGAGTTTTAGGCTAAGTCTTCTTAACAATTGTGTGATTCAAAGATTCAGTGTGAATGTCTGTTGAAATGTTGAAAGTTTCATAGATGCCAGTCATGTGGTTATTTGCCTAGAAACATATCTAGGCAGTAATTTCCTCTATTAAGAAAAGTCTCTATTGACTTTGAAAATGCACATCCACTTATGTCCCCTAGTGCCTGTGACATCATGAACATTCTTTTAGCCAGTCCTGTATGGTGACTGACATCTTTCTTTGTCAAGGGATGAGCTATGTAAGAAGTGGGTATAATATACCAACCGATAAGGATTAAAATGTCATTTTTATCACTGGGAATACCAAAAGGGGCAGTATGACCCAAACTCAAATCAAGAGACAATATGGACCTTCCATTATTTCCTTCTCTATCCATACCTAAAGATTGTAAGTGGGAAGTACTTGGCAAGGAATTGTTGACATTAACTAAATTATGCAGTGAAACCACTATCTTGACACATGCTCAAAGAACAACCTAAATGACGACTTTGTCACATCTTAAGCTGCTGAAGAATCATGAGCAACATTGCTGAGACTCTACATCTCTTATGTTGAGCTTCGCAATGATTTAGGCCGACGAATCTGTCTGCCCCGAATCTCCTAAAAAGAAACACAAGATCCACAGAGGTAGAAAGTATTGGCCAAGATTACTGAACGGCAAAGACTCTAGATCCTACAGAGCCCTCATTCTATGCATTAGTGTTCCCCTGCAAGCTATGGATAGGTAAAAATCACTACAAATACCATTGTTTAGCCAGATGTCACTGTTTAGTCAGGATTCCTGTGTGACTCTCCTCCATGAATGCCATTAGAGTTGTTAGATGCCCTAGGAAGAAAAACCTCCAGGGTAGGGTCTTGTATCTGGGGATACCTGTGGAAGTGTCCTCATTCCCAAAAGTGCTATTAGTCATCCTTGAATCTTTTATCATCCAAATTCTGCTTCCTGGAGTTGCTGGGCTTTTCTTTGGCATCTTATTTTCTCCTTCACACCATTTGTATCTACTAATAGCACAAGGCTACAGAAATGCATTAGCAGTCTTCACATTCTGAAATAAGCTCTGACTCAATGCCATTACATGATTAAATCAAGTCACACTTTCTCATATTTGTTTTAAACTAAACAATATGGAGGAATAAATGTATATTAGTAGATTATAAAAACCACTGCCTGAGTACTTAATAGATGCAAGCACCACGCTAAGCATTTCCAATCCAACATCTTATTTAATCTTCTGGCCACTATCATAAACAACCCAAGATAATGGTGGACTTCCCTGTGGTAAGGTCAGAAACAGGCTCTGTATAGATCCTAGAACCTAGAGTTCATTCCACAGCATCTAGCATTCAGTAAGGAACCACTGTATTTCATAAACTTTTATTAAACTCACTGGCAGTCTCACCAGCCTGGAGATAGATATTGTTATTTGGTTTGCTAAAAAAGAAACTAAGTCCAGAGGTGTAGTGATATTTTATTTGTATTTTTTAAAGCTTGCCTGAAGATCAAGAGAGTAAAACAACCCCACTGGACAGTCTTACAGACCAGGCAATGGTGACGCACACATTCAATTCCAGTAGCCGCACTAGTTTGCCATAGAAACCAGGCAGTAGTGGTGCACGCCTTAGAGGGAAGATAAAGTGTGAGGAGACAGCTCTCAGACCCAGTCTCATTCTGAGCATCCTGGAGGCAAAATCACTGCTTCAGACTGAGGTAGAGGTAAGAGCCAGTGGCTGGTTGTTTTGCTTTTCTGACCTTTAGGTTGAACCCCAATAACTATCTCTGGATTTTAATTAATAATGCTACACAGAGGTACTTAAAAATCTACCTAAGGTTCTCCAATTACTAAATAAAACTTCCAAATGCAAACCTGTTCCCCAGAATAGTGAATGAAATTAAGAGTATAGAGTCTAGTTTGTAACCTCAGAATAAATGAGGTTAACATGCCAGGAAAGAATAATTGTGTCGATAGCAGTAAGCAGAAGGCAGAGCTTCCTAGGGTCACAGGAAGGCAAACTTGCCTAGAATGGTGTAAAATATTTTAAGAAGTGGAAAATTGACTGGCCTTCAAGGCCTTCTAGGGTTCAAATGGTGAACTGGTCAAGAGAGGACCTACATGTGCAAAGATGCAAAGGCTGAAATGACAGGGCGTCAGAAGTGGTGGACAGAATCTAAACAGGGGACAAGGTTGGGGGAGAAGGGGTTAATATTGCGAATCCCTGAGCCCCAGTGGACAGAGAGACAACACCAGAGTCCTCACAATGGAGATTCACAGCTATATATGTGTTTAAAAGGCTGAATCTGTATTCAGAACGCAGATGAATTCTGGGAAGCTCTGGTGTTTGAGATGGATTTGACAAACACTTGGCATTTAATAAATGTATGATTTAATTATAAATAAATAGCCAGTCAAATCAATGAAGCAAAAGAATAAAATAAATAAAGAAGATGAAAGAAGTTGATGTACCACTAGCCACTAGGAAGCATGATACCTGATCTGATTGAAATTAGGAAAGATCTGGTCAGACTTGGACCTGACCTCTGTGGTTTATATATGGTCTAAGTGCATCAGCAAAGATTGATGTGCTGGAAGTTTGTTTTCTAGTGTAGTTATTTTGGAATGTGGTGGAACTATTAGGATGTGTGACCTACCAGGAAGTCATTGGGATCACTGCCTACAGAAAGATTTAATGTCATTCATATGGCGATCTCATTAATTCCCAAGAAAGCAAGAAGTTACTGAAATATCTAGTTTAGCTTCATAACTCTACGTTCGGACTGCTTTCTCTCCTCATGCCTTTCTGTTCTATCATGGCACCACCAAGAGTGTAGTGACCTCATGCCCTTGCCAGCATGCTAGTCTCATAATGTTTGAAGCCTCCTATCTCCAGACTCTCGGGCCAAATAAGCCTCTTTTCATCATAAGCATAATATGCTATAACAACAGAAAGTGGACCAGTACCAAGGGTTACGCAGAACACATTGACAAGCAAGCCTTTGTTTCTATTCTCCGTCCTTGCTTTCATCCACAGTCCTGGGAGTCTGATTAAGTTTTTGATTTACATGGAAAATGATGAAAAGTAGGTCGAAAGGAAAAAAGAATGACTCTCCTAAAGAAAGACAGTGAGTGACTAGCAGACTGAAAACATAGATATACATTTGATGCCTCTCTCTTGCTAGAGATAGAAATCACACAGAACCTCTCTCTCTCTCTCTCTCTCTCTCTCTCTCTCTCTCTCTCTCTCTCTGTGTGTGTGTGTGTGTGTGTGTGTGTGTGTGTGTGTGTGTGTGTTTTCTAGAATGGTGTTATAAGACAATGACCCTGCCAGTAGAGACTAAAATAATATGTGAGGCACACAAAGCTCAGGGATGTGAGCAGCACCTGTTGATGAACTGTTTGTTGACTCACTTGCATTGAGAATCACCCTTACTGTGGCCTTTCATGGCAGAACTAAAATTTCTTTACTCCTGCATTTGGATTTCTCTGGTGTGAAAATTTGACATGAACTTTCACATAGGTACAGTCTGAGGTAAGCTTTCTTGGTGACTATAGATCAATTTTTACCCTTTGGGTTTCCAAGTAACGGATTAAACAAAATAAAATGTAAAATGACAAACTATATACAAAAGCACTAAATTGTGGTGCGGGAGAATTATCTGTATTCTGTCAATCATGTATTTTAATAAAACGCTGATTGGCCAGGCAGGAAGTATAGGCGGGTCAACCAGACAGGAAGTAGAGGCGGAGTAATGAGAATAGGATAAGGCTAGGGAGGAGAAAGGTTCCTCAGCCACTCCTGCGCAAACCTCCGAAGAGGCAGCATGTAACATGTCCAGCTGAGAAAGGTACGGAGCCATTATGGCTAACATAGATGAGAATAATGGGTTAATATAAGTTATAAGAGTTAACAAGAAGCCTGACCTAATGGGCCAATCAGTTTATAACCTTATGGAGTCCTGTGTGTAATTTCTCTTTGGGATTTGCCAGCTGTTGGGGTACCGGGCGGGACAGAAGCCCCAACAAGCCGGCCCCCGTCATGTTACAAAATTGCTAGTCTCTTCAGACTCATTAGACCTAGTCTTAAAATGAAGACTCATCCATTTTTTTTTAGCTCCATAAATCTAGTCTCCATTTTTGAAAGGCCAAGAGCCCAATCTGCCAATGGAGTGCCTTGCTGCTACCTGTCTGTATTCATGTACCCAACGTCCCTGTTTCCATTTATCCATCCACTCATTCTCAGTCCTTCCACCCACCCTTACATACATAATCCATATACATACATACATACATACGTACATACATACATACATATGTGTAGGCATTTTTCTTTCTTACATCTTCACTCTCATTCACCCATCTGTACATCCATTTATACACACATATGTGCATACAACTTTCCATCCTTGCATCTACCTTCCACCCTGCCCATGCAGGAAGAGCCTTCAAGGAACACTCTTTTGCTAGGGCTAGTGATGATCCAGGTAGCAGGGACAAGTGATGATACAGGTAGCAGGGACAAGTGATGATACAGGTAGCAGGGACAAGTGATGATACAGGTAGCAGGGACAAGTGATGATCCAGGTAGCAGGGACAAGTGATGATACAGGTAGCAGGGACAAGTGATGGTACAGGTGGCAGCACAAGCGGAGTACAACCTGAGACTTCCCTTCACTTGCCTTCACAATTTCCTGTGTTCTTTGTCCAATGACTTTCAACTCCATAGCATGATTAACTTTGTACAAAATGAGAATTGTGTATTTGTAAGAACACAGGCAACTTAATAAGTATAAATGTCAAAAGCTGTTTGCTGATCTAGGTCTTTTTCTCCTTCTTATTGAGTAGGAGTAAAAATAGTAAATATCTCAGAGTCACTTGGAGGAAAGAATTAGGTGCTTGATGCAATAATTGGTTATTATTTGTATCAGCAGCAGCATCTAGAAATAGACTTCTGGTAGCTTCCTCTCGTTAAAATCTCATTGCTTAGCAAAATTTCAACCACTGCCCATTTCTCTTAGTACAGGTTGAGTATCTCCTAGCCAAAATACTTGGGATTAGAAGTGTTTTGGTTTCCATTTGATGTTTATTTTTTCTTCAGATTTTGTAATATTTGCATATACCTAATGAGATACCTTGAGGATAGGACCCACATTTAGACATGAAATTCATTTATGTTCTACATAAACTTTATACACATAGCCTGAAGGTAATTTTATGCAATATTTTTAGTGCACCTGCATTTTGACTGCAACCCATCACATGAGACCAGGTGCGGAATTTTCTTTCCAATTCTGGTGTCATGTCAAGGCATAAAAATTTACAGATTTTTGAGTGCTTGGGGTTCAGAATTTTGAGCTAAGGATACTCCATCTTGTATAAATAATATGATGTCTAAATATCCTGTGAGATCTTATGGAATCTGATTCCACTGACATCTCCAGTGTGAGCTCACAATGCATATCCACTCGTTATTGAGGTTCTACTATTCAGTTGCTTTTCCATCCATTTGGGTGCCAGAGAGCTGTCAGAACTCCATGCTATATTCTATCTCACAGTCATGTAGAGTTTCGAATGAAGGCTGCTCTATCAGTTCGCATCCCACTGATGGGAATGATTGCAAACAGCATTGTGTTAAGCAAGTGTGGTCATGGAGTGTGAATAATCAATAAATCTGGAGAACCATTATGTGTTAAGTGTTTGGTCCCTTAAACAATTACTATATTGAAATATCAACTCCATGATGGTATTAGAAGTTAGGGGAATGAGAATGTGTGTGGAGTCCTCAGGAAAGGGAACAGAGGACACCAGAGTAAAGATCTTCCCCACAGATGTGAGAAGATAGAAGCATCATCTGAAACATTAAAGCATGTTTTCACCAATACCAGTGATGAGGCACTTTGGAGACTTGGACTTCCTGATGAACAGAATTAAGAGCAAGGAGTGCTGGATGAGCTAGTCTGTGATATTGCTGCAAGAGTCTTAACCAGATAAGACACTCACATTTCATGTCCAGTGCTGGAGGGCTCTTGTTAATACAGCAGCAAAGCTAGTGTGATCTGAGAGTCCACAGACCATCCTCTCTCTGACAACAAAGCAGAGTCTACCCTCATCTACCCTCTATCCTATGCCTGCCTGTCTCTACCCTCTCCATTTCCATAACTCCTTCAGATCTCAAAACTCAAGCATTTCTTCTTCAGGGAAATGTTTCTTAACTATGTTATTCTCCCCATCAGAGGCTCTCATCCTATCAAGTATCTCTCCTTCACATTTCTTGTCAAAGTAGCAATTTTGCATTTATTTATTTAATGATTTTATTAATTTCTATCTCTCTCATCAGACTGTAAATTCCACAGGAGCACAGCACAGATTTTTCATGGATCATCTCATCCTTAGCATATACCATGGTCATGCTCATTGTCGGCACTAAACAAATGTGTGTTGTATGAAACATAAAATGAAAGGAAAGGAGGGACAGAATGGCTAAAGGGGTAGCCATAAAGCACAGTCAATATGGGATGGATGTTTTTTGTCTAAGTGTACCTATGTTGCCACAATTAATTTGGCTGTAATATGAGTTAGTAATACAGAATAAGGCAGGATATTATGTCTTCTTTATGTCATTTGCTGTTAAAATATATTTAAAGTCCAGGCTGTGGTCAGATCCTCTGACTATGCCTGAGTGACCAGTGCTTGCTAGTACCTCAGTTTAGTCCCTTTCATCTTGTGTACTGGGAGTGAACCTCAGCAGCCACAGCGCCCTCTCCAAAAGTCACTAAGAACCTAGAAGCTTCCGCCTCTTTAATCTTGGGACAAGAGCCTATCCCGCTCAGACACTGCAGCCCTTGTAGGTGGTACTGCTTCCCCTCCCCTGTCAATATGCTTGCCTTTACCTCTCCATGAATCAGATTTACAGAACACAATGCCTTCTGAAAGCCTGGGCACACCTCTGGGGCCCAGCAGTTCGATGAAGCTCATTATGGAAATCAGCTAAATGCTGAAGAGCCCCGATAAGTGGAGACTGTTTACCAGCTCTTCTACTGGAGACTCACAGGCTGTGTTAATGGGAGCTCATTTGCAGCCTCCCTCGGTCACTCAACCCTCTTTATCTACTGCTGTGACTAATCTGCAGGGAGACAGGTTCATGTCTGCATGAAAGAGCTCTCAACAGAACTGGGAGCTGGGGAGGTTGGTAAAGGAGGATGGGAATAGGAACAGCAGAGGGGCGCAGAGTCCTGGGATCCAGAGGCAGCTAGGCCCAGTTCATCCTAACACCCAAGAGCATGCTTCGTTTTCGTCTTTCAGGATAGTACATTTTTGAACCATACAAAAAGACCAAAAAAATAAAAAATGACATTCAACTTGTGAGTCACCCAGGAGGAAAACACTTCACCATTTATATGGTGTTTTCGTTCAAGCCTCCCAATATTTTGACTGAATAAGTGCATCACCACTACCACCGTTTGCCAGCTGAGGAAACAGCCTCAGGGAATAGAGTGACCTGCGCAGGTTATTATTAGTAAGTCTTTGTCTCAATCCAGCACAATGCATTTTCTGCTTCACCACAGCTGCATTAGTGGGAGCTATTAGAATAGCACTAATGAACTTCAACTTATCCTTAAGCTTCATGAACTTGCATGTGCCCATAGGGGCATCCGCCACACTGAGGAAATAAATTGAACGTTCTTACAACCTTCGAGTGGATTGAAATCTTTCAGAAGCTTAAAACACGGAAACTAAAATCACTACTGCTACTGATTCTCTGAGGACGTAGGTTGCTCACTGGAGTGATCCAGAGAAGTTCTTAGTTAAGGTACTTTCATCCACTTACCCATTTTTTTCACAGAAGAAAATTTTAGGCTGAATGTGTACGTTTCTCTCCCTCCAAAGTCCATGCCGACACATTCACAGCCACCATCCTCTGAAGGTTTCTACACAGAACTCGCTTCACATCCTAGTCCTCTGGGGTAGGATACCCTCAGTTCTCCTCTTAGCGAGAAAGCCCCTCCCACCACAGTCCACGGGAGATCATGAGCTGCAATCAGACTGTGGAGCCCAGGCCTCCTCTTCTACAAGGTCGGGAGTACAGGATGGAAAGAAACAGAAGTTGTGATTGCTTAAATACTTATTATTAGTTTCAACTACCTGGGCATTGTTTCATTCATTTTTACTTTAAAAACCAATTGAACTAACTCTTATTTGTTTACTGAGTTGTATTGGTGCCCATTGTACACACAAAGTAACTCCAACTGCTTTACTCTAGGAAGATCACCAAGGAGGTTGAAAGACCTTTACCTTGTTCAGACACACAGCTCCACTGAGCTCTTGCACACATGGAATAGATGTCTCTCAGACGGCTTAGTGTGCAAAGTCAGCTTCTTCCTTTCAGAACACAGTATAGAAACCTAATAGTGTAGACATTGGGTGAGACAGGCCCGTGTCTGAATCCTGACTCTTAGAATTCTTTGCAGAGGTCCCTTATCTGCACCTCTGTCTTCCTATCTATACAACAGAGGTAGAAGTGATAGTCACTGTCTTGACAATCAGATAGTGTGATTTGCAGACCATAAAAATAATGCAGGCATGTGTTCAAATGCCACTACTGTCCTGCTTGAATCTGAATGAGAACGTCAACAAGGGGAAAGCTGGTTTACAGGAAGATGCAAGACCTCATAGAGATCTCTGAGCAATCCCGGGTTTAAATAAGGCAATTCCTTACTGGTTGTAAAAACCTTAAACAATTTCTCTGGGCTTCACTGTTGACACACTTAGAGGTAAAACACTTAGAGGTAAAAATAATAATGCCTAGTGTATATAAGTGGGAGCAGGATGAAGCCTATTCAAAGCATATGTGCTTGGCATACAGTTACTATGTAGGGTAAAGATAATAAATACTGTTAACGAGTTCGAAACTTAAACAAGGAGAATGACATATCAGAAACCTCATAGCATGGAAGCAGAAGGGCTGAAATGAGTGAACATGCCCCGGGACTCTAGTGACTGTCAGACCCACTTTATCACCATGTCCAAATAGCTGATTAGAAGCAACTTAAAGAAGATATTTATCTCCATTATGGTGGGGAAGACATGGGGAGAGGGTCACACCATGGCAAAGAGTATGAGTGGCAGCTGCTTACCTCATTTTGACAGAAAACTTCCAGCTATAACCCTCAAGGCCTTCCTCTATAGCCCTATGTCTGCCACCGCCATCCTATGTCACAAAGGTTTCACAACCTCCCAAAACAATGTCACCAGCTGCAAAACAACTATCCAAATACATAGGTATCAGGGGGATAGCTCACATTCAAAGCATAAACCACATCACGTTACCCCCTCTGTATCCCTAGGAACTGCAGTTGTTGGGCCGTCTTCAGATATTGCACACAAGGTGACTCTAGGATCCTCAAGCTCTGGCTTCCTTGCCCCTTTTCCCACCAGACAAGCCTGCCTATCATATCAAGACTGACTGCTCAGCTTCACATTGAGGCTTCTAGACACAGCCAGTGCAGGGAGAATGACCATGTGGTGGCTATGTCTGTGTGGGTGAGTGGGCTGTGTGTCTGGCCCTGGGCTGGTTTAAATGCTTCCTACAGGGGCCTCTACAGCAGACTGCTACATTTCCCAGAATAATGTTGCTCATTATGATGCCGGCCGACTTTTCAAGCCAGCTCATTTTTCTTCCCTTTGTCTCAAATTCCAATACCCTGCCCTTTTCACAAAATTTCCAAGAGCAGTTCACAGTGCCCAGTTTGTGGGGGAGGGGATGGTAGAAATGTCCCCAGAGGGCGAACAGAATCTCAGCCTTAGTTTTAAAAGGGGGAAAAAATAGAAAGAAAGAGCTTTGTCTGCTAAATCTCCCCATTTTGAAATCAAACGTTGTTTAAAATTCAGGACAAATTCTCAGCTTTCTTGCTTGCAGATTTCACAGGAGCATAGGGAAGAGGGCAGAAGGAGGTGAGAGCTTCTTGTGAGGTGTCTTAGCATTCCCCACTAACAGATGACTGAATGCACACCTACTGTGTGCAAAATGCTGTACAAAGCTTCTGGGATGGCTTGGCAACTGAAATAGATGTTCTCTCTTCCCCTCTTGTCTTAAGCTTAAAGTGTAGTGAAAAGAGAAAGATCTGTCCACGTCACCACTCCCATCATAACTATAACCTGCACACCTGTTTCACAGGGAAAGGCTGAGGGCGTGTGGATGCATGTAATGAGAACCTGACTGAGTTAGCCTCTGAAGAGACTCCCTGTGGAGGTGGCATTTGTTCTGGGGCTAAAGAATGACTAACAGAGTTCACTAAATAAGAGCACAAGAGTGGCATTCTAGAATGATTGCAAAGACCCTGGCAGCAGGGTGTCCCCAATGTTTAAAGAGTTGGGAGAATGCCAGTATTCCTGGTTCTCAAGAAAGCAAGGTGGGCTATGGCGACAGCAAGGACAAATAGGTAGGTGGAGGTCAGATGATCTTGTATACCGTGATAGGCCTATTGGTCTTTGTATTTAGAACAAAAAGGAACCACTGAGTTTTAAACAGAAAGATGACATGCAAGGGTTTTTATTTATAAAAGCTACCCTGGCCATGCATGGAAGAATATGTTTCCAAGCAGACTGAGGTTACAATGGAGATAGTGATGATGGTGGAGAGACATGGTAGGCTCTAAAGTGTAGTTTGAAAACATGTTAAGTAGGACTACAAAAGTAGTAGGCTCAAATTCTCCTCTGCCCTGTATCCATATGCACTGTTCATTCCCAGCCACATTAACAAGAGATTTTGGTCACTGGTTTGGTGACATTTTGATGTAACCTAGTGTCACCTGAGAAGAGGAAATATAAAGTAAAAGAATTCCCAGACCTGCTCAGCATGTGGCCATGCCTGTGAGATACTATGTTGATGACTGACATGAGGGGGGGTCCTATGAATTGTGGGTAGTACCATGCTTAGGTTTGTCTAGGCTATGTAAGAAAGCTAGCAGACCATGAGTCAGGATGCAAGCAGCCAGTACATGGCTTTCCCACATGGCTTCTTCTTCCAGTTTCTTTCCTTGAGTTCCTACCTTGACTTACCTGAGTGGTAGAATGTGGCATGGAATATAAGATGAAATATGTCCTTTCCTGATGTGGGATATCTGTCTGTATATATGTTGCCCCTTGATCAAATCCTTGCAGGGGCTGTCTGTGTCTCTGAGAACTGTTTCTTAATCTTCTCTGTAAAGTCACTGTCTGCTTCTCAGGGAGTCGCAGGTCTCCTTGGCTTGCTATCTCGGTCTGCTCTCTTGGTTCATTCTCTTGGTCCACTCTGTGTAGTCAAAGCTTTGCTTCAGAGTTCTTCTCTTGGTCCTCTCAGTTCAGTTGCAGCCTGTAGTTCAACAATCCTGTCTTGGTCCTTCTTGGTCCTCTTTAAGTAGTTGAAGATGGTGTTTCTGAGTTCCTCTGAGTTTGTAGGGAATAGGAGGGTTTGGAAACAGAGTGGAACTTGTAGCTTGCAGGAATTGATCAATGGTTTGGGGGTGTTGGAGAATCCTACCTGCACAAAGCTTGCCTGCTGGTTGGCTAGAGAAGTTGAGGCAGGCGGGGGAGGGGCCAGAGTTTACCTCCTTTCCCTCCATGGTATGGAGGGCCTGGAGAGTGATGTACCCCACTGGGTGGGTTGTCACTCACCTCTTGGTCCCCTGTATGTATTTGAAACCTGTGTTTCAGAGTTTCTCTGAGGTTGTGTTGTGCGGGGGGTAGGGGGGTGGACAGGAGGGTTTGAGGGTGGAGTGGGACTTGTAGCTTACAGGGTCTGATCAGTGGGATGGGGGTGTTGAAACAGACTACCCGCAGCACTTTTTATGTGATTATTTGGATCGGGCAGCTGGGAAACAAATGAGCAGTCTCCTTTTACAAAATGGCACCCATCATGGGCCAACTACATCCACATAAATCCTGAGAAAGCTTGGGAAGGAATTCTAGACACAAAAGTACAGAATTATGCATGGTTTCTTGGTAGCAGTATTTTCTTGGATGGGCTCTAAGACTTCCTGACTCAGTGTGAGCAGCAGAAACTGGGCGGCTCCTTTAGGAGCAAGCCTCCTGGTTCAAGCTGGTCCTGTTAAGGATCGTGTAAGTGAGGTCTATGAGCAGCGTGTTACAAATTGTTTAATGGTGACATAGACCCACTGCATGTCTTGAGCTGGGACAGTGAACACAACTCACAGAGGTGGGGAACATACATTAGCCATGATGAATTAGACAAAGCAAACAGGCAGGGCCATGGAGTTGATTTTTACCTGCCCACTTAGCAATTTTAAAAAGGGTGCTCCTGATCAGAAAATGATTACAGATATGTAATAGGGATTCAGACAGAAATAAACCTCTAAACGGGTCACAGTATGTTTTTAAAAAATGTACGTAGGCTTGGGAGAGAGGAAAAAGTGTATAGACAAGAGTAAAGACAGTCATAGATGAATGGAGTAAAGATAATAAAATAGATATTAAAAAGTAATAAAGAAAAATAAGCCATGTAAAGATGGAAAATACAAAGACAGTCTGGATTAGGTATATTATTATGTTTTCTTTGAATTTTATGACTGCAAAGAGACATTTGATACTGGAAGCTGGTAAGCTAAACCAACATAAAAGTATCTTGACTTCAAAATTTTGGTCTAAGGATATGTTGTTTTGGAAAAGATGGTCTATTTTTGTTTCGACAGAGGATGGGAACATGTGGATTCCTTCCAGACTTATGTGGTTTGATGGAATAAGGCTCCCAAAATGGTCTCTGTGAACCCCCAAATTACTTTGCCCAACAAATAGCAGGAATAGTTTGGAGAAAACTACACCCAAATTCCCAAAATGATTTTTTATAAATGTTTGTTTTCATTTAAAGGAGGATGTGATATAGAGATGAATACTTTGCATTGGTATGAACTTTGAATGATTGATACAAATTTAAAGTCAATTTGCTACACTGTGTATTTCTGTTCTTATTTATGGTATTATGTTTGTCCAGCTCATTTAAAAATACAATGTACGATTAAAAATTACAGATTAATGATTATTTATAATCGTCAAACTAGTAATCATGTTAGTTGGGTTATCTAGATATATGGAAACATATTTCAGTTAGATAATCTTTAACACTTCAAAGACTACGAAATATGGCATTTAAAATGTGTAAAGAACTTAGACTTTTCATGACAATGAGACACATCTCCTGGTAGTACCAATCTACTTCAAGAGAATGATGGACATAAAAGAGACTTCTTATATAGAGTTTGTTAACCATTTGGGTAAGAAACAGCTCTGGAATCCTTGATTGTGTGCTGTTTGAACTGGATATGCAGGGCTCACAGAAAACTGACTGCTAAACTTTCCAAGAGATGGGATGGTCCTTCAGGGTTCCTGCTTTATGAAGAAGTCTGCCAGACATTTTGAAGGACAGAAGAAAACAAGTGATGAACTTTACCAGTGCAAGGTAAAACAGATCTTCAAATTTCTTGCTTCACAAAAATCTCTGTCAGATACTAAAGGTCTTTAGGCTGAAGAAAGATGTCCCAATGGTACAGAAGAACTTCAGGTGATTATCCAGGCAGCGAGATGGCTCTGTAGATTCCAGAGTTTTGGAAGTTGCTTACAATCACTTCCTGTTTACTTAGGTAATATTATATTTTTCTGGGGTCTTTGAAGAGTTGAAGATAGACAATTATAGTTATATTTTCCTTAGTTATGATAAAATTTTAATTAGATGTGAAACTTTAGATTCACAGAGAAATATTTTAACTGTAATTCTTGCTTGATACCTGTTTTGTTGTATGTAATTTTACTATGTTAAAGTTAGAACCATCCTTTTTAATTAGACAGAAAAGGGGAGATGATGTGGCATTTCCTTCTGTATATGTTTTGCTCTTACTGGTTAATGAATAAAGCTTCTTTGGCCGATGACAGGGAAGAATATAGCCAGGCTGGAAGAGATATAAAGAGAAAGTAAACGGAGTCAAGGAGACACCATGTAGTAGCCTGGCGAAGGAGAAAGACACCCAGAACCTTGCCCAGTAAGCCACAGCCTCATGGAGATACACAGATTAATAGAAATGGATTAATTTAGGATACGCAAGATAGCCAGTAAGAAGCCTAAGCTAATAAACCAAACAGTGGTCTAATTAATATAGTTTCTGTGTTATTGTTTGGGTCTGGGTGGCCAGAAAAGGAATGAGCAGTCTCCTTTCACACTTTCCTCTTCTAAGTCCATTTTAGTAATGTTGTTTATCACAACAACAGAATAATAAAAATAACTGGAAAACAAGTTTGGCTAATAAAACAATAACAAGCATTGTTCAATCAGATTTGAACATCTCCTGTGCACTGGGGCTTGATCTTCTTCCTGTTCTAACACTGGAGGTGACCATGTGAAGAAGCCGAAAATATTAGGTTTAAAACTACTTATCATAACTCCTCAGCCAATATCCTGCAAACTACTGGAGAGGCATGATAGCTTCCTAGATCCATCGACTACTAGCTAACTAGAGATGCACGAATGAGTGCAGTGAAGAGCCAAAACTAGAGCTATCCAGTCACCACACAGGACTGTGACATAAATACATGGACATCATCTTAAGACATTACATAGTAGATCTGTTTTAGCTAATATTTCCAACTGTGTCAGCTTTCTCTCAATGGATATTCAGTGACAGTTGGGTGATAGTACCAGGCAAATAGAAAACATCCACTGAAAATGGGTTGAACATTGAATAGACAAGTGATTGGATGGAATATTGTGCATTTGTTTTTCCCTGGGAAAGATGTTTCGATCTTCTAGTCATGATTTGAGAGGTAGACTCATAAATTTTTATTTAACTGTGGGAGTTACTATGATCTAGGTGGGTCAAAGAGCATTGAAAGCAAAGATGTAAATTGCAGACTTCCTACCTTAAAGATATTCACTTTCTGCTCCCAGATGGACACAGGTAAGGATAATAGCCATTCTTGCCTTGTTGGTGTGGGAGACCAGAAACAAGTAAGTGCTAGCAAAACTTTTGCAGAAATGTTGATTCCAAGATAGAAAGCAAGGAAACCATACATTAACTAGAGCAGGAAGATCATTCTAGAATGTGAGCAAATGAAGAAGAAGAAAAAGAAGGAGGAGGAGGAGGAGGAGGAAGAGGAGGAGTAGGAGGACCAGGAATTCTCATGGGGGAAGTGGTCAGTGGGTGGAAAGGTGGTAGACAATGAAGGCTGAGAAGAAAGATCTTGCATTGAGAAGGTCCGTCACCCACCTCCAGAAGGCCAAGCTCATGTATTCTTAAACATCGTCCTACACAAAGTTAGGACCTAGGTTCTGATCTGAGATTGCTTTCCTTTCTGTAACATTTTGGAGCATTTAAAATCAAAGCATTCATTTATTCATTCCTAGCTCCCATCTTCTATTGTGGAAGATGTAAAAAAAGAAAGGAAGATTTTCTATGCACTAATCACTTATTATACACCAAGAAAGGTCAAATAGGTCAATGCAAATGAGGTGTGTGGTTCTTGTCACAGCTCTAGCTGACATCCTTTCTACTGGTTTCCAGTCATTGACAGTGCTTCCAGAGACACAGCCTGGACTTAAATCCCACTTTGTTGCTTTCTTGTTTTGTGGCTTTGAGCAACAATTGAATGACTATGAGTCTTGGTTTCCTTAACTCTAAAATGGGAAAACTATTTCATTAGGTTGATGCAAAAGTTAAAGAATATAGAGCTTCTAAAACATCTAAATCCCAGAATGATGTATTCCTGTTCACCCAGGGTCAGCTCTCACCAGACACTCCACATTGCAGACAACAAAGATGAGGTTGAGTTTGATGACATAACCTGCTCCAGGTAGCATATATAGTAAGTGTCAAAGCTAAGACTTAACCAGGAAAATCCTATTCTCCTATTCTGAGGTACTAACCAGCATTTAAGATTCCCCTAAAGTTCCTTCAGCAGCATTGGTGCTCAGAGCATTGTTGCTTCTGACCAAAGTTGTTGTAAAACTACAGAATAAAGAATAGTTTTCCTGGGGAAAAACAACCTTTTAGATCCCTAGAGAGGTCCAAATAAATATATGACCCTGATATACAACCATACCACATTTCCAAGTTGGCTTTATGAGGGGAAGTGCTAAGATTCTATGATTTGAAGGTGGTAAAAGGTAACGACAAGGTGTTAAACTTTGTGGGAGAGTGACTGCTTCCAATCCTTTCTGCAACAGGAATGAAAAAAGGTGTAAACAAATGATGAATACCTAAGCAAGGGAGTGTTGGGAGGGGGAGAATAGGCCTATAGAAGAACACTATCTCTCATCCCGGCTACACCACCAGACTACTGTATAACCGAAGTAGGACCCATAGACTGCTCTACACCTACATTCCAACATTCTAAAGACACAAAATTTATTATCCAAATTCTGGAATTTTGATAAATAAATAGGATATTATGAATAATTATATTAAGGCAACTTTGTCCTGGGCTCTTGTGCTGGTTAGTTTATGACAACTTGACCTAAGTTAAAGTTATCTGAAAAGAAGGAACTACAATTGAAGAAATATTTCCATAAGACACACCTATTGACCAGTCCATGAGTCATTTTCTTGACTAATGATTGATGTGAGAGGTCCCAATCTATAGTGGGTAGTGTCACCCCTGAGAAGGTTGTCTTGCTGTGTATTAGAAAGCAGGCTGATCAGGCCACAAGGAACAAGCCAGAAAACAACATTCCTCCATGTCTCTGCTTCAGTGCCTGCCTCAGGTTCCTGCCATGATGTCCTTAGATGATTAACTATGATAGAAAATGGTAAGTTGAAACAAATCCTCTCCTCTCTAAGTTTCTCTTGGTCACAGTTTTAACATAGTAATAGAACCCTCAGACACAGGAACCCTATCTATTAGCAAATGGCAAAACTTGCAGAAGTCAATATTAAGAGCCTTTCAACTCTGCTTCTGATGTTAAATGATGTAATCCAACACTGAAAACTGACCTTCCTCAGATGGTTGAGCCTGGGGGTGATGGGATCCTGTGAAAACATATACAGGAAAGTCCATGACTCAGAAGAAAGATGAGCTGTACTTCTTTTTTTGGTTTGTGTGTTTATATGTATGTATGCATGTATATGCATAACTGTTTGGAACTGGTGTGTGGAGGTGTGTGCATGAAGAAATTTGTGTGTATGCACATAGAGGCCAGAGAACAAACTTTATTGTTGCTCTTCAAGCATTTCCCACATTTTCTTTGAAAAGGGGTTTATCATTGTCTAAGCTAGGCTATACTAGGCTATCTTGCCAGTAAGCTTCAGGAAACTCTCTCTGTCTTCCCGGTGCTAGGATTACAAGCTCACACAGCTGTGTCTGGCATTTTGCATGGGTTATGAAAGTAGAGCTCTATTTATAGTGCTTACTAAGTAAAGCACTTTTCAGACTAAGCTATGACCCTAGCCCTAGGCTGCATCTTTTCTGAAAACAAAACAAAACAAAACTGTAAGAGATAAAATTAAGAGAGGACCATATATGCCCAAGAACTCATGTGACTGCAGGATCTACCCTACATTACTGCCTTCCACCATGCAAACAGAACCAAATAAAAACTGACATTTCTAAGCCAAAAAAGACATTCATTGCCTTATTCTTTCATCATATGTTTTGATGCCTTGAGTCTTTCTTCCAGACTATTCTTGGCCCTCTGGTCTATCAAACACGACTCAGATCTGAATATCAAGCTATCCTTGTTGGCAGCCAGTGCAGACCAAGTTGATGAAATAATGACTCAGTTGTCTGCTTGGCTCTTAGGATCTTGTTGCAGGGGAAATCCTGGAAAGAAGTATTTCCAGTACCTACCATCTGCTGGATTTGAAAATCGGGTGACTGCTGAGCAGTCTATGGTTCTAAATGACAACTGATCATCAAGCCGGTCTGGAATTCAGTCACCTTAAAGATATCTCACTGAGGCAATTTCTCTTCTTTGACTATGGTACAAGAAGCCCCCAGAACATGGGCACCTTGAAGAACTGTCATTGATGCTACATCTCTTCCTTGTCTATGGTACCAGAAGGTCCCAGAACTTGGTCAACTTGAAGATTTTTGTTGAGGCTATTTCTCTTCCTTGACTATGGCACAAGAAGCCACCAACACTTGGTTACTTTGAAGATTTCTTGTTGAAGCTATTACTCTTCCTGGACTATGGTACAAGCCCCTGAACTAACTCAGAAGAATAGGGAGCTCTCAACTAGAAACACTTCATTTCTTGCAGTGCTTCTGCTTCAGAATTTGATAGAATCATTCTTTAATATAGCTGCATTTTTATCCCACATCAGAGATGATTAAAGACAAGAGAACATATTCCTATGAGAAATGGGGCTTTTTGCTCAAGCAAACAGAAATCTGAAGGGTGATTTGATTACAGTAGTAACTTAGTCTGGCGAATGGAGCAATGAATTTTAAGTCAGGGCTTTGGATTCCTGAGAAGCCGTTTCAGGTATCAAATGTCTCTAAGTCTCCCCCATAATCCATCTCACTAGACATCTGGGTGACTCAATAGGATAATGGGCATGGAGTGCTCAGAAAACTCCAAAGTGCCCGTTTATATGTAAATGATGCTGGTCTTTCAGACTGTGAAGTGTGTTTAAAGAGTAGGGCACCACTGATCAATTATTCCCTTTGCTCATACAGGATTGACAGGGCTTCTAAATTCCACATTCTGTGTTCCCTGACAGCTTAGATTGCATTTCTTTACAAGATGTAATAATCCTACAGCAATTCTGCCTCTGTGAAAAGTAGTACAAGCTCCCCTGGGATTGGGTGCTGGTGAAGGCTCAAACATCAATCGGGGCTCTAGCATGGAGAAGGGGAAGTGTGGAAAGAAGGGAAAGCTCATGTGACACGAGTCATGAAAATATTTAGGAGATGGATGTTCTTTTTTTTATTTAACTAAAGAGGGAATAATGATTAACTTGTCCCCATTGCTCCTCAGGGGTAGAATCTGTGCTCAGTTTATATGTTGTTTGATTAGTAAAACTTTAGGCACAGAAGGTGTTCCAAAGAGTAAAACACTTGCTATACATGCAAGAGGAACTAAATTTGAATTCCTAGCATTGCACATCTGTTACCCCAGCCCTATAGGGCAGAGGCAGATGGATCCTAAGAATTGGTTGGTCATCTAGTCTGTCCAAAACAGTGATCACTACAGTCAGTGAAAGACACTCCCTCGATGGAGAAATTATTGAAAATGGCAGGTGCAGTCCTGATGTATATGCTCATATACCACACAAACGTGGACACATACACAAACGCAAACATAAAGACGCTTCACTAGCTAAAAGCCACCCTAACTGCAGGATAAATATTTTAGTTATGTCATGCTTATGGAGGTATCCCCAACTTCTTATTTTTTTAAATTAAAGATAAGAATATTGTGTGTGTGGTATGTAAGGGGCACTAGCTACAGTATATATGTTGAGGTCAGAGGGCACGTTTGTTTGTCTGGTCCTCTCCTTCCACTTTTACATGAGTTCCAAGGATCGAATTCAGGTTTATCACCAGGCTCTCAATTGGGCATCTCCAACATCTAACAGACATGTCTAACCCCACACCTCTAAGAAGGACCATTGGTGTTTTCTTTGGCTTTAATACTGATCAGCAGAGAATTTTCAGAGCCTGTAGTCTCTCTTCTCATTCCTTTCTCTTAGTGCACAGATGAGGGCTGCAACCGTCCCCAGCAAGGGCAATAAATTGTCTCTGTTTGGTTGCTGCCTTTGGGCAAGAATGCTCCATGGAGTTATTGTGAGTGGTGTAGACTTGCAAGAAGTTATGGTCTCCCTACAGAAGTCAGGAAATTTTCTCACCATCTGCCTTTGATCAATTCTTTCATTTCTTCCCCTTCTACTTCTGGCTGTATGCCTTTGGTCAAATCACCTAATTTCTCAAAATCAAACTACCTTAGCATGGCTAGAGGGCTATGAGTACAAACGAGATGGTGCTTAAGAGGTGGCTTGCTTCATGCCTGCCACATGTGTGGAGTGGTTGTTATGGTTTTCTCCATCTGTTGCTGATGACAGGGCCATAAAGGGATTAAGTTTAAAAATGCATATAAAAACACTTCATTTTCCGCCTGCACCCAGAGAGTTTTCTGAGATTTGGAGCTATTATTAGTAGAAATGAAGCATGTACATTACAAAATGATGACAAGAACTATATGACACAGGATACAAGGATGCTCGAACTACCTGAAGGAGAGGCCTTCAGAGACCTTCATCCAAAGAAGGGGGTCAATTTCTCACACCTTTCTGCTAAGCAGCGACTCACACCTCCTCACCCAGTCTTTAAGATCAGGACCAACACATGAGCTGGGGAGCTAAATGTTTAGCAAGCACCCCAAGATTTATTCGTGAAAAATAACTGCAAAACTCTAGAGTGAGTGCCTTCCAAGGTGAGACTTACCCCAATGTGACTATGACCATAGCTATGGAGCAAGTAAGTAAATGGAAAACATTACACACAAAAAAATAGATTACTAGGACAAGCTATTTTTTGTTCTGGAGATTCCAGTTTCTTGGCCTCTTGAGGTTATAATCCCCCAGGGTGGGAAACTAACTGGTATGTTTAGGAAACTACCATGTTTAGTTTCCTAAACATACCAGGCAGAACCATAGGAACTTGCTAATATTGTGCTAGTTTCCATTGATGCTGTGTACACATACAAATAAAAGTATCTAATACACAAGACCCAGAATCATTGCCATAGCATTGTAGTCCACTGACCAGTTCCTGAAACTCATGTTAGCACAATGAAAGAGCAGTGTATTTATCAGCAAAGGTACACTTGAATAAGAGCTACTGTTACCCAAGCAAGGAATGGAGATTTCTAAATCTTTGGATGTACAGTAATTTAACCATGAGGCTTGTTGTGACAAAATGCAGCATAATATATCAAAATAAGTGGGAGAACTCTGTAAATAAAAGAAAAGCTGGAAACTCAGGGAAATCCCAGAGGAAGGCAGACTGCAGCTCTCAGAAGGGAGCCGGACAGAAAGGGTCTCCAGCAAGCATGGCAACCTGGGAAACAACAGCATTCTTACCCATCTCTGTAAGGATCCCATGGATCACTACATTTGCCATGCTTTCCCTGGTATTTCCATCTGGCACCAGAGTAGGGACATGTGAACTGCGGTCCATGGCATCCCCCTAATCTAAAAGGAGCCAGGAGTGGTTTACAACAAATAATGGGGTCAAGGTGAACCATGGACCTTGTATTATTGGCAGAAATTAATCATGAAGCATGATAGTCAAGGAACTGGAGATATTTGGAGACTGTTCCACCAAAAGGAAGAACTCAAACTCAAGTTTCAGTTTAAACAAAGAACAAGAGAATGGGCTACAGGCCTGTGTTGGTTGTGATGATAGCAAGAGAAAACCCAATCTTGTTCAAAGCACTTGGTAAATTCAAATTTATAAATACCACGTAATATCCTCATAAAGTCCACACACTGGGATTAAGCTGCACCTCTTCTAAAAGTAAACGGGGTTACTATCCTGGTTACACTAGCATGTAGAACCACAAGATGAATCTGCTGCTGTACTGTCTCTGCTGTCTTCCTCTTTTCAGTCAGAGGAACAAGTATGGACAGAGCTATGGGAATGGCTGGTTTTATGTGATAGACAAAAGTGAAAGAGAGTCACATTACTTATTAATTTTCTGAACATTACTTTTCTTTTTGATGCTTACAATGTTGTCATTGACAATGCAGCAATAGAAGAGGCTCCTTTTAAAAGATGACCGCTGGCAAAGGGTGACCACATCTGTGTGTATTGTATGGGTCTTCCTTCCTACCTGTCTCCTAAGGTTGTGTATCTCTGAAGGATGTGTGTTTTATGTGTGTGCTGCGCCTTATAAGTATACTATTGTAGTGAGTGTTTTGGCAGAGCTGTGTATGTGTATACATGTATTATTGGACACGTATATTATTTATTTCTCCCTGATGTGACAGAATCCATGACAACTTAAGGGATGAAGCATTTATTCTGGATCATGGTTTCAGGTGATATCAGTTTATTTTGCCATGGAAGGCATACTGGAACACCTTAGTCTGTGAAGAGAGGATATTTACAGAATGGCTTCTCTTATACTAATGGACCAAAAAGCAGAAAACAGGACCATAAATGGGGATAGTCTACAATCCCTAAATCTCCATCCCTAATAGCCTTTATCTGACAATTAGTTGCTACATCTGAAAGATTCTACTCCATGACCACCCAAAACAGCGCCACCAGCTAGAGGCTAAGTGCTCAAGTACATGAGCCTATGAGAAACATTTCACATTCAAACCATAACATCATTCATCTACAAGTAAGCATAACTAAATATCATGTCTGATTGTATGTCATGATTTGTAGTTATTTGTGCAGAGGGAATATGTATAGGTAATATATATGTGAATGAACTATATGGGCATGATGTGGGTTGCATACATGCCCAGCTATTGCATGAACTGGCTATGCCAGATGTTTTCCAAGTGTCTTTGATGTATGTGTATCTCAGTTGAAAGCTGGATGTTTTATATGGATTTCTAGTGTGTTTAGGAAGAAAGTATTCTGCTCAAGCATACATCATATGTGTGCAGCCTATGTCCTATATGCTAGAATACAATATTTTGGGGTATGCTCTATATTCTGTTATTTGTAGGTTGCAGGCTGTGACAGCATGTAGAGTCTGTGTCTCTGAGTGTCTTTGTTACAGTTATGCATGTGCATGTGTGTGCTTGTGGGGGAGGACGAACATGTGTATGACTGACAGGAATCTATCAGGTCTCTGCCTCAGAGTGAATTACGCCCTCTATTCTCCGACACTCTCTCAGACTAAGCCTGTCTTGGTGTTGGCGTCAGGTAGTTATTAGCTGGCCAGACATTTTTATCTCCTCAAAATATCCTATTGCTCATATCCAGCTCAGTAATCACAGGAATGGGCCTCAGCGATGTCATTTTATGCTGCAGCCGCCACAGACCAGGAGAGCTCATGTTCCTGTTACCTATTAGTCACTGAAAATGAAGTCTCAAACAAAAGAGCTGCTGTCTGAGCTAAGGTTAACTATTTGTGGTTCAGTTAAGGATTCTTTTTATTGGAGCTGAAAATATCACACAGGTCATAGTTGGAACACAAGAACTCAGCGCTTCAAAATACCTGGACATCTCAGCTTCCAAACACCAAAAAAACACAGCAAGTGGCCAATCCACCTACCAGGGCACTATTGGCATTGCTGAAGAGAGGTGAGAAGACATTGCAACAGTCTACACAATGCGAGGTCTTACTCTTTCCAGCCCTACCGGGGGCCTTGTCTGTATGTGTTGCTTTCATTGGTTAATTAATAAAGAAACTGCCTTGGCTTTTGATAGAACAGCAGCTTAGATAGGTGGAGTAGACAGAAGAGAATGCTGGGAGAAAGAAGCAAAGTCAGGCAGAGGCAAAGAGCCACCGCCATGAAGCTACAGGGTCAGACGTGCTGAATCTTTCCTGGTAAGCCACGAGCTCGTGGTGACATACAGATTATTAGAAATGGGTTGAATCAATATGTGAAAGTTAGCCAATAAGGGGCTGGAGACAATGGGCCAGGCAGTGTTTAACAAAATACAGTTTCTGTGTAATTATTTCAGGTAAAGCTAGCCGGGTGGCGGGCAGGAACACAGCCCGCTCCTTCCTTTTACAGATTGGCGCCCAATGTGGAAACTAAATCCACTTAAAAACCTGAGAGGGCTTAAAAATAAGGGAAAGAGAGTTTAACACAGCTTTTTGCTGTTTGCTAGGATGTGCCATAGAGAGATTTCCTGATTCAGCAATAGCATCAGAAAATAAGCTGCGCCATTTTAAAACGAAGCTTCCTGGGCCCTGCTGCCACTGGTGCCAACTCCGGCTATGGAGCATTTCTGGGCCCGGACGTTTGTGTGCCCACTCAGGGCCGGGAACAAAGTAGCTGAGACCATTTCCGTGACTCAGCTCTTCCTGCCTGAGTAGGTAGCGGGATCAGGTCTACTAAAAAGTGGCGGTTTTGAAATACTAGTTTCTGGGCTGTGCCGCCATCGCAATCTCTGTCTGGCTCCTGTGGGAGACAGAGTTTTTGAATGGAACATTTGGAGTAAAATGCTACAATTTGTTTGATGCCAACTAGACTCACTGTGTGCCCAAAAGGTCATTGCATGCTGCGGCTCAGAGGCACAAGTGCCTCCACCATGCTAGTGGTGCAGTGTGCAAGGCTCAGAGACAAGATCAGCTCTGCCATGTTGGGCTGGGCGGGGCAAGCAGGCAGTACCTGTTTTTGACCTAGGAATGTCACAGCTTACAGAGAGACATTTCATTATATGGGTTGCCAAGCTAAACCAGAATGGATATAAGGGTATTAAAGTGCTATGATTTGTTTGATGGCAACTGGACTACCATGTGCGGGGCTCAGGGGCACCAAATGGCTGAGGCAGGAGCAGATCCGGCTCCGCTCCACCATGCTGAACTGTGCTGAACTCAGGCAGGAACTGTCATAATTATCATAATAACAGTGCAGTTAAGGTTTAGACTGGGCAGGACACAGGCAGTACTGTATTACCCCTATGTGGTGCAAACTTAAGTTTTTAAGAAGTGCTTAACATTTTAAGAAATGCTCCTGGATAATAAAGAATTACAGATTCGCAATAGGACAGATTCAGACATAAAAGACCTCTAAATGAGTCATAGTGTTAGACATATGTAGGCTTGGGAGAGAGAAGAAAAAGAATATAGAGAATAAAGTTAATGCCTTTAAAAAGGGGGGTAAAGTTTTTAAAGAGACAGAGTACAGATAGTTATAGATTAAAAGAAATAAATAAAAATAAACCACATAAAAATGGAAAATTCACAGAAAGTCTGGATTATGTACATTGTGTTTTCTTTAAAATTTTTGACTGTGAAGGAGCTAAGTACAGAGAGACATTTCATTATATGGGCTGCCAAGCTAAACCAGAATGGATATCATAAGGGTATAATGAGTTCAGAATTTGGGTCTAAGAATATGATGCTTTGGAAAGGAGGTCCTTCTTTTGTTTTCATAGAGGATAAGACCCTGCGGATTGCTTCTATCCCAATATGGTATGATAGGCCACACCCTACTGAAAGGTTGCCATGAACACCCTCAAAAAATTATTTCCCTCAACTGCCAACTGAGATGAACCTGACACAAAGGTTACACCATAAAAGACCTGATTAACAATGCCCCTATACAGCAGAAAGAAGGTTGGAGAGAAATAACTATGATCTATTATCCACAGCCTAAATGATGAACAAGATATCCAAAAAATAGGTGGACTAGCAAAAGCTATACCATTTACATCCTCATGCTTAACCATTGGCAGCCTAGCTTTAACCGGAATACCATTTCTCACAGGCTTTTACTCAAAAGACCTAATTATTGAAGCCGCCAACTACACCAATATTCCCAAATATTGTTTACAAATGTTCTTTTACATTTAAAGGGGGATATGATATAGGTATGAATAATTTGTGTTGGTATAAATCTTGACTTATTGATACAAGTGTTTAAGGTCAATTTTGTTTTATATAAATATATGTATTTCTGATCTTAATTAAGGTATTGTGATTGTGTAGTTCATTTGAAAATGTAATGTATAATTAGGAAATATAGGCTGTTAATGGATAATCATCGATAATAGTCAAGCTTATAGTCATGTTAGTTAGATTTTCTAGATATATAGAGATATATTTCAGTAAGAAAAACATTCTTCATATCTTTCAAAGACTATACAGAATATGGCATTTAATGTTTTAATAACTTAGGGATTTTCATGACAATGAGACACGTCTGCTCCTGGCAGCACCAATCTACTTCAAGAGGAAGATGGGCATTGAAGAGGCACCTCATGGAGTTTAATAGCCATTTGGGCAAGAAACTGCTCTTGCCTGGATTGATGCATAAACTGGACACAAAGAACCTGCAGAGAGAGGACTGTTGAACTTGCCTAAAGGTGAGATTGTAACATGAGGGGCTGGCTTGTTGGGGTTTCTGTCCCATCCAGTACCCCACAGCCGGCAAACACCAAAGAAAATCACACACAAGACTCCATAAGATTATAAACTGATTGGCCCTTAGCTCTGGCTACTTATTAGCTCTTATAACTTATGTTACCCCATTATCCTTATCTACATTAGCCACATGGTTCCGTACCTTTCTCAGCTGGGCAAGTTGCATGCTGCCTCTTCGGTGGTCTGAGCAGGAGTGGCAGAGGGAGCTTCCTGTTTTCCCAGAATACTCCCAGTTTCTTTGCTCCACCCCTACTTCCTGTCTGGCTTTCCCGCCTATACTGCCTGCCTGGCCAATCAGCGTTTTATTAAAATATGATTGACAGAATACAGACAATTCTCTCACACCATTTCCCTCTTTATTTTTTTAAACAAAGGAAAATACCCATAGTCCATTTGTTGGGAATGTGGGTATAGCATTTCAAGCTACTTCCTGCTGGTTGGGGGCACTGATGATCTTATGGGGACCTAAAGAAAATTTAGAGTTATAATCAAGTCCTGACTGGAGTATCCTGTGAGTCTTGATCATCTCAGGCAGCAGTCTTGAATCTGTTCTGGATGTAGAACTCAGACATCCAGGTCATCTGTTTCTATCGGAGATTTCTCAGGTGGTCTTTCTTGTTCAAACTGGATTTTTCTTAACTCAGAATGAATCCACAGCCTCTCATTTTCTGTGGAAACAAAAGCAAAATCTCTTCTCAAAAGTATCATACCTTTTGCCTTCAATTTTGAAGCCAAGGTATTTTCAAAATACCTATCTTGGGCTAGTTCAGCAGCATTTATAAACAAAAGTCTTTTAGCAGCTGTTGCTCCTTCCTCAGCATTCAAACAATTCAGAGAGCATAATAGCATACAGTATCAAGATTCTCTGTATATTTTCCATCTTTATTTTAACCTCTATTTCTTTTATTTTTACTTTTACTTTTTGAGACAGGTTCTCTGTATATCTTTGTCCTGGAATAACTCTGTATACCAGGCTGTCCTTGAACTCACAGAGATCTGCCTGTCTCTACCTCCCCAGTGCTGGGATTAAAGGCCTGTGCTACCACACTTTGAATTCACAGAGATCTGTCTGTCTCTGCCTTCCAGGCATTGGGATTAAAGGTGTGTACCACCACACCCTGAAGTCACAGAGGTCAATATGCCTCTGCCTCCCAAGTGTTGGGATCAAAGGTGTGTACCACCACACCCAACTACTTTCTTTCTTCCTTTTTTTACTTTAAGAACTTTAACTTTTAGACTGCATATATTTTTAACACACTGTAAAACATTTAGAGGTTTTCTTCATCTTTGAATCTCTCTTTACCGTATATCTCTCTTTTTCTGACCACATGAGTCTTTAAGGAAAGGATTAAAGCCATGGCTTTGATGGCTAGATCCAACCCATTTCTTAACTTTCCAGCCCCATGGCTGAGATACCAGCCAGAGCTGTGTTCTCTGCCACAACTCTATGGTGTTTCAAGGTCCTTGCTAGCAAGCAAGCCGCAGCATTCTGCTCACAGACCACACTCTGTCGGACTATCTGCCTGAAAGAGTCAGAGATTGCCCTGGCAGGACAGCCCAGAAAGCTGGCATTGTAAAACAGCGCAGCTTTTTTCCTGCTATGGCTGAAAACCGAAAAGCATGCATTCAGTTTTTCACGAACACCGTTTAAGTGTTTCGTGACAGGACCTCTTAATGAGCCACAAAGTTTTGCAGCTAAAGCTGAGTCAGGAAGCCTCTCTTAGATGAGAGCATTTGCTTGCCTCTAGCAAGCAGAGCAGACCCGAGAAACTGCTGCTACCAAGAAAACATGCTTTACTCTATTCTTTCCCAAGCTTTCTCAGGCTTTCTGTGGATTCAGTTATCCACGTGCACGCCATATGTAACATGAGGGCTGGCTTGTTGGGGTTTCTGTCCCATCTGGTACCCCACAACCGGCAAGTCCCAGAGAAAATCAATCGCACAGAGATCTCTATAAGTTATAAAACTGATTGACCCATTAGGTCAGGCTACTTATTAGTTCTTATGACACATATTACCCCATTATCCTAACTACATTAGCCATATGGCTTGGTACGTTTTTCAGCTGGGCAAGTTACATGCTGCCTCTTTGGTGATCTGTGCAGGAGTGGCAGAGGGAGCTTCCTGTTTTCCCAGAATACTCCCAGTCTCTTTGCTTCGCCCCTACTTCCTGTCTGGCTTTCCTGCCTATACTGCCTGCCTGGTCAATCAACGTTTTATTAAAATATGATTGACAGAATACAGACAATTCTCCCACACCATGAGATGGTCTTTCAGGGGTCCTGATTCATGAAAGAGTCTGCGAGACATTCTGCAGGACACAGCAGATAGTGACTGAACTGTCTTTGAAATTTCCTGCTTCATGGAAATGTCTGCTAGATACTATGGGCCTGTAGGCTGAAGATGGATGCCCCAATGGTACAGAGGAACTTTGGGTGACTGTCCAGGCAGCGAGATGTCTCTGTCATTTCTAGAGTTTTGGAAGTTGTTTATTTCTTGTTTACTTAGGTAATATATCCTTCTGGAGTCTTTGACAGAATTGAAGAATAGATAGTTATAGTTATAGTTTTCCTTAGTTATGATAAAAGATAAAATAGATATAAATATTGTAACTGTAATTCTTGCTTGATAACTGTTTTGTTATATGTAATTTTACTATGTTAAAGTTAAAGCCTTTCCTTTTTTGTTTAAACAGAAAAAGGGGAAATGATGTAGGAGGGTCATCTGTCTATTTGTTACTTTCATTGGTTAATAAAGAAACTGCCTTGGCTTTTGATAGGACAACAGCTTAGATAGGTGGAGTAGACAGAAGAGAATGCTGGGAGAAAGAAGCAGAGTCAGGCAGAGGCAGAGAGCCGCCGCCATGAAGCTATAGGGTCTGACATGCTGAATCTTTCCTGGTAAGCCATGCGCTCGTGGTGACATACAAATAATTAGAAATGGGTTGAATCAATATGTGAAAGTTAGCCAATAAGGGACTGGAGACAATGGGCCAGGCAGTGTTTAAAAGAATACAGTTTCCGTGTAATTATTTCAGGTAAAGCTAGCTGGGTGGTGGGCAGGAAACGCAGCCCGCTGTTCCTTTTACACCCACCTACTTGGTGCCTGAGGCTCAACATGGCTATAATCAATCATTATGATTGCAACATATACCCACTTCTCCTAATCTTTAATAAAGGGGAAAATAATACTTTTATGGGCTAAACAAATTGTTACACTATTTGGAACTTAAATAACAGCTTTTAAGAGCTATCCTTCTTGTCTTTGCCCTTCTTAATCCAATAAAATGGAGGTAGCCTCTTAGAAGTTGAACTAATAACATCTGCCTAGATGAAGTGATTCAATTAGTCCAGCGAACACACTGAAAGCATACCAAGTAAGAGTATAGCAAATGAGCATGCAAAAGATTGAGGTCACTTCATTGAATCAAAAGAGGAGAGCAAGACAAAAGAAGTGACTTTGGCTATGTACCAGACAGTGTGTGAACTGGTGTCAGCTGGTTATCATTATCATTATCATCTTTCAGAAGTGGGAATTTAGGCTCCAGAGGAGTTGAGTGGCTTTTTGTTGGGGGAGTGGGGGTGGTGAGATACTGTTTAACCATTTCAGCTGTCCTGAAACTCTGTTTGTAGACCAGGCTGGCCTCAAACTCACGGAGATGGCCTTGCCTCTGCCTCCTGAGTATTGTATTAATGGTCTGTGCCACCTCCAGAGTTGAGTGTTTTATACTCCACTCTCACTTATCTAGTATCCCAGCTTATTCCAAACCACCTCACTCCCGTCTCTCCACGTCCAAAACTCCCCATTGTCAAGGTCCAAGATTTTTTTTTGTAAATTTAAGACACTATCCTGTTTTGATCACTGTGAGTTCAAATTTTTCTAGCCTTGAACTACAACCATCATCATTACCACCACCTTCCAGAAATAGGGAGCAATGTCCAACCCCCTCATTTGCTCATAATCATCAGGATGATAAAGTTTATCTCTTGAGTTAGGCTAAAGGAAGCTCTGCTTTCTTCCTTGGAATTGTAGTCCAGAAAATTGGCAAAGCAAGAGACACCTGACTTTGAATCATGGGATTGTCCTTACTACTTTACCCCTTAACCTGACAGCCTGCTCTTTGTGTCAGTATGCACTCTCCCCATTCTTAAACATGCACACACACACACACACACACACACACACACACACACGCACACTTACTCATGCAGATATACTTTTTCCATTCTTTAGTATATTACCATAACATGAAACCCTGGTTATACATATTTACTCCTACCTTTATTAATAAACAAGGCAAAAATAATCCTAAATATTCTCAACATGGAGCAGCTCTCTAACTTCCTAAGATATCCTTCCCCTTTCATTTTAAGTATTCACGATGGAGGACTACGGGCACCTTTCATGTCTAATTCAGGACATCCATCTCCTCAAACCCAAGAGCAGCAGAAGTCAGACTCTGGAGTTAATCAATACTATGGTGAGTTCAAGAAGGTTTCTTATCTGCTGGCCACAAAGCATAAGTCTTCATGGGCAATGCTGGTTACAGCATTATTGATCGTGTGTGTGTGTGTGTGTGTGTGTGTGTGTATTTAGAAAATGCAAACAGTTCAAAAATGTTTTCAAAAAAATGGTTTCTGTCATGGAAGTATAAAAATAATTTCTTTGAAGAACTTCAGAAAATTACAAGAGGAAAAGTATAATCTAATCTCTTATCACTTACCAAACTCCAAGCTAGGAATTCTACTCTCAGCATCTGTTTGCTCTTCTCAAAGGTCCCATAGGACGGATATTATTATCATCTCTATTTTGTAAATGAGAAACCAAACTCTGAAAAGCTTAATTCTTTTTCTTCAAGGTCAAACAGCAAGCAAACGGCAGAGGTGGGATACTATCCAGAATTTTTGTTCCTCCAAAGTTCATATAAACCCGTAACACTGTGGTACTTCTTCAGGTGAAGGATAAAGATTTGTCATGCAGGGCTGTGCCCTTGCCTGGCTAGAGTCTAGAGGTATAATCAATTCACTTCCGTGTTCTTCAAGATTAGAGAGCATTTGGACCTTCTCCTCTGTACATTTTTAAGCAGAGTGTGGCAAGCAACTCAAACACTTCAACACTTATTATGGGCCCAGGGCAAGTAAAGAGGTGAGTAAATTATTCATAAATATGAATCAATTATGACATTTGTTATGAAAATAAGCCATAAAAATCACAATGCTGAGAAGGTATACTATAGTGTATGGAAGTTCCATGTGTTCTATATTTTGATAACACTTCATATTATCAGCCTTTTATTTTAGCCTTCTGGTAGGTTTGATAGTTACATTTATTTGCAGTTTTTCCTCTATTTACCTGATGGCTGATAATGTTGAGATAGGTGGTCATTGTCATACCTTTGTTTATGTTGAAGTGATTTATATTTAAATTCTCTTATTATTGAATCATAAGTATTTTAATTTGCTGACATCAGTCTGTATTAGTGATGTCTGCTCTTTTTTAAAGTGTACTGCAGGCTAGGTAATATACAATAGAAATACATTGATCATAGTTCTGGAAGGTGGGAAGTCAAAGCACCAGAGATTCCATGTCTGGTGGATCGTATTCTCTGCTTCAAAGTAAGGATCTCTTTTTCCCATGAGTGGCAATTACATTACTTTATTAAATCAAATGATGGAATTGTGGAGCACTTTCTGAATGGACAGTCTTTCAGACATATTTTAAAAATTGAGAAACTTAAGAATATTAGTCTGGAAGCTAGAAAACCTGAATTTTAGCACTATTTCTAATACTGATTATCACTTCTTTCAAAAAATAATGAAATACATATATATATTCAAGATAAGTATTAGATAGATGATAGATACATAGATGAATAGATGATACATAATGATGATAGATAGATAGATAGATAGATAGATAGATAGATAGATAGATAGAGATTGTAGATAATTAGAAGACTACATTCTTCTTTGTGCTCCAAAATAACCTGGCTTATAAAACCCAATGCTTTCCTATAATTACTCTGATTCTTGGAAATAATTTGTATCTCAAAATAGAATTCCAAAGAGCCTGAAAAGTAGCTGCAAGTAGCTTCATAGAAACTGTTTTGAAGGAAAGTAAGAAAAAGAGAAAGAATGGGAACATGGAGTATCCTCAGGATGTAGATGACTGTTGGTATTTTCCATTGCAGTTGTAACAGATTAGCAGAGAGAGTGACTTAAAGCAACCTTAGAGTTATTTCTGGATGTCAGAAATCTAACTTGATTCTCTCTAGTTTAAAGTCAAGCTATTGGCAATGCTCTGTTCCTCTCTAAAGACTCTGACCTTACACATTTCTTAATTTGGGATCATGGTTAAAAGTGTGTACTGTTATAGCAGAGGATCTGAATTTGTTTCCCAACACTCACACTGGACAGTTCACAACACCCTGTAACTCCAGATCCAAGCAATCAATACCTCTGATCTTTGCAGACACCTGCACAAAACTACATTTACACACATAATTAAAAAGAAAATAAATCTTACACACTTTTCCTTCATTTGAAAGACCATGTGATTAAGTGAAAGACACCCAAATTTTTCAGATAATGTCCTTAAATAAGGTCCTTAATTTAATCTTGTGTGAAAATTACCAACAACTTTTCTAGGGTTAGGATAGACACTGAAGGGCCACTCTTCTGCTGTCCAGCACAAGTGAAAATCTCAGTTATGGGCCCAATAAATAGTTGTTGGATTAAATTAGTTTTTATTTTCCAAATCCTATTAACATCCAACAGCAAAAGGAAGAACCCAGAGTCTTAACATTACCAAGAGAGATGGTAATAAGTAGAGACCCGAACCCGGGGACACCTTGGTCACAATGTACTGTCTACCTGTGAGACTGTAAGAGAAGAAACCTCTGGCCGTACATATCAGTATGGAAAACACTGCATAGCTGCATTGAGAGTTCTGGAATGCACATAATAAAACTATACCAGGCAACCAAATTAAAATAAAAGGGGGAAAACTGAAGTCTTGAGCACACTGAAGCATGCCCCATGTAAAACATTTGAGTAACACACTAGTGCTTGCAAAGTAACGCACTCAGCGTGCACTAGGCATCCATATTACCCTGTACCGGCTGATCTTTAAGGATGCTTCGAGTTTTCACATCTGCTAGTCTTTATAGAACTTCATCTTAAATTCATGGGTTTTTGTATTTTCCCACCTCCAGCAGCAGAAGATGAAGTATGAATCCAATTCGAAGTGGTTATATCACAAGATGGAGAAAAGGAAAAAGTTGAAGTGATCAGAACCTTTTCCTCCTCATCTGTAGACTGCAAACACGCTGCTCCAGTGAGCCAGCGTCACAGCTGTGCTGAGTTCAGCTTGGCCGAGGCTGGAAAGGGACCTGGAGCAGCCTAGGCCTCATTTCCAAAGGGTGTTATTTCACCCCTGCTTCCTAGATAATGTAACTGAGTCACTCAATTGAGCATAAAATAGAAATTTGGCTTCTTATCTGCCTCAGACCTGACTTTACTATTTTCTTTCTGCAAAATACATTTTTCACTATCTTATCTTCTAATAAACAATCCTGGCTCTGCAGCCTTCTGGCAATGGTGCTGAATGCATTTAAGAGACATATTTTTCCTCTCTCACTCTCTGCTTAACGTATTCTGCTTAAAAGCCTGCATTTCCCCCTCTCTCTTGGAAAAAATATACATCCCATTTGTATGCCGTCTCCCGTTAAAGAACATCCACATTTTTTCTTGTGCTCTCCTGATGGATCCCTTCCGATTTTCTCTTCTGCTCACGTGATTGGAATTAAAAGGAAGACTTATTTCTGGAGCAATGGAGTGTGAATTGGATGGGTTGGGGACCAGGTCAGGCAATCTCAAGGAGCCTCCTATAGGAGAAGGTCAATTTTTGGAGTGGTCAGACATCACTTCGTCTTCCAAGATTCTACAGATGTCAGAACATATAGATGAGAAAACAGCTCCTGCTATCCAATGCTTTCCCTCAAATGCAGACGGTCTTATGTGCCACCAGACAGCAACTCTTAAGCCTCAGCGGGAGGTCAACCAGAGGGAAACCATATTTCCTGGAATCTTCTCACAACAGCCTTCTGAGTAAAAAGGCAAAAGCAATAAGCTCCTTCCACTACAGAGCAGGAAACTGAGGCTCACAGTGCTACTCCATGTCTTGAGAAAGGGATTTCAGGGCTACTCTCCTGCCCTCCAATAACTACTTTAAGGAAAATAATTATATAGGCAAGGACACACATGTTATCTTTCAGAGAATTTGTAGTATGTAGGCAATTTCTTTATCCTGAAACCAGTGAAAACCAATGGCAGGGACAGCCGAACTCCACTGCCCCCATTGGTGGACTCTTAACTCCTCCAGTTTTGTTCTGGAAAACAAAAGTGAGTTCTCATGGATTTCTCAGTTTGAAAAACAGTGTACCTCAAATACTATTATTTTATTATTTATGTATTTATTTATTTTCAAAATAAAACCCTAGCCTCTGTCCCATGTGGTCTTGCTGGCCTGCTTACCTCAAGGACATCCTTTTCTCAATCGTACCACACCCTTCGGTTCCTTTAGATCTACCTGTTTTGTTTCTCTAAAAGAAACACTGTGACCCTCTTCATTCTTCATATGTATCTGCACCTGGTGCCTTCCCAGGGATGCCGACCTATGGGAGACTCTGTGTTTATTCTCTCCATACACACTGCATCTGGACCCTTTCCTTCCCAGAACCTGTGTCTCTCCCTCCAGTGTATGAACTCCAGAAAGGAAGGGACTATGCCATCCTTTAAATACAGCACACTGTTCCCAGCACCTGACCCTCAAATATGAGGTGCTCAGCTTATACCTGCTGGACAAGTGAGTGAGTTTAGTTCTCAATACTCTGTGCAAGAGATATTTTTATTCTCACTTGCTGGTAGTAAAATTAATTAGAGTTAACACTGATTGCCCTGGAGGAATTTCAGTACATGAGTAGTGTACGTGAAGGGGGGGGGGGGTGGAAGCTGTTCTGTTCCTCTTTACAGTGGAGGAAGCATGAGCCCACAGAACACACGGCAGGAGAGAGAGCACAAGATTTCCTTTCTGTTGAGCCTCATCACCTCCCATACGAGCAACAGTGGCTAAAAAGAAAAAGCAAGGTAAATGTTCTGGAAAGTTGCCTGAGAAAAGTTTGAAATTTCCTCTGACATTTGCCAATCTTAGTTCAAAGGTAAATACAAAAGAACAAAGAATGTTTCATGAGCTAGGGTCCCTGGGGACCAGGCTGGCAACAGGCCTTCTGGAACAAGACTTCGGTTCTGCTTGTTTTCCTTTGCCCTGGGGGCTGCTGCCTCTAGCTCAACTGTCCTCTGCCCACACCTAGGCCTTTGCCAACCTGAGAACTCCATTTCTCACTTGTAGGCTGGAAAGCAAGATGAGGTCAATAGGGCCTTCAGTCCCTGCAGGAAGCCAGGAAAGATTAATTGGAGGAGAGAGAGATGATGCTGGGCAGCAGAGGAGATTTATGAGGGAGGAAAATCCAGGTCAAGGTCCCCAGGGTTTGTTTCTCTTTATCTCTCCTTTGACTACCACATAGCCCTGTGATTGGAAGAGGCTCCAGAGTTCATCTCTTCCAGCCCCCTGCTCCTTAAAACTCCTCAGGCAAGAGCGTGGCATCTGATGCTAAAGACATTCAGGCTTTCAATGGCCCTCTCTGCCCTTCCTAAGATGAGTGCTACTCGGAGCTGCTTTGAGAATCTCTGCCTGGTGTCAGAGATCACAGTGATCTGGGTTCGTGATGTCTTATCTATGTTCCCTCAGCTTTCAGCATGAACACCAGTTTAAAAAAAAATATGTCATGATGATAGAATACATCTTCAGTCCCAGCTCAGGGAAGGCTGAGGCAGGAGAACTGCATGTTTAAAGTTAACCCGGGTTACAAAATGCTACAACCATATCCAAAAATAAATAAATAAATAAATGCTAAGTAAACTTTACTGAAGTCAAGCTAATATTTTTTCGCTAGAGCCCACAAACTCTGCCCCATTTTCTATGCTGTGTCTTTCGTTTGGATTCATATTTCCCTTTCTTTTTCAACAACTCATAATTTGTGAGGGTCAGAGCAGGCCTCATGATAGGAGCCCATGTTAATGTAAGAGATCTTGCTTTGCTTTGACTTTTTTTTAGCATTAAATATTTATAATCCCATCACCTTTGTTGGATTTAAGGCAGTTGTACATATTGATGTTTCTTTTGGAACCAGTACCTAAGGCCTACAATGTGGCATTTCCTCCCTCACCTGTCCTCAAAGATACCAACCTCACTGTTTCACTTCTTTGTACTGCTGTGCCCTCTCCTACAAATATTTCCCCCTTCTCATCATGACAAAAACCATCTCTTGTGATAATTAGTCTAGTCAACATTACTAGATATGGATTCAATTAAGACAAGGCCAGTGGAAACACCTGCGAGGGATTTTTTAGAAGACACCCCCCACAAGATACATAGATATGTAGGCAAAGCTGTTTTGGTGGCAGCACAGACAAAAGAAGGTATTAGGGGAAAGCTTTTTGCCTGCTTGCCTTTCTACCTTGTTGGCAAGTCCAACTACTCTGATGCTGCCACCTCCTCTGCTAATACCATTGCTGCTGCAAATATCCTTGGTTGACATCAGAGCGCAGTTTCTTCATCCTTTCAACACTGTCCAGAGAATTGGCCTTCGGTACCAGAATGGTACTGCTGAGACAGCTAGTCTCATGAACTGGGCAGCTACTGGGATTTCAGCCTCTCTTGTGTGAAAACAGTTATTGCTAGACTATTCATAATGTATTGTGTGAGACAACCTACTAAATCTCTTTTGTAATGAATATTCATTCTATTGGTCTTGTTTCTCTACATAATCCCAAGGCAGAAGGGAAATAACAATGTGGACTACCATATGGACATATGTTGTGCTGGGTTGGACTCTGCATATATGATCTCAATTAATCTTTATCAAACCCTAGGGAAAGTCAGCTATTATTGTCAGTCTGCAGATAATGATAAGGAGAGAAGGAGAAAATTCAAAGATGGGGGAAGGAGGGGAAAGGCAAGCAGCAATGAGGAGAAACAGAAATGTTTCACAGCATTCTGGGTTAAATTCCACTGATTGAAAATTATTCTTATGATCAAACCAGGCTCCAAGTATTGAAGCCAATACTGAAACCATGTCTCCAGAGCTAGATGAAACTCTTGTCATACACAACACATTGTGTATAGTAGTCCCACGGCATTTCCTATGACCCACCCTAAAGACATTTTACCACATTCAAATGTACCCATAACAGTTTCCCAGCCTTCCCTGGAAGGATGCCTTGATCTTGTCAAATGTTCAGGACATGCTATAAGGGGTCTATAGTCTCAGATGTGGCACTTTTACTTGAAATTCACAAGCACAAACTTATGATTCATTTTGTCAATGAGGAAACCAAGGGTCAGGTTGGAAAATTATCCCAAGGACACAGACCTGTGAAATAGTCACCAAACTAACAATCAGAACTCATGTGTCAGAATGTTTAACCTATGACAACAAAAATAGAAAGCATTAAGGCCCCCAGAAGAAATTATTTGAGATAAAGAACCGTGTAATGTTTAAGACTTTGAGTTCAATTCCCATCAACCCAAAGTCTTCTGAATAACTTAGAGTATTCTATTCACTGAACCACTCTTGGTTCTTTATCTGCCTCTCTATTTGTATCACAGTCAAATCAGGATACAGCTAACATCCAGAAAGGCATTTCCCTTTCAAGAAAGTAACTGAATACAGAAAGAGTGGGAGAAAATCAATAGCTTGAACAAAAGCTAATCTACTTTTTTTATGGAAAAGACCCTTGAACTTTTCCTCTTTTGTTTTTATTTACAAATTAGTAACAGGTTTGTTCCATCTACCGACATGGTCTAAGCTGCTGCATAAACGGAGACTCTACTGTGGCTGAGCAGCTCTTCTCTGTAACCTGTGGAAGGTAGCCAACCAGCTCTGTCTGCAGTTCCACTTGGCAGCAGCTCCCTGAGAGCCACTGAGATACCAGAAACAACAGTAGGACTGATGGATTATCTCCCCTTCCTGTTGTGCTGTCGATCTGTCTATCAAGCAACGTTTCCTGATGCTCATATAAACAATGTGCCCTAGACTCCATGGCTTCAGACTCTCTGGCAGGGCTCCAGAATTGTTAAAGAAAAGCAAATTTCCACACCTGAGCATCTTGATGAGCCAAGGGCAGCTACCTGGCAAAGAGGCTGTGGACATGAATAAAGCCCTACAGACCTCACAACTGCACAACATGTCCAATTATCAGGAAGTTCTCCATACTGAGCAAGAAGACCCATGAATTCCAGTCATCATACAACATCCACTCAAGAGAGAAGCAGGCATCACAGCCATGCAGAGTACAAGGGCGGGATGAGAAGAGTTCAAATACTAAGGGGGCTAACCCTGAGAGTTAGAAAGTACTGATCTCCATCATGAAGGAAGATATGTTCTGTACACTAGCCTTTCCACTTACTGAACTTCTTTTTATAAGTCTGGCACGGAACAGAGCACTGGAAACTCCATGACAAATAAAATTCAGATCATCTGGCCTATCTTTTGTGGTTCCTCTTCATTAGCAATGTTCCCACCTCTACTGGATGACTAGGGTTGCTATAGCAAAGTTCCAGAGACTGGGTTCTACAACAGACATATATCCTCTCAGAGGTTGGAGACTGATATTCCAAGATAAAGTTGTGGGTCTCGGATTACTTCTGAATTGAGTCTTAATTGGATAATTGTCTTTATCGGGTCAGTCTGTACGTCATCTAAGAAATTGTCTTGATTGGTAATTGATGTAGGAGAGTCTAGCCCACTGTGGGTCATGCCATTGTCTGGGCAGGTGAACTTCACTGTGCAAAGAAGGTAACAGAGCATGAGGATGAACACCCTGGGGAATGAGCCATCAAACAGCATTGCTTTCATGGTGTCTGCTTGAGTCCCGGCCCTGACTTCCCTCCAGAAGGGACTATGCCAAGGAAATGCAGACCAAGCAAATCCTTTCCTCCTCTGAGTTGGTTCTGGTCAAAGTGTTCTTCATCAGTGTAAACAAAAAGGAAACTGGAATCTACAGACGATTTGGGATTCGTCTTATGAACTTGAGAGGGATGAAGTTCAGACTATAACATCTTCCAGGTGTAGGGTATGCTGTACTTTGCAGTGCACAAAACATTTTGTCTACATTCAATAACATGGACTTTGAGTACAGACAAACTTGTAGGTGACTCTCAGATCGACTGCTTAAAACTGTCTGCTTTTTAGCCAGTTCCTTAGGGAGTCTTGGTTTTACTCTGTATAATGAAATAATATTATGTGCAGTCTAAGCATCTTGATAGGATTAGAGTTTGAGTTACAGAGGGCATTTAATGAGCATTACCAATGCTGCTAGCAGTATTTATTAATGGCAACAATAGTACTCTGAGATAAGATTAGTCTGGATTTCAACTTGGATAATAACAGCCAACATTTCTGGAGCCACAAAACACTATTCTAAGTGGATTTGCTCATTTAATTCTCAAAACAACCCAGGGAGTACAAAGCACAATAATCCCTTTTCATAAATAGAAAAGTAAAGTAGAAGGTTAAGTAAAGTGTCTTCAAGGTCACACATAGCTAATAAGTAAAAGTTGTAGGATTTAAACCCAGCTTCTCAGGCCCCCAAGACCACACACTCCATGGTATTGTAACTAACCCACTAATGTACCAACCTTTTCTAAGCTAAAACAATACTCTCATGGCCTACTGTTGATCAGAACACTAACTCCTAAACAATCTGATGTTCAAGAAAGGCTACTTTTCTATTTGATTGAGTTTCATAATTTTTATGGATTTTTTTAATCAGAGAAACAATTGTAACTTCTTCCGACAGAAAAGCCAATATAAGAAATTTGACCCATCTACAAATGAGTTGATGAACCCCCTTCACACAAACTCTGCAAGTGGAGAACATAGCTTAAATACATCCTTTAGAGCCAACAATGTTGATTAAAATACTTTTATAAAGTAGAAAAAAATAAAGCTAATATTAAAAATCAAGTTTTATTAATCCCCAAAGGGAGGATTTTATTAACTCCTTTAGAATCCAATAAAAGTGTGTTTTTTAATCAACTTGTTTTCCAACTCCTGCTCAAGTGTCAAATCATAGCAAAGTTGCTCACACTTCTTAAGAAGCTTCAAAATACAGAGACAAAACCCAGAAGTATGAACTTAGACCTTGTAGACAATCCAGCTGGATATGAGAAACATGCGAGACATTCAGAAGTCATCAAGTTCGTGTAAAAGTAAGAATGATGGTTCCACTCATTTTCCCATTCAAACAGAAACCAGTTCTAGGGCAGTTCCTGGAACATAGCACAACCTCAATGAACACCAGCTGAAGACGTAAATAATCCTGGAGTGTCTTACTGGCAGAGAGAGAGGTTTAGTTTAATTTTCCAAACAATATACATAATCTTCTAAACTGAAGAGTGCCTCATCTAGCTGGTTTTGTCTTTTTATGATGGTAGTGGGGCGTGTGTGTGTGTGTGTGTGTGTGTGTGTGTGTGAACTGTACTCTTATTTGTTTGGTTGATTGGTTGGGTTTTGTTTCTGTTTTTCTAAAACACATTGAGGCACTTGGGAGAAAAAATACACATGTGAGAAGGAGAATAAAATATCAATTATGCAAGCAAAATTGAGTCGGGATGATGTTGGTCTAGACTAAGGGTAAGCAAATAGAGACAGAAAAAAGATGGATAAGGCATGCCTGTAGCGAATCATGGGAGATAAAGGAGAGACTAAGTATTACAGCCTTGTGTCTCTTGAGCATCTGGTGGATATGACATTTGCTAAGATGGGAGTAATATAAGGTAAAGTGGTCTCCAAGTTTAGGAAAGTCAGCAATCAAGATTTCTGATTTGTGTATATTAAGTGTACGGTATACATTGCCATACAAGTAGAGATAATTAATAGCCATTGGGTGTTTAAGTCAGTACCGCATTATATTATGAAAAGGAGGAGGTTTAAGTGGATATATATCATAAACATTTTAGTCAAGGCTAAGATATACTGTTCTTCTATACTATTGAATCTATGGCATTCGTTCCCCCACTTGAGCCAAAATACTCAGAAATAGTAGTTTCTATTTTGAGTCAAAACTTGTTCTTCCAACAGAAAATCCAAAACATGCAATGACTTCTCACTTCCTATTAAGGGCTTCTCCAAGTTTCTCCTATACCCAGAAAGTTTTATACGAAAGTCACTGGTATCCACATATAGTTAAAGTCCATTATACAGGCTGTGGGCTTAATCAGACACGCGGCTTCATTGCTTGGGCTTAATGAGGTAAACCAGACCTCCGGTAATATTGTCTGTATAATTGACATGGTTCTCTGGGAAACATTATGCTTTATAATGAAAATACTGTATATAATTAGAATCTAATAGGAAGAAAATAGTAATTAGCCAGAATTAACTGAACAGACGCAATCAGGCAAATAAAGGTTATCCTCAGGAGAGGACCCTTCAGAGTTCAAATGCACATCCTATAATTGTAGCAAAGCCCCAGTAATTATGGGTAATTTTTTCCTGCATCGTGGATTGTGGTGTTTGTGGAAAAAGAGGTTATTTTTTCTTACTCTTTTATTTATTTATTTATTTACTTACTTACTTACTTAGTTACTTATTTATTTATTTGCTGAGTGGGAGAATGAGTCTGGCCAAGACATAGGTAGAAAGGATCTAAAAGGTTGTGCTCACAGATTCCACAGATCACTAAATTCGGGGTGACTTGCAGAACAGGAATAAAAGACATCAGAACCTGCAACTCTACATGTAAAGACGATGTTGGGTTCCATCTCTAATGAGCTGCGTGACTCCAATGAGCAACTCATATTTTCTGATGACAATAATAATAGTAACTCTGTCTATAGAGTTTCCATTTACTGTGAGCTATCAATTCAAAAATGTCCCATGTGCTTTATAATTTTTGTGTTCTTACCACTAGATAAATGTCATTCCTTCTTCATGTACTTTATTTTTTTTTTATTTTTTTTTTATTTTTTTTTCTTCATGTACTTTAAAACAAACATTTTTCATCCTACCTAAGATTAATCCATGTAATCTAAAACACACTTATGATGGCAGTAATCACAACTCTCTGCATGGTTATGCTGAGGCGCCATTAAGATTATGCCCCTTTTCAAGCTATACTAAAATAAAAAAATCAGCCTTTATGGACCACTTGTTTACATAAAGTACTTCAAAAGAATCTGGAACTCTCAGGAAGGAATCTTGAGCTTCCATCCAGTAAAGAATGCTATGAAAGAAAGCATTCATAGTAAAGAAGTTCATATGAGGCTTCAACCAAAGACATGATTTTCAGATTATACAAGGTCTCTTACAGACTTGTTTAACCTGCAAGAGAGGAAGGAAAGTTTGCTGAAGGAAAGCCAGCATTAACTGAAGCCAGAGAAATTGCTGTGAAATAGGAACTCGGCATGTGACTGTAGGGCAATGGCTTCCCAAATACAACATGGTTTGTGTGAACCAGAATGCCAATGAAGAATGATATCTTCTCAAGAAGAGTCAGAAATAAGCAGAACTCATACTTCACTTTTACACCCAACAAAATTCATGAGCAAAATCACTGTATTGGCTAGTGTAGACACTAGAGGTCCAGAGTCAGTGCAGGAAGGAAGGATAAGGGTAAAAAGAGGGAAAAGCAACCACACTTCTACAGACACAAGTTGAACACAGTCAGTAATAAAAACACTACCACAATTCATAGAAGCTAAAGTGTGCTTTTGAATCCTTTGTGTAAAGAATAGAGACAGGGTTCAAAGACTTCTGGGAAAAGATGAGCATTTGCGTACGAGTCTGTCTATAGAAATCAGAGAAAGGAACTGTTGGGAAAGGACTAACTTGGATAAAGACATGATGCAAATGTGTAATACATAGTGTCTCATTCCTAAATCTCTGCTGATGCCCTATAACATTCAGACCCTAGAACAACCAGACACATTTCAGGTGCCTCTCTAGACTTCCACAGTCACACTTCCCTGAGTAATAGATTTGATAAGTGAAGCTAAAAATTAGCTCATCTTGACCTTTGAAGGATATTCATGGAGAAAAGCAAAGAAATGGGTTTCCAGACATGAATACTCTTGGCAGTACCCCTACCTTTTTCTACGTCTGTGTTTCTGCTCTGACTTCTCCATCAGATTCAACCACAATTTCAGATTCAGGCAAGAAGGATGGTACAAATACCTCCATATTCTTTTACAAAGCTCTGCAAACTTGATCTTAGTTTTTCATTTAATCTCCCCACCCTCACCCCCCTAGTTGTGTGCTGCAAGATTAGTGTGTAAGTTGGTCATCTAGATCACAGAATAGGATGCAGATCCTGGAAGATGAGGCTGGAAAGGCACACAAGGAAATAGAAAGAATGTAGAGGAAAATTCCAGGGAGAGGTTATCTTGATGCTGAAAGTTGAAAGTAGGACAAGAAAATTAAGAGCCTAAAAGAAAGGTCTTCCAACCTCTGTACAGATAAAGAAACATCCTAGACAATGCCATAAGAAATCAGCATATGGCCATGAGGAGGGACAGTTGTGTCACCTTTCCTTGTGGTTTGTCTCTTTAATAACCCTATACCCTAAAATCTCGGGGTTGTTTTCCTCCACCCACTGTGACGGTGTGTTGAAACTTGGTCCAGGCTAACCTGAAAAATAAATAAACCCTAGTGTGTTTGCATTAAAAAAAATGGAGAAAGAGAGATCGAAATCATTCCCTGATCTCATTGTTCTGCTTTCTGTACTATGTATCAAGTCCACTGAAGTCTTAAATATATTCTCCTTTTAGGGAATGGGATTCTATTCATAAGCTTCATGACTGTCATCTGTTTATTGAGACATGCCAAAGCAAGTCTGTGTATTGGTTTCAAATACCCATCACTTTCATCAATATGATATGGATCATAGAAACAGTACACAAAAGAAAGAAGAAAGCATGGATTTATCTATAGGACATTAACGAAATATGAATGCAGAAGTAGCTAGCCATGGCATCACCAATGTGGTAGTTTATCCATTATAGTCATTGGTTGCTTCACAATGGGAATGCATTGAGAAAGTATTTAAGCAGCAGAAGAAGCTAAAGAGAGCAGTATTCCAGAACACTGAGTGACAAAAGCAGCCATAGAGGAATAAAGGATGTTTTTAGGCTGTGCATCTTTGGAGCATGTGGGCTGGTGAGTTTTGGGAAGTGATATCAGATCAAGCTTGGCTTCTGCTCCCTTCTTTTTCTCTACCAGAAACAAGACCCAGGACTTCTCTGGTGACCGCAGGTGGAACCCTCCTGTCTGGGCCTAGCATTTCTATTATTAAAGCCACTTAATACTTAATTACTGAATCAGCCACAAGGCCTTTGGAGGACTCCTTGCTAGAGACCCAATCAGATTTGTCAGAAATTTCCAAAAAGCAGACAATGCTCTTAGAGGTCTCGGAATAGCTATGTCAGTGGCCCTAATGGAGCATAATTTCCTGTAAAGGAAAACTAATGTAATATTTTCAGGTATTATGTAACCAAGTGTCCAGGGACAGAGGGAAGATGACTGCTAACGAGAAACACCAGCGCGCAGTACCCTCATGGAAGCAGAAAGCCTGTATGGGTTTCTGTTCTATGCTGTCAAAGGGGCCAACTGCAGAGAAGGGGTGTGGCAGAGGAAGAAAGCAGGGCTTCGGGATTGTGTGAGATAGAGACCCCATACTACTGTGTACTGGCTGTGAAACCGTGGTTAAAGTCGGACATCTTTAAAACAAGACAAGACAGTATAGTATACTTATGAAATCCTAGGGCTCCTCCAGTGAAACAGTCCTGTAAAACTGTGGGTCAACTAGCAAGATGGAAGGTAAAGTCCAACACCAAAGCTGTCTTCTGACCACCATACAAGTTCGATACATCCTCTCTCTGTCCCTCTGTCTCAGTCTTTCTGTCTCTGTCTTTCTCTCATTTCTTTGTTCTATCTCTTTCTCTAAAATATAAATATGTACTAATTACAAATCATGAGGCTGACTGTTTGGATTTTCTGTTCAGAAAGTGTGAGATTTTGTCAGAATCTAAAAATTTCAAATCCAGTCTTGCTGTTATAGCTTTCAAGGCCTTGCACGATCTGCCCCCACTCCAATGTCAGTTCCCATCATGCCATGTGGCCTCATCTTCCCACACAACACCACCTTGCAGCTTTGTTGATAAGTCATACTTTCCTCTTCTGCACACACAGCCAACCTAATGAATCATGGCACTTTCTCCTAGCAAGCCAGATGCAAGACATCAAACTCTGTCTCAACACAGTGCTCTAGGCAGCCACAACCAACTGGTCAGATTGGACCAAACATCGAGTATATTCACTGTCCTTGGCTAGGATAGCCTGAATCTTGGCCAATTTGGTCTATCAACTCCGCAAAACCAACTTAGCTAAGAAATTTAAGTAAATCGCATGCTTTGAGACTCTATTGAGAAACAAGCCTGTTTCTTAACAAGGCCTTCCTCTCATACCTATCCATCCTAGACTCTATAATCCCAAGATATTCCTGTTATGACATGATCTCACTCTCAGGCAATAAGTCCCATAGATTAAGGGACATAGATTTGCTACAATTCTTATAGTTGTAAGATGGACCCAGGTGGATTTCATGACTATTAATATCTCTCATATGAACTGTTTACAGAGTTCAAATTATTGTTTTTCTTTTTAGGCTACGAGGTACAAAGGAAGGTACTCCTACCATCAGGAGAAATTTTATTTTCTAAACATATATGCTGTCAATTCAGCATCTATTCACCACTTCCCTTTACCCCAGGGTCAAACCCTTATGAATCAGATACTTTTCTGACACCTCCAAATATAGCATAAGAAAATTCCTCTAGCCTTACCAAGATGCCTCCAACTCAACTGAAAAGTTGAGAATGTAGTTTAAGTGAACTGCTACTATAAACCTGCCTGTTCAGCAACTTTCTAAAAGTCTCAGAGTAGAATTTACCCTAGCAAAACTACAATATAACTCTGTGTCTGGAGAGTTTTATATGACTCAAGGTTTGCTTTAAACATATCTAGACTCATCTTCCAAAAACTCTGCTTCTGATATGATGTGGAGCCTGTGCGTCAGTTTCTGTCAACAGCTCCCTGGTGGATCCTACTATGTAGGCTGGTTTGAGATGCTACAATTGTAAAGGAGGGGAGATTCCCAAAAGGAGTATCCTCTGGATAGTAGCCTCAGAAAGTCTTCCTGCTGGAATTGTTGGAGGAAGGCCGCTTGTTGGTTTCCAGCTGCTCAGCCCAGAAATAATCACACAGAAACTGTATTATTTAAATCACTGCTTGGCCCATTAGCTCGAGCTTCTTTCTGGCCAACTCTGACATAATAATTTAACCCATCTCCATTAATCTGTGTATCACAGTGGTTTACTGGGTAAAGTTCTGGCGTCTGTCTCTGACATGGCTACATGGCTTCTCCTCGACTCTGACACCTTTCTCTCAACATTCAGTTCAGTTTTCTTCACCCATCTCTATTCCCTGCACAGGCCCAAGACAGTTTCTGTATTAAGCAAAGGTATTTATACCATACAGAGGAGAATCCACATCACCTCCCCTCTTCTATTTAAATGAAAAGGAAGGCTTTATCTTTAACATAGTAAAATTATATATAACATAACAGGTATCAAGCCAGAATCATAGTCACAATAACTATTTCTACTTTATCTTTTATCATAACTAAAGAAAACTGTAATTATAACTATCACTTCTTCAAGCCTATCAAAGGCTCTGGAAGGATATAATATTACCTAATAGGAAGTGCATTATAAGTAACTTCTAAAACTCTAGAATTGACAGGGGCATTTCAGTTCTTTTTTTTTTTAAGGTCCTTTATTTTATTTTATTTTTTTTAAGTAAATTTTATTAAATTATAAAAGTTTCCATTTCCGCCCCTCTTCCCAACACCCTCCCACTCCCCCCACTCCCTCTCCTCCTCCCTCTTCGTCCCTTAGGGCAGTCAGGGTTTCCTGCCCTGTGGGAAGTTCCAGTTCCTTCCCCCTCCCTCCAGGTCCAGGAAGGTGAGTGTCCAAACAGACTGGATCCCCAAAATCCAGTATATGCAGAGGAAACAGGTCCCAGTATCATAGTCAATGGCTTTTCAGAAAGACTTCGGGCCAGCCACAGTCAGAGAATCCGGCCAAATTCCGAGAATCTGGTTAGATCACGTCCTCGTTCAGTCCCAGTCAAACTGGCCTTGGTAAACTCTCATTAGATCCGTTTCCTTGTATCAGTGGGTGATAGCATCCCTCGCAGTACTGATTTCGTTTTTCATGTTCTTCCTCCTTCTGCTCCTCATTTGGACCTCGGGGGGCTCAGTCCGGTGCTCCAATGTGGGTGTTTCATTGAGGAACCCATCTTCAGCCTACAGGCCCATAGTATCCAAAAGACGTTTCCATGAGGCAGGAAATTTGAAAGACTGCTTTGCCTCTATTGGCAGTTTGTCAGTCACTTTCTCTGTGTCCTGCATAATGTTTGACAGACTCTTTCATTAAACAGGAACCCTGAAGGACCATGTCACCTTTATGCAAGTTTAACAGTCATTTCTCTGTGGGTCTTGCATGTCCAGTTCACACAGCATCCCATCATGCAGTCCAGACAAGAGCAGTTTCATGCCAAATGGCTAGCAAACTCCATAAGGAGCCTCTACAATGCCCATCTTTGTAGGGCCCGGGTTTTCCCTTGCTCCCTGGGGTGCATCTCAAGGACAATTCTGGTCAGCCAGCTAAAGCTTCCTGCTAATTCCTGTGCTCACTCTGCTATAGCCTGGTGATTTAGCTGTAGGGATTTGTTTTATCTTTGTTATGGTAATTTCCCACCTGCCTGGGAGAGTTCCTACACAGCACCAAGTTCTCTCTCTCTCCCAGCTGCTGTTGCTGCTCTCTGCCCCCAACCCCCTGCCTGGGAAGGAATCCCTATGGTGCCAAGTCCCATAGGCAGCAGTTTCCCCTCTGAGTGGAAGGGAATTCCTTTACTGGGGCCAAGGTATATTAGCTTTGAAATAAGCTAAATTAAGTGGCATTCTGTGATCTCTTGTCGAATGACCCTGGTCTTTTGTGTCTTTGTTCAATTTCCAGGCTTTTGACCAAACTCATGTAAGTTATGCGTAAGGTATGGAGGCACGCGACCCATACAGAGAGGGTAACATGAATTCGGCTGTTACACATCTTCCTCTTGAAGAAATTGGTGATGCCAGGAGCAGATGTGTCTCACTGTCATGAAAAGTCGTAAGTTCTTAAAATATTTTAAATGCCATATTCTGAAGGTCTCTGAAAGATTTGAAGAATACCTAACTGAAATATATCTCTATATATCTAGGAAACCTAACTAACATGAGTACAAGCTTGACTATTAAGATGATTATCTATTAGCCATTAACCTATATTTCTTAATTATACTTTACATTTTAAAATGAGCTGTATAAGCACAAAACCTTAATCAAGATCAAAAATATATATATAGAATAACAAATTTGACCTTAAATTTGTATCAATAAACCAAGATTCATACTGCAAATCTCTATAGCATATCCCCCTTTAAATGTAAAGAAATATTTACAAACAATATTTGGGAATATGGGCAAAGTTCTCTCCAACTGCTTCCTGCTTTCTTTGGGCAAAGTAATTTTTGGGGAGTATTCATGTCAACCATTCAGGGTGTCTTGGTCCATCAAACCATATTAGTTTGAAAGCAATTCACAGGTTCTCATCCTCTGTGGAAACAAAGAAGAACCTCTTTTCCAAAGCAACATATCCTTAGACTCAAATTTTAAAGTCAAGATACCTTTATGTTCGTTTAGCTTAGCAGCCTGTACAATGAAATGTCTCTCTGTACTTAGCTCCTTCACAGTCACAAAATTCAAAGAAGACACAATAATATGCATAAATAAGACTTTCTGTGTATTCTCCATCTTCATTACATGGCTTATTTGTTTTTACTCCTTTTAATATATTACTGTCTGTACTCTGTCTCTTTAAAGACTTTGTTTTAATTTTTTAACCATTTATATCCTTTTATGACTGTCTATGTTCTTTATCTTCTCTCTCCCAAGACTATGTACATTTTTTTAATCTTTCAAGACAGGGTTGCTCTGTAGCTTTGGAGCCTGTCCTGGAACGAGCTCTTGTAGACCACGTTGGCTTCAAACTCATAGAACTCTGATTGCTTCTGTCTCCTGAGTACTGGGAATAAAGATATGCACCACCACCTCCCACTCTTACTTATATTTTTTAAACACAGTGTGACCTATTTAAAGGTATTTTATGTCTGAATCTGTCCTTGCTACGAATCTGTAAATCTTTTCTGACCATAAGTGCTTCTTATAACGTTAAGTCCTTCTTATAAACTTAAGTGGTACCATTGCTAGGGGAAATATGATACTTCCTGCTTGCCCTGCACAGTCCAACATGGTAGAAGTTTGTGCACCACCTCTGCAAGCGGTGCACATTGCCCCAGTTCCAAGTATGCACCAGGTCTATTATCAAGCCATAAGCAGTTGTAGCACTCTGCTTACAAACACCATTTAAATGCTCGGTCTTCTTAAAGAGTCAGAGGTTGTGCTGACAGCAGGGCCCAGAAAGCTGGCATTTCAAAGCTTTTTTCCTGCTACTGCTGAATCAGGAAAATCTTTCTTAAAGGAGCTGTGGCACACAGCCAGCAAACAACAAGAAGCTCTGTTAAACTCTGTATTTTTGTGTCTAGAAATCCTTTTCAAGCTCTCTCCAGTTTTTAAGTGGATTTTAGTTGGGCATGTGGGAGCCAATTTGTTGTAGGAAGGCTGTTTGTTGGTACCTGGCTAGCTCAGTAGGTAGAGAAGGAGAAACTTAATCTCAGGGTTGTGGGTTTGAGCCCCACATTGGGTATTGGGTGCTACATTATAACTCTGTGGCAAGTATGTACAGTGTCTGAAAAGTTTTATAAGACTTTGGCTTTGTTTTAAACATATCTGGGCTCATCTTCGAGAAACTCTACTTCTGATCTGATGTGGAGCCTGTGTATCAGCTTCTATCAAAAGCTCCCTGGTGGATCCTAGTATGTAGGCTGGTTTGAGATGAGACAGTTGTAAAGGAGGGGAGATTCCCAAAGGGAGTATCTTCTGGAAATTAGCCTCAGAAAGTCTTCCTGATGGAATAGTGTGGGAAAGATCAAGCTGCTGCCCTGAAACCAATTAAATATGATTTGGCTTATTCTCAAAAGTTCCAGAACTGATGCCTATGTTTGTATTCCATTAATCCATTCATCCATACACATATATATACATACATACATAAACACTGAACGTATGTTCTATATCTGGCATAATAGTAGAATATAAATAATCTATGTGGTAGGTATAACCCCGTCTTTTGAATGAAGGTCACAAGTATGAATATATTAAAAGTAATTTCTGAACTTCAGCTGAGAAATCTAGAAAATTGTCAAACACTCTGTTGCTCCAAACACAATAATTGACCAATGGCAATTGTTTTTATTTTCTCTACATTTTTAATTGAGAAACCATAGTATTATAATAGGCTTACAGTAATCATATTATGTTTAATATTCCAGCCACTATTCTTCAAGATAACTTTTATTGTAACCTATTTATAAGTAAGAAAATACTTTGTTGAAAGAGAAGAGTGATTGTCACAACATCACACAATTTTTAGGGAGTTGAACTCCCAGATTCCTGTAGATGGAGGCTGCTCATTTTTTCACAGCATCCCAAACTCAAAATAATTACAGAAAAACTATATTAATTGCAACACTGCTTGGCTAATGACTCTAGCATATTGCTAGCTAGCTCTTACATCTTGAATTAACCCATTTCTAGTATTTCATTTATTACCATGAGGTTTGTGGTTTACTGGTAAGGTTACAGGATATCTCTCTCCTTTAGTTGCTACATGACATCTCTCTGATTTGGCCTTATTTCTCCCAGTATTCAGTTTAGTTTTCCTCACCTAGCTATATTTTTCTCTGCCATAGGCCAAAGTAGCTTTCTTCATTCCCACACCATTTCTGCTTTACTGTCTAAATATAAATGAAGGTTTTAACATTAACATAGCAAAATTACATACAACAAAACAGTTATCAGGCAAGACTTATAGTTAAAAAATTTCATTCATTTACATATGGCAAACTAAGAAAAATATTCTATCATCTATCCTATCTTTGTAGTCTAAACTTTATATCTAATCTATCTTATAACTATCATTCTTCAACTACATTAAAGAGTGCAGAAGGATATAATACTACCTAAGTAAATAGGAAGTGCATTGTAAGCAATTTTCAAAACTCTAGACCTGACAGAGACATCCGCTGCCTGGAAAGTCACCCAAAGTTATTCTGTAAGAGTGGAGCATCTAACTTCAGGCTACAGGTGCATAGTATCTGGCAGACTTTCCCAAGAAGCAGGAAATTTGAAAATCTGTTTTGCCTTGTAATGGCAAATTTCATCAGATTCTTTCTTCTGTGTCCTGTAAGATGCCTGGCAATTCTTTCATGAAGCAGGAACCCCAAAGGACTGCCTCGCCTTCCTTAGACAGCTTCAGCATTAATTTTTTGTGGGTCCTGCATGTTCATAGAGCATAACATCAAGCAGTCCAGGCAAGATCACTTTCTTGCTCAAATGGCTAACAGACTCAGTGATGCTCATTATCCTCTTGAAGTAGATTAGTGCTGTCAGGAGCAGATGTGTACCATTTTCATGAAAAGTCCTAAGTTGATAAAAAAAATTACATTTTGAATGTCATATTCTGTAAGTCTTGAAAGGTTTGAAGTATACCTACCCATCTAAACTATATTTCTGTACATCTAGAAAACCTAACTAACATGACTTCAACTTGGGCTACTATAGATGACTATCCATTAGCATTGTATTTCATAATAATACATTACACTTTTAAATGAACTGCACAAACATAATACCATCATCAAGAGCAGAAATATATATATATATATATATATATATATATATATATATATAAAATAAAATTGACTTGAAAGGGCTAATACCATTACTCCTCAAGTTGTTTCACCCAATAGAAAGAGAAGGAACATTACAAAACCATTTTTATGAGGTTACAATTACCCTGCTACCCAAGTCACATTAAGAAATCACTAAGAAACAGAATTACAGGCCAAACTCACTCATGAACATTGATGCAAAAATCCTAAATAAAATACTAGCAAATTGAATCCAAGAACACATGAGAACCATCATATACCATGATTAAGTCAGCTTCATTCAAGAGATGCAGGAATGATTCAACACAAAAATCTGTCTACATAATCCACCGTATAAACAAACTGAAAAATAAAAACTACATGATCATCTCATTAGATGCCAAAAAACCTTTCAACAAAAAACAGCATCGCTTGTTGATAAAGGTCTTGGACAGAGCAGGGATACAAGAAACACACCTAAACATAATAAAGAGAATATACAGCAAGCCAACAGCCACCATCAAACTAAATGGAGAGAAACTCACAACAATCCCAGTGAAATCAGGAACAAGAAAAGGTTGTTCACTCTTTCCATATCTATTCAATATATATCTTGAGGTCTTAGCTAGAGCAAAAAAACATCAAAAGGAGATCAAGGGAATACAAATAAGAAAGAAGAAGTCAAGTTCTCATTATTTGCTGATGATATGATAGTTTACATAAGCGATCCCAAAAATTCTACCAAGGAACTTGTATAACTCATCAACATTTTCAGTAATCAACCTAACAGGATACAAGATCAACTCAAAAAAAATCAGTAGCCCTCTTTACACAGATGATAAATGGGCCTAGAAAGAAATCAGAGAAAAATCACTCTTCACAATACCCATAAATAACATAAACTATCTCAGAGTAACTCTAACCAAACAAGTCAAAGACTTGTATGACAAAACTTTAAGACTTTGAAGAAAGAAATTGAAGAAGACACCAGAAAATGGAAAGATCACTCATGCTTTTGGGTAGGTAGAATTATCATAGTAAAAATGGCAATCTAACCAAAAGCAATTCACAGATTCAATACAAAGCCCAGCAAAATCCCAGCAAAATTCTTCATAGACCTTGAAAGAATAGTACCAACTTCACAAGGAAAAGCAAAAAACCCAGAATAGCTAAAACAATCTTATACAATAGAAGAACTTCTGGAGGCATCACAGTCCCTGACTGAGATAAAATATGGAAAACAGCCTGGTATTGGCATAAAAACAGACAGGAGAACCAATGGAACAGAATTGAAGGCCCAGATATCAATCCACACACCTTTAAACACCTGATTTTTTTTGCAAAGAAGATGGTGTAGAAGGTTCTTCTGTTTCTGTGTTGCTTTCAAGGGTTGAATAAAGAGACTGCCTTGGCCTTTTGATAGGACAGCCCACAGATGGGCAGAGTAGACAGAACAGAATGTTGGCAAAAAGGGAAGTGTGGCAGACGCCATGATTCTCCTGCCTGCCCTAGATGGACACTGGTTAGACCCATCCCAGTTAGTACAGTCAAGTGGCAATACAGATTATTAGAAATGTACTAAATAAAGATGTGAGAGTTAGCCAATAAGAGGCTAGAAATAATGGGTCAGGCAGTGTTTAAATGAATACAGTTTCAGTGTAACTATTTCGGGACTAAGATAGCCGGGTGGAGGGACACAGCCCACTGCTCCTCCTACAACAAGAAAAAAAAATATAAAATGGAAAAAAGAAAGCATCTTTAACAAATGGTGCTGGCATAACTGGATACTGACAAGTAGAATAATGAAAATAGATTGATATCTATCACAATGCATAAAACTCAAGTCCAAATGGATCAATGATCTCAACATAAAGTCAGCTACATTGAACCTCATAGAAGAAAAAGCAGAAAGTACACTTGAATGCATTGGCACAGAAGACCACTTCTTAAATATGACCCTAGGAGCACAGACATAGAAAAATAATTAATGAATAGGACCTCATAAAACTGGAAAGCTTCTATAAAGCAAACAACACAGTCAGCAAGACAAAATGACAGCCTCCAGAATGGGAAAAATCTTTAGAAACCCCACATCAGACCAAGGTTTGATCTCCAATATACACAGAGAACTCAAGAAATTGATCATCAAAAGGACAAATAATCTAAATACAGACCTAAACAGAGAACTTTCAACAGAGAAATCTATAATAGCTGAAAGACACTTAAGAAAATGCTCAATATCTTTAGTCATCAGAGAAATGCAAATAAAAATAACTTTGAGATTCCATCTTACACCTGTAAGAATGTCCAAGATTAAAAGCACTGATGACAATTTATGCTGGAAAGGTTGTGGGGTAAACGGAGCACTCCTGCATTGTTGGTGTGAGTGTAAGCTGGTACAGTCCCTTAGGATAGCAGTATGGTGATTTCTCAGAAAATTATGAAACAACTTTCCTCAAGACCCAGCAATACCACTTTGGGGTATGTATCCAAAGGATAATCAATTGTGCCACCAGGACATGTGCTCAACTATGTTCATAGTGGCACTGTTTGTCATAGCCAGAAACTGAAAACCTAAATGCCCCTCAACCAAAGAAAGGATAAGGAAAATGTGGTACATTTACACAATGGAATACTATACAGCAGAAAAAAATAATGACATCTTTAAATTTGTGGGTAAAAGAATAGAGTTAGAAAACATTATTTTGAGTGAGGTAACCCAGACCCAGAAAGACAATTATCATATGTATGCATTCAAAAGTGGTTTGTAAACCTAAAGCAAAGAAAACCAGCCTACAAATCACAATCCCAGAGAACCTAGACAACAATGAGGATGCTTGAAGAGACATACATGAACCTAATCTACATGGAACGTAGACAAAGATAAGCTCTTTTGAATAAATTGGGAGCATGGGGACCTTGGGAGAGGGTTGAAGGGAAGTGGGGAAATAGGTAGGGGAGCAGAGAAAAATTGTAAAGCTCAATAAAATAAAAAAAATAAACAGAACAAAACAATGTAAAAATATTCCAAAGGCCCAAACCTTGGCCTTAGAAAAGTAAGGGAAACATTGAGGAAAGAGCAAGGACTCATACCTCAGACCTTTCCTGACCTTTTGGTTCCACAAGGGAAGACAGTGACAATGTTGGCTTCCTGAGATTGTTTGAGACTATGAAAAGGCATTGCAATGAACCTATCATATTCAAATGTGTCATAGAACTGAAAAATGAAGCCATGGTTCCAGATAGTAGGTAATTAATGGACACAGAGAATATCACTGTTTGTTGTTGTCTAATAGTAGTGGCCCTGACTTCAGGTAGCTAACCAACAGTCATCTTAATGAGCATGATCCCCTTTACTATAGAAATACTAAAATGTGTTAGGGCTGATAGAGATGGAAGAGGAGGGGATTGGTGGATGGGGTGGTCTTGGGAGATAAGGATGTGGAGGAGAGGATGGGGGAAGACTTTAGCTGTGATGTAAAATAAATAGATGAACAATTTAAAAAGAATAAGAACTTAAATTTGTATCAATAAACCAAAATCCATACCAATGCAAATTTATCTTCATATCATATCACCCTTTAAAAGCAAACAAGCAATTATAAACAATATTTGGGAATTTGGCCATTGTTCTCTCCCAACTGCTTTCTGCTTTTTTGTTTCTGAAGAATTTTTGGTTGTTCATGGTAACCTTTTGGGGGATTTGGTCCATCAAACCACATAGGCCTGGAATAAATCTGTAGGTTCTCAACTTCTAAGGAAACAAAAGCAAAACCTCTTTTCCAAAGCAACATATCCCTAGACCCAAACTTTGAAATCAAGAATTCTGTAAAATATATATGTTGGTTTAGTTTAGCAGCCCCAGAATAAAATATCTCTCTATAATCAATAAATTCAAAAAACTCAATAATATACATATTCCAAAGTCTCTGTGTATATTCCATCTTTATGTGGTTTATTTTTCTTACTTTATTTTTTTAAGTTTAGTATTTATTTTATTATCATTATTCTTTTAATCTATGACTGTCTGTACTCTTTTATATTATAACTGTCTATATAGTTTTTCCTCTCTCTCAAGCTTATGGATATTTTTTAAACACACTGTCTTGTTTAGAGATCTTTTATGTCTGAATATATCTTATTTTGTTTCTGTAATAATTTTTTGTCCAGGATTATTTCTTAAAATTCTAAGAACTTTAAAATTTCTCAAAGGTCTAAGCATGGCTAAAACTAAGCTTTGACTTTTGACTCCACCCAGTCCACCATGGTAGAGGTTCATGGTGTCAGCACACAGAGCAGGTCTATGTTGTCATTTAGCAAGTTGTAGCAGTCTGCTCACAAACCCCATTTAAGTGCTAGCCCACCTAAAAGAGTCAGAGCTGTTTGTGCAACTAGCACAAAACAGGAAGCCTTCTGAAAAGAACCACACAGTTTTTATCTGCTACTGCTGAGTCAGGAAGACTTCTCTTAAAGGAGCTATGGTGCTCCTGCTCACCACCAGCCAGCAGGTACAACTACATCTACATAAAACCTATGAGAGCTTGGGAAGTGATTCTAGACATAAAAGAACAGAGTTAAGCATGGCTTCTTGGTAGCAGCATTTTCTTGGAGGGATCTGTTTGCTAGAGGCAAGCGCATCTCATTTAAGAGGGGATGCCTCACTCAGCTTTAGCTGCAAAAGTCCTTGCAGCTCTTTTAAGAGGCCCCAAAAGCAAACTCTTAAATGGTGTTTATGAATTGCTGACAGCATGCTTCTTAGTGGTGGCAGGGACCTTGAAACTCCATATAGTTGTGGTGATAAAAATGGCTCCCACCAGTACCTCCACCATGAAGTTAGACTCTCAGAAAGCTAAAGAATGGGGTAGAACCAGTCATCAAAGTCATGGCTTAAATCTTAGCCATATCCCTTAGCAAGTGACTCAAGTGATCAGAAAAAGAGAGGTATACAGTAAAGATAGATTCAGTACCAAGCCACATGACTAGCACAGACAAGAATTATGGGTTATTTTAAAATGTAAGAGTTAGTAAATAAGAAGCCTGAGCTAATAGGCCACCCAGTTTATAATTAATGTAGACCTCTGTGTGTTTCTTTGGGATGGAATGGCTGTAGGACTGGACATGACAGAAACCTCTGTCAAAAGATTCCATATCATCTAAGTTAGTATATAATGTAGATATATAACTTCATCCTCCCATATATAACTATGTTAGAATATAATGTTTTTATTGTATTTACTTACTGAGCCAATGGACCACTACCAATATTTATTGAGGTTCTTGTTAGAAGTGACACTCAGAAGAATACTGGTATGGGGTTATCACCCCCATCATTTCAAATGAGTCATTAAGATGCTATAAAGAGCCATTTGGGGATGATTTGGGGCTATGAGGGACACTTTCAAATCACCCTACCATTGTAACAGCAAATAAATATTAACAGTAAGTGTTGCAATAACATCCTATCTACAAAAAAATGGCAGTGTCATGGACTTGGCCTTTGAAGCTTAGTTTGCTAACTTGGTTCAGTGAAAGAAAACTAGGATTAAGAGGAGATGAAGACTTGTCCAAGGCCATTCACCTGCTAAGCAATGCACCAGCCTTCAGTCCACATCTGTAAGACTTCTCTGCTACTCTCTACCTCTCCACTTGGACAGAGCATCATAGCAGTAGAACCATGTAACAACGGAGCTTCTTCACTGTGGACAGGAAGCAGAAAGTGAAAAAAAAGAGCCAGAAACATGATAACCAGAAAGTCCTGCCTTGCCTCTGCTTCATCCTCCCATGACTATTGCTATGGTGCTCTGTCTCCACAAGAAACTCAGGGGACTCATTTTTTTCATTATTTTATCTGTCCCATTACTCTATGTTTTGTTTGTTCTAATCAAGGCAAGCTTATCTTAATCAATATAGGTCATTGTTTTTCACAATTATATCTCAAGAACATAAGAACAAACCAACTTACTTTTTTTCTTAATGAGTTGATAATGATTGTGAACTATTTAATGTGCTAAGTTCCAGTCTTGACCATCAACTTCTCTCAAAGCTTTTTGTCAGTCCTACACTCAAAGAGGATGGTTTTGTTACAGTTTACACAGGAAACATCCCCAAAAAGCATACATGATCAAACATGGTCACCAATTGACAGCACTATCTTGGGAAGCTGTGGAACTTTAGGAGGTAGAGTATGACTAGGACAAGTAGGTCGTGGGCACGGTATATTCGGGTCCAGTCTCAGGGGTTATCACATCCCTGGTCTTTCCTTTTTCTTGTTCCACTCCACACCCACCGTGAAATGAAAAAGCTTCATTGTCCCATGGTGTTATTCTGTCCAAATGTTCGGAAACATGAAACCATAATGATGAGCTCTCTGAAACACTGAGGCAAAATAAATCCTTCCTGCCCTGTTTATGTCAAGCATTCCGACTGTAGTGATGCAAAAGTAATTAGTAGATTTTACTTTTTCACTTATTATGCCTTTTTAATTTAAAAGCATTTGCATTATTCTTTCTAATATATTCTTTGAGGACACATGTACATAGTGAAATATGATTATACCTATCTCCTCTTCAATTCCCCTAATATATCTCTTTTTCAATACTTTGTCATTGTCTCTTCTCCTCCCTCTCCCATGCCCCTCTGCCTTCTTTTCTATCCTGCTAAGTCCAGTTAGTGCTGCCCACATGTCTGGGTGTAAAGCCATCCACAGGATTATAGAAAACTTAGCAGTATCTACAGTCCAAAGAAGAATGAGTCTCCTTCCCTCTGGCAACTATCAACTATGAATAGCTACACAGTTAGCAGTTGGGCCTAACAAACTCCTCCTTTGTGATCTATTCTTTCTTTCTTTGATATTAAATTTTGGCTTTAGTATTGAATGAGCCCCTTTTGTCCATCTGACCTTTTTGCCAGTATTTGAATTTGCTTATCATTTTGTATCTCTATATTTACTCTTAAAGTACTCCAGGGCAATAAGAACTCTAAAGGTAGTTAACTAATCCATCTATTTTCCCCATACAAAACTAACTTCAACTATTCATTTATGCATTCATTCCTCCAATAAGTATGAATTAGTCATAGGAAGATAGAGGTAATGGAATGTTGGTCAGGACTAGCATGGTTTCATGTAGTATGAGGCCACTTGTTTGCTCCCTACTGCTCAGCCTCGAAATAACTATACAGAAACTGCATGAATTAAATCACTACTTGGCCTGTTAGCTCTAGCTTCTTATTGACTAGCTCTTATATCTTAATTTAACCAATTTCCATTTATCTGTGTTTTGGCATGTGACTGTCACTTATCGGGTAAAGTTCCATCCCTGCCTGGCTTCTGTCTCTGGCAGGGCTACATTGCCTGTTCCTGACTCTGTCTTCATTCTCCTAGCATTCAGTTTAGTTTTCCCTGCCTAGCTCTGTTTTGCCTTGCTAAAGGCCAAAGCAGTTTATTTATTCATTAACCAATAAAAGCAAGACATAGACAGAAAGACGTCCCACACCAGTCCCAGCTCTCATGGAGCATGCAATGTAGTGGAAGGGGTCAACATTAGGAAAATAATAAAAAAAATACACTTCCAATAGAAGATGCCTGACTAATTTCATTAGTTGGAGTCAATGATCAGGGTTTAAAGCAGTATGACACATAGGATATACTCAATTAATGCAGATGAGAGGTTGGACATGGAATCTATAGAGAAAAAAAATGCTTTTCACCCCAAAACAGTTCCTCCCTATTACAAGACTCCATGTAGGAAAATCATTTATACCTCACTTTAGAAGATCAATTAACTACCTCTGGATTAGAGATGGTTCCTTGTACTTTACCATGTAACATCTTCTAGCTGGGAGAGTACCTTCTTATCATCTGGGGCATCCTCTTCACATTACCAATGGACAACGTAATGCATGGAGAAGATCAGAGGTTTGACCTGATGCATACTGTCTGCAGAGGCAGAGCTGGGGCTCTGGCCAGTCTCCTGACTCCTTTCCCAAGTGCTGAACCTAAGATCCACCTTTCTGAACCTTCTAAAGACAAGATGCATGTCTTTGCTGTAGATTGACTAATGTTTGCAGGAGTAGTAACAGTAAGTAATACTTTTGCTAATTTCTGTCTATAGTTCAGGTACAGGTAATCATTTAATACTCATTAGATCTTTTAGTGGACTTCCAGTAGTCCAGTGGTATGTAATTTCACATAGGTCCCCTTTTCCTCCCTGTCTCATCTCAGCTGACTGACAACTCTGTTCAGCTGTGGACCTCAGGCCAGAAAACAGAAGGGAATCTGCACAGCCACCCTGAATTCTCTCTCTGTACCACAGCAGGCATAACACAATTGGCCATTTGTACAGCGTCAGCGTGTGAGCCCCACTGCATACTAATCAGGCCCTAAAAATAGATGCATCAGGGGCAAAAACATTTACTGGCAACACTATCTGGCTTCAATCGTTCACCTTCACTGGGTAATGAGATGAACTAGAACATTAAAACCAACAAACAGCCTTTGGTGTTTACAGCAAATGTTTGCAAGAGCGTGGGAGCCAGAGGTACACTGGGGAACATCTGGAATTCTGGAAACTGTGTGATTACACAGATGTGTTAGATGCATCAGGCTGTAAAAATATCCTGTGATGTATGTCAAGAAGAAAAATAACCTCACAAAATGGATTTTTACACAAGTTATCAATCATTGAAAAGACACTAAAAGAGAATAGACAAGACTTGAGGCTCAGCAGATACTCTCAAAGCCAGGGTGAACTGAGTACTTTAGGGAGTTAACTCTGTTGACAAAGGGTAAGAGTAGAATGGGACCTAAGGAGTACAGAATGCTATGTATCTATATCTTCACCTCTCATAACCCTCCTTTTACAAGCACCCTTTTGTACAACTTGGATGGTGTTGCGAGGTATAATGGAATTTGTGTGTATTTTCTACTGGTTTACAGACATTTAATGTCGTATGTCTCAAAACACACTTTTAGCCTCATCTTCTGTGTCTACTTTTAGTATATAACTATGATATATTCTGATTTTTCCGCATATGCTATTTGTCTTCACGCAAAACCACAGCACCACATCTTGCTTGGTCCCCACAAATATTGCTTTGTTTTGTTTTTGAGGGTTTGAGCAATTAAAAAAGTGATTTAGTTGCCTCTAGATATTGGCACATGCTTCTGTCCTGTGTTGGATGTAAATGCCAGATCTGGGGTTCATGTAGGGACTGTTTTTCAACTCCTAAACCCTTTCCAGAGAGTCTACACCTCAAACAACTTATTCCAATTCTCTAGAGTCTCATCAATTATCAAATATACAAAGTTTTAATTAACTTATAAAATGTATTTTTCCTTTATATGTTCCTTTATTTCTCACTCTTCTAATAGCTTTGGCTGAGGGCATGAGCCTGCTTATTTTCACAGCTCTACATGCCAGCACTGAGTTGTATGATGGCTCTATGTCAGTTGGCTTCTACTACGGTTTGGGTGTTGTTTGTTCACCAAAGATGCATATGTTGGAGGTTTCATGTTCAGTGACATCAATAATATTAGAGAGTGGGATCTATAAAACAGGGTGCTCATAAGCCACTGAGGGCACTGCCACCAAAAAGAGTTAAAGTAGCTGTCAGATTTCTTTGTTTTCCTGAAAAGAAATATCATAAAAGGAAAACCCTGGACTGTGAACTCCTCTTTTACTTTGCTTGGAATGTGATCTCACACATGAAATCTTAATGTCATGCAAATGCAATTCTTTTAATATCCAGAACTGATATAAATAAATAAATAAATCCCTACCACCCCTCTTTCTCTCTGTCTCTGTTTCTCTCTCTCCTCTCTCTCTCTTTCTCTCTCTCTCCCTGTGTGTATGTTTCTCTGTCTCTACCTCTGCAAACATAGTGTGTGTGTGTGTGTACACATGTGTGTACAAGGGCATATAAGAGTAAAGGTGCATGAAGTAGTCAGAAGACAAACATGGATCTCATTCCTCAAGTATTGTACACTTATTTTGAGGTAGGATCTCTCATTAAGCTTGAATTCACCAAGTAGATGAGGCTGGCTTGCCAGACCAGGTCAAATAATTCACTTGTCTGTGACTCTCCAGTAGTGGAATTACAAATGGGCATTATCATAACTGTTCTTTCTCTTTGTTTCCTTCTTTCTTTCTTCCTCCCTTCTTTCCTTCCTTGCTTTCTTCCTTCATTTCTTTCTTTCTTTATTCATTATTTTAATTATGGTTCTGGAACCAGACCTCAGATCCTCCTGCTTTCAAGTCAAGAACTTCATAGACTTTCTTTATAGAGTTACCCAGTCTCAAGAATTTCACTATAGTAATAAAAAAAACACAATAACTGTTAGTTTGTTCATGACGAATACAACCTTAAAAAATAATAAATTCTTCATATAAAGTCACAAAGGTGTAGGATTCTAAAATTAATTTCATCATAACCTTGTATGAACCTTGGAAAAGTTCCAAAGTTAATAAGATACTCAGGGCCAGAGTAGGGTTTTTTTTCTATTTGCAAGTCAAGATTAGATGGAGAAGTCATTGCAACAGTTAGAGTAGGTTACTCTGACAGGCAACAACATGCACCAGCAGATTTTTAAATCAATATCTATTTCTTTTAAAAATTGGTTCAGTGACTATGAGAACTGCGAATAGAAAATAGAAACATGAATAGCAAAACAAATAAGTATAAATGAACAGTATGAATGGGAAAAGTAGGAATCAAAAACTAAAGTTGTGAGCTGTGTATGCATACAAGAAGCTTCGCACTAATCATGATATCTAGAAAGATCTGGGTTTCTTTACTCTGAAATTTACAAACTCTTCCTTTTATAACAAAAGCTCACCAATGAAATTGCACATGTTCTATCTGGAGTAGTCTGCAAAAGAAGTAAGCCCCAAGTCAGCAGATATCAACACACGGTTAAGGAAAACGCCCACTGAAGGTTGAGCACGGTGCATAGAAAAGAGATTGATCAATCTGCCTCTTCCTATGTGGACTTATGAAGAAGAATTCATAACTAAGAATGAAGCCATAGAAGTTTGGTAACCACCTCAAAATGCCCAACATTTTGCTTGGAAACAGATAGTCTTGGAGTTTGCTGTTGATCTTTCTTTTCCACCTTGGAGAAAACAGAAGGTCCAAGAAGTTAATCTGCTTCCAGTAAGAGTCAACACCAACCATGTTGATTAACACATAAAAAAACAAATAGCATTAATGACTAATAAAAAAACCTGTATTAGTCATGTTTATTTCATTCCTCAGTGTGTCCAACTCTATGGGTACTTCTCAAAAGCTTGAAAAACACCAATATTACTTTAAAATATTTCTCAATATCAATTTAATAAAAGGCAGAAATAAGGAGAGGCTGAGGAGTTCCCAAGGACCATGTTTTACTATCTACCATCTTGAGAAACAAGAAAAGAATTTGTTTTGTGTAGCCACACTGGGAAACAATAAGTTATCATTCTTAATCCTATCTTGGTACCAGGAAGAGCTTTAGCTTTATATAGAGAAAAGACCAAACAGGGCACAAGTAGGAAGCATAGTCTGTTTTGAACAAACTGTGGTCTGGCGTTGTGATGTCCTGCTCTGGGCAAGTTATTTTTGCTTCAAGAGAAAATTTAGTTTTCATCATGAAAGGATTGTTTCTGTGTAGGTGGGAGATCGCTTGTTAGTTCCTGGCTGCCCAGCTAGCTTAGACCCCAAATAATCACACAGAAACTGTATTAATTAAATCACTGCTTAGCTCTAGCTTCTTATTGACTACCTCTTACATATGAATTTAACCCATTTCTATTAATCTGTGTATTGCCACGTGGCTGTGGCATACTGGCTAAAGTTCCCAGCATCTATCTATCTCTGGCAGTTCCATGGCTTCTCTATGACTCCACCTTCCTCCTCCCATGCTATAGCCAAGCCAGTTTATTCATTAACCAATAAGAGCAATACATAGACAGAAGGACCTCCCATACCATTTCTGCTTAGGGAGTCAGTCTCAGTTTGCATTATGGAGCAATTGCTCCTGCTTGGCAGTCGGGAGGGCATAGTTCCATCCCCAAGATGATCTGGCTGGCTGGATCCTTATTTCTAGACTCATGAAATCATATTATTTTTTGAAATTTTAGTGTTTTCAGTCTCTCAGGAATTTATGAGACATAATTTGGGAATAGATAACATTGTATTACCAGTTTTTAGACAGATACTCCTTAAACATATTTCTATTTCAGAGTTGCGCAGGGATTTTACCCAAAGTCTTAATGCAGCAAATGGGACAGATGCAGCCTTAAGACAGACATGCCAAATATTTGTTTTAGTTACCCACAAGACATCTGAATGTGAAGATGTTTTAGAAGCCAGGTATGATGGTACATACTCATAATCCTAAAACCCAGAACATGGAGCTAGACCTTCAAGATCACCCTCAATGCAAGGTGAATTTAAGGCTAACCTCAGCTATGTGAACCTATATCAAAGAAAAAACAAAATCGAGCATTTTTAGAAAAAGCAATCCCTATGTTCCTACTACATTCTATGGCCATCATGGAAGAAGTGTTGATGGGATGTACAGTCCTACCTTTAATATAACACAACTAAATCAAACGCATTGAAGACAATGCCCAGAAATCTACATTCTTAAACGCTCCCTAATGATTCTTAAACACAATAGTACTAGTGCTACCAAGCTCAGCAGAATGCTACAAAGGATAAAAGAGCAATGAAAGCCAGCCTTTTACTCATGTGATGACTAGTTGTTATTCAGGGCTGAAAATGTGGCTATTTATGTTTAAATTCGCCAAGTGCAATGTCCAGTTTATTTCACTGTAGGAGCCCAGCTTCTCTCCAGATGCTCTGCTGTACCCTTGAGAGGAAAGAACAGAGTTCAAAAGAACCCCTTTGCTCAACAACCAGGGCCATCTGCATTTGCCTTGAAAATATTTTACAACACAGATTGAAAAAGAGTGGGGGTCACCTTCGAGCACCTTCCATTCCTTACCCTAGTCAGTGCCCCCATCATTCTATAAATGAGACCCTGGAGGGCTCGTTGAAATGAAAAATTACTTTACCAAAAGCGACTCAGGGAAATTAGGGCCTCCCTACCTTGGAGGCATCAAGAGACACTGGACAAGGGCTGAAAGAAAAGAGACAAAACACCCATTCCAATAAGGAAAGGGCTTTAATCTATCAAAGTAATTCTCCTCCTTTCAGGAAGAGAGAACATGAAATTGCACAAAATGACTTGCAGAATGGCACCCAGTCTGATTAGCGTGGTGAGGCCCAGAGCTCCCTGCACTTAGTATGTAAGGTAGAAAAGCCATTTGAATATCCTGCTTTAAAAAATTCCACATAAAAAGGAACAAAAAATGTGTTCTTCTCTTCAAAGAACAGAAATGTTGGCAAAAGCAAGTATTTGGGGGAATAATGACAAAGAGAAGGTTCTGAACAGGGTTACAGAGAACATGTGCTGATCAGTGAGAGTGACGTTTTTATTCCTGACCCCACATTGCCCCCAGATCTCTGTCTCCCTAATTTCACAGGTTACCATCCCATCCCTTTTGGTGTATCTAATCCACTCCAGGGCCCAGACCAGGGATCAGCAAAATTAAGTCTATAAAAGAAGAGAAAGTAAGTATCTCAAGTTTTGCACGCCAATAGTCGCTGTCTGGATTCTTTGCCTCTAATTTTACAGACTCAAGGTAACCACAGATAATGTGTCCACACATAGGAGTATTTGGTTCCTTATTTTATATATGAACACTGAAATTTACATTTCATAAAATTTTCTTGCATAGCAATGGAACTAGTAATCACTAACATCAGTCTTGCCCTTTATGTGCACACCTTGACACAAACACAAGTACACAAAGTAACACACACCCACACATATACATGAGCACAATTGTATACCAAAGAACAGCCTAAAATAATGTGCTTTCCTTTCCAAACACCTTAATTGTAAACACAGTCATGGTTCCCTTGATCTTGTTCTCCTTATGACTACTGAACCTGAGACCACAAATGTGATGTATAACATTACCCCAGATCAGTCTTAGGAGACCCTGGTATATGGTTTGGCCCTTACTAGGCTTTGTCAGTGATGTTTCCTTTCGCCCCAGGCTGCCATGTGGTGCTCATTTTTCATTTTTCTAGAATATGGTCTCTGTGTATTTCTCATCCTTAGATCTGCCGCTCTTGTCATTTAATGCTAGCAAATCAAAGGATACATTCCTGAGTGGAAAGAAATGATTTTCCATTGTGAGGAAATCATATATCGATAATGCCATATGAATTTCTTTGGTAAATATTTTAACGAGCATCTAGTGAATGCCAGACTCTGTGCCTGGTTCTAGACTGCAGACATAATGATAGCCCATGCACTAGGGTGTTCACTGCTGATAGGAAGAAACTCTTTGCACTTTGTGATAAGTTCTGTGATTTGCCAAGCATATAACCTTCTAATAAAGCTTCTTCTCTTCTGTGGCCCCGAGTTCTGGGATCCAGAGTTTTGTAAAATAATAATTTTAAAAATTCTTCTTTATTGCGCCTACTAAATCTTAGTAAATTTTCCTTCCCCTGCCAGACACATGGTACTATGACACTTCCTTCTCTCCTTGAGCCCTAAAAGTGTGACTTGATTAATGTCAGTCAATGAAACCGGAGTGGAGGTGACACATTTTACATCCAAGCGAAGATCCTGAAGACCCATATGCAGCTTCCATCGCCCGTTTCCCTACTGTGATGAAGGAATTACAATTCCAGATTGTGTTTCCCTGTGTCACTCCTCAGTGACTGAAATGGACAAATTACTTTGTGGATTCTCACATGTTATATAGCATTTGTGAAAAATAAAACTGTATTTGATATTTAGACACTGAAATTGGGACAAGTAGTATTGTGTATTACTTCTATATAATCCGATCATCTGACCAGTTCAGAATACAAGCAAAAAGTACAATGGGAAAGAAGAAAAATCAAGCTAAGCTTAAAGTTTACAGTGAAGCTTTTCAAAGGAAATGATGCCCTAACTGTGCATATGTAACTGTTAATTGAAAATAGAGACTTGAGACCACAAAGAAAAGACATGGCCCTGGGCAAATGGCTTCCTCTCTCTGAGATTCTCTTTCCTAATCAGCAAAATAGGCATTTTAATGGCAACTTCAGTAGAATGTTGGGAAGATCATTAATAAAATAAAGTGCAAATAGTTCATGCTGAGTTGTTATAAGCATCAAGAGTCATGTTCATAACTTATAAAATAAAACAAAATAAATTAAAATAACAAATAAGTTACGAATCAAGTCTTAGATAACTTGGAAGTTATGGAGAGCTTTTGAATATCTCTCTTCTCTTTCCGTCTCCTTTCTTCTCCTCTCCTCTTCCATTCCCAACTTGACTTTTTGTGCTACATCCTCAAACACATATTTGTCAGTTACAAAGTTCTGAGAAGTTTCAACTTGGTATAGGTTGAGAACGCCAAACTAAGAATAATTTTCCCTAGTATCTTCATGAGAATTAAAACATAAAAGACCCTGTCATCAAACTAAAAACTCTGCATGTAGAAAGAGGGAAATGAAATGTTCTATAAGGTGACAAAGCATGCAAGCCTTGTCTGGCTCACAGGATCAATAGTTTCACCAGATAAACCTTGATTTAGAGGGTTCTATTCGCCAAGGAAGAAAGAAAGAAAGAGAGAGAGAAAGAGAGAGAAAGAGAGAGAGAGAGAGAGAGAGAGAGAGAGAGAGAGAGAGAGAAATGTAAAGATCTCTATTGCACTGAATATTCTGTAAAGAAAGGACAGCATATAGAGTGGGGTACATTATTTGATGAAGTATGCTAAGGAAAGGAGAGAAAAAGCAAACTTTTATTTTTAGAGCACAGAGTGATGCCTGCATCTGTGTGTGCAACTGTGCATGCACACATGTCCATTGTGTGATGGTGGCAGAAGATGGCAGTGATGAATCTGGGCAGGTGAGTTTGTGTAGAGGACTCAGTGAGATGTCTTGCTTAGTGTGCTGGCTAGTTTTATGTCAATGTGACAATGCCTCCATAATATCAGGACAAAGTCAAGCCTGTAGGTCATGTTCTTAATTAGTGATTTATATGAAAAGACCCAGGCAGTGGTATGTAGGGCCATCCTTAGTCTAGTGATCCTTGATTCTGTAAGAAAGCAAATCATGGAGGAAAAGCCAGTACATAGCACCTCTCCATGTCCTCTGCATCAGTTCCTTCCTCCACATTCCTGCTCTGTTTGAGTTCTTACACTGACTTCCTTCAATAATAAACTATGATGTGGAAGTATGTATTATTAGGGTTTCTATCACTGTGAGACACCATAACCACAACAATTCTTATTAAGAAAAACATTTAATGGGGTGGCTTACAGTTTCAGAGGTTGGGTCCATTATCATCATGGTAGAAAATGGAAGTATGCAGGCAAACATGACGATGGAGCTGAGAATCCTATATTTAGAATAGTAGGCAACAGGAAATGCACTGAGTCACTGGGCATGGCTTGAGTACATATGAGACCTCAAAGCCTACTTCCACACACAGTGACACACTTCCACCAACAAGGCCATACCTACTCCACAAAGACACACCTCCTAATAGTGCCACACCCTATGAATTTATGGGGGCTGTTACAGTCAAATTACCACAAAATGTAAGCCAAATAAATCCTTTCTTCTCCAACTTGCTTTTGGTAATGAAGTTTCATCAAAACAATGGCAACCCTAACTCGATTGCATATATATATATATATATATATATATATATATATATATATATATATATCTTGGCAGGTGATAGCTTCTCTGGGGTCATAGACTAAAGTCTGGCTATTTTTTGCTTTATGTCTAATATCCACTTATGAGTGAGTCCATACCATGTTTGTCTATCTGTGTCTCAGTTATCTCACTCAGGATTTTTTTTCTAGTTTCATCTATTTGCATTTAATTTTCAAGATGTTATTGCTTTTTACTGCTGAGTAGTACTCCATTGTGTGAATGTACCATATTTTCTTTACCCCTTCTTCAGGAAGGACAAATAGGTCACTTCCAGATTCTGTCTATTATGAATAATTGTGCTATGAATACAGTTGAGCAAATGTCCTTGTGGTATAAGTGTGCATCTTTTGGGTATATGCCCAAGAATGGTATTGCTAGGTCTTGAGGTACATTGATTCCCAATTTTCTAAGAAATTGCTACACTGATTTTCAAAGTGGCTGGACAAGCGAGGAGAACGCTAAAAGAGACATACATGGATCTTCCTTGGAAGGGGAAACAGACTAGATCTGAAAAAATTGTAAGTGTGGAGGTAGGAAGAAGGGAGGGTGAAAGAAGTGGGGAGAAGTGGAGAGAGGAAGAGAACATGAAGAAACGTGATGTTCAAGAAGGGAGAAGCACTGAGAAGGAGAGCAAGGAAAGAGATATCTTGATTGAGGGAGCCACCAAAGGGCTAGTGAAAAACATGGCAGTAGGAAAATTTCCAGGAATCCACAAGGTTGACTCTAAGCAACAATGGAGAGGATGCCTAAACTGGTCTTCCCCTGTAATTAAATTGATGACTACCTTAATTGTCATGATAGAACCTTCATTCAGCAAGTAATGGAAGCAGAGATCCACAGCAAAGCACTGGACTAAGCTGATCTGAGCTAGTGAGAACTCTTTGACTCTTGACTGATCGTGGGGGAACCTGCATAAGCCCAAACTAGGCCCACTGAATGTGGGAGACAGTTATGAAACTTGAAAGTCTGTGGGGTCACTGGCAGTGGGGCCAGGACTTATCCCTAATTCTTGAACTGGCATCTTGGAGCACACTTTTTGGAGGAATATCTTGCTCATCCTAGATATGGAGGGGGGGACACTTTGGTCTTGCCTCAAAGTGAAGTGTCAGATTTTGTTGACTCCCAATGGGAAGCCTTACCCTTTCTGAGGAGTGGATGGGGTGGAAAGGGGAAAAGGGTGGGACAGGAGGAGGGGAGGAAGTGGGAATGGGATAGCTATGCAAAACTGAAAAAAATTGTATTAAAAATTCTTAAAAAAAAGCAAAAAAAAAAAAGCAGATGATAGATTTCCCCAAAATTCTAAATCAGTCTAAACCATAAACAGGTAGCTCTGTAGGAACCCTGGTGTTTCAGATTTACGGCAAGGAAATGGCCAAAGAACATGCAGTTTATAGACAGAACTGAGGGGACAGAGAAACAGACACAACAGCTCCTGGGGCTGTGTCTACTTCGCATATGTGTGCTTGTCTGATACTGGGAGATTTCCAGATGTGATTGAAAAGCCAAATCTATTCTTACTCATTTACTCATCACCATGGAAAGTGTCCCAGAGTGGTCGACACCCCAGTCCTTAGAGATGCAGAGACAAGGAACAGATCCAAAGGAACCCCTTGGGCTTTAACGTTTTCGTGACAGTGAAAAGTAATGATTAAAGAAGATAAAACTCCACAATGCAAAGAACTAAAGCATAGTAGCTGTGTACCAAGGAGAGCGAGTTTTTATAAGTGGAAAAAGGACTGAGTTGAGTATAGTGGCCAGGCAGATCCTAAGTCATATTCTCTTCCAGTCTGGCTTCCTAGCCACAGGAGTCTACATCACTCCTCCCTGGCCTCAGATGCTTCAGCTATAAAATGGATATATTAATGCCTCTTTCTCACTGGGTTTCCATCAGCATTGAATGTAAGGGAATATAATAGACTCCCCAGTGACCATGGGGAGTTCATACGCATTAAGTCTTATCTCACAAGTCAACCTTAACCCCCAGTCCCAGCTAGAAAGCATTTTCTTATGTTAAGACTGCCAGGTCACTACCCACTAAAAGCTAGCTCCCTCTCTGTAGCCCTTGATGTCTCTAATCAGCCACTACACTTCCTGCAGAGTCACAAGCCCTTGGAGTATCATGCCTATCTGCTGGAAGACGGCTTTCAACAAAATAAGAAGTTTCTACTCATGAGCTAAGAGTCAGTATGCTTTGTGTACATAGGTTTTTTAACATTAGTACGTAGGTGCTTCTGGGTACAGAGAGAGCTCCACCATAGCAGAAGTCCTCACCACACCTTAGTGCCTCCCCAGCTATTTTGTTCCATGTGCATTACTCATATCTCCTGAGCATATGTCCTACTAATCAATGCAGTGTCTTCCCTACTCAGAAGATCTAGGTTCAGGGGTCTGCTTGGCTCCTAAAACTGCTTTCATTTCAGTGATTTGCCTTTTCACTTGGCCTCTCCTTTCAGAATGTGTAACTTTCCCTTCCTCTACTTCAAACCAGATTCTATGCTGCTTTGATAATATATATATATTATCATATATATTATATATATATAATATATATATATATACTTGCCCTATATTTCTTGAAAGATTATTTTGAAATCAACCCTAAGTTGAGGACACAAACAACTAATGCTTCAAGAAGCAATCATTGATGAGCCATACCCTGGGTTTATACTAATAATGATCACACTCAGAATCAACACTTCCTACCATTAATGAACCAAACACCACCATAACCTACTCCCATGGCACAATAGCTTTGACGTGAAGTGCTTCCGGTTCCACTGTGCAGTGAAGACCATTAAGTTTCAGAGAAATAAAGCAGTTTACCCAAAGGTACACAGCTAGTAAGTGGAAGAACTGAGTTTAAAGATCACATTCATTGGACTCCAGAGCACTGATTCACTTTCTCTTATTATTATATGCAATACAGTAATATTATCAAGAGGTAATTATCTAGGAGATAGATGCACATTCTGATTTGCAGAGGGCTTTTTCAATTGCTCTTTTGATCTCATTAAGAGACTGCAACACTGAGAAGACACAGCTAATTCTTTCCACTTATGTATTAGGAAGGAACTTGGGAAAACTTCATTTCCTCTCTACCCAGGGAAACACCAGCTATGCCCTAAGATTTTAAAGAAACAAAAATCTCCATTTTGACTTAGGGCTGGCATCAGGGGCAATATCGAATATATACCAATCTGCAAATATTTTCCTCTAAGTGTCCATTTTCAATGAACATAAATTGGATTGAATTGTCTTTACCTGCTAGACCTGAAAAATGCATTTGTATAAATTGACCCTTTTACTTTGCCCTTCTCCCAAAACAATTAGCTAGTCCCTGGCAGCTTCCTTCGCTCTGGGCATGCATCAGCACTATCATTAACAGTCACTAATGTCAAAATTTTTTTCAAAGGTGATCCACTTACTTCTCCATGCTTCCTCTTCTTCATTTTTTTTTTTTATTTTTGAACCAAAATGGGACACAATTCCAGTTCTATCTCTCTAATTATTCCTGTTCCTGCCTCACTCAGTTCCTGGTTTGTTGTTGTTGTTGTTGTTGTTACTGTTGGGTTTTTTTTTTTTGCTTTTTTTTTTTTTTGCTTTTTTTCCCTTCTTCTATTCTCAATATCTCTGCTCTGGGTTTTGCCATCACTGTATCACTGTTCTGGGCTGTGTGATCCTGCTTCCCCTTTTCTTTCCTTACCTTATTCCCAGTCCCTGCCTCTCTGGTCTTCATGCCTCTCTCATCAGACTGGTCTGTCTGCTCAGAGGTAAAATAGAAATCACGTGTCTTCTTCATGGAGGGCATCATGCATGTCTACTCTTCATTCAGATTAAGAACTTTCTATTCTCAACTCAATGAAGATGAAGAAGACACCCATCTCCACTCCACATACACATATATACACTCCTACTCTGTATAGAGTAGAGAAATGCATGGGTAAACTTGATGAGCTCTTATTTACTGGGTGCATACTGTGTGCACTCTGGTGAGAGTTATGTGTCATGGAGACTGGAGAGTGAAAAGGGATCTCAGACTTTCACTGCTCACTTCACTTCTTGGTTCCACCACACACAACTGGAAAACTGGATATCACATTTTGGCTCCTTGGGATCCTTTCCACCTTTTTCTATACTACTATGTACCCTAGCTGCTTTCTCTAATAGTATAGGAAACACCTTGCAAGAAAATATGTATGGCTTATCGGTACCACCATGTGTCCAACCTTTTTCCAACCTAACCCAGATAGCAAATCATTTAGAACAGTGCTTTTTCTAGGTCACAACCACTGACTCCAGGTCCTGGGACCATGCCATGTTTGCCTTTAACCTTAAGTGAGCCACTGTTTTGCATCTGTCCTTTCTTCTCTGGCATCCAAGTTAAGTGCATTGCCTGATTCCTGCCTCCCTCTCACTTCCAGAATGGGATCCTAAGTAAGTCATACTCCTTTGTTAGGTCTGAGTCACCTGTGCCACATAGTTGCAGTAACCAGGGTATAGAAATTTGCATGCAAATGCATGGAACTAGAAAAAACATCCTGAGAGAGGTAACTAGACCCAGAAATAAGAACACGGTATGTACTCAATCATAAGTGGATACTAGCTGTAAAGCAGAGGATTATGAGCCAGTAGTCCACCACCCAAAAGAAGCTAAGTAACAAGATGAACCCTAAGGGGAAAAACGTAGAACCACCTGGAAAGAGGAAATAGACAAGATCATCTGGAAAAATTGGGAGCTTGAAAGTGGAGGGAGTAGGGAGGATGAGGGGCGACGAGGGGAGAAGGGCGGGGGAAGGAGGATTTGAGGGAATGTGATAGTTGAGACGGAAGAAGGACAGATATGAGAGTAAAGAAAGAGATACTTTTTTGATCGAGGGAGCCATTATGGGGCTAACAAGAAACCTAGCGCTAGGGAAATTCCCAGGAATTCACAAGGGTGAGCCCAGCTAAGACCCTAAACAATAGAGAAGAGGGTGCCTGAACTGATCTTGCTCTGTAATCAGATTGGTGAATATCTTAAATGTCACCATAGAACTTTCATCCAGCAACTGATGGAAACAGAGGTAGAGACCCACATCAGAGCACTGGGCTGAGCTCCCAAAGTCCTGTTGAAGACTGGGAGGAATGAGAATATGAGCAAAGAGGTCAAGACCATGACGAAGACACCCACTGAAAAAGTCTACCTGAGCTAAAGGGAGCTTCTCAGCTCCAGCTGGACAGGAAAGAAGCAGCATAGGACTAAACTAGATCCTCTGAATGTGGGTGACAGTTGTATGGCTGGGGAAGACTATAGGGTCACTGGTAATGGCACCAGCATTTATCCCTACTGCTTGTATTGGCTTTTTGGGAACTTACTCTCTTTGGATGAATATCTTGCTCAGCGTAGATAGAGTAGGGAGGGCCTTAGAGCTTCCCCAAAGCAATGTACCTTACCCTCTCTGAGGGCTGAATGGGTATGAAGTTGGGGAATATGTGGAGGGAATGGGAGGAAAGGGAGTGGGAACTGAGATTGGTATGTAAAATGAGAAAAGATAGTTTGTTTTCTTTTAAAAAAATATAAATAAAAAGTGAAAAATAAAAAAAAAAGAAGGAAGGGAGGAGGGCTACCCAGTACTGAGAGAGCTACACCAGCCCGAGAGTCTAGAGCATGTCCTGCAAATGAGGCTGCCTTTTATATTAGCAAACACCCTGAGTGTGTAGAAGCTGATTCTAATACAGGTCGAATGACTTGCTGAAAGTCTCTCTGCACTTATTAGGGTCAAAATTCAAATCTGAGACCTGGAGATTGAGACTGAAGGCAAGCCATGATTCAGTAAAGCAGTGAAGCAAGGTTCCGAACCCCCCCACACACACACACACCAGATGCTCCTGCTGTGGTTCAGCCTGAGAGGAAATCTGCATGCAGTCTTACCAGGACCCACAATGCACCAGAATAATCACTCTGTGAGTGCTGGGGTGAGGGATGGGGTTTCTTCCTTGACCCCTGCAGGCAATCAGCTTAGCTCATGAAGCATAAGATTTAATTACCCTTATCTAAGTTTAAATAACTGTAAATGTTATTGTTGGTCACACAGAATTATCTTGCCCTTTGAAAACACCCGGCGTTTCCCTGACTCTGTGATTTCCTCAGCCAGGGAAACACTGTTGTTAATGTCCCAGAGCCCTTCTCTAGGTGAGGCTCTGTGTCTTGTAGGCTGTGAAACTTTGTAGCCAATGTGAGGCCCAGCGTCTTGTAGGCAGTTGCTGTGAAACTTTGTAGCCAATGTGAGGCTTGCTAGCAAGCAGTTTAAGGGCTGCTACTATGGCATCAGATTAGGCAGGATGCCAAGAGAGAGCACAGATATTCAGATTTCTCCCCTTGTTACTGGTACTCACGAAGAAGCTGCTTAGTCTTTCTGATTTTCGATCTTCCTGTGACTCCGCAGCTTCTCCTAGTGTTTTCTGCTGGGAAGTTGGGAGACAAATGCATAGCATTTTAAAAACAAGAAAAGTCATAGGTGAGTTATGGTGGTATATGTCTTTGATCATCCCTAACTTGGGAGACGGGGTGGACAGATCTCTGGGCTAAAGGACAGCCTGATCCACAAAGTAAATTCCAAGTCAAGTGAGGCTGTGTCTTCAAACAAACAAAACCAGCTAAGGGGAAGATTGTGGATTCACCACCAGTGCAATGCTAGAATTACCCCCACATAACCAGAGCAGAGGCTAGGAGAGGAAAGTTCAGACTTTAGTACAGCCTTAAAAGGCAGTGCGCAATTACACAGAAATAAATCAAGGCCTGGATATATAGAGTAGTAGTCTGAGCATGACCACTGGCTAGCTGAGGTAACAAAGCAAGTCACCTTTCTTCTCTGGACTTCTTCTTTTTCTCCTAATAAAATTAAGATAACCCCATCCCATGGAATTTGATTAATATGATAGATAGTGTAATGGTTTGAATAATAATGGCTCCCACAGGCTCATGTATTTGAATGCTTAATTCTCGGTTAATAGAACTATTTCAGCAGGATTAGGAGCTGTAGCTTTGCAGGAGGTATGTCTCTAGGGCAAGGTTTTAAGTTTCCAAAGTCCATGTTATTTCTAGTTAGTTTTCTCTGTCTTGTGACTACCTCTCAAGATGTAAACTCTTAGCTAGTGTTCCAGCACCATGCCTCCCTGCCTGCCGCCATGTTGTCTGCCATGAACGTCATAGATTCACCCTCTGAAACTGCAAGCACACAATAAACTCTGTCAGTTCTGTGATCATGGTGTCTTCAAAGCTTTAAAAGCCCTAACTGAGACTGACAGGTAAGCATGTAGATTATAGCTAAATGACGGGAAGTCAGATAATTAATTTTTAGAAAACTGTGATAAATCCTAAGCAAGTGAGAATAATTATTGTTTTGCTATAACTATCTCAATAAACTAAGAACAGGCAAGCATAATTGATATCCTAGATGATGATGGTGATATTGAAATGATGATTATGCTAGAAATAAGTTGTGTTTTCTCAATTTTTATTAGTAGTATGTAGAATTTTTTTTCTGGGTTTTTGTTTTGTTTTGTTTTGTTTTTCAAGATATGGTTTCTCTGTGTCCTGGAACTAGCTCTTGTAGACCAGGTTGACCTTGAACTCACAGAGATCCACCTGTCTCTGCTTCCTCAGTGCTGGGAATAAAGGCGTGCACCACCACTGCCCCATAAAACAAAATTTCTTAATCAACTATAAAATGTCAGCCTGTGCTAAGTATATTAAATGAATTACCTAAAACATTCTTTACAGTACTTAGAGTTGGTATTATTTCACCCATTGGTGCTGTGGAAACTGAGGCTCAGGGAAATTTCCTGGTTGGTTCTAGGTTGTCTAGATAATGAGTGACTGGGTCTAGAAACCAGTTACACTCAATCCTGTAGCACATGCTCCGAGTGAAAGAGGACAGGATTCCCCATTGTGACAGAGAAGCCAAGAGTGATGATAAGCAGCAAGATTCAGTTTTGGGGAAGGCACAAATAAAGGGTATAATAAAGAATGAAAATTCTCAATCTTTGTTTAAAAAAGATCAGGTCTGTCACCCCTGCCCTAGGTATCCTATAAATGCAAGTTAGAAGCTATGACTCACAGTCATTGCATCATAGTTCTAAATATCAGGCCACTTTAACTTTATGAGCAATGAAGCAGAGAAGCCAGAGCTAGATAGACCTTAACAGAACCCTAAATCCATCAGCTCATAGACACGAGTTATAATTGTGTGTTCTGTCCTTTCTAGACCTTAGTTTCCCAGTGTGTGGTACTGAGCATAGGTAGACAGGTGAGTGAGACAAAACACGGCATAAATGTAGTCTTGTCCCATTTTTACAGTCAGTGCAGACGTCATTAACAGATCTCTGCACACTTTCTCTCCCGAAACTCTACAGTGACTGCCTCAAATAATCTAGCAGAGTCACGGCCAGACTGAATTGCAAAGCAGCTGAGAATTTGCTCCTGTCTCAGGCACTGTGGTTCTGTTACTTTATTTTCTGGCTTGTGATATTATTATCTTTCCTGTCTCACTTTACGGGTACTCACAGATGGTTAAGGTTTTCAATCCAATAAAGCAGTAGCTGTCCATAACAATTAAAAGCCAATCGTGTTTTCGAATTTGTCTGATTAAGTCATTTTCAAATTGTAATCCTCCAAGTACTAAGCCTTCCTCAAGGTGGCTTGCCTTGCTCAGTAGACAGAACCCCAAGGCTGCCGTTCTCACATGAATCAAGGCACCTCTCTTTTTTCTGTTTTATGTATTGAGGTTACAAAGAAAATTTTACTTTATCACGTACTCATGCAAAAATAATTCTTAAAACAAAAGTGTCAGTGAAAGAAAGAAAATAAAAAGGGGAGAAAGCAGGTGATATCTAAGGAAGGGAAAAGGATGTTATAAAGCCACTGACCTAAGTCAATTTATAAACAGAAAGTCCAAGACACTGGACAAGACTAGTTTAAGGTCAGTTTTCTGAAGTACTAGCTAGATCAAAGATCCTTTCATGGTGTCCTAGTTTCTTCTGCCCATGAAAAGTTGGGGAATAAGCAAAGTGGGGAGTCCATTATTAGGCAAGGAGAACAAACAGGGTCTAAATAAAAACTTAGAGCATTGACACTGAAGCCACTGCGGCTAGAGACACACCTCACTGGTTATACCTCCCTGCTCTTCCAGCAACTCCAAGTTCATTTCCTAGCACCCACACTGAGCGGTTGACAACAGCCAGGAGCTCCGTTTCCAGGGGATCTGGTACCTCCAGATTCACTGGACATCTGCATTCATGTGCACATGGATACCCATGCAGACATACACATATACACATAAATAAAACTCAAATAAACTTTCAGAAAAGTGAAGAAAGTTGGAACCACCAAAGGATACTACATTTTAGGAAAACCAAAGTCAGAATGATAGCCTTCAAGTTACATGAAGGTTCAGTCTACATACTAAGTAGCAAGGTTGGAGCATGTGTGTAAGTCCAAGGAGGCATGCCTGTGCTTCCCTGGTGGTGTATGTGTAACCCATGGCTACTGGCAGGCCATCCTCTGAGCCATTTTATCGTTGCTTCAAATTGCCCTGGGACCATCTGCTTTCTTACACTTCTGAGTTCCTATATGTCTTTTTGCTGGCTCTAGTGACAGCTCCTTCTCAGACCAATGGTTATGGAGATTTATGCAGTTTCTACAACCTACTTTGAGGCAGTCCTGTCTCTGTGGGCAGATTTTTCTTCCTCTCAAGAGTTTAGGTCTCCTTTATCATTCAGAAAATTATTCTATATCTCCCTTAATAACAAGCTTATTCTATGTGAGCCAAAGATCACCCTAAGCCCTAGGAGGCAGAAGCACTAAGATTCTAATATGTGTTTGAAATATCTTGTGAATTCTGCAAAACAAATATCCTGACCCCATCGTGTTAATAAACATGGCATAGCAACTGTCATGGTAAAAGCAGATCTTCAACATGACTGAATCCAGAATCACCTATGAAACAAATCTCTGCACATTAATGCACAGATGTTTTTCCTTTTGTTAATGGAAATGGGAAGATAAGCCCTAACTGCCGGAAGTACCGTTCTATAGGCTGTGGTCTTTGATGATATAAAAATGAGAAATTGAGCTAAACACCAGCATCATCATCATCATCATCATCATCTCTCTCTCTCTCTCTCTCTCTCTCTCTCTCTCTCTCTCTCTCTCTCCCTCCTTCCCTCCCTCTCTCCTTTTTGACTACAGATTCAGGGTAAACAGTCTGCTCAAACTCTTGCCACCATGACTTTCTCTGCTATGACTGACGTATCTTTAAACTCTGATGCAAAATAAACCCTTCACTACAGCAAAAAGAAAAAAGAAGAAAAGAAGGAAGAGAAAAAGCAGAAGAAACAGCTGTTGTCTCATGCAGAAAGTGAAGTAGGTGATTTGGAAGGGTTTTCTCTCCTATAAGAAGATGGTTCTAAGATTCTTGCTCAAAACCAAAAACCACATGTACTATGAAGATATCTCTGCCACCTGCCATCACTTCAGGATAAAAGATGAAGACCAGTCAGCCACCCAGCCCTGCCAGTGTAGAAGCAGGGAATCCCTGAATTGTTCACATACACAAATTCATAGCTCTTTTCTTAAAAAGCAGTCTCCTTTGGGGTGTTTACAACACGGCATGTTCTTTCCCACCTCAAAGGCAGGATCCCTCATTCTCACGCACCCACTCACCTAGAACACACTTCAACCTCATGCTTTTCTTCGCCAAGTCCTTGGATCTTAGCAGAAATGTCACTTCCTCAACAGACTTTCCAAAAGACCCAGAGACACACTGTCTGTCAAGTCTTCTTTCACAGCATGGATCTGACTAAAATTTGAATATTTTTGTAGTTTTAGGTTTGTTTTTTCTTTACTTGACTCCTCCACAAGCCAAAAAGAAAAATTGTTTGCTGCCTGAGTGGGTGAGTGAGTGAAACCACTGAGCTAGAGCCGTCTGAGAAGTGTCTTGGTTCTGAGTCATGAAGGGAAAGTGGAAATGGCTTTATCTTTCTGAATCTTAGAAACTTGGAATTGAGAGAAGCTGTTTCACATTCACCTCAAAAGATACATTTTGGGCCAGCCATCCCAGCTTCCATCCAGAGGGCCATCAGAGGGGTGAGTGTGCTTTGGGCCCGCGGCAGGGGCCCGGCGAGGAGGAGCTAGGACTTTCCCTGACCCCATAGACTCCCAGGTCAGCCTGCTCTGCTGGCTCCACCCTGCTAGCGCCTCCGCCAGCCATCCCAGCTTCCATCCAGGTACAAATTTCTATATTTCTCCCTTCCCACTGGGGCCATAAAATTTCCCCAGCTCAGCTGCCTTGCACACTGGGCCTGCTCTGTAGGCGCATCCCGGAAAGAGGGAGTGCCTGTGCTTCAATAGCCTGCCTGAGGAAAGGTAGGCATTCTATCAGTGAACTCTCTGCCCAACAAGGGAACCTGACCCGCTACCAGAAGTTCCAATAGAGAGCATTTGAACGAAGAGATGGGCAGATGCCAAGGCAAGACCTCCTCCAACAATCTGAAAAACAACATGAAAACACCAGATCCCAACGACCCCACAACAGAAGGATTTGAACACTCTAACCCAGATGAAGTGGAAAAAAGTGCCATTATGAAAGCAATAGAGTCCCTGAAACAGGATATGAATAACTCCCTTAAGGAACTGGTCGAGAAGTATAACAAAAAGTTTGAAGAAATGAGTATAGAAATGGATGAGAAATATAACAAAAAGGTTGAAGAAATAAGTAAATCCGTGAATGATACTCTGAGAAACCAAGAAAAAACAATCAAACAAGTAAAGGAAACAGTCCAAGAATTGAAAACTGAAATGGAGTCAATGAAGAAAACACAAAACGAGAACCGGCTGGATATGGAAAACCTAGGTAAACGAGCGGAGACTACAGAATCAAGCATAACCAATAGAATACAAGAGATAGAAGAACGAATCTCAGATTCTGAAGATACCATAGAGAAAATAAATGCTCTGGTCAAAGAAAACAGCAAATTCAACAAATTCTCTTCACAAAACATTCAGGAAATCTGGGACACAATAAAAAAACCAAATCTAAAAATAATAGGGATTGAAGGAGAAGAACTGCAGATCAAAGGCCCAGAAAATATATTTAACAAAATTATAGAAGAAAACTTTCCCAATCTAAAGAACGATATTCCTATGAAGGTTCAAGAAGCATACAGAACACCGAATAGACTGGATCAAAAAAAAAGTCCCCTCGCCAAATAATAATCAAAACACAAAACATTCAGATTAAAGAAAGAATATTAAGAGCTGCAAAGGAAAAAGGTCAAGTGACTTATAAAGGTAAACCTATCAGGCTTACACCAGACTTCTCTATGGAAACCATGAAAGCCAGAAGATCCTGGATAGTGGTACTGCAGAAACTAAGAGACCATGGATGCAAACCCAGACTACTATACCCAGCCAAGCTATCGTTCACTATCAACGGAGAAAACAAAATATTCCAGGATAAAAAAAATTTAAACGATTTGTAGCCACAAATCCATCCCTACAGAAAGTAATAGAAGGAAAATCGCAACCCAAGGAATCCAACATTGCCATCACTGCCTACAATAACCCAGACATCTAGCGACCCTTCACAACCACAACTCAAAGAAGAGAAACACACAAACTCTACTACTACACACACACACACAAATAATAAATGGAATCAACAACCACTGGTCATTAATATCACTTAATATTAATGGACTCAACTCACCTATAAAAAGGCACAGACTTAGAGACTGGATAAGAAAACAGGATCCAACATTCTGCTGTTTACAAGAAACACACCTCAACCACAGAGATAGACATCTACTCAGAGTAAAGGGTTGGGAAAAGGTTTTCCAAGCAAACGGACCTAAGAAACAAGCTGCTGTGGCCATTCTAATATCTAACAAAATTGACTTCAAACTAAAATCAGTCAGAAGAGATGGAGATGGACATTTCATACTCATAACAGGAACAATTAATCAGGAGAAAGTCTCAATCCTGAATATCTATGCCCCTAATATAAAAGCACCCAATGATGTAAAAGAAAAACTTTTAGAACTCAAGGCAGTCATCAAACCACACACACTAATAGTTGGAAACTTCAACACACCTCTCTCACCAATGGACAGATCAATCAAACAGAAACTCAACAGAGAAATAAGAGAATTGCTAGAGGTAATGAATTAAATGGACTTAACAGATATCTGTAGAACATTCTACCCAAAAAGGAAAAAATATACCTTCTTCTCTGCAGCTCATGGAACCTTCTCGAAAATTGACCACATACTCGGTAACAAAGCAAACATACACAGATACAAAAAAATATTAGTAACCACCTGTGTCTTGTCACCACGGAATAAAGTTAGAACTCAATAACAATTCGAATTTCAGAAAGCCTACAAATGTGTGGAAGTTGAACAGTCAACTACTGAATCATCCTTGGGTCAAGGAAGAAATAAAGAAAGAAATTAAAGTCTTCCTTGAATTTAATGAAAATAAAGACAGAACATACTCAAACCTATGGGACACAATGAAAGCAGTTCTAAGAGGAAAGTTCATAGCACTAAGTGCCCAATTAAAGAAAATGGACAAAGCATATATTGGAGACTTAACAGCACATCTAAAAGCTCTGGAAAAGAAAGAAGCAGACTCTCCCAGGAGGAGTAGAAGATTGGAAATAATCAAACTGAGGGCTGAAATCAACAAAATAGAAACACAGAAAACAATCCAAAAAATCAACGAAACAAAAAGTTGGTTCTTGGAGAAAATCAACAAGATTGACAAACCCCTAGCCAAACTAATCAAACGGCAGAGAGAGAACACTCAAATTAATAAGATCAGAAATGAAAAGGGGGACATAACAACAGACACAGTGGAAATTCAGAGAATCATTAGATATTACTACGAGAGTTTATATGCCACAAAGTTGGAAAATGTACAAGAAATGGATTGGTTTTTAGATAAATACCATTTACCAAAGTTAAATCAAGACCAGGTGAACAATCTAAATAGACCTGTTAGTCGCGAAGAATTAAAAGCTGTTATCAAAAACCTCCCCACCAAAAAAAGCCCAGGTCCAGATGGTTTCAATGCAGAATTCAACCAGAACTTCAAGGAAGAGCTAATGCCTATACTCCTTAATGTATTTCACAATATAGAAACAGAAGAATCATTGCCAAACTCTTTTTATGAAGCTACAGTTACCCTGATACCAAAACCACACAAAGACACAACCAAGAAAGAGAATTACAGACCAATCTCACTCATGAACATTGACGCCAAAATACTCAATAAAATACTGGCAAACCGAATCCAAGAATACATTAGAAAAATTATCCATTATGATCAAGTGGGCTTCATCCCAGAGATGCAGGGCTGGTTCAACATACGCAAATCTATCAATGTAATCCATCATATAAATAAATTGAAAGAAAAAAACCATATGATCATTTCATTGGATGCTGAAAAAGCATTTGACAAAATTCAACACCCCTTTATGATAAAGGTGTTGGAGAGATTGGGTATACGAGGATCATACCTAAATATAATAAAAGCAATATATAGTAAGCCGACAGCTAACATCAAATTGAACGGAGAGAAACTCAAAGCCATTCCACTAAAATCAGGAACACGACAAGGCTGTCCACTCTCTCCATACCTCTTCAATATAGTGCTTGAAGTCCTAGCAATAGCAATAAGACAACATAAGGGGATCAAGGGGATTCGAATTGGAAAGGATGAAGTTAAACTTTCGTTATTTGCAGACGATATGATAGTGTACATAAGCGACCCCAAAAACTCTACCAAAGAACTCCTACAGCTGATAAACACCTTTAGTAATGTGGCAGGATACAAGATCAACTCCAAAAAATCAGTTGCCCTCCTATACACAAAGGATAAAGAAGCAGAGAGAGAAATCAGAGAAACATCACCTTTCATGATAGCCACAAATAGCATAAAATATCTTGGGATTACTCTAACCAAGGAAGTGAAAGACCTATTTGACAAGAACTTTAAGTCTTTGAAGAAAGAAATTGAGGAAGATACCAGAAAACGGAAAGATCTCCCCTGTTCTTGGATTGGGAGAATCAACATAGTAAAAATGGCAATTCTACAAAAAGCAATCTATAGATTCAACGCAATTCCCATCAAAATCCCATCAAACTTCTTCACAGACCTTGAGAGAACAATAATCAAGTTTATATGGAAAAACAAAAAACCCAGGATAGCCAAAACAATCTTATACAATAAAGGAACTTCTGGAGGCATTACCATCCCTGATTTCAAACTCTATTACAGAGCAGCAGTATTGAAAACAGCTTGGTATTGGCATAACAACAGAGAAGTCGACCTATGGAATCTAATAGAAGACCCGGGTATTAACCCACAAACATATGAACACCTGATATTTGACAAGGGAGCTAAAGGCATACAATGGAAGAAGGAAAGTATCTTTAACAAATGGTGCTGGCATAACTGGATGTCAACCTGTAGAAGAATGAAAATAGATCCATATCTATCACCATGCACAAAACTCAAGTCCAAATGGATTAAAGACATCAACATTAATCTGACCACTTTGAACCTGATAGAAGAGAAAGTGGGAAGTAGTCTACAAGATATAGGCACAGGAGACCAGTTCCTAAGCAGAACCCCAGGAGCTCAGACAATAAGAGAAGCAATGAATAAATGGGACCTCCTGAAACTGAGAAGCTTCTGTAAAGCAAAGGACACTGTCAGTAAGACCAAAAGGCTACCTTCCGACTGGGAGAAGATCTTCACAAATCCCTCATCAGACAAAGGTCTGATCTCCAAAATATACAAAGAACTCAAGAAACTAGACACTAAAACTCTAACTAACCCAATTAAAAAATGGGGTACTGAACTGAACAGAGAATTCACAACAGATGAACTCCGAATGGCCAAAAGACACTTAAGGTCATGCTCAACCTCCTTAGCGATCAGGGAAATGCAAATCAAAACAACTTTGAGATATCATCTTACACCTGTCAGAATAGCCTAACTCAAAAACACCAATGATAGCCTATGCTGGAGAGGATGTGGAATGAGGGGAACACTCACCCATTGTTGGTGGGAATGCAAACTTGTGCAGCCACTGTGGAAATCAGTGTGGCGGTTTCTCAGGAAACTGGGAGTCAACCTCCCTCAGGACCCAGCAATTCCACTCTTGGGAATATACCCAAGAGATGCCCGATCATACCACAAAAGCATTTGTTCAACTATGTTCATAGCAGCACTATTTGTAATAGTCAGAACCTGGAAACAACCTAGGTGCCCCTCAATAGAAGAATGGTTAATAAAGGTGTGAAACATATACACATTAGAGTTCTACTCAGCGGTAAAAAACAATGACATCTTGAATTTTGCTTGCAAATGGATGGAAATAGAAAACGCCTTACTGAGTGAGGTAAGCCAGACCCAAAAAAAGGAATATGGTATGTATTCACTCATATGTGGATTCTAACCATAATTAAAGGTCTTTGAGCCTATTATTCGTGATCCTAGAGAAGCTAAATAAGAAGGTGAACCTGTTGAAAATCATGTAGCTTTCTGCCTGGAGATTTGAAATAGACAAGAGTCCCAGGTAACCTCGGGTGCATGGGGGGGGGGGTGGGAGGGTTGTTGGAAGGGGAGAGGTTTAGAGAGAAGGGAGTAGGGGAGGAATGGGGAAAGCTAGGTGGACTGGGATGGGGGGAGGGAGGAAGGATGGATATGAGATCAGGGAAGAATATATCTCAACTAAGGGAGTCATTTTAGGGTTTACAGGAGACTTGATTATAAATGGGATCCCAGGTCCAAGGAGAGATCCCCAGACTGTTCTCTAGACAGAGGAGAAGGTGCCTGAACCGGCCTTGGCCTATAACCATACTGATGAAGATTTTGCTTATCACCATAGATCCTTTTTCTGAGGATGGATGGTGATACAGATGGAGACCCACATTGGAGCACCGGACTGAGCCCCCCATGGTCCAAATGAGGGGCAGAAAAAGGAAGAACATGAAAAAAACTCAGGACCGTGAGGGGTGCGATCACCCACTGATACAAGGGGACTGATCTAATGAGAGTTCACCAAGGCCAGTTGGACTGGGACTGAACGAGCATGTGATCCAACCAGATTTTCTGAATGTGGCCGGATCTCTGAATGTGGCTGGTCCGGAACCTTTCTGAAAAGCCACTGACAATGACACTGGGACTTGTTTCCTCTGCATATGCTGGATTTTTGGGATCCAGTCTGTTCGGATACTCACCTTCAGGGACCTGGAAGGAGTGGGGAGGAACTTGAACTTTCCACAGGGCTGGAGGCCCTGACTGCTCTTAGGGATGAAGAGGGAGGAGGAGGGGGGGGAGTGGGAGGGTGTTGGGAGGAGGGACGGAAATGAAAACTTTCATAATTTAATAAACTTTAAAAAAAAAGATACATTTTGGTCAAAATCACAATATTATCAACTACAAAGGCATTTCTTAATTTCTTTTGTGGCACTGAAACAGTATCCCTACAATAACCCACAAATAGTGTCATCAAAGAAGACGTTTCTAGAAGCTGGAGAAAGATCTTCTTAGATCATCCTAAACTTCATGCTCTATCAGTGAATTAATCTCCTAATGAAATCAGATCCAAAATCACTTCACCAAATCCATCAGTTGAAAGTCAAGAATTTAACTCATGAGTCTGTGAGAGGCATTTCAGATTCAAACCAATACACCAAGTTTGTTTCATTTTCTCAACACTTTTACAAGCTTGATGATTCTAACTGTTGGTGAAAAAGGGAAATTCACCTACCAATCTAATGAGACAGACAGCTAGGCTTACAATCCAGACATGTTCACTCATCTGCAATTCAAATATTTACCTGTTCAGTACCTACTATATGGCTAAAGTACTATTCTAGACATTGGGATTATACATTATATAAAACAGAAATCTCTGTTTTTGTATGATGCATGCCTGAAAATTAGCAATTGTTCATGCTTCCACGAGGTTCCCATGCTACTGGCAAGTAAGTCAGAAAGAGGCAACATGGAGATATTGAACTTGTGTTCAATCTTAAATGTCCTGCCTGGCTTCTCCACCTTCTCTGATGTTTTCATTCCTAGATTCAGGGTATAGATGCCAGAAGGCAGGGTTTAGCCAGAACTAATCAGAGACAGGATTATTTCTGTGATCTTTGGTTGTCCTCTGGGGCTGAGTGCAGCCACAGTAAACTGGGCCAATGCTAATGTACACCAGTATTCAATAATTTCCCAAGTCTTTGTTGTATTCTAGGGAAAGTAGATGAAGCTTCCAAGAGCCACTGTCATAATTCAGGTGTTTTAAGGATATCCCCAGGCAGAGCTTGCCATTCTTTGTGTATGTATTCTTAAGGCTTGGGAGATTTCCTCATGTCCCCACCATCTCCAGACACCATTTTCAGACTCGCTGTTCAGGAATTTAGAAATAGCTGGAACACTGCTGTTTTATCTATCCTAGGACTTCAAAAAGCCAAGTACCTTGTGAAGCCTTGGCGTCTGCATCTGTAAACTGGGCCCGTAGGGTACAACCTGAACTGTCATAGCTCTGTAGTCTAAAATTGGACAATCCAGTGTGGAGCAACCACCCAGGATGGCTGGAAAGGGATCACTGAGTGGCCAACCCTACTTGCTTGAACCTACCATATCCTCTGCCTTTGCTTGCTCTCAAAGTCCCATCAGCTGGGTCTCAGCATCTGCTACATTTTATATCTTACTAAGAACCTCTGCTGGGGTGCAGTTCTCACACTCATCCCTTGTGCAGCCTATTTTTACCCACTGCACAGCTCACTGCCTGGGTGGCAGGCACCAGCAGCTCCAGCTGTGAGGAGCACAGTTCAGCTTGCTTTTCCTCCTTCAGTCTGCCAGCAACACTTCCCTTCAACACTCGACCTGGGGAATGCAGCCCTAGGCACCATTCCTTCACAGCTTCCTGAAAGTGGCAGGGACAGCTTTGTGCCCAATAATGAAGAAATAAGGAACAAGAAAGCACGCAGGATAAAGAAAGAAAAACAGAGATAAAGAAGGAAATAGGCAGGAATAAAAATAAAAAGGATCTCAAAGATCCAAACTTCTACTTCAAAAAAATCTTTTAATTTATTCAGCAAATATTATATACATGACACTGTATAATGGGCACTAGAAATATAGTAGGGTACCATAATAGCTTACTGCATCATGGTGAGGGAGACTAATAATATCTATTAATCCCCGTATTTGATATTTTCCTGTTTCTGTGATTTAAAAAAAATACTCTATCAAAATCAACTTAAGGAAGGAATATTTTGGATCATAGTACAAGAATACACTCCACCATGGTAAGAATTCATCAGGGAAGAAGTCTGAGGCACCTGATAGCCTCCAAAACAGAGAGCACAAAATGCTAGTGTTCTTCTGGTATCCTTTTTATTCCGTAAGGATTCCCACCCCGTGGAATGGTGCCGCCATAGTTAAAGTGAGACTCCCCTCATCAATAACATAATCTAGATAACCATTTAGAGGCATGCTAAGAAAGAAGTTTGGCTCCTAGGTAATTCCAGATCCTCTCCAATTGATAAAAAAAAAATACTTCTCACGGTCCCCCTTAATAAACTCTATTAATGTTTAAAGTACTCATTTTAAAGATTAAAAAAAGCTAAGACTCCATTTACTTACCCAAAACCACAGAAATAAATCTGGAAAATCTCAGATTTAAACTTAATGCCTCCTGACTCCTTAGAACACATCTTGGGTCTACCTTTCTGTCTTCTATCTTTAGCAGTGGACTCTGGTCAACTGCAAACATATCAACAGTCGCCTACGCATGTGAGTTGTAAAAAAAGTCTTTCCTATATTATTTCACTAGTTCGGTGAAATCAGAGAAAACAGCCAGAAGGGTTGTATGGCTGCTAAGAACTCAGGATCCAAGAGTCAGGGATCAGGGCTGGAACTAGGGCTTTCGGACACTGACCGCCATCCATCTTTTATGGGCCCGGATCATGCTACTCTTCTGCCTTTTCCTTAGCCTTTCTGTAAAGGATATGCTTTAGATGATGTAAAGCAATGCATCTCCTCTTTCTCTCCATTCCAGCTGGATTGTTGTCTCATACCTACTGCAGCCTGACAAAGCAAGAAGAGATTCAGAGAAATGGTTTTGCTAGCTGGGGAAAAATACACATTCACTCAACTGGGATGAACAAATTAAACTTAAAAAAATAGAGTTAAGACTTTGTTTAGAGAGCAAAGAGAACTCCAAATTCTCAGTGTTCTTATTAGACATCAAGAGAGCAACCAGGAGGATTCAGTATCAAGTTTTATTCTATGCCTGGGGTAGAAAAACTCAAGAAAAGACGCAAGTACAGCTTTCACCAGTCAGGCAGGTTTTTAAAAAAATTGCCAAGGGATAGTTGTTTGGAAGTCATTAGTTTTTAAATAAAGTTTTAATTTTGGGGAAAAGAATTGAAGTCCAACTCCCAGGGCCCAGGCCAAAGGAGAGTCGGGATGTGACATCATAAAGGAAAAATCTCCTGGTAGTGGGCTGAGTAAAGTAACTGTCATACATCTCAAAGACCTTAGTTCTGGTCCCCAGACCATATTTAAAAAGAAAATTCAAGGCATAGTGGCTTAATTGGAGAGTGGGCAGAGAGACTAGGGAATCCCCAAAGCTGGTTGGTCAGTCAGGCTGGTCGATTGATGAGCACTAAATTCACTGAAAGGCCTTGTCTCAAAAGGTAAGGTGAACAATAAATGAAAACATCCATGTTAATTTCTGACCTCCATACACACAAGTGCATGCACACCACACACACACACACACACACACACACACACGCACACAGATGCACATACATAAACTGCAGATGTACATATGCTCACAAACATACACCAAAACATTTACCTACCTCTACCAATGCTCTAAGGCACAAAGAAGCAGAAATCCAGTGATAGAAAAGTGAGAGCAATTGGTTACACATAAGCAAAGCAACCCCTCAGAGGGATGCAATTGTCTTCTGGGTATCCTTTGAAAATCATCAGTGGGTCAGGCAAGACCCAAGTTCACAACAAAGAAACTTTCAGGGAGACAACCTACACAGAGATTCCAAAGCCAGTGGTTGATATCAGACTAAACCTGAATACCCTCCACACAACTAGGTTCATCAACGAGGCTTAATCAAAGACAGAAGTGTATAACCAAACTGGCAGAACTGTCTCCCAGATCAGTAAATAGTAGCTTCAATACAGACACTGTTCTACCATCAGAAGTATAACTCTACTTTCTTCTACATTTAGGAGAAAGAAAAAGCAGAAAAAGAGAAAAACAGCATTTGTGGTTTCTATACACCTGACAGATCCTGCAATATTGCAGGAAGGGGTATTTAAAACTGAGCGAAACTAAATTCATATTCTCTCTCTCTCTCTCTCTCTCTCTCTCTCTCTCTCTCTCTCTCTCTCTCTCTCTCTCTTTCTCTCTCTCTCTCCTCCAATGTTCCTCTACCTCTTTTAGGCGTTAGTGATAATGATAGTTGAAGAATCATTCAAGAGACTTTTTTTTCAAACTTTTTCAAACATTTGTGTCATTCATGAGCAGGGTATTTGTTGTGATGACTCCCTGAAAAGCTCTGATGGGAGACACAGGGTGTACATGGAAAGACTAAACCTCAGGTTTCAGGAATCTTCCTTTCAGAACCACAGCCATGCTCACTGCTCTAAAATATGCTTAAAGTTAAGGAAGACCTGACAGCTTTCCTGAGCAGGCCTCTCAAGGCACACTTCACTCATGAGTCCAACACATGAAGTCCAGACTAGGCAATGTCTCAACAGGTTGATGAGCTCTGGATAGCTGTGCCCCGATGTGCCCCAGATTTCCAGTCTGTCCAGAATACAGGTTTCCCCCACCTTTGTTCTCATCTCTACTGTCTCACATTCCCAACACCTCATTTTTTATCTCCTTTATTTCCATCAAGATTTGTTATTCTGACTAGGTAACTGCTAAAGACCTTCCAACTGGGACATTCAATGGCTTAGTTTGTCTTCTTGCTTGTCCTTGTGTTACCCCACTTACAGTGAAGAAACACCAGCTTGGTTTTCCTAAATGCTTGACTTCCAGGGGTAGAATTAAAAGAAGAACATGGAGAAACTGTCATGTTAAATAGTTGTCAGCACCCTGCAGGCTGTGCTGAATGACAGACCCGCGTGGATTGTCTCTGTCTAGCGTGTTCTACTGTACCACCTCCATGGCTACCCTGTGAGCTCCACTGGTTTGTTCTGTCCCATGGATCATCTTTCTCATTTCTTAGTCAGTCTCCAGAATCCTAAGAATAATCAAACTTCAAGATTTTTATTTCACTAGCTTAGACTTTATTATAATTAACTCAGTGCATTAAAAGGTGTATTTATCAACATGGGGAGGAAGGCAAAATAAACATTATAAATAAGCCAGTCACTCTGAGACTCTATAAACAAACCAATAGTAAATAAAGGTGAAAACCTAGGCTTCATCCAGTCCTAATCCATACAAAATCTCCTAGCTTTTTAAAATATCGTTTCTGCCTATTTGATTTTAAATGATCTCCAAAGAGCTCTGTTGTATATGATCATGTTAGCCTGGTTTGAGTGTATGCTTCTGGTGTGTTTTTGTGGATTATTGCCAACTTATTTTCCATTAAACTATCTTTGAGACTGGTGATTTGCAATATCCTCTTTCTAACGTTTCTAAATGAGTAAAGCCGCCACTGAGCATGTGGTGCTGAGGCTCCATAGGTGTTAGGAAGCAACTCAAGATATGTGTTCTTAACCATAGTGTTTCCTAACTTACCCACTGAATCTAGCTAAGTAGTCAACCTCGGCCATCCTCTGCCATTCAGGAAATATACTACTGTAGGTTTATTTATTTACCTAATTCATTTTTCTATTTACCTCCTGAAACTATGAGATGACAAAATGAAATAATTCAGATAACCAGTCCACAATCCTAGTATACACTGAATATTGATGCATAGAGCCTTTGGGGTTATAAGAGGGAAGTGCTCATTCATGCAATAAATATTGATATACCTCCCATGTCCTAAGCCTTTAGCACACATTGACAGAACAACATAGATATAACTTTGTGGGTTGAGTTTTCCTTTGGTGAAAACTTTGATAATTAAGAAAACAATAATAGAAAATATCTTTTTTTTAAAAAAAATAATAGTGTGTTGGTATGAAGAAACACATGGATGGAGGAGATGAGTGTGGGCTAGTGAGAGCGGCCTTCAGAGGATTACAGGAGGAAACCATTTTCAAACTGAGACTTGAAAGAAAAGACCAAAAAGAGCAAAGGTGTGTGGGCAAGTCCTTCCAACAAAAGTGCCACTTCAGCATTCATGATATGGAATTTAGTGCCAACTTTGTTTTGACATTGAATTATCTCAAATAATTTAGACCCAAAAAGAAAAAAAAAACTGTGGATGTCCCAATTCCTTTAACTCAGGAATGTTCAATGAAATTTATTAATTAAACACTTTTCCTAAAACTTTCTTAACAATGTCCTTTTTATACAGCACCTAATATGGAAAAACAGATGTAATCATCTTACTGAAAAGCATTTATTTTCTACTCTCCTTCTCACAACACTTACTTGGGTACCCATCATTAAATGCAAACCTGTTTTTCTCATAAAAGTAATAGTATTAAAGTAAGTAATGAAACTGGAGTAAGACTCAGTTATAGTGTATTTAACACAGTGTATTATTTTATTTGAAGTGAACCATATTGAGAAAAACTTCCCTTCATACAGAAAATTAGTCATACTCATTACAGTAATCTATAAGATGGGAAAAGAACATTGGGTGGTTAAAATTAAGTTCCATGCTAGGATTATAGATTTCTAATTAATGAGACAATTACATTTTAATACGATACATGATAGACAGACAGACAGATCGATAGATCGATCGATCGATAGATAGATAGATAGATAGATAGATAGATAGATAGATAGATAGATAGATAGATAGGGAGACAAGCAGAAATCACATGCTACCATTCATGCAGATTAAAACCATACTTTGGGGCCATGGTCACATAAAAACTCTACCTGTGCCTGGTACTAGCAGGCTGATCTTCATTATATTGTTTAATCTCTTCAAATATTAATTTCTACATCTTAAAAATTAGGATTAGAATGCTTGCCCTGTCAATTGCTATGAAACTTAAACAAAGATAAAGTCCAAATAATAATGAGTTTGGACTATAGCATGCTATCACAGTGTTACTTCCTTGATTTCAACCCTGTTCAGTCTTTCCCTATCTAAGGAGTGAAAGTGAGATCAGATCTTAGATATGTTCAAATGTTTCACTAGCTGTTCCCAGGTTCTAAGAGCATCAACTTGCCAGGATGCATCTTCTGTGTTTATAATTCAGGTAGCAAATTGATTTGTGAAAGCACTCTGGGCCTACTTTGTCCATGTCAGGTAAGTTCTGAGCATCAATTATGCACCAGTATCGATGTTTTTGTCTGACAAGGTCTAATGTCACCATATTCAAATCTGGCTGCCTCCATTTTAGAAAACCCTTTGAAATGTGGCCTTAGAAAAGACAGCAAGTATCACCTGCAATGTTTGAAGTGTCCCAGGATTGAAGTCCTCAATTAGAATTAAAAGCTAATACATTTCTTTGTTGTGAGTCCTGAAGAAAAGAAGCTGATACATTTCACAAAAGCATACTCCAGTATGGCTTCATCCAGCACTGCTGGAGAGACGGCAGCCAGTCCTTCTGGTGAACCATACACATGATGAGGCAAGGGGTTTGAATGTATTTGGATCTGTCACTCAAATCTGGCACTTCAGTATGTTAGAAAATATTCTCCTTCGCTGATTAGTGTGATTCTAAATGAATATCTGATTGATTTCACAGACACCTCAGAATTGGGATCAACTTGCTATTTCCCCTGCCACCACCACCAAAAGGATTCTTAGAAGTATGCAAATATCAGTGACGTTGTCTTTAACCAAACAAGCTACAGACAATCTCCACTCATGGTTTCTACTCAACAAATGATGTAAATAACATTCACCTAGACATGGAGCACACACCCACCAAGAATGCTCTGTGGAGTACTTATTTTAGTGTGACATCTCTTAGATACTCTATTTTCCCAGACTTTGGCTTAAATGACATTTTAAGTCAAAGTCAGTTACCTGAATTCTTCTTTTCTGTGAGTTTAGGACTTCCATTAAAGGAGTTTTCTAATTCTAGCTCAAGAAACTCCTGAGAAACATGCTCGAGAGATCTGAATTTAATGTTTCTCTTGTTTTTAGCTACATAGTGTTGTCATGATATCAGAAAAATAGCAGGACTCTTGGGAAGATGATTGTTCTATATTTTCTGAAGAGGAGTAGGGCAAGAGGGCTGCAAGTGCCTACTTGCCCACTTGATAAAAAGAAAAGGCCTCTCACTCCTGAAAATGAATAGTTAATGCTAGTAATGCTTTAGTTACCTGGGAAAAATGGAGGAGGAGGAATTTTAGCACATTCCAAGATATTTTTAACATTGTTGAACATGTACTATGTCCAAGGAACTATATCACATTTACAGATTACAAATATGCAATATGACTTAAGCAGTCAAGAAGTTCACAGAAGGGATATAAAACAAGCCGCTGCAGCTATAGGACTTAAAGTGGATAGCTTTGGGATATAAAAGCAAACTTTAGATGGAATCATGAATTAGACATATTAACATAATTTGGTCTTTTCCTGTGTCACTTGGGAAGACCATTAAAACTCTCTTCATTTGGGAATCCTCACCAGAATGAAAGAATTTCAAAGAATTGTTTGGAAGGATTATTGAAAATTTTGAGAGTGAAATGTGCTGGAAACAAGGATGTCCAAATGGAAATGATGGGCACGTTGGTTGCATTTTCTCTAAATTTGAGAGAGCAAAGTGTAATGGTGAATGCAGTAATAGCTAGCCTTCATTGCTCACTTAATTCACGAGGTTCTACTCAAAGGCATTTATGAACACTAACCAATTTAAATATTGAAATTAGACATATGAAGTAAATGTTACTCTTACTTTCATTTTAAAATAAAAGCAGGGAGGTGAATGAATGTTAAATTAATTTTTAAAAATCATCACAAGAAGTGACATAGACCAGATGTGGACTGGAAGTCTGACTCAGAAACAACTCCAGGGTTTTGAACACTTTAATATTTTGAATTTAGATTCACCGGGCCATCCACTTTCAACTATAATGATGGATAGCTACTACCTTGAACTTCTAATATTTTGCAGAAGGAAGGTCATCTTCAAGGCCAGGCACCCCCTCTCGCCTCTCAACTTGCTGGGACTAAGGAGTAATTCATCTGCAGAAACAGGTACTTGATGTGACTTTATAGCCTCGGGCCATGAGCTCTCATCTCACTTTTGTCAGAAAGGCTATCCTTGAGAGAACAGGTTGGTCTATAATTATTAATAAAGTAATACCTAAAACCTTAATCTTCTCCTGATCCATGCATATAGCACTCACAGCTGGAGACCACAGAGAAAGGAAGAGTGGACAGCCTAGCACGTTTTCAGCATTTTCTGACTCTTCCCGAAACTCCATGCTTACCAACTCCTCATTTTCCACAGTGTTATATGCTAGGCAGTTCCGATCTAGTATCATTACCAAACCTCACAAAGGCATGGTAGGCCCTTAATAAATATTGCCTCTTTTGTTGGCCCTATTATGTTCCATCTTGCATCAAGTATGAACAGATCTATGACTTATTCAGACTCTGTGAGAGAGTGTTATTATTTACATTTCATCTATGAGATAAATAAGGCTGAAATAGCTTAAATTAGTCACTTCATGATTCAAATTAAAGATTGATGCCAAACCTTTTAGTCTTTTGGATAACTCAAGGAAATTATTAGCATTTCCTTCTTTCTTTCATTTTCCGAATATTCTACTTTGTCCTGTGTCTTTCATTTCACCTCCAATGTATTGTTCTGAAAAGCACTTAAGATATTTGATGATGTCACTTTGCTTACATTTCTAGTGCTGGGACACATCTGGCTTGGATAAAATAATGGAAACTAACATCTATTAAGTATTTTCTATGTGTCAGACTCAATGGCAGTAATTTTACATATAGCATTTTCTTGTATCCATAAAACAAATTTGCAAGAAAGGTTACAATACAGTATTAAGAAAAAAGAAAGAAAGAAGATTCTAAAATGGCAAATAGCCTTCCTAAAATCACACAGAAAAAAACTACAATTCAAATTCAATTAGCCTTCTTAACGTCAAAATCATTTGTGGAATCCAGAAATCGCTCAGAAACATTTTTGCCAACTGGGAACACCTTCCATGTGTACTCTCCAATATCTTCCTCATCACACACATTGCAAGTCTTTGTTCACTGTCAATGTCTGCATACATACCCTTGCTCCTGGAGATTAACACATGGAGTCACCATTCATAGAAATAGCAACCTGAAAACCCTATGCTTGCCTGCTTACTGTGACTCTCATCTCCCAACCTGACCCCAGCAAACAGTCCCTTTCTCTTGACATTATCCTTTTGTGTATTAAATGGAGCTGCAGTCAACATTGGAACACTTTGTTGATCATTTCATAGCCAAGTTAGTAGGAAAGGGATGGAAAAAGGTAAAGTTCTTTCTTCTACATGCTCTCCAAAGACTCAAGATGCTTTGAGTAAGTGAGTATCCCTCCCAGAGAAGGGCATAAATTTTATAATGTGATAATAGCTGTAAAATTAGTAGAAATGGGGGCCAGAATGATATCTCAGTCTATAAATGATTGCCTTGCACTGTCAAACCCCACATAAAAAATAAAACGCACAGTGATATAGTCTCAAGTTCTTGTATCCTAGAACCAAGGAAGCAGACAAAAGTGGGTCCCTGCGGTCACTACACAGTCAGTTTTGCCTACTTGTTAATCTTCAAGACAATGAGAAAGTATGTCCCAAAACAATGGCCAACATTAGAGCATTGACAAGTGAGGCTGTCTGCTGACCTCCCCCTGCACTCACATGTACTTCCACCTACAGATACATGCAAAAGACATGCACATATACATACACACCTGAACAAATGTAACAAAAATAAATTAGCAGTAAATGATAACATGCTACTTCCCGGTTCTCTTTAGCCATTTTATACAGTCCAGGACGCCCACCCAAGAGAATGGTGACACCCACCCTGGGTAGATCTTCACCTCTACTTCTTCTGAAGAAATCTTTTTCCTCTGTCTTTACAATATCCTCTTCCTTCCAAAGTTCTAAGTCTCCTCATCACGGTCAGTCATGGAGATTTCAGATAAAACAGCACCTCAGTTCATAGAGATCACTGCACAAGATCAGAACTTGAAATTCATCACTCTAAGCAGACTCCCTTAGCTCCATGTTGCTCTGTTTGTCTCTAAAGAAGACTTCTCTTCCCAACTTTCCTATTCCTTCCCAGTACCTTCTGCACATCAGGTTCTCCCATCAAAATCCTCTATGTCTCGGCTTTGTGACTTTGGCACAGTCTTAGTTTCCCTAAAATCTAGAAAAATTCCTTGGAAAATTTCTTCTCAAAGAATACTGGTTGTCACTATGCCTGAAGAAGAATTAAACTTTCAGGATTGAGTTACTTTGGGGCACATATTGGTGACCTTATTTCTGATGGGAGTTATTGATTTTTTTGTAGCTATGTACACAGAGATGGGAAAAAGCGCTTAGATTTAGTCTCCGTTCTACTACTATAAACAGGGTAGACTGGTCTCTTAACCAATCCAAACTCTGGAGTATATAATGGGTATAACAGTGTCTGTCTAATATGTAAATGAAAAGAAAAATACCTACTTCTTCATTCCCTTTTCCAGAACATTCTGCTTGACTATTAATACATGAATACTAGAACTAAAGTTTATAATATTAGTCTGTGCCCACCAGTTCCATACCATCACATCTATCTAAACTGTGCACCTTAATGATTTTAGTATATTCATTGTAACTATTGCCACAATCTAATTAAAGAATATTTTCAAAATCCTCAAAATAACCTCTACATACGTTACCAGACACTGCTCCCAGTACCTACCCAGTCACAACCAGCTAATAATTTTTTTCTGTCCCAGTCACAACCAGCTAATAATCTTTTTTTAGAATTGTGTAATTCTAGATGTTAGTTAATCAACAACCATGCCCTTTTCTGTGGTTGGCTTCTTTCTGCAAAAAAAAATTATATTTAAAATGTTTATTTATGTTGTAACATGTCTAGATACCGCACCTATTTTATTGCTGAATGATAACCCACTGGAGAGACATACCATACTCTGTTCATGCAGTCATCGGTTGATGAACATTTAGGTTGTATGCGTAGTTTTACTATTATAAATAATTCTCTAATTCCCAATCATGTACAAATTTTTTATGAACATGTTTTTATTTGAAAGCAGTCTTGAAAGGCATAATGTTTACATTTAGCAACTTTATAAACTATTAAAGAACTTCCCTAAAGAGATGCACCTTTTTTATATGACCAGTCATGAATGAAGATTCCTATCTCCACATTAACTCCAACACTGTGTGTATCTATCATTTATATATATAGATATATATCTTACTTCTAACTCATTACTGTTTTGATTTATATTTATCTGATAACTAGTAATACTAAATTGCTTTCCTAACTTCATGTGCCACATGAAGACAGTTACTCCTGATAATGAATTCCATTATCATGGCATTTTTCTTGTCTTATCTCTGAGTTCCTTTTCATCTTTCAAAGTCCATGTCATGCCTCACCCCAGCCACCACTCCCACAAACATACCTACCATGATCATTGAAAACAACAAAAATCCCTCTGTGTTCTCAATTTTAGGAATCCTACTCTCTAGTTATACATCCTGCCTTTCTAGCTCACAGTACACAGTTCCAAGATTTCTGATATTCTTTGTCCCATTGTGACCTGCACTTCATATATCCAACAGACTGTTTTATATTTCTTGATCTTTTGTGTCACACTTTATGTCACAGATAGTTCTATGTATGTTATTCACAGATAAAATTCTCTTTCTGCCTCCATTTCACCTTTTCACTTTTGCTTCAAAGAATTTTCAAACCTAGCCAATCTAATCTTAACTTTCATCCTGACTTTTACCCACAGGATTAAAAGGAAACAAATGGGGTTAGAGAGGTAGCTGAATGGTTAAGAGTATTGTTAGAGGACCTTGGTTCAGTTCTCAACACCTATGAGTTGACTCCCACCCATCTGTAACTCCAGTTCTGGAGCATCCAATGCTTTCTTCCGACTTTCTCTGGTCCTGTACACATGTTGTACACAAAACTCATGGAGCAATGCATGTATATGCACACATACACATGTGCACACACACAGAGAGAGAGAAATAAATCTTAAACAAATATAAATAAAAGGATAAAGAGGAACACATTCAAACCCCCTATCTTGTAAAGTCAGAGCCACTGCATTCAGGAACAGCTATGAACTCCTGGTATAGTTGCCTGCCCGAGTCACTCTTCCGTTTCCTTGTAAGTGTATAATAAGACCTCTTTCTCCTCAGATATCAACAATACTTCCCTATTCTCAGAGTCAAAGTTTCTCTATATCAAGGTGAAAACACCACATTTGACATCTTCCAGTTGGCATGAATGAACGACCCTAACCTACTCTCTTCCCAGGGCTCACTCTCTCTTCATATTATCAAGGGCAGATTCTCAGTAATGGTAACCACTCTCTCCTACACTATCAAATGTTTCCCTTGTATGGGCTCATGCTCATTAGCAAACAAGTATGTTGTAATATATTGTCTCTTCAATTAAACACTCTTCAATTCAGTTTCCCTTTGTGGTCTTTGTATGAGCCTCGCAACCCCATTATAAAAACCAAGCATAATTTAAACTCTTTGACCCCACTGTTTCACCAAAACTCTTCTTGTAAATGTTAGTAGTATTTCTCCAGTCTTTATGTTACTAAGCCTAACAGTAAATTCCTCACATTTATCTTACTTCAACTCTCTTTCCTGAAATACTTGAGTCAAGGAGCTTATCCTCTATTGTTTCTCTGAGGCACAATTAATAAAGTCTCAGGGTCAGAAATTGGGATTCAACCTGAAGATCCGAAAAGCAAAATAGACAGCCACTGTGTCTTACCTCGATCTCAGTCTGAAATAGTGATCCTGCTTCCAGGGATCTCAGAATGAGACTGTATGTTTGAGAGTTGTCTCCCCACATCTTATATTCCTCTGGGATTAAAGGCATGCACCACTGGGATTGATGGTATGTGTCATTGTGGCTATTGGGATTAAGGTGTGTGTCATCGTGGCTACTGGAATTAAGATATGTGTTAATGTGATGACTGGGAGTAAAGGTGTATATTATTGTGGCTATTGAGATTAAAGATGTATGTTACTATAACCTGATCTATAAGGCTGACTAGTGAGACTGTTTTACTCTCAGATCATCAGGTAGTTTTTATTTATTAAAATACAATTGAAATGCCACATTTCTCCTTCTAGTTCTTAAATTCTTTGACCAAGTCCCTTTGTTTCCCTTGACTTCCTAGTAGCAGAGTAATCAGTGTTCTGCCCTTGGGTTTCTGCATTTTTTCCAGATACATTTACTCTCCACAAAAGCTCACTCATAGGAGAGGTGCTGTCAAACCACTGGCTAATACTCCTGCTTAGTAGGCATTTATGGTTATTTCACTCGAAATCATCAGTTTCAGTCACTATGGATGGATTAGATGATGATATCCCATGAAGAACTGACAAATATACATGAGTAAAGCATTGGAAATTCAATAAGCAAGTTCACAGATGAGAATGATTCACCAAGCATCCTGCCTCAAATAATTAAAAACAAAAAATTTGAAATGTAAACTAGACAGTCTAAAATGAACATGGGAAAAATTTGGAAGACCAGCAAACCCAACAGTGGAAGGTTTGTTGAAGGAAGAGGAAGGAAGCTTGTATTTAAGACACATTCAACTAGGGCAGGTGCTATACTGGTCATTTTCTATACCTCTCCTCTGCCTTTACCACGAACAGTTACAAGATGAAGCCAATGCTGAATTTAGATTATTCTGGAGTTCTTAGACATAATACCAGGAAAACACTGCTTCAAAGTTTTGGAACAAAGACATGAAGGTTGGAGGAAGAGAAAGAATGAATCTGTGGAAGGAGAAAAGACACACTGGTGAGAACTGTGCATGCACCAAATCATCAAAATTGAAAACAGGTTACATGCCAGAAGTCCATCTGTAGATGCCAAGACCTTCCCTAGCCTACCTCATTTTGGAATGGATCCTAGAACTTCCTGCAGATGAGGGCTAGTGATACCGTCTACTGACTTTGGAGAGAGATGAGGATTAGTATCCTCCAAAACACAGAATAGAGAAGCAGAACCAGACTGACTCTAGTAATTTTCTCTTATTTCTACTCATACTGGCCTCAATAACTAGAATCAGAGAGTAATGGTACTTTCCCTCCCCACCCCAGCCCCGGAGCCCTTGTTTTTTCCTTTGCAATGCTAATATTAGTTATTTCCATTGTAAGTGATGAAACTGACTTGTTATGAAGAACATTGATTTTAACAGCTTGAATAATGTATAATTCTACTTAAATTGCACACATGGGTCAATTCAGTGGTTTCTATGCAGCCACAAAGACATGCAACCAACCCACAATTTTAGAAACTTTTCAGAACCTCCCAATGAGCTCTGTATTCTTTACCTATCAGTACCTGTCTTCTCATTCTTCTAAGCAAACACTCATATATTCTGTCTTTAGAGACCTCCCTGTTGTGAAATTTTCCTATGAATGGAATTATATAACATATAGGGTTTTTTGATTAGTTTCTTTCAATTATCGTGTTTTTGAAGTTTATCTACTGTGTGTATCACATCTTTTTTTTTATCTGTTCATCAATTTATAGGTACTTGAGTTGTTTCTATCTCTTGGCTAGTATGAATAATTCTTCCTAAAACATTACAAGTATTTGGTTAGAAAATTTTAATTTTTCACACACATAAAAATGGAACTTTCAAGTAATTTTTGTAAGTCTGTATGAGGAACTTTCATATTCTTTCCCAAAAAGTTTGTGCTACTTTATATCCCCACATGAAGACCATATGGGTTCTAACTTCTTCACATGCTTGCTATGGTTTGCCTCAGATCTTTGGCTTTAGCCATGTTAGTAGGTAAGAAGTTATATCTCACTAATTTCCATTTGCATTCCCCTGATGACTTGTACAGAATACTTTCTCATATATTTGTAGAAACATCTATTTAGATCTTTGGCCTTAGATGTTCATTTATTTATTAAAACAATCTCTTCTCATTTTACATACCAATCTCAGTTCCCACTTCTTCCCCTCCTCCAGCTCCCCTCACCTTCTCCCACACCACCCCTATCCAAAGAGATATCATAAATGAAGGAACCATTATGGGGCTAGAGAGAAGCCCAGTCCTAAGGAAATTTCCAGGAATCTACAAGGATAATCCTAGATAAGATCCTAAGCAATAGTGGAGAGGGAGCCTGAACTGGCCTTCACCTATAATCAGATTAATGAGTACCTTAATTGTCATCATAGAACCTTCATCCAGCAACTGATGGAAGCAGAAGCAGAGATACACAGCTAAGCACTGGGTCTTGATCTCATTTTCAATTGAGTTACTGTTTTTTTATTACTAGAGACTATTTCTATCTGAATATTCTCAAGGTACAGCGTTGCATAAGGCTGGGTACACTAGCTCAATAATATTACCAAATACCTATGTCCTTCATACATTTGTATATGTATTACTTATGTCCTTCAAAGATATTGATTTTACCCTAACCTAGTTTTATTTTCCAATGATTTAGAAGTGACCTCTAAAAACTTCTGGGTCAAATATTTCCTCTGTCTTTTCCTGTGGCATAAAATAGAACTCCTCCCCCAACATAAAAATCTTGTGACTCTCTTTTGTGTCCAGAGCACAAGATCATATCTGAATCAACCACAGTGATGATGAATGATGCTCTTGCACAGGTCGTATTTAGATATTTAGATTGTATTTAGTACTGAGATTGGGTTCAATTTCTTCAGTCACATTAAAAGCACATGACTGCTGCGCAATGATGGATGGTTGAAATAGGTGTTGAAAGAGGCCACTCTCACCATCCATCCACTTAGCACTACTCCAATTATGTTTTTGTAGAAATACTTTATTATACTTTTCTTCCCCATGAGAAGATAAAGACATCAACCACAATAATTCTCCTTAGTTTTTCAGGGACACTCATGGCCTGGCTATGGTATGTGAGCTATGGCATTCTAAAGTTGAAATTTTGACTACCTATAGTTTAGAGGTAAAAATATTCAGCTCATACCTATTAAAGGTCTTATCTAACCGCGAATAAGAAATGGAGCTGGCCAGGGAGTGGTGGCACACGTCTTTAATCTCAGCCCTTAGAAGACAGAGACAGGCGGATCTCTGTGAGTCTGTGGCCAGCCTGGTCTACAGAGCAAGTTCCAGGACTGCTAGGATTGTCACACGGAGAAACTCTGTGTCGAAATGGTATTTGGATGCTGTCTGTCTGATACCTGAGTACCCTTGAGCAATCTCTTTATTAATAGGGAACGCTTTTAATTATTGGAATTTAATTCACAATTTTTGCACTATATAGGCATCCAGTAAGCCTAAATGGAATAAAAGCATAATATTTTAAATAAAGGCATGGATTCTCTTATTTGACAAATAGTAAGATCAGGGGTGCAACTGAAGAGTACAGTGGTTGTAAGAGTTTCCCAGCAGCCCTTCCCAGCATAATGTAGGTACTGCTGCCTCTATTTTAGAAACAGTTGTCTGGGTCACAGCATCAGATGTCCCAAACATCAGTTCAACACATTTTTGGCCTTTCCTGAGCTCTCCTCCCAGGAGGTCATATCAGCATCCTGACATGCATGAGTGACTGTAGAAATCCAGAAAGCAACTTTGAAACCAGGCCTTAAATGCATGTGTGATAAATAATTGAAAAATCCTGTAGGTTTTTTCCCCTCCTATCCTTCAAATCAAAAGAGGAGTAATACCAGATCAAAAACCCCAAAAGAATATAAAAAAAAATACTCTTAAATGGTAAGGGTCTTGGAATGGAAAACATCTTCTTTTCCCATGCATCAAAAGAATCTCCAGTTTATCAGACATTTTCATGTGGGCTGCAGCACATAGGGATGAGAATAAAAACATCGCGGTGAATTCTAGGTCATTAGACTGGAAAGTCAGGCCAAATGAAGCTCTATCTCATCTTTCCTTCGAGACAGACACATTTGCAAAGGATTTCTTCAATTTTCAACTATTTCCTAACTTTTCTTCCACATTTGATGGAAACTAAAACCTTTAGGTGAATGGGAATTTAAACATTTCTGTGCTTTGCTAGGTGTTTTCTCTTGTGCCAACACAAGGAGGCTTCTGATTACACTGCAACCCTGCAAATGTAAGGAAGTTGATATTAAAAGCCCTGTTTTACAAATGATAAAATTAAGGCTCGCAGCTGTACATTGGTGTATTGAATGCTGTACAGATGATGAGGAGAAATGAAATTCCATTAAGGTATTTGGCCTTCTGTGGCTTGTAGCATAAGCATGTCGTGGTTTAAGGAAATGTACGCATAGACTCTCTTTGTTTCCTTTTACCTCTTCATTTCCTATTTTTCTATATTTGAGATAGGATATTATGTAGCCCAGAATGGCCTCAAACTTGCTAGATAACCAATTATGATTTCTGAATGTGTAATTCCCTTGCACACCTTATGTGTGCTGGGATAAAAGGTGTGCAACATTGTGTCTAGTTAAGCTATGCTGGGGATTGAACCTAGGGATTTATACAAGCCAGACAAACACTCTACAGACTGAGCCATACCTTAGGTTTCAAGCATAGACTCTGACTTTGATAAAGTTACTTACACCTTCATTTTTTTATTCATTTGTAAAATTTTGTTAGTTCCTGACATCTAGGAGCACATTCTTTTGGGGGAGATACCTTGCTCAGTCTAGATATAGGGGGTAGAGACTTGGTCTTGCCTCGAAGTGAAGTGATCGACTTTATTGATTCCCCGTGGGAAGCCTAACAGTTTCTGAAGAGTGGATGGGGGAGGGATGGGGAGAAGGTGGGAGAAGCAGGAGGAGAGGAGGGAGTGAGAATGAGGACAGCTATGTAAAATAAGAAAAGATTGTATTTTTTAAAAAACTCTTAATAAAAACAAAAAAAAATTTTTCTAGTTCCTACTCTGTATGGCAGTGGTAATACTTAAGTGAAGTAGTGGAAGTAATAGTCTCAAATGGGAGGACTTAAGATGGGCCATGAACTAATAATCTACTTTCCTATCTCAGTGATAACTGAGAAAGAGAATTATAAATGCAAGTAGGTTAGAAGAATGTCACTAATGCTGGTAAAAAAAATGATTTTTTTTGTTTTGACATATAAACTTGAATATTGTTCCCTCAAGGTCTGTGAAGAATTTTGTTGGGATTTTGATGGGGATTGCATTGAATCTATAGATTGTTTTCGGTAGAATTGCCATTTTTATTATGTTGATCCTCCCAATCCAAGAGCATGGGAGATTCGTCCATTTTCTGGTATCCTCTTCAATTTCTTTCTTCAAAACTTTAAAGTTATTGTCAAATAGATCTTTCACTTCCTTGGTTAGAGTTACCCCAAGATACTTTATGCTATTTGTGGCTATCGTGAAAGGTGATGTTTCTCTGATTTCCCTCTCTGTTTCTTTGTTCTTTGTGTATAAGAGGACAACTGATATTTTGGAGTTGATCTTGTATCCTGCAACATTACTAAAGGTGTTGATTAGCTGTAGGAATTCTCTGGTAGAGTTTTTGGGGTCACTTATGTACACTATCATATCATCTGCAAATAATGAAAGTTTTACTTCTTCCTTTCCCATTCAACTCCCCTTGATCTCTTTATGCTGTCTTATTGCTATTGCTAGAACTTCAAGCACTATATTGAAGAGGTATGGAGAGAGTGGACAGCCTTGTCTTGTTCCTGATTTCAGTGGGATAGCTTTGAGTTTCTCTCCATTTAATTTAGCCAGCTGGACTGGGAGTGATGGAGCATGTGATCAAACTGAACCCTCTGAATGTGGCTGGCAATGAAGGCTGACTGAGAAGCCAAGGACAATGGCACTGGGTTTTGATTCTACTGCATGGACTGACTTTGTGGGAGCTTGGTTTGTTTGGATGTTCACCTTTATAGATCTGGATGGAATGGGGAGGACCTTGGACTTCCCACGAGGCAGGAAACCCTGACTGCTCTTAGGACTAGAGAGGGAGGGAGAGGTGGGGAGAGGGAGGGAAAAGGGAGGTGGGGAGGAGGTGGAAATTTTTAATAAATAAATTAGTTAATTAATTTTAAGAAATGGGGTTCTTAATCTTTATGGATGGACCTCAGAAGTCCTGCCACTGAGTTACATGGAACATTTTGTGATCCAAAATTGGAGGTGATGATATTGTTAGACTTCATGTCTGATATGTCATCATTGAAGTAAATTATTGGGAGTAAAATATTATTTTTTCAAAGCTCTCATTATTTGAATAAGTGGATAGATCCCCTAAATAACTTGACACAAAAAGTCAGTATCAGCTAAGGCAGGAACAAACCTGGCAGTAGGACCCAACTTTCTGAACATGATACAACTTTCTTCCCATGACACTGTACTACCTTGCTTGCCAGTAACTAGCATAATCCTTCAAGAAAGGTTTTTGGCTATTTTTCTTACCCAAACGTGATACAAAATATTTGGCCATAAATGATAATTAATAATTAACTGGTGTATTTCTTCATATTTCACAAAACATTTCTGAGTTTTCTGGGGGCAAAACACATACACAAGCTTGCAGAGATTTATTTGGTGATGATTTCATGAAAAATCTGGGATAATATAAGCTGTGATAAAGAACCTTCATGCAAGTTCAAGGACCTTGATACAGGAAGATGTTTGCTATGTTTGACAAATAGAGAGAAGGCCCCTGTAGATTACAGATTTTCAAGCCAATGATAGTTACTATGTAGGTAATGGTGAGCAATAACTGAAACAGGGAACTAGTCACAGTGCCAAGACAATGGTTAAGCCTTAAGAAGAAGCTGGGATCTTGGGAAAAGGATGTGGTCAAAATAGAAAATGTAAATTAAACTCTTGATGTATATTTATAGGCAAAGCTAGCAGAATTTTCTGATGTTTTAATGAATATGGGAAACAAAGAAAATAATAAAAATGACATCAGGCCTTTGCTTTGCATTGGAAAGAATGAGAGGAATAGGCTGTGATTATTAGACTGGGAAGATTATAGATGGGTTGTTTTTGAGACACTGTGATTAACTACATGCTTTGGGTAAGATACTCAGGAGTATCTTTAAGTAAGATACTCAGGATACTTAAGATACTCATTAGACACCCAAGAGGCCATGAACATTATACATTGGTTGTCTAAGACTGAATTTCAGAACAGTTATCAAGCATGAAACACATTGAGTCATCAGTCTGAATCCTGCTTTGTTCTCATGTGTGATAGTATATGATAAAGCCTAAACACATATTTGTTAAGTTGCTAAATGTTCCTTATTGTACTGAAATAGTTGTGTATTTCTCTGTCTCAGACTTTCAGCTTCTCTGCCTCTGCCTCACTCTTTCTTTCCCTTTCTCTATCTACACACACACACACACACACACACACACACACACACACACAGAGGATAGTCTTATCCTCTACAATAGAAGCTATCTTTTGACAGTTCATCTGATTATCTTTGCAACTCTAGGATCCAGCATGTAGTCTGCATTCAAGTGAGTCACTCAGAACACATTGGTTGAATTTTTTTTTCCCATGAAGTCAGTCACCCCAGCAAAATAAGATCTCTGTTCCTCTGAACACTCAAAGAGTCTTAGATGAAAATTTGACACATGTACACTGCTCTGCTTTGTACAGTAATGTTTTGCAAGAACAGCCTTTTACTCCCATGATATTATGAATGCTCCTGGAGGCCGTGCCCACCTGGGTCATATTCTGTAGCTCCTACTAATGGCATAAAAAGGCCTACTGGGGGAAGAGGAGTGGAGATGACTTGCCACATAAACAAGCAGACCTGAGTTTAGATGCCCAGCAACCCCACAAAAGTAAGGGGAGTTGGTGTGTGTCTATAACCCCAGGAGGCCCTCAAACTAGTCAATCCAGTCAAAACAACAAGCTCCAGGTTCAGGGAGACACCCTTATTTAAAAAAAAATAGAGTGGAGAGCAACAGAGGAAGACACACAGTGTATGCTTCTGGCTTCCACATGCTCAAACAAGAACTGCACCTTCACACATATGTTCATATACAATCATAAACCACACACAGGAAAAACATATACAAAAGACAATAAAAACTCAATAAATTAATTTACTTATTGGTAGGCAGACAATTGACTGAATATGAGGAAAAGGAGTTATATAGCAGAGGGAACAAAGGCATACATCTGGAAGGATCAAATACAGTCTGATTCACAAACTCTTTCTATATGACTTTCATATAACACTGTCATCAAGATATATTTGTAGACAGCATATTTATCTTACCATCTCATTTGCCCATCAAACTGTAGACCCCACATTTAGCTCATCCATTACCGCACCCTCAGTGGTTAGCGCTTGGTAAGCTCTCAGTTAGTGTGCTGATGGCTAAACACTCATGTATAGGTAACTCTCCAAGATACAACCTTTTCTTCCCACATCTGTTGCTTTTAGTCCTGAAATGACAAATGGAAGCCTTGTGCCATCTAGGTGGGAAAACATTCACACAGGAGTGAGCATCCCTCTTCAGTGGTCCTTGCCTTCATCCTTATGCTTCTCCAATTGGCTTGAATCATTTAATCTACAGTTAATTCAGAAGCATCCAAGTCAGACTCTGGCAAGTCAGATAATCTAGAGAAATAGCTGAAGTACTTTTATGAGTAAAATCTCTTCAGATTTCAGTACATAAATCATTTGTTGTGAAATTACTTGCTGTCTTTAGGCTAAGCTATAAGGTAAAGAAAAAATTCTATTTATGAACCAGAAGTCAGGGGATTGGGAACAGTTTGAAGAAAAGAGACTACAATATAAAAATAAGATTTATTGCTTAATATTTTCCTTACATAGATCCTCTGCCCTTCTTTCTTACTTACTCTTCACAGTGGGATAAGAATTCAATTTTATGTTTGTTCCATAGAGTCGTTGGGGTGGGGGATGAGAAAGAATTCAGGAAACACTTATCTCCCTACCAACTCAAGTTAGTCCTCATTGGATGTCAGGTTAAAAGTCACTTCCGCAGAGGAGCCTCCCCTGATAGCAGGCTCAAACATATGAATCCGGCTGGTTGCTTTGGGTTACTTCTATTCCTCTCATCACATTTGCAATTGTATATTTCCATGTTCACTCTCTTTATGCCTATCTCCGTCAATAAGTTGTAAATTTCTTTACATGACAGCCATGTTGGGTTTTCACTGCTTAATGTAGTGCCTGGCATGAAGTAGAGGCTGAACAAAACATCTGTCTAAAATAAGCATATGATGGAGTTTTCCTAGAGTTAATCTAGAAAATCCACCACAGGACAGAAGCACTATTTAATTTCTCTTAAATGCTGATGATTAGACATGAAATAGTACTCTTGAAATCAAACAAAGATGTTCATTCTGTAATAGTTATCATACATTGCCATTTTTATAATACTTTCAACAGTAATAAGCTATTTACATCATGGGAGGCTTTGGGGCTTATTCCTAGGTGTGTCAGCCATTGATGGATTTTGTTGTGTGTGTGTGTGTGTGTGTGTCAGTGTTATATGTATGACTGTTTAGATTTGTCGTGCCTGTATGTGCCCTATAATTGCACATGTGCAAGCGTGTAGAGGCCAGAAGTTGACATTGAGTTCCTTCTTCATTTGCTCACTACCTTATTTTTTGAGACATGTTTTATCACTGATCCTATAGCTCACTGGTTGTTGTAAACAGAGTGGCCAGCAAGGCCGTAGGAGTCTACGCCTCTCCAGCACTGGGATTACACACACACACACACACACACACACACACACACACACACACACCCCTCTAGACCTGGAGTTTTACATGAGTACTGTCAATCCAAACTCAGATACTCATGCTTAAGTGGCAAGCCCTCTTCTGACAAGCCAACTCCCCGGCCCCTCACTAATGACTTTGATGGAATTAAGACTTTCAAAATTGAACTCTTAAGTTCACCTCTTGCCCTCATGCTAAATACCCTTGCCTGTGAGGACCCATGGATACAAATATAATCCCTTTTCTGCTGGAAACATTTTTCTCCTTTCTGACTTTACATCATGCAAAGAGAAAAAAGAAGTACAAACACCTGAAGACCAAAGAGAGGGTGGTGCTTTTCTGCTCCTTTTAAAACTTACAGAAAATCAGTAGACATGTTTCTGGACATGGGGAAATATATTTTCGACTGTGCTAGTGTCTGCCTGCAAAAGAGTTTTTCAAACAACCTTGCAGGAAGTCAGTCCCTGGGGCCAATCCTGCTCTTTACCAGATTCATCTGTTGGAGCATTGATGTGAACAGCAAGGTTTTGCTTCCAACAAACACTAACAAAGGCACCGTGGACACAAAGGGACATATTCACTACAAACACACACAGGGGCGTGTGTGTGTAGTGTGTGTGTGTGTGTGTTTGTGTGTGTGTGCCTGAACGTGTGCACTTTGAACTAAGAAATAAGCCCACCAAGTTCACAGGATTTCTTGTGTGTCTGCTTTTAAAAATAAGCAATAGCATCCCCCTTCACCATCACAGAAAACATGGGACCATATTATTAATATTAATACCAGAATACTTATAAACAGTCAATGGTGACCCATGTCAGTGCAACAGCTCTCATTACAAACTCTTTATACCCATCCCTTCACTTTGTTACCATAAGAACCCATATATTAATTGATTTAAATTAAAATAACATCCACCCAATAATTCCACAGGCATCCATAGTCAGCTGATGTGAATAAAGCTGTTCTGAACAGATTTGCCAAGGAACAGAGGTTTGCTTTTCTCTAAGATAAATGTGCATGGGAGCACCAACATGTTGCAGGGTCACATTTACAAATGATTCCATTTCTTTGCTTCCGTGATACCATTTTTCTGTTGTCACTGTTTTGTTTTGTTTTATCCATGTTGATAGGCATGAAGCGAAGTTTCATTTTGCATTAATTTTCATTGATCTAATGATTAAACAATTTTAATTTGCTTACTTGCAAATAAAAGTACATCATTTCCTTCTTATTTTTAAATTTTAATGACAGATTGCATTTAACCCAATATAACAAGAATATTATCAATTAAACTTGCAATCAGTATAAAACTTGTCAATTGTACATTTAATGTTCTCTTTTCATGTTATCTTGGAAATTAAGAGTGTGTATCTCATAAGGTTGCCCTACATCGATTGCTCAGTAGCCACAGTGCTGTAAACTGAAAGGAAAGCACAGATTTTGCATGATTAATATTAAAAGAACAGCTTGGGACACATCTCTGTTGTAGAGCACATGTTTAGCCTTAGAGAGATTTACTCTAAATTTAATCTCTAGCACCAAAAAGAAAAAGCCCACATCTTCTAATGAAATGTGTCTTCCTATCTTTTACCTATTTATCTCATTAATGTATTCCGTTTCTACTGTAAATTTTGATAATTAAAGCCATATGTAATATATATTAAATACTATGATATGATAATTAAAATCATATGTAATATATATGCTATGACATGAGAATTTAAATCATATGTATTATATATACATGTGTGTGTGTGTGTGTGTGTGTGTGTGTGTGTATACATTCTAGATACCAGTTCTTTGTTGGATTTACAGTTTAAAAACATTTGATCCTAGTTTATAACTTACCTTTTATATTATTAATAGAAGTTTTGGCAGAGTAAAACTTTTTACTTTTACATGAATTCCAAAATATTGCATCTTTATTTTTTATGAGTTGTGCTTCAGGGACTGAGTCTAGCCCAAATTCCTTAACAATTTCTCCTGTATTTTTCTAAAAGTTTTATATCATTTTATATTTGTCTATTATTCATCTTGATGTATTTTTTGTGATGCATGCATTAGTCACTTTTCTATTAGTGTGGCAAATACCTGAGGGAAGCAACTTAAAGGGAAGCGTTCACTTTGATCCAGGGCCTCAGGGATTTTAATAAAAGGAGGTTAGGAGGGCCTATCAGATCAGAGTGGCTTTCTTCACTGAGATCAGGAAGCAGAATGTGGTTTGCCTGTGCTACCATGTTCTCACTTCCTTTTTAGTCTATCTAGGTCAAAAGCCATTGAGTAGAGAATACAATCCACATTCAAAATAGGTGTCCCTATATAGCTTACCTTCTCTGTAAACATCTTCCTAGACTCTATCAGGAGGTGGGCTTCACCCATGTACTTGGTACTTCTAAATCTGATCAAGTTGACAATGAAGATTGCCAATTCTGAATCCAGTCCTTGTCAATATGACACTCAGAAATATCACTTTGACGAATAGAATTCCACCATCAACCACCCAAAGGGTCCTGCCCTTCTCATAATGAAAAAATGTATTTTGTCTATCATTAAGAGTTTTCTTAAGAGGTCAAATATTGTTCATAAATCCAAGCCCAAAGTATCTTCTGGCACTCAAGGCATGCCCTCAGCTATGAGACCATATAAAATTTAAAAACATATTGCATATTTCCAAAGTAAGAAGTCACAGAGAAGATATATGGAAGATTAGGAAAATAGTAAAGAATAATGGAAGCAAAGCAGGCCTGATACCCATCAAGTTACTAAATTCTAGAGCTCCATGTTTATTCTTAGGCCCACTAGATGTAACAATGTAAGTGACAGCATAGTTTGGAGTTTCTGATTTCACGTCCTTGTTATTAAAACCCATGACTTCTCTCTTATGCCAGCTCTGTTCCTAGTCTGAGTTGCTTTGGTATGCATTCTACATCCCTGATGTCTCTAGGGTATTTAGGTCTCCATTGTATCTTCAACTTTACTTTCATTATCAGTTATGTATCACAATCTCAAGGGCTGACTGCAAAGACTCCAACTCTGTTACACTTTGCCCAACCTTGAAGAGTTTCCTTAAAGTCAAGATGAAAGCCTCAATGATACTACAACTTTCATTCTGCAAGCCTGCAAATCCAATATCATGTAGACAATGACATTATCTGATGCCATTTTCAACAGTAGGCATGTCCTTTTAGACCACAGTGTTTGTCAGATAAGCAGAGTGAAGTGATGTCAAACATCTCTGTGTGAGGGGGGTACTCAACAGATATGCTTTTCTCAAGGGAAAGTCTTTGAAAATGGTTATTTTATTATACCTTGAGCCTAAGATGGGAAGACACTGAAAATTTTTCAAGAGTTCTCTGACATGTTTTCTGTTTTCCCAATGCAAAGAGTTTTGTTTCTTTGTAATGTTACTGATTTCTTTGGAAATCATGTCTTTCTTAACATCAATGTTACACAGGGTTTTCTAACCAAAGTGCAAATTCTCCAAGGATTCCTGATTTGTATTTTGTTTCTGGATATCATCTAGTGCTCCATGCCATAGCCTAAACATTATTGTGTCATGAAGTTTCTTATCCTAAATTACTTATTTTATAATCCATATGTTAAATCATTATATATTCAATCTTAGGGTATGTGCAAAACGTATGCCATATAATACAAATACCACTCTCCTGGTTCCTAATGGAGTTCTTGTTTCCCTCTTATATTTTATAAGCACACATCACACTGCACTCATTTTCATTCTGGAATTCACATCAGAGTTGCAGTGCTTGTGACATCCTGGGCTTTCCCTAACTCACTTCTCACATTTTCCAAAAGCACTTCATGCAATAGTTCCAAAGTTGTGTGAGCAATTTTGTAAAGGTAGCTACAGCGATGACTATTTCTCTGGGACTAACTAGTTTAGGTTTCCATTACTGTGATAATACCTGAGAGAACAACTTAAAGAAATGATTAATTTTGAGTCAAGGATTCAAAGGTTTCCTCAAAGCAGGGAGGACATGCTACATGACAGCTCAGCAAGCTAAGTAGAAGGAGTATATAAGTATAAAAGGCTCATACTTATAAGCATTGTTCTTGTTTCCCTCTTACTTCCCCATTCAATGTACAACTTATTGAATGTTGACACACATTCTCGAGTGGTCCTTCCCTCTAATTAATCATCACTGAAAATTCCTTTACAAAGAATTATGTTTCAGTAACACCTTGGGTGTTTCTCAGTCTAATCAAATTAGCAGTCAATATGAACCAATGCAATATGGGAGGTTTACAGTGATATTTTGTTTGTGATATGTGCTGATGTGCATGTGATTTTTTTTGACTAAAATGTCCTATTGCTCCAGCATGAGTTATTAAAAATGCTTGTCTTCTTCCATTGAACCAGTGAAGTGCATTAGTCAAAATTTCATTGGCTCTGTGCATATATCTAAACATGCCATTCTGCTCTGCTGATCTAGGTGCCTAGCCTGCTAGTGCCTCATGTCATAGTTACCATTGCTCTTCATTGTCCTGAATACTCAGGAGAATTACACCCCTCCTTTTTACTTCTTTGTCAGATAATTTCCACTATTCTAGAGCTGATGATTTCAATATATACTTTAAAACAAGATTATCTATATCCACAAAAATCCTTTCTGAAATTTGGAGAGGAATTTGCTAACATTCTGTATCAATTTGACTAAGCATTGATTAGCATATAATTTTCATTATATCAGAAATATAGTCTGTGACAATGTATTCCTTCTATCTATTTTCATTTTCTATATTTTATTTTGTTTTTCACCATGCATGTCCTAAATTGGATTAATATATGTTCATTGTTAGCATATAAAAATATATTTGATTCTTATGCATTAATCGTGTGTCCAATAATCTTCCTGAACTCATTTGTTAGAGGATTTTTAAGCTTTTTTTCTTGTTTTATTTTATGTTGATTCTTTGTAGTTTTCTTCTACAACTAGAAATAATTATATTTCATATATTCTATTTATGTTTTTCCCTCATTTTGTCATATTGAAATGGCTAATATTTATAGTGCTATGTCAACTAAGAGTAGACATATTTGATTCCAGTTTTCATCATTAAGTACTGTAGTTAATAATTTTAATTTTTTAATGTTCTTATCAATTGATTAAATCTCTTTCTATTTTTATCTTGTTGAACTTCTATTATGAATGAATTTTGAATTTTTAAGTTGTATCAATTGGTATAATCATAAATTGTCCTGCTTCAATTTTTTTATATTGCCCATTATACCATGATATTTTAATATCAAATACAATTTTTACCATCTGGAATAAATTCCAGCATATTTCACACACTGATGTTATAAAAATAATTTTTGTGGCAGCATTCTTTCCTTATATTTGGGGACTTAACATTAGAATTACTATTGCTGTAATGAAACGCCATGACCAAAAGCAACTTTGGGAGAAAATGGCTTATTTCACTCAGAGTATCATGCAGCGATTCATGTTCAAAAGCAGTAAGTGTAGGAACTCGCACAGCGAAGAAGTCAGGAGACAGGAGCTGATGTGGGAGATCATAGAGGGTGTTGTTTACTGGCTTGCTTCTCGTGGCTTCCTCAGCTTGCCTTCTTATAGAACCCAGGACCACCATCCAAGGGGTGGCAACATCCACAATGGGTTAGGCTTTTCCTTATAAATCACTAATCAAGAATCAAGAAAATGTCCTGCAGGCTTGCATATAGCCTCAACTAATGAAGTCACTTTTTCTCAATTGAGGATCCCTGCACTCTGATGACTATAACTTTGTCAAGATGATATAAAACCACCACAAGTCTGAAATACACAAATCATTAGACTTCCTTAAAGAACTATTGGATTTAAAAGATCTCTAGTACATCTGCCCAAACCAATGCAATCTAAGTCTCCAAGAGTAGCTCATTGTTAAATACTGACCTTAAGTAAATTAATATAATATTCACAAATTATCTCAATGATAGGTAGGCTTAAAATAATTGCCCTGAATTCTGTCTTCATGTTGTTCCCAGGATAACTGACATCAGTTCACATTCCTTTTCATAAAAACAAAATAGAACAACAACAAAAACAAAAGCCCCTGAAGAACAAAACCCCCTTGACCTTTTAATGAATTTGGAGACTTCCAAATATGCTTAGAAAGTATGTCTTCTATGACAAGAGCTATGACTTAGTGGTACAGTACTTGTCTAGCCTGTGTGAAGCCCCTAGCTTGCATCTTCACTATCACATAAAGCAAATTTCATATTTATAGGCAGAAACTTTTCGATTTTGTCAGGAAGGAATGTATCTATTTTAGCTTTATATTTTCTTTTGAATCTCAAACAAAAGGGAATCTCAAATGAAGTAAGTAATAGAAACATAGCAGTAAGAGAAGCCAAGAAAAAAATCCTTAGAACTATTTATAAGGAGAAAAAAATTGACAACCTCTTTTCAATAACTATTCAAATAAATTCCATTATTTTGTTTATAAATGTCTGACCATCTCAAGTAATAACCCCTTTCAATGGGACCAGCAGCATTCTTCTTTCTGCTTATTGATCTGCCTTGTGCTATGGACCCCCTAATGTACAATACTTCCAAGCCTATACAGTCATTTATGAATTTTGAATTATTTTAAATGTAAAACATGTTTTTTCTAACAAAGAGTGTTTGCACAATAGGGGAAAAATATAGAATGTGGATTCAATTAGACATGGAACTGAGTTGGTTTTCCTCAAAGTCTAGCTGTATGACTTTATTGCCACCACTGACTTCTTTGACATTCAGACTTATCTGCCAGGGAGTAAAGTGAGCTTCCTAGACACTCTCAAGGAGTCATTAAGATTGTAATTAAATAATGGATGTCGATGCAAGATTTGAGAATACCATAAAGATTTCAAATGTTATTAATGTTTACCAAGGAAGATTTTAGGACTCCTTGAATAATTATGAGGTTCCCATTGTTTAGTGATAAAACACCATTTCTTTGATTCTACATTGAAGAATGTTCAAGTTACTGCCCTCTTGCCCAATAACATTCATTTACTCAACTAATAGTTTAGTGCCTACTTTTTACCAATAATTAAGTACCTACTTTCTACCAGGACCCACGTTGTATGCTAGAAAAATTATAACATAAAAGACATCTCTGATCTTTGAGGCTTAATGTATGGCAAGAAAATTATAGAAATGGAGGAGGAGTGGATTGGGGAGGCAGGAGAGAAAAGAAGGTCTGGGAGAGGAGAAAGGAGGTAAAACTGCGATCATGATGTGAAATAAATAAACAAGGAAACCAAACAAACAGATAAATAAATAAGACAGAAACAGAGATGAGTTATTGCCCAAGTGTAGCTTATGCTTTCATAGTCAGAAAAAGAGTATACTTATCTGCATATGTCATAGCTAGTATAAAATATACCCCACAGTCTCATGTGTTTCGGTGGGAATCCCATGCTGGAAGTTCTTGATATTTTTAGTGGAAAAGCGGGGGGCATTCCATGAACTTTTTGAAACGAGTAGCCAATTTAGTATAAGCGTTTTACTAGATGTGAACCTTGAAGTTCATATCCACTTATAGTTTCAACAGAAACTTCCACAATGTGACCAGTCACACACTTCCACCATCATGCCTTCCCTCCCACAATAAATAGCACATTCTTAAACATGAATCAAAATGAATCCTTTGCTCTAGTGTTGCTTCTGAGAGATATGCGGTCAAAGCAACAAGAAAAATTACTACTACAGAAAATCAATTTTGGGGGTAGAGTCATTGTTGTGAAAACCCTGACTCTGTGCTTCTCAGGCCTTTAAAATTGGTTTACAGGAGAATTGTGGAAGTAGTTGAAACTATAAGTTAGAATGATATCAGTAGAGCTTAATGGTTATTCTATTGGTTAAGATAAACCAAATGCAGGATAAATGAAAACATTACGTGCTGTGTGCAGGGGGAGTCTCAGAAGTAAATAGTGACTGTCAGGACTTGCCATCCTTGGCCATTCATGTTCCATTCTTTCAAACACTCCCTCCGCATTCTCCTCATTTCCTGAAATTTTGAATAAAAATGGATTAAAAAGCAAAGTACTAGTTTATTTGATGAGAAAATTTCAAAATAAGAGAGCATTCAGATTGTGTCATGGTTACTGCTTGCTGAGTTTAGACAGATTTAAAATGAGAATCCAGAGATGAATATGGAACAGAAAGTTTTGAAGGGGTGCAGTTTGCTGAGAAAATTGTGGACCAGGAGATGTAAAAGAACTGATATGTTTTTAAAGATAGTAGAACAAATAAGAAGCCAAGTACTTTTCTCGAGAGCAAGAGGAAAAGAACCTTGAGAGCTAGATCTCTACAGATACAATATGTCAAAGTACAAATGCATTTAGAAGACTTTATTTTGAATGAATGTGCAAAAAGGAGAATACCTAAAGAGACTCAGTTCAAGGACACTGCTAGGACCGAGTTACCTATGGAAGTACTTCCTTGGGTTCACCCTTACAAACACTATGAGGTTGGCAGCTATGATCCAAACTGGCAAAGCTATGTCCTGATCTAACCATAAAATCTGGCATCATCCACAAAGTGCTGATTCTTGGGTACATGGGATATAAGAGTTGAAGGATCACTGAGACTTAGACCAAAGTTTCAAAAATGTAAGTGAAGCCAAACAATATGTTACAGGGTTGTAGTCCCTAAAGAGGAGACAAAAGGTCAAGATCTGAGGCACAGATGGTGAAGTATAAGTTTCAGTGAATATCCTGTAATGCTGAAGATACCAGGAACATTTAACATCTACAAAGGAATGCAGTAGGCATCAAATAAAGCTGTTCAAAAAAGAAGCCATGTGTACAATGGACAGCAAGGCTGTAGAGCTATGGCATGAACAAACTAACTAGAGCTCACATGATGTCACTGAGTCCTATATACAACATGTTGAGCTATAATGTTTGGTATTTACCATTCTGAGATTGAGCCTTCCTTTGGTCTATTTTCCTTTGCTATGCTCCTTTTCTTCCTTTAAAAATAGGAATATACTATTGTATACTGGAAGTATGTAACTGGTTTTTGTTTTGTTTTTGTTTTTATTTTACAACTAAAAGCTTCTGTTAAGTTTCAAAACTATATTTTGGACTTTTGAACAGTGTTGGGATTCTGAAAACTATGTGAACTCTTAAAATTTGACTGAATGCAGTTTGCATCTTTTGATGGACATGGACATATCATAAAAAGGATTGCGTGTTATGGTTTTGATCCGAAATATTCCTCATTGACCCATGTATTTGGGCACCTGCTCCCCAGCCAAAGGTGGCATTTTGTGGAGGTTTATGGAATCTGAGACATGTGCAGAATCTACCCAGCAGAGATAGGTCACCAAGGACAGACTTAGAAGATAGTATCTTCTTCTGATTCTCATGCAAGCTCTGCACTTCTAGTCACCTACCACAGTCTGACCAGTCACATGCTGTGGGAATCCTTCAGCCAATAACATTTAAGATACCAGCCCACTTGGGCGTGGTCTCTTATACTATAAATGCAGACATAAATCTTGTATTCTCTCTCTCTCTCTCTCTCTCTCTCTCTCTCTCTCTCTCTCTCTCTCTCTTCTGCTAGATTCAGTTCCTGTTACCTGCTCATGCAGAGGACTGTGATCTGTGAAACTACCCCTTAAATAAAGAACCCTTTATTGTACTCAATTCTGAGCTAGTGTGGGACCATTTTATAGCATACATCTACATCTAGTTCACACATGTGTTGACTGAGGTTTCTGTCCCACTTGGTCTTGTAGTCATTCAGTTCCAAAGAAACACACAGAGATGTACATTAATCATAAACTGATTGGCCTATTGCCTCCGGCTTCTGATTAATTAATTCGTACAACTTACATTAACCCATTTTTTTGTCTGTGTTAGTCACGTGGCTTGGTCCTTTCTTGGTGAGGCAGTCACATCTTACTTTCCCTGGGTCTGGCTTTCTCTGTGTCTGGGTGATGACTGCAGACTGACTCTTTTCTGTTCCCAGGATTCTCCTGTTCTCCTTCCCCTGCCTCTACTTCCTGCCTGATTTTCCCACCTATACTTTCTGCCTTGCTACTGGCCATTCAGGATTTATTTAAAACACAAGTGACAGGGTACAGACCATTGTCACAGAGTACACGTGAATCCCAACTCCACACCCACTGTGACAAGCCCAAATGATCCATGGCCCAAAGGTCTGTGGCCAAGAAGTTCTCTCATCCCCACCTGCCTGGTTGATTTCATCTACTAAGCAGATTTTTTTTTTGCCAAAACCCTGCTAGAACTGAGCTACCATGCAGCAACTTGGCAATTTTCAAGGCTCATGCCTGCTCCCTGCAACCATATTTGCAGCCTCAAGATAAATTAAATAACTTCTGGTTTGTGTTCCCTGCTCACAAACTCTGGGTTCCTTGCTATTCTACTCACCAAAAACTCTCTCCATGTATGGAATAGATTTATTTGCTCTTAATCTGTCAAGAAAAGCATATCTGTCAGTATTCAAGAAGGTATCAATGTGGAACCAAGTATCACTGCTCATGCCACAACCAGTAATTTCTCTCTACTGTCAGGTGCATCTCTCTGCCATGTGCCTGCAACTGCAACACCTGATGGCAAGTAAAGTTCATTACACCTACAACAAATTACTAAAATCTCATAACAGAGGTAACTTTCTTTGATTAATAAATAAATCAATAAATTTGAATATATAATTTCAGACAATATCATGATCCAAGAATTTAATAACCTTTTTGCTTATACAATGGATGGTATTGTGCAAGGCTTATATGGTTTTTCTGATGCAGCCATTTATTTGATATTGGAACTTAGCTTTGTTTTTCATATTATAGCCTTAAGAAAATGATTTGATAGCAGAGCCAAGAATGAGGCATTTTTAAAAATGATACAGTCTTTACAGACTAATAATGAACAGCTAGCATAAAAAATTAATACCACAGAGAATCAAAAGTAAGCAGAAAAAATTAATACAATTGAAAAGAATAAAATTGATTTCACAGACAAAATTCAATACATTTCAAAGGGTGCTGAGAAATTATCTGAAAGAATTCATACTGTTGAATTTGACATTCAAAATCTGTTAAAAAGTTATGAAAAGTTAGCAGATAGAGTATCTCTCCAGGAAGGCAATCTGCATGACATCCAAATAATATCCAAGAATGAGTTATTGTTAATGGAAAAATTTCATACCTTGGAATCATATTGCAGAATGAGGACCAGAGATTATGTGAGTCAATGAAATCATTATAAATATTCACATGCCAAGAGATTCAGGCTTTACAAAAGACAGTGGCAAAAAGATTTGAAACAATTGAGAAAATTATTGAAACTGATGAGCAGGAAGAAAAGGTACAACAAAAGGATTTAACATTGCCAGTACATGTCAGAGTCAGAGATGACTTACCAAGAGTTTTAGCTATTTACCCTGTAATCACCTCTGACAGACTATCAAGTACTAAATGCCCAAAAAGGATCTAAAGAATGTAGATGGAAACCTAAAGGTATGAAAGATCTCAAAGAAAGTAAGCAAGCAGTAATATCTTATGACTTGCATTCACCATTTGTTACAGAGGTAGCTAAGATGTGAACTTCCAGTAATAAGGTCTCCCACATGATTGGCTTCAGTTAGTTTCAGAAGTCCTGAATGATGACCCACTACTGTGCTGCAGGTGAGAAGAGGCAAAATTTTTAGAACAACAGGGAATATCAAAAATGTTTCAGGCTTCTTCCAAAGATCAAATTCTTGGCAAAGGCACTTATACTAACTCACAGGATCAAGCTCTTTATGATGAACACATCTTTTCCCTCTTCCACACAGCAGCCTTAAATGCTTGGAACAGGATTCAAGAACCAAGAAAAGTAATTGAACAGTATATTAGGGTTAAGCAAAGCCAAAGGGAACCCTTTACTTTTACAAAATTTAACTAAGGCTGTACAATTAGGAGTGTCACACCAAGAAACTAAATGAGCACTTATTGAATCTCTGGTTTTTGAAAATGCCAACTTAGAATGCTAAAAGATAAGTGGGCCTTTCATGGTCAGATCAGCACCAATGTATGAATAGATCCTGCATACAATAAAGATTGAGAGATTTGACTATAATATTGAGGTTTGGGAAGGAGAAGCAATTGTCAAAGTTATGGGGAGACATCAAAATGTCAAATGTTTTAACTGTGCTAGAATAGGACATCTGAGAAAGGATTGTAGAGAAGGCATTACTAGAAATAATGTCTTCTCTGGGAATGGCAAAAATAGAAGATCAATCATGTGGATTACGTGAATGTGACAAAGGACAATATTGGACTAAAGAATGTAGATCAACAAAAGACAAACAAGGCAACCCGATATCATCAGGAAACTCCTTGGAGGACCCCTTGCAGGTCCCCGGGTTACATATGTTACAGTTATTCCCGGTCACTCTGGAGAAGATGTCTTACCAGTAAAACTAAAAAATCTAGTACCTGCTCTAAAAAACAAAATACTGCTCTGTATGAAGGATTAAACATGGAGAATGAATCAAAAATTCTGATAAAAAATAGAAAATGTATATTTTGGCAGACTTCTATAATTGATCAAAGACCAATGCTAAGAATGCTTATAAATAACCTTGTAATTGAGAGATTACTGAACATGGGTGCAGATGTGATTGATTACTCCAGAATCTTGGCATCCAAATTGGCCTCTTCAAAAGGCAGTTGTTCAATTCCTAGGAATATGAACCCTATCTCAAGTGAAACAAAGGACAAGATGGGTTGAATGATAGGGCCAGAAAGACAGAGAGGAAATCTGGGGCTATATGTGGCTAATATTGCAGTGAATTTTGGGAGTTGTGACCAGCAGCAGCAATGGAATACCAAGATTAATATTCCTGGCATCCCAGAAACTCAAAATATGTTAAATAAACAGAAAGGGATGGAAAATGTCCCAAGAAGTAGATTACATAATGCCTTATTAACCTTGAAATTTCTTAACACTAATGAGAAAGGAACAATATCATTTAGGGGTTGATTATAATTAGTATACAGTTGAGGGTTGGGGGAGGAATTTTATAAGCCCAGGGATCTTTTGGGGGAGTAAAAGCAAAATTGGATAATGGGATAATAGATTGGTATTTGTGAGTTATTGTTTATAGATAATTACATTGGCATTGATATTTGTATGTGGATACAGAATTAAATTATATTGAATATTGTATGTATGTTTGCTTCTACCTCTGTTTAAAACATTTTTTATGTATTGATATATATATGTGTGTGTATATATATATATTGTATTGCTATATATATTTACTATCTTGCAGTGTACATTTCTACCTCTGGTTAAGATACTTATATATTGTTTATGTATTGATATATATTACCATATTGAAATGTATATTTGCACATTGTTTACTTTGGAGGTCATTGTCCTCATTTATTGCACAGTTGCTTATTCTCTTAAGTTAGATAGGTATTAAGAATTATAGATCAATAGTCATCTATGTTTATAATAGTTATATTTAGACTAATCAGGTTCTTTAGATACATAGAGATTATATTCTATATAAATAATTTTCAACCTCTTCAAAGAGCTGTAGAAATGGCATTTAATTTAATCTTAGAGTTCTGTGGTAGTGAGACACAATCACTCCTGGCAACACTGATCTATTCCCGAGAGATTGTTGAGCACCAAAGACACTCCACTTGGAACTTGTCTTCTTCTTGGCACAGCTGGCCTCTGGGCAAGAAACTGCCCATACATCAACTACTGACAAAATAAATAGTATCTGAAAATTGATAAGTAAAACTGTCAAATCTTGCCAAGACAGAGAAAGATGGTTTAAAAAATTTCTTGTCTGTTAAAAATAATCTGTCAGTTATTCTAGGCCCTAGCTAAAGTTGATTGCTTCAATGATACAAACGTGACCTTGGGTGATTGCCCAAGTAGCCAGTTGTCTCTGTGATTTGTTGCATGTTTTGGAAGTTGTTTGATTGCACTTCCTAATTACTCAGGTAACATTATTTCCCTTCTCAGATCTTTGATGGGGTTGAAGACTAGATAAATGTAGTTACTTTCCTCTCATGATGTGGCCAAGTTATTTATTATACAAGACTTAAGCTTGTTAGGATTGTATATTTGTTCTTATTGCATATAATTTTGTAGTAGGTTTAGAACTCTTTTACTTACTTACTTAAACAAAAGGAGGAGGTGTTGTGGGAACACCTTCCGCTCCTTAAGCCAATAGCCTCTGAGATACCAGTCCACTGGGGCATGGTCTCTTTAAAAAAGTAGCGGCAGCCCTCCACTCACTCTCTTGCTCCAGAGACTAGACTTCTTTCCTGGCTGTCATCTAGGATGGTGTTTTGTAAATTTTTCCCCTCAAATAAATATCCCTTTGAATCCAAACTGGTGTGGGATTGTTTCGTGCATTAAAAAGTGATAGAATTAACCTTGTAAAGAGCACTACTTGGATCCTTCCCTGCATTGTATGACACATCAATAACTAGAGATGTACATTCTATACTGAGACAAATAAATCAGGAAAGACAGGTTACTAATCAGAAGATGTAAGTAAGATTAACAAAGCCCTTAAAATTCTGTCCAAAAGTTAAAATTATATGTTATTCTTATGGTACTAAGGGATTTTTGAAGAACCTCTCAATATAGTTGCCAAGTCACAATATGTAGAAAGAGTTGTTTTGTATATTGAAACCAATGAATTTATACCAAATGATACAGAATTGATTTCATCATTTATTCAGGTTCAAGATATAATCAGGAATAGGCTTTGTCCCATATACATAATGCACATGTGATCCCCTGCAGGTCTGCCAGGTCCTCTAGCACAAGGTAATGCTGAAATTGATCAATTATTTATTGGAAATGTACTGAAGGCCTCAGAATTTTATAAAGCCATCATGTCAATAGCAAAGGTTTAAAGAACAAGTTTTCTATTACATGGCAGCAAGCTAAGGATTATGAAGAGATGCCCTGTTGCTCTTTCTATAATCAAACACCACTACCTGCAGAGAGTAATCCAAAGGGTACTCAGAGGCATAAAATCTGGCAGATGGGTGTGCTACACTTTGCAAATTTTGGAAAATTAAAATATGTGCAACACTCTATTGACCCTTTTCAGGTTTTCAATTGGTAACTGCTTTGAACTCAGAAAAGGCTGATTCAGTAATATTGCATTTATTAAAAATTATGGCCATCATTAGTATACTTGCACAAATAAAGACAGATAATGGTCCAGTATATGTCTAAGAAAATGAAGCAGTTTCTATTTATTATAATATAAAGCATATTACAGGTATATCAAACAGTCCTACAGGTCAGGCACTTATAGAAAGATGAAATCAAACTATAAAGGATATGTTAAGCAAACAGAAAGGGGTGGAAAAACTCTCAGAAATAGATTGCATAATGCTCTATTAACCTTGAATTTTCTTAATGCTAATGAGAAAGGAACAATGGCAGCAGAGAGATATTGGATAATAGAAAAAAACTTCTGAATTATATCCAGCCTGTGTATTTCAAGGATGTGTTGACCTCACAATCAAAACCAGAAAATGTGCTACCTTTGGGAAGGGGTTTTGCTTTTGTTTCTTTAGGAGAAGAAAACCTATGGGTAACATAAAAATTAATAAAAATTCAGTTTGTAAAAGAGAAACCTCTTGAGATGGAAATGACAACTCATCCACAGAAGTGACAATCATATAGGTGGTAAGGAAACCTCATAAGGGTTGAGGCATCATTCTGTTCTTGTCTTTGCAGGAAAACACACATCTTCAAAATATTGAGAGACCTTAGACATCTAGATGCCTAAAGGAGAAAAAGTAACTATCCATAAAAGCTTACCAAGTGAAGAGAAGTCTGATTTATGACAACAGGTCAGCTGCAGGGTAAAATTTTATTATCTGAACATGTATATATCTCTACCTAAAAAATAAGCCTGGCTTTGAAGTCGGGCAATGGCTATCCTTATCTAAATCCAAGCATGTTGTTAAAAGAAAAAGTCAGAGTTTCTGTCTCATGTCAGCAGCCATTTGTTATTGAACAGAAAAAAGAAAGAATTTAGGAAAAAATTTACTTCTCTTCATACATATTTTGTCTCTATCATATCTTTTGTTGAATATATGTCTATATGAATAATGTTTAAGGTTTCCACAAAGAACAATAACTTTTCCTGCAGTAATTTTTGAAGTTTCCTGGATAAGATGGGGCCCCACAACAAAGATTCTACCTGATTGATAGGACATTATGATGCTTATAGTGCTATTTTAAAATTGTTTTGGGGTACCAGATGCTCAAAATGATTCCAACTTAGTTAGCTGAAATGGTGAACATTTTTACAACATTCTGACCAGAACCTCACATTAGAAATTCAGAAAAACCATACCAACTATTCAGAGATTATTTTCAGTTTAGTGGACAATAATATTGAAACTTAACCATCATTTTAGTTTTACAGGATCCTATAGAAAGAACATCACCTCCATGAGAGTTGGATGCAACTCAAAAAAGTGACATCCCCTCTACAACAATGTTTGTACTCAGGTTTAGGAACATCAATTAGGGGTTTATTATAGGGTTATGTATTGGGTTATGTATTGGGACAAAAATTATGTAGGCTCATGAATCTCTTTGAAGAGAAAAGGGAAATTGGATGTGATAATAGGTAGAATAGTGTGAGATTACTCACACTAATAATAATAGTGATTAATAGAGTGAATACTTATGAGCTACTATTTATAGACAATTTACATTGGTATAGATTCTTATTTTTTGAAACAAATTTAAATTATATTTGTTATTTGAATATTCTTTTATTTCTGTTTACAATATTTATATACCTTTGCAAAGTTATTTCACCATATTGTAAGTATGCATGCTTCTATCTCTGCTTAAGACATTTTTATATTTATACAATTTTAAGATATATTTATCACATTGCATTGTACATTTCTACTTTTGATCAAGATACTAATACATTGTTTACATTTTGAGGTCATTGTCCTCATTTTCTGCACAGTTGTTTAAAGATTATTTAATATTCTAATATGAGGCCTTACTCTTCAAGTGATACAGGTATTAAGAATTATAGGTCAATAGTCATACATGTTTATCATACTTACAGTTAGACTAATCAGGTTCTTTATATACATATAGATTGTATTCTGCATGGATAGGTATTCTTCAACCACTTCAAAGAACTGCAGAATATGGCATTTAAATAACCTAGGCTTTTGTTGACATGAGACACAATTGCTACTGGCAGCACCAATCTATTCCCAAGAACTTGTTTTCTTCTTCCCAAAACTGGCCTTTGGTCAAGGAACTGACCATGCCTCAATCACTGACAAAATGCATTGTGTCTAAACAGGACAAGCAAAATACAAGAAAAAAGATTGCAAAACCTTGCCAAGACAGGGCAAGATGGTTTTGAAAATTCTCCTGCCTTTGAAAATGGTCTGTCAGTTACTCTAGGCCTCAACCAAAGTTGGTTGCTCAAATGAGACTTTGCATGATTGACCAGGTAGCCAGTTGCCTCTGCCTTTTATTGCACATTTTGGAAGTTGCTTGATTATACTTCCTGTTTACTCAAGTAATATTATTTCCCTGCTCAGGTCTTCAATGGGGTTTAAGACTAGGTAGTCATACTTACTTTCCTCTGGTGACTTAGCCAAGCCATTTCTAATACAAGATTCTTAGAATAGAATAACTATTAAAACATTTAGTATATGTTTTTTGCTTGATATTGTTTATGCTAGTTGTAATTCTAATTTTTAGCCTTGATACTTGTACTTCTTATATATAGCTTTGTATTAGGCTAAAACTCTCTTATTTAGACAAAAGAGGGAGGTGCTGTGGGAATTCCTTCAGCCAATAGCCTTTAAGACACCAGCCTACTTATGTGTGGTCTCTTATACTATAAATAGATGTAAAGCTTATGTTCTCTGTGTGTGTGTGTGTCTGTCTGTCTGTCTGTCTGTCTGTCTGTCTCTCTCTGTCTCTCTCTCTTTCTCTCTCTCCTGTTGTATTCAGTTCCTGTTCCCCACTCATGTAGAGGACTGTGATCTGTGAGTCTGTCCCTAAATAAAGAACCCTTTACTATACTCAGTTCTGAGCAAGTATGAGGCTACTTTATAGTATCTATCTACAGCCACAGGACTCCACAGTCACAGACAGGAACTAGTGCTATTGTCATACATTTCCTGCCACAATGACCTGTATATGCTCTGAACAGTAAGTCAAGTACCCTTCCTTTCTCCTGTTGTTTCTGTTAGACATTTGGTCACAGCAAGAAGAAACATAATTCTTGCAATATTTAGCATAGGCTACAGCCACAGGGGTCAAAGGACATCCTCAAGAAAGTAGGAGGTAATTTAAGTTTCAATTTGTTACTCTAAGGTGGAATAGAAAATAAAAGTCAAGCTTGGGAGCATCCTAAGTTAGAGTAATGCATCCAAAAGTGTCTATTACTCTGTGACATAAAGAATTTGAAAGGCCAGTAAGGCTAGAGGTAATGAGCAAAGACAGGCAGGTCCTGAAAACTATATGGTTGGGCAGGACCTGCCTCCTACTTTCCTTCATTCAAACTCCTTGACTTTGCCATGCATGTCACCTCCAGTGCTGATAAACATAGGCTTTGTTTTTAAGCCAAAAGTTACAGAAAATGCATTCACAAAATTTACCCTTTTTATAAGAGGCTAACATTCTTTCTCTCTGTGTTGTAGTCTTTAGTGGGCAAGCATCCTCAATACTTTCTTTGCCTGGTACATGATCAGTTTAGTAAAAGTGGGGCTCTGATATATTTACTATCTCCCTCTAACCCTCAGCCTAACACATCCTTTTTCTTTTGATAGGCCTCCACCTTTATTGTTTGTCTCTTATTATGCTATAAGTATGATAGAGCTGATAAATATCTATTGGGTTGTTTAAAAGGAAAGAGAAAAATATGTTTTGAGTCTTGGAGACTGCTTTAAGGAGAAAATATAACAACTCCAGAGACAAAAATAATCCAGAAGATCTGCTATCTGAGTATTGCAACCCAGCCAACCACATGCCTGTGGTTGTGGCCTGGATCCACTTTCCCCCACCATTTTTATTGAAAATGGACTTTTTTTTACATAATATATTCTTATTGTTGTCTCCTCTATGTCTGTTCCTCTCAACTCCTTCCCACCATCCAGATTCTGTATCTCATTAGTAAACAATAAGGCTTCTAAGTGAAATTAATAAAATAAAGTATAATATGGTAAAATAAAACAAAATTGAAAACATCATAATAGGACAAAATGAACAAACAGAAAGAAAAGAGATCAAGAAATGACATAAGAAACAGATATAGACTCAGAAACCTGCTTATCCCCACAATCAGGAATTCCATCAAAACACTAACTGGAAGCCATAATATACAATTTTTATATCTAGACAATAAAAATCTATATAAATATATAAAATTTATAAATACTTTATACTGGTAAAGAGAAGAAAAATAGATAAATAAATTTGAAAGTAATATATCATTTTAAAACAGAGTGGAAAAAGCCCAGAAATGACAGAGACAAGGATCATCCAAAGATGCTGCTCAGTTCTTTTTCTGCTGGCCATCCACTGCTGTGCATGCAGCATACCCCTAAGAATAGCTTGTTTCCCCATGGAGACTACCTTGAAGAAAAACTAAATTTTCACTTGCAGGTGGTTATCAATTGGAGATCGCTTCTTGGTTAAGAAAAGGAGTTTGTGTCCACTTATCTTCTCATTTCGAAGACCATATCTGGTGCAGGCCCTATGCATGCTACCTCAGTCCTTGTGAGTTCATAAGTGTGACAATCCTGTTGATTTGGAGACCCTTTTTTCTTGGCATTCTCCATATTCTACCCTCTTTCTATTTTCTCTTCTGGAGGGTTCCCTGGGCTTGAAAGCAACCTGAGGAGCAGCTGTGCTCATCCGTTAGCATGAAGGTCCACTGAAACACTGCCTGCAACTTTAGCATCCGGCAGAGCACACCTGTCTCACGGCAACAGCATCCCAGGGGATTTCATTATTTTCACCGCATTTCTCAACCCAGAACCCAAGTGAAAGCAATGTTGTCAAAGGCTTCACCTTGTTATCAGTTGTTGCCCAGCACTTCCCAACAGAGGCAGCTATTAGCATCCTGTGGACAGTCATGTCTGGAATGTCTGCCTTGTTCTAAATCTTGTCACAGGACAACGCTACCCTGACCCCTCTAGTCCAGGACGTCAGGCTAATGTCAGGAGTGCTCTATAGCTCCTGTCACCACTGAGGACTGCTCCAAGTCCTGTGAAAGAGACAAATACTTCCGGTCTCCAAGACCAGCTTCTCCCATACCAGAGGCTTGCCATTGGCTGAGAAGAGACTCACCTTCTTTTCTAATATAAACCTCTTATTTTTCCTGGGCTGGGGACTAAGTCTGAAACTTTATGCACAGCAAACAAGTGGACTACTTCTGAGCTACACACACAGCTTCCTTTTCATTATTTTAACTTTGCGAAAGTCTATCTGAAACTGGTATTGAACTCATTCTATCGCTTGGAAAGCCTTGATCTTGGGGGCTTCTGCCTTAACTTAAGTATGATTATTGGCATAAACCACCAGCCCCAGCAAGCATTCCATTTTAAGGCAAAATTTGAAGCTATAAATTTACGTGTTTGAAAATTTTCAGAATTAGGATGTGGATTTTTTAAAAGGCATTTGTGAGATGAAAGACTTGCATCTCACCTTTGATATTTATACCACTCTGTGAGCACAGGAGTGTGACTCCCCACTCTCTCACCATTATTCTCCTCTATCTAAAGAGGAGAAAGAGGCTGATATGTCTATGCCTGCAACATAGAAACTCCTTCTTAAATAGTCATACAAAACCACTACTGTGAGTCAGAAGTTGCTTTGGATATGTACTAAAGTGTTATCAATGTCACTCTTATCAGATTTCAGGGCTACCAAATATTCACAAACAACCAGGTATTGGAGAGGGTATATAATTTTTCTAAAGACATAAAAAATAGCACAGAAATTAAGCCAGGGAATCTGACCTAGCCATACTGCATCAACTTCAAAGTGTCATTGACATTCATGTGGATATCTGCCACCTAAACCAGAGTCCAAACATACTGTGTGTCTGTCCCTGGCTAAGGAACTACATTTGAAGGAAGGGAACAGTCTGAAGGCAACAAGGCACTAGGATCAAAACAGGGTTTCTCCTTGAGAAAGATATAACTGTCCAAACATTTAACATAGCATACTGGAGGACTCTTCTCAAGTTTGAGGGAAAGAATAAATGTTTCTTGGTGGAGTGAAACTATCCTTGATGGTCTTTATCTCCTAGATGTTTTTTTTTATAAATGAAAGAAACAGTATCCCTTTATTTTAGAGATGATTTAATTAAAGAAACTGTTTCATAACTATGTCTCTTATAATTTAATAAAATAAATGAAATTTATTTTATTAGATAGAAAAATCATTAACTATATTATAAATTACAGAAAAAGAAACTGAAATCATTTAAGAAAAAATGAACCTGGACATCGTGTCTCCTGATACCCAGATCCCTCATCTCCAGTGGCCACCAGTGGAGCAAAGACTGCTGCTTGCCTCGCCAGTATCCAGCCCACATATCTCCCTTGGAAGAACACCATCATTTCATTCAGGAAGGTAAAAAAATACTACACTGTAAAATCTCCATGAGACTTAGAATATCGTTGGTAAACTGTTGAACTAGTAAGTATGAAGACCTAAATTTGGTCAAAAAACACATATTTAAAATAAAAAGTTTAGGTATGATGACACACTTTTAATACCAGCACTGCAGAAGTAGAGGTCATCAGATCTCTGGGGCTTGCTGGCAAACCAGTCTAACTTATGTGGTGAGATTCAGGCCAGTGAGAAACCCTGTCTCAAAAACAAAGCGGGCAGCACCTGAATACTGACACCAGAAGTTAACTTATGGTTTACTCATGAGCTCACACATGCATGTATGTGTGTACATGCATACATGCATGCATTAACACACACATACATGTGTAAATGCACCTGAATACATTTACAAACACACATTTACGCACTAATATATCAAATCTCCTCTTCAATGGAAGAATGACAATATTCTGGAGTGATAGTAAAAGACCATCATGGAACAAGTCAAAAAAGCCTTCTCTACGGAAATAAACCAACAGGTAAGATTTGAGTGCACTGTCCTCCTTTTGCCTCTTGGTCATGAAAAGTTGACATTCCATCCATCCTCTTGATTTCATTGACCTTGAGTATAAAATGGTATACTGAGATAAGAAGTGAAAATATAACAGCCCCTGGGCCCCTGATCACTCTGAAGCCCCCATATCAAATTTTCACACCTTTTTCTGAGACTCGTGCATGTGAGGAGACTCTTCTAAAGACATTTATTTGAGGGGCTTTTTCTTGATGAAGTTAAACCTAATTGTAATGATTAAACCAGATGTCTTAATTTGAGAACTGATGTGAAGCACAGACACTAGCTGCTGGGATACCTGACTCTTCCATTCAATTCACATGATCATAAGAAAGAAGGAATAAAGGGTGTCACATAATTCATCAGATTTAAATTTTCATCCATAGTATGACACACTATAATTTTATGCATCACCCAAGAAGAAAAAAAATTGTCGCCAATTAAACTATGACATGACATTGATTGTAAAATGCAAATCAATTTCAAAATGTTAAAATATGCAGGGAAGAAACTCAACCTATGAATACGGTATATCAGGTAGGGATTTATTCTTGCACAGAGTTTAGATTTAAAGTCTACTACATCTACACATCCTCTCTTCCTGATTTTAGTAAGAACACTGAAGCCAAGAGAGGGGCATGAATTTGTTCAAATTCAGTGAAGGACCCATGATGAGTCGCTCAACTGAAATCAAAGCCCTCTAATAGGTCCCAATAGATACCAAGCTTCTACTTGTGTTACTTGACCACTGGTGACATGTTTATTTAATCAACCACCTGTCTCTGTTATGCTCTTCTAAAATATGCAGTACTGAATACGCTGTGACAAAGGCCCTCACCCCCATCCCTCCCACACAGAAAGGGACTCAGCCATCATAGGAGACGAAAAAGGCAGATTTCATAACAGATTCACGGTCACACATTACAGGGCCACCATGAACCTTTGTCAGCAGCTCTGAAATAGATGGAAAAGAGCAGATGTCCACCAAAACCTGCAGGCAGGAACTGTTTGAAACAAGGCATTTAGTTGAGACAGAAGTGGCTCATGACTGGGATAAGTATACAAAGGGAATTCAGCCACATACCTCCTTGTTTTCCTACTCAGCAAAGAGACACTGAAGAAAAGTCCTGTGTCAAGAAAGGTCAAGGGCCTGGAACCTCAACTTTCAGGGACAAGTATGAAGAGAGACCTAGGAGAACTGTTCCCTCTCATTGTCTGTTTTGGATCTAGACAATCAGCACTGGTGATGGAGTGTGGTAGCAGGTCAATTCAGACATCAGGGTGAGCGGTCAGACCCTGCATCAATTCAGTGAAGGTTGAGTAAGTTAGAAGATAATGTAAACTTTACAGTGAAGCTTCCAGTGCATGAACTTCTCACATTATTGCCTATTCCTGGCATTGTTTCCTCTTTTGCTCCTAAATAAAGCCTGTGTTATAGTTTCATTTTCAATGCTATAATAAAATACCCTGACAGAAAGTAGTGTAAGAGATAAAAGAGTCTATTTCAGCTTATAATCACAGATTACAGCTCATCAGTGTTGGGCAATCAACACCAAAACTTCAAACAGGTAGTCACATTACACTCACATTCCAGAGCAGATAAAAATGTATGCATACATATGCATTTGCTTGCTTAAGCTCACTTCACTTTCTCTACTCTTGCATAGAGAACTTTCTGCCTAGGGAATAGTGTCACCCACAATGGGCTAGTCTCTACTTATCAGCTGACTTACTAGACTATCCTTCACAAATGTTCCTGAACACAGTACCTCATTGAGATTCTCCTTCCAAGTGGTTCTAGGTTCTATGAAGTTGACAATTAAAGCTAACCATCAATTGCTTTATGCTTACTTTTGGCATTCCTTATTGTAACTCATCCTTTTTTAAGGATGCATAAACTAGGGATGAATACATATATAATGTATGAATGATTACTAAACTGGTAGGTTGCCAGAAAAAAAAACAATGCTTACATTAGGAATCTAAGGCTGGGATTAAATGATGTAGGTGGAATAACTGAATCTCAAATGCCAGCCCAAGGCTGAAGCCCAAGGCAGCACTTCAGCCTCCCATTGCCCCTGATATTCTCACCTGCATTCCCTGCTCTAAGCATGTTGGCAAGCATGGAAGATAAGCATGTCTTTCCTTTTTGCTGTGACCCAAGTCTCAAAATTTCAATTCATGTGCAAAGTTGAGTGTGGGTAAGATGTGGATTAATGAAACTTTTACACAATAAAGTAATATAGAGAATAGTGGAGATGACGTTTCAAAACAAAAGTAGCATGGCTTAGACTCATAGTCTGCAAGAGCTTAAGTGAGCGGCAGGGTGGTGGCAACGAACGCAGAAGCATAGCATACAGAAATCAGAAGGCAGCAAAATGGCAGAACCGTTGCCTGGCATGGACATGATCATTTGAAACGGTGTATTCAGAGGTCAATGACTGTGTTATAATTGAGTCCTCACCATAATCAAAACTGGGATTATCTTTGTTTTAGAGACAAAAATAAAAATCCTCAATAAAGTAGCCAAGGGCAATATCTTTCCCCAAAATTGTACAATTAATTGTAATTGCAGACAAAATAAGGGGAAAATGTTGGTTTCCAAAAGTCTTTCATTTTTCCTTGTGATAAATCCCAAGGAAAGCATTCCAAATGGGTTTTACTGAACAATGGACCAGTGGAACCATCAAACATCATTTAATATTGTATCTAGTATCTAATAGCTGACAGAAACTTAGGAAGCAAGTTCTATTATCCTCCCACTGTGGAGATGAGAAGTCTGAAGTTCAGACTTGTCAGGAGCCTTCCCAAGATCCAGCAGCATAGTGAGAAAGTGGCAGGAGCAGAGCTCCCATCTGAGTCTGGTTCCCACTAAATATTTAAATAGCTTTTTCCAGCCCAGTGTTTTTCTACCTTATCAGTGCAGATTTGGTTGATTTATAATAATAGTGGCTCATAACTCCGCAGGGGAGAAGAGGACCTGAGGGCGCTGCTGTACGGATGGGGTGTTTCCTTGCAAGTACTACACTGATGGAGTAAACTGCCTTTCTCTGCAAACCTGCATTCTGGAAATGAATACAACGTGAGACCTTCAGAGCACAAAGATGTTATTTCCTCAGAAAATCCTGGACCATTTAGGGTATGAGACCTTGCTCCATTTTTTTAATCAGAGGAGGCAGTATTCAAAGGTTTGAAAACAGAGTCCCAGAATATGTGCAAAAGTCAGAGAAATGGGTGAGGTCGAGGGTAAAGGATGCTGAGGGACAGGGCAGAGAAGGATGAAGGAGATTGCAGCTCCCAAGAAGGTGCTTTAGAAAGAAAACTGGTATGGATAGCAATAAGGCTACCCTGATTCTGAGCTCCTAAAAACAGAATGAAAGTGAACATTGCTGTCTAGTCAGAAAGACAGCTAGAAAACAGAAATAGAAAGAGGGGCACTGAGATCCCTCCCCACCTCCAGTCATATGTCACTCTGCATGCAGGGGAGAGAAAGGGTGCTGGGCCCAAAGACAGGGGTGGGCCAAAAGGAAGGAGCAGTCTGAAAGCCGATCAAAAACACTTTCAAGTTAAGATTAAACTCTGCAGATTGCAGGAGGCCAATTTAATGGGACACATTCCCCAGTGCTCCCGTTCTCTCCCTTGGCTTCCCCTGGGAAGGGGCTAGGTTGTGATGTTGTACATCAGAGAGACTCCTGGGTACCAGATCTTATCCAAATGAGCAGCAGCGCAAGGCTCAAAAGATAGAGCGGGGAGAAAATAGTTTACAAAGTATTGAAAGGGAGAGAAGGGAGGGGAGAGGGATGGTAATTACCCTGCATCCATTCTATGAAGGAGTGGGACACCAAGGGACATGTTAAGTCATTAGCTCTGGAACACAAGAAAAAGCTGCAGGAGGAAACATGTTACCTGTGTAGTTTTAGAACTAGTTTGGATATTCAACCTCATCTCTCTCTTCTCCTCTCTGTCTGTCTGTCTGCATGTGTGTATGTATGTGTCTGTCTATCTGTTTGTCTCTTTGTCTGTCTTTCTGTCTCTCTGTGTGTCTGTCTGTCTTCCTGTGTCTATGTGTCTGTCTCTTTGTGTGTGTGTGTGTGTGTGTGTGTGTGTGTGTGTGTGTGTGTGTGTGAGTGTGTTGTCAGAGATTGGATCCGGTAATCTACTACCAGACTACATATCCAAACCAGGTGATTCTAGTCTTCCAGATGTTCTTATTTGGAAAAGGAAAGGGCCAGAAACTGTTAAGCCTGTGCTATACTGAACCAGTATATACAGTGATTAAGCGTACTGGGTATATCCAAATTCTTTTCTTGAAGCTGTGTGACCCTAATAAGTGTCTTAATCTGAGTCTCAATTTTCTCCCTGTGGAAAGGCAGTGATGGCTCTTGGGACCTGTGGAGGAGAATGATGAGGATTAAATCAACCCAACTAGAATGCATAAGCAGTATATGGTCTATAGTATCACTATGTACATCTGTTATCCTTACTAAATGGCCACACCTGCTTTGGTATGATGGGATGGAGTTATGGAGTTACTACTTAGCTCTGCAAGCCACTTAACCAATTTCTAAGCATCAGCATCAACAGCTTCATTTTTAGTCCTTTTGGGCTGTGAAATGTGTATGTGTGTCTATAGAGGACTTTGATAAAAAATAAGCTGATACTTTTTGTCTTCTGTTATCAGTGAAATGTTGGGTGCTTTGTACAGACTATAATGCTTCAATTATTCAAGAAGAATGAGTTGCAATGATCTTTGGCACAAAACAAAGCCTGTAATTAATTTTAAAAAAAGTGTGCTATGTTCCTAAAATATTTAAGAGGGTAGATTACATGTGATTTGTTCCTACCACAAAGAAGAATAAACAAACAGAGGGTCTTCGGTGTTCCACAGGATGCTCCCTTGCCCCCACTGTCACCCCCTTGTCTCCTGTGTCCTTGGAATACCAGCTGTTCCTATTTCAGTGCGGAGGAGTTCTATCCAGAGAGGTGAGTGGGTGCTAGCTGGGGCGGACTGTCCTGGAAGAGAGTACAGCCCCTCCCCAGCTTCTGCAGCAGGGTGTTCGGTGTTCCATGGGAGACTTCCCTGCCCCCACTGTCACCCTTTCGTCTCCTGTGTTCTTGGAGTAGCAGCTGTCCCTGCTTCAGTGCTGAGAAGTTCCATCCAGAGAGGAGGAGATGGGCAGGCACCAGTGCAAGAATTCCTCCAACAACCTGAAAGGCAACATGACATCACCAGAATCCAGGGATCACAAACTAGAAGAATTGAACACCCTACTCCAGAAGAAATAGAAGAAATCGACTCTAAGTGGAACTTTATGAAAATAATAGAGGAACTTGAACAGGAGGTGAAAATCTGCCATAAACAAATGGAAGAGAAGTATAACAAAAAGATTGAAAAATGAGTAAAGAAATGGAAGAGAAGTATAACAAAAAGTTTGAAGAAATGAGTAAATCCGTAAATGAAACCTGGGAAACCAAGAAAAAACAATCAAACAGGTAATGGAAACAGCTCAAGATTTGAAAACTTAAATGGAGGCAATGAAGAAACACAAACCGAGGGCCGGCTGGTTATGGAAAATCTAGGTAAACGAACAGAGCCTTCAGAAACAAGCATAACCAACAGAATACAAGAGATAGAAGAACGAATCTCGGACTCTGAAGACACCATAGAGAAAATAAATGTTCTGACCAAAGAAAACAGCAAATCCAACAAACTCTCATCACAAAACATTCAGGAAATGTGGGACACAATAAAAAAAACCAAATCTAAGAATAATAGGGGTAGAACAAGGAGAAGAATTTCAGATCAAAGGCCCAGAAAATATATTCACCAAAATTATAGAAGAAAACTTCCCCAACCTAAAGAACGATATCCCTATGAAGGTTCAAGAAGCATACAGAACACTGAATAGACTAGATCAAAAAAAAATCCACTTGCCATAATAATCAAAACACAAAACATTCAGATTAAAGAATGAATATTAAGAGCTGCAAAGGAAAAAGGTCAAGTAACTTATAAAGGTAAACCTATCAGACTTACACCGGAGTTTTCTATGGAAACCATGAAAGTCAGAAGGTCCTGGATAGAGGTACTGCAGAAACTAAGGGACCATGGATGCAAGCCTAGACTACTATACCCAGCCAAGCTATCATTCACTATCAATGGAGAAAACAAAATATTCCAGGATAAAAACAAATTTAAACAATACATAGCCACAAACCCAGCCTTACAGAAAGTATTAGAAGGAAAATCACAACCCAAGAATCCAACATTGCCAATACTGCCTACAATAACTCAGACATCTAGCGACCCTTCACAAGCACATCTCAAAAAAGGGAAACACACACTCTACTACCCCCCCCAAAAGAAAGGAAAATATCCGGTGTCAACAACCACTGGTCACTAATATCACTTAATATCAATGGACTCAATTCACCTATAAAAATGCACAGACTTAGAGATTGGATATGAAAACAGGATCCAACATTCTGCTGTTTACAAGAAACACACCTCAACCACAAAGACAACACCTACTCAGAGTAAAGGGTTGGGAAAAGGTTTTCCAAACAAATGGACCTAAGAAACAAGTGGATGTGGCCATTCTAATATCTAACAAAATCGACTTCAAACTAAAATCAATCAGAAGAGATGGACATGAACACTTCATACTCATAACAGGAACAATTCATCAGGAGGAAGTCTCAATCCTGAATATCTATTCCACTAATATAAAGGCACCCACTTATGTAAAAGAAATACTTCTAGAACTCAAGACAGTCATCAAACCACACACACTAATAGTAGGAGACTTCAACACACCTCTCTCACCAATGGACAGGTCAATCAGACAGAAACCTAACATAGAAATAAGAGAAATATTGGAAGTATTGAATCAAATGGACTTAACAGACACCTATAGAACATTCCACCCAAATAGGAAAGAATATACCTTCTTCTCTGCAGCTCATGGAACCTTCTCGAAAATTGACCACATACTCGGTAACAAAGCAAACTTCCACAGATACAAAAAAAATATTAGTAACCACATGTGTCTTGTCAGATCACCATGGATAAGAGTTAGAATTCAACAACAATGCTACCCCCAGGAAGCCAACAAACTCATGGAAGCTGAACAGTCAACTACTGAATCACCCCTGGGTCAAGAAAGAAATTAAAGTCTTCCTTGAATTTAATAAAAATAAAGACACAACAGACTCAAACCTATGGGACACAATGAAAGCAGTTCTAAGAGGAAAGTTCATAGCACTAAGTGCCCAATTAAAGAAAATGGAGGAAGCACACATTGAAGACTTAACAGCACACCTGAAAGCTCTAGAAAAAAAAGAAGCAGATTAACCCAGGAGGAGTAGAAGACTGGAAATAATCAGACTGAGGACTGAAATCAACAAAATAGAAACACAGAAAACAATCCAAAGAATTAATGAAACAAAAAGCTGGTTCTTGGAGAAAATCAACAAGATTGACAAACCCCTAGCCAAACTAATCAAACGGCAGAGAGAGAACACACAAATTAGTAAGATCAGAAAAGAAAAGGGGGACATAACCACAGACACAGAGGAAATTCAGAGAATCATTAGATCTTACTGCAAAAGCCTGTATGACACAAAATTGGAAAATGTAAAAGAAATGGACATTTTTTTTAGGTAAGTACCATATACCAAAGTTGAACCAAGAACAGGTGAACAATCTAAATAGACCTGTTAGTCGTGAAGAATTAGAAGCTGTTATCAAAAATCTCCCTACCAAAAAAAAATCCATGACCAGATGGTTTCAAGGCAGAATTCTACCAGAACTTCCAGGAGGAGCTAATGCCTATACTCCTTAATGTATTTCACAATATAGAAACAGAAGAGTCATTGCCAAACTCCTTTTATGAAGCTACAGTTACTCTGATACCAAAACCACACAAAGACACAACCAAGAAAGAGAATTACAGGCCAATCTCACTCATGAACATCGACGCGAAAATTCTCAATAAAATACTGGCAAATCGAATCCAAGAACACATTAGAAAAATTATCCACTATGATCAAGTAGGCTTCATCCCAGAGATGCAGGACTGGTTCAACATACGCAAATCTATCAATGTAATCCATCACATAAATAAACTGAAAGAAAAAAAGTATATGATCATTTCATTGTATGCTGAAAAAGCATTTGACAAAATTCAACACCCCTTTATGATAAAGGTGTTGGAGCGATTGGGGATACAAGGATCATACCTAAATATAATAAAAGCTATTTACAGCAAGCCTACAGCTAATGTCAAATTGAATAGAGAGAAACTCAAAGCCATTCCACTAAAATCAGGAACATGACAAGGCTGTCCACTCTCTCCATACCACTTCAATATAGTGCTTGAAGTTCTAGCAATAGTAATAAGACAACACAAGAGGATCAAGGGGATTCGAATTGGAAAGGATGAAGTTAAACTTTTCGTTATTTGCAGACCATATGACAGTGTACATAAGCAACGCCAAAAATTCTACCAAAGAACTCCTACAGCTGATAAACACCTTTAGTAATGTGGCAGGATAGAAGATCAACTCCAAAAAACCGGTTGCCCTCCTATACACAAAGGATAAAGAAGCAGAGAGGGAAATCAGAAAAACATCACCTTTCATGATAGCCACAAATAGCATAAAATATCTTGGGGTAACTCTAACCAAGGAAGTGAAAGACCTATTTGACAAGAACTTTAAGTCCTTGAAGAAAGAAATTGAGGAGGATACCAGAAAATGGAAAGATCTCCCTTGCTCTTGGATTGGGAGAATCAACATAGTAAAAATGGCAATTCTACCAAAAGCACTCTATAGGTTCAATGCAATCCCCATCAAAATCCCATCAAACTTCTTCACAGACCTTGAGAGAACAATAATCAAGTTTATATGGCAAAACAAAAAAAAAAAAAACCAGGATAGCCAAAACAATCTTATACAATAAAGGAACTTCTGGAGGTATTACCATCCCTGACTTCAAACTCTATTACAGAGCTACAGTATTGAAAACAGCTTGGTATTGGCATAAGAACAGAGAAGTCGACCTATGGAATCTAATAGAAGACCCGGATATTAACCCACAAACCTATGAACACCTGATTTTCGACAAGGGAGCTAAAGGTATACAATGGAAGAAGGAAATCATCTTTAACAAATGGTGCTGGCATAACTGAATGTCAACCTGTAGAAGAATGAAAGTAGATCCATATCTATCACCATGCACAAAACTCAAGTCCAAATGAATTAAAGACATCAACATTAATCTGACCACTTTGAACCTGATAGAAGAGAGAGTGGGAAGTAATCGACAAGACATAGGCTCAGGAGACCACTTCCTAAGTAGAACCCCAGTAGCACAGACAATAAGAGAATCAATGAATAAATGGGACCTCCTGAAACTGAGAAGCTTCTGTAAAGCAAAGGACACTGTCAGTAAGACAAAAAGGCTACCTTCCGACTGGGAGAAGATCTTCACCAACCCCTCATCAGACAAACATCTGATCTCCAAAATATACAAAGAACTCAAAAAACTAGACACTAAAATTCTAATTAACTCGATTTAAAAATGGTGTACTGAACTGAACAGAGAATTCACAACAGATGAACTTCGAATGGCCAAAAGACACTTAAGGTCATGCTCAACCTCCTTAGCAATCAGGGAAATGCAAATCAAAACAACTTTGAGATACCATCTTACATCTGTCAGAATAGCTAAACTCAAAAACACCAGTGATAGCCTATGCTGGAGAGGATGTGGAGTGAGGGGAACACTCATCCATGGTTGGTGGGAATGCAAACTTGTACAGCCACTGTGGAAATCAGTGTGGTGGTTTCTCAGGAAACTGGGAGTCAACCTCCCTCAGGACCCAGCAATTCCACTCTTAGTACAAAAGCATTTGTTCAACTATGTTCATAGCTGCACTATTTGTAATAGCCAGAACCTGGAAACAACCTAGGTGCCCCTCAATAGAAGAATGGTTAAAGAAGGTGTGGAACATATACACATTAGAGTTTTACTCAGCGGTAAAAAACAATGACATCTTGAATTTTGCGTGCAAATGGATGGAAATAGAAAACACTTTACTGAGTGAGGTAAGACAGACCCAAAAAGAGGAATATGGTATGTACTCACTCATAAGTGGATTCTAGCCTTAATTAAAGGTCTTTGAGCTTATAATTCGTGATCCTAGAGAAGCTAAATGAAAAGCTGAACCTGAAGAAAATCATATAGTTATCCTCCTGGATATTGGAAATAGACAAGATTGCCAGGCAAACTTGGGTGCACGGTGGGTGGGGGGGTGGAAGTAAGGGGAGATGGTTAGAGAGAAGGGAGATGGGGAGGATTGGAGATGGCTTGGGGGAATGGGATGGGGGAAAGGAGGAAGGACGGATATGGGAGCAGAGAGGTGTATATCTCAACTATGGGAGCCATTTTAGGGTTTGCAAGAGACTTGATTCTGGAGGGGTTCTCAGGCCCAGGGAGACGATCCCAGATTGTTCCCTGGGCAGCAGAGGAGAGGGTGAATATGAAAAAGGAAGTCAGGACCGCGAGGGGTGCGTTCACCCACTGATCCAAGGGGTCTGATCGAATGAGAGCTCACCAAGGCCAGCTGGACTGGGACTGAACGAGCATGTGATCAAACCGGATTCTCTGAATGTGGCTGACATGGGGGCTGACTGAGAAGCCATTGACAATGGCACTGGGTCTTGTTTCGTCTGCATGTACTGGCTTTTTGGGATCCTAGTCTGTTTGGATGCTCACCTTCCTAGACCTGGAGGGAGCGGGGAGGAACTTGAACTTCCCACAGGTCAGGAACCTCTGACTGCTCTTAGGACTAGAGAGGGAGGAGGAGAGGGAGTGGGGGGGGGATGGAAGGGTATTGGGAGGAGGGGAGGAAGTGGAAATTTTTATAAATAAATGAATAAATAAATAATAAAAAAAGAAAAAAGAATAAACAAACAGGAATTTTATACACAAACCCTTTGAAAGCTGCAGATAAATCTATTTCCTTTATAGTTGTTACAGTTCACGGGCTTGTGACACCTTTAAAGTTATCAAATTGTATGTGTTCAACTTGCAATTTCGTGTACTCGCTGTTCAATAATGATGTTTTAAAAAGGAAGTTTTACTATACAAACACAATCTACATTATGGATATATTTTGTTCCAGAGGAAATGGTAATTATACAAAAATATTGTTCAAAAATTCAATATCTTTTCAGTAAGCATAATTGAATTTCTTTTGACGTGAGGTGCTGTATTGCTAAGTTTCAATAAATGAGTGAATAAAGCTCCTGGCAGTGCTGCAGATTCCTCCCTTCTAGCTCTAGCATGATCCTTCACCTCTTTGATCTGTGTGCTTACACCCTCCCAGGGGACAGCATGCGGTGTGTGGTCAAGGATGGGGTGCCACAGTGTTCCAGGAGAGAAAACAGTGAGCGTCTTCTGTTAGAAGCAGAGCCTCAGGGCCATTAGCAGTCCCTAACAGGAAGATCTGCCTTCCTGCACAGTCCAGTATGTCAGGGGCCTGGCCAGCAGAGAGAAAGACAGTCCCCTTCAAAGCCATTGTAGTCTTTAAGATTTCAGAAGGATGAACTTGCCACCAATCCTGACTTCTCAGTAGCAGTATTTTATGATCCCATCTATCATGGCTTCCACCCAGTCCCATGTCTAGCAGAGGAATGCCTATAAAAACAATGGGAGTGAAGAGTTTTCACCTCAGACATGCACTGAGCAATCTTAGGCCTCCCTTCCTCTCTCTTGTGTTATGGTCTGAATGCTTGCTTTGCCAAAGTACCCATGTTTGAATCTAGCTCCAAGGTTATGATATCAGGTGGAGGAGTGGTTCCTGGGAGGTGAAGCCTCATGAATGAGATGAGTAAGATGAATATCTTTATAAATAACCCTAAGAATGATTGTTCACCCCCTCTGTCATCTGAGGACAGAAAGTGACCTCAACAAGAACTGAACCTGCAAGCACTTTGATCTTGAACTTCCCATCCTCTAGAAATAAAGGAAATAACTTCTTTTTGGCTAAAAGCCACCTAGTCTCTAGAATTTTGTATAGCAGATGAAGACAAAGGCATTGGATTCAACATCATTCTTGATATATGGACTACACAGTAGTCATTGTCATTGCTTCCAGCCTCAAGGTACACAGAATGTGCTTCTGGTGACCATGTGCTTAGGAGGACCCTGGGATAGTGCCCGCCAGTGTTCCCTCTCTTGTACTGCCCCTCCTCTGGAGTAGGAACACGTCCTGGGACTTACTTTAACCAATGTGACAAGCACAACATTTTGGAGGTGATTCAGGCTCAGTCTAGCTAGAAGCCTTTCTCGTTTCTGCTTTTCATATGACTAGCATCACACTGACAAACCTAGACAGCAGAAAGGGTTAGTATCAGTTAAGAACTAAAGACAGTCTCTAGCCAATAGTCCACAAGTAAGAGTCAGGTGAAGAAAACTAAATTCTACCCATGCTGAGAAAACTCTCCATCACCCAAAACTACCAGGCTGGTATTTCAGGGTCAGAGGCAGACCCAGCTAGCACCATTGTTCCAAGTGGAGGACCCAGTTAGGTGGTGCCCAGAATCCTGGCTCATAGAAACTCAGAAATAATGGAAGCATATGGTTGTAAGGCACAAAGTTCATTTTCTTGTTGGTACCCAGTGTACATGACTGATACAACAGAGCAAAGTGTGCAGCTAACACCTCTACAGAGCTCTGTGTGAATAGTGAAAAGACTCTAACAAAACTTAGAGTAGCCAAAACACCACAGGGGATACTCTTGTTCTATATCCTAAAGAAAGCCTCCCTTGGCGTGCCTCCTGTCCCTCAGGTGAGCCCTGTTTTACACTGTGGTTGTCTGCTTACCTACCCAGATCCAGCTGCAATTGACTTAATACTCTCCACTAGGGACACAATTGAGTCATTTTAGATTTTTCCAATAGACAAATTGGCAAAGTAAAAAAAAAAAAAAAAAACAAGGAAAATTAATTTTAACCTAGTTGGTTTTACAGCTCTGTAGAAATAATTTCAACCTGTGGAATAAGCCACATTTCAAGGGCTCGTCAGTTACATGTGGCTGGTAAGGACATGGAGAGGACATGGTTCACTGGACCTATGCCCTAAAGGCAACCAGTTCATAGATCGGATGCCAATCAAAGAATCAACCTTCTGATCTCACTTGACAAGGTGAGGTGAGCCATTCAGATATTTTTCTCTAGGCAGTTTGAGCTGAGCAATATAAAAAGATGTCAGTTGGTGTTAGGATCCACAGCTGAAAGGTGAAAATGGGGTCTTCAGAGGCTGTGAGAGTCAGGGTAAGTTTTAGTATGTGCAAAAATAAACCAGAAATTATGGAAGCTGAGAAAATCGAGTAGTAGCCAAGGGTAGAGCATGGACTGTTACTGGAAGTGTGCTTAGGGCAAGTTAAAGGAATTAAGGAGTGGCCCTTCCTTCGCTCGTTCAATAAGCAGTTACAGAGCGCCGCCCACAACCAAGCCGTGAACCGGGGACTAGAAATGAAGAGCATGGAAAACAGATCAGTTCTGGCTCTCTCGTAATTGACAGACAACTGGGAAATGACAGATGCTAGCACAGATGTCACAGCTTCAAAGAAAGAGCTTAGAGAGAACGCCACGGGCTGTGCAAGCAAAATTGGAAGACCCAGGAAAGCCTTTTGGATGAAATGATAGTGAAGTCATCAAATCCTGATAATGGGCAGAGCAAGGAGGAATGGATGTCTAGCGGGGAAAGCCCATTCTAAGAAACATGGAGGAGAAAAGAACAGGAGCGTTCAATAGCTATGCAGGGGATGCAGGTGGAACCTTGGTGAGGGCTCAGGGCTTGATCTGAGATGCAGAGAGCAAAAGGACACTGGTGGAGAGCAGTGCAAACCTGACGACCTACAGGACTTCTGAGAGCCTCTGTGCATGCTATTTTACTGTCCCATGGAGCACTCTGGGCCCTGACCCTATTCTTGAGTCCTAGTCATCCATCTCTGATGTCATCCATCTTGTTCCCCCAGTTTGAACTTAGTGTGTCTCATTCAATTAAGTGCCTTTTCTTGGAAAGAGTATGAGTGAGATTTTTTTCTTTCAAATGGAAGTGCCAGCTTTGTGTTGGACTGGGTCCCCACTTTTCATGAACTTGCGTCCGTGTCAAGTTCTGACCTTGGATTTGAGGTTTAGTCTAGGTGGTGACTGCTCCCTTCTAACAGTTCTTCCCTGCCATGGTACCTGCCTCCCTGTCTAAGCCATAACTATAGAAATCCTGGGAAGGAGGCTGATCACCCAGGGTCAACAGATATAATGTCCAAGGCCTCAGAACCAGCAGCAAGACTAATTTGCACTAGGAGGAATGCACACACGATGGAACAGTACCACACTCAGTTTCTAGGCATGAAGCCAACACATGCTCAGGAGGAAAAGGAAGGCAAATATTTGTTGACCAGGATAACCAGGTTGTGGATATTCTACCCACATTAACTCATGATTTTCTCTAGCCAGTCAATGAATTCTCACTTCAGAACTGAAATTCACAGGACATGTAATCTATATCTTCATTGGAAGTCCAGTTGCTTAGCCTTAAGAGATGACTCAGTGGCCAAGCAACATCAGATTTAGATCCTAAGAACCTACCCAAGCTTTGGCCTGCTACATAGTGTCAGGCCCCTCTCTAATTCTAGCTCCAGAAGGAGCAGATAAGCAATACCCAGAACAAACTGGCTAGCAGAACTAACCATACTGGTAAGCTCCAGATTTCATTGACTGTCTCTGCCTCAGTGAATAAGGTGGAAGAATGATTGTGATTGATTTGTGACATCAACCTCCAGTACTCACATGCATGAGTATACCCATATGCATATGTACCCACATAAATGTGTGCCCATACACATGCAAAACAAATATGCATACACTGCAACACACAGAGACAGACAGACAGACAGACAGACAGGTAGATAAGAAGAAAAATATAAAGGAAAAGGAAAAAGAATAAGCCCAGCTTGCTCCAAAACTCCCCCTGTTGTGCTCTGAACTCATTCCGAAGATGGAAAGAACAACTTTGTGTTCCTAACTTCTATGTAGCAAGGTCTATTTAGAATGTCTGCCCAAATGCTCCTGCAGGGTATTTTTCGGAAGCTACATCCCCTGGCATACACTAGTTGCTCAAGAGATTTATGTTGTTCAAATGAATGACCTGACAGTCCAAAGATGTCAATACCCAGGGGGTTCCTCCTACACCAAAAAATTTTAAACTTCCAAAATCTAAGAAGGAAAAAACAGTCCAGAGACACAAGCAAAGGATCTGGGAAGGCTGAGTGATGGAATGATGGAATGATGGAATTTAAAATTCCCAAACAACAACTGGTCAGTCATCTGGCCAGAGGACTTTGTGAGAAAGGAACTTGGAAAGCATGACATCAAATAAAGCCCTCCACAGAAGAAAGATGAAAATACAAACATAAACAGTGATAGTTGGCATTATTCTTGATCCTATTTTCTTCACACTGATTGCCTAGATCCCAGTAAATGATGCATTAGGGAATCTGATTAAACAAATTGTTGAAAGACTAGGAGAACAAATGAGTTATTGAGGCAAACACTAGTTGAGATATCAGGAAACTGGGGATCTAATTCTAGCTCCTAGGTCTGGAAAGGGTGAAAATATTTGAAAGAATCCCTCGCTGGCTATCAGACTACAGAAAAAGTAGAACACAAAATATTGAAATTTCCTCAAAAAATCTGACACTGAGAAACAGTTGAAGGAGGTCACACTGGTGTCAGCTATAGGAGGATCTTGTCTCCTAAGAGATTTTATACAATTCTGACTATTTGTCAGACTACATGGCAAGAAAGATTAGTCAAGATAACAATGGATCAATAATTGATAGGACCATACATTGATTAGATGTGCCTATTTCTTACCTTCCATTCAAAACTGAACCTCAGATTCCCAAAAGATAGGATTGAGGAGATCGCTGGACTTCCTTGTTCCTCTTCCCAAGTAGGCACATTGAATATATGTTTTCTCTCTCTCTCTCTCTCTCTCTCTCTCTCTCTCTCTCTCTCTCTCTCTCTCTTTTCAGTAGCAATTATTACGGAATTGGTCTATTTGGGAGAGGTGGCTAAGTGTTGCTTGTTAAGGCTTCCAAATCTAAGCTCTGCACAGCCAATTCTGGTAGCAACCTTTTGGGCTCCGTGTCTTCCTTGCTGTGCCTGGTGATTCCACACATCCAGACAGGCCCTTACAGGACTCATATCCTGGCTGCCATATTGTGTGATGTTGGGGAAGTTGTGGACCCCAGCTCACACGCTTCCTTGTTTACAAGATGCAAGCTCTTTTTCTAATTAAATCTGTTAATTGTCCTATGTCTTCATCACACTTTATCAAAATGTGTATCCGTGTGAGAAAGGGAATGTCTGTCTACCACTCCTTTTTTAGACAACAGAGAAATTCTGCAAAGGTGGTATCACATTTCATATTTTAATTATTTTTGTATCTTCCTTTGCTGGGTTATGTTTCTTGATGACTCTTTTCACTCCCTTCTAGAAGGCCCTCGTTCCTCTCCAGGTGGAAAATATGCTTGTCTCCAGGAACGTAGGAAATGCTTCGTGCACATCAAGATGTCGGTTGGAGAAATAGTATGAGGAAAGTGTCTGCTCCATCTGAGGTACTAGGAGAAAACAGGTCAAACAAGGAGCAGATCTCAAAACTCTAGAACATTCTAAAGCGTAGTGAATTGAAAGGTGAACTTGAACTCCAATTTTTGAGTAGCAAATTTACTAGCAGATGACCTTGAGTTTGCCTTGTTTAATCCGGACTGGAGCCTGTTTTGAGTGCCTTACAAGGCTCGCCTCATTTAGTCTCTACCACATCTCCATGAGCTGGGAGCTATTATTATCTGTATTTACATTTCAAGGCAGAAATAGAGCATTTTGCTTTGTCTCAGAAGCCCTTGCAAGAAGCAGAATTGGAAAGTGAACCTGAGTTTGGAATCTCCAGAATGTATACTATTATGTTCTATTCCTTCAGTATAATAAAAGTGGGGTCCCCTTTTCTGTTTTTGTTTGTTTTCTTTTTCAAGATACGGTTTTTCTGTATAACAGGCCAAGCTCTCTTGAATCTTTGTGTAGACAGGCTAACCTTGAACCCACAGAGATTTACCTGCCTCTTATCCCCTGAGTGCTGGGATTAAAGGTGTGTGCCTCCACCACCAGATAGTATTCACTATAATACTATGTAGAAACTTGAAGCACAGAGATATGAATTTGAGGCAAAGCTAACAGAACTGCTAATTAGAAAAGAAGGGACAAATTTAAGAACCCCACTCTTATCCACTAAGGGTGTCTTCAGGACAGCTGTGTTCCATGAGCTAGAGGTCTGTGCACCACCAATGCCAATAGCAGTAGAAAGGAATGAATCAGCAGAGATCCCACCATCCAGGAAATAGTGGTCTGATTAGAAAGAAAGTTGTCAACCAAAATAAGTAAACAAATGTCAGCAGAGGCTATTAAATACAAGAGAAGGATTCTTGGGAATTGGAGCACCTTACTCCCATTTTCATTATGTTCATATTCTCAACTAGGAAGGAGCTCCTTGAACTTTTTGGATTTTACTCTAAGCAGTCCTGAGTGGGATATGACACCATCATTTCCTGAATTAGGCTTCTGCAATTCCCTGTGTTTTACCAATGAGGCATCAGTAGAAACATCAGGAGCAGAGGCTTGAACACCAGGCTTGTGCTTCACTGCTTCTGTTACTACCCTTTGAAGGGTTTACCTGCATAATCCCATGGGTTCCTTAAGGAGCATGAAAGACATGACGGAAGAGCCAGCCTTCCCGCCCAGCCAAGCTGAGTTCCACTGACTGTATTTTCCTAACGCTCACATTCAGAGGTTAAACACTTATAGGAGTGAAGGGTGGATATGGAGGGACTGGGAAATGAGTGGGATTAGAGGGCATGATGTGAAGTTCCCAAAGAATCAATAAAAAATCATGTTTAAAAGAATGATAAGCGACCAGTGACCTGCCACGCAGCAGGCGGTGAGGACGTGCGCGCCCCCCGCTTCTTCCTCTTTCTTGACTCCATCTTCGAGGCGGAAGCCTCGGCGTCCGCGGATTAGTCACCAACATGCAGCTCTTTGTACGCACCCAGGAACTACACACCCTCGAGGTGACCGGCCAAGAAACGGTTGCCCAGATCAAAGCTCATGTGACTTCACTGGAAGGCATTGCCCCGGAGGATCAAGTCGTGCTTCTGGCTGGCTCGCCGCTGGAGGATGAAGCCACCCTAGCCCAGTGTGGCGTGGAAGCTCTGACCACTTTGGAAGTAGCTGGCCGCATGCTGGGAGGTAAAGTTCATGGTTCCCTGGCCCGTGCTGGAAAAGTGAGAGGTCAAACTCCCAAGGTGGCCAAGCAGGAGAAGAAGAAGAAGAAGACAGGCCGGGCCAAGCGACGGATGCAGTACAACCGTCGCTTTGTCAATGTTGTGCCCACCTTTGGCAAGAAGAAGGGTCCCAATGCTAATTCCTAAGTCCTATTGTGATTCTGGCAGTCTAATAAAGCCCCTTTGTCCAAACAAAAAAAAAAAAAAAAAGAATGATAAGCTGGAGACCCAACGTGGAACACATCCAAAGTCCTACTCTGGGCTCTATACTTACAAGCATAGGTGCACATATCTGTAATGTACCTCACAAGCACACACACACACACACACACACACACACACACACACACCAAAAATAATAAAATACTATACTTAAATATGTACAGCTTGTGCATCTACTACAAACTTTTTAAATTAGAGCCACAGAGATCATTACACTGGTCCCATACATATTGGTAGCAGGACAACAATCTAAAATTAGCCACTTATTGCCACAAAAATGCTGTGTAACAGAGAATCCTGGAGACATATTGCAATGTAAATGCACAGACATGCAGATCAGGTAGAAGTCAATATGCTGCAGCTAGGCACAGGTAGGGTATTCTCCTTAGACTGAAGGTCAAGCTGAAAAATGCTCTGTTGGTGACAGGGCTGGTCTAGGCAGTAGAGACAAATGTGATAGGCCTGTAAATGCTTGGAAATGGCACTCTGTTGCTTTCTTCCAGTTTCAATCGGCCAAACTCAGTGACATGGCTGAGCTAAAATTCAAGCGAAGTAGACATTTATGATAGAAAAGTTGACTTATGTCTTTCCTTTAGAGAAAGAATTCTAAGTCACAAGCAAATAGCCCGACTATCAGGAACAATGAAATCATGGAATGGTTGTAGACAGCATTTGCCAGGTAACCAAGTTCATCAGGAATGGTAAAAAGGGCCAAAGACAGACACTTACATTCCAAACGCTGGAACATTGAGAAAGCAGACTGTACTGAAACAGCTAAAGAGTGTTCACAGTTCAGGTAAAGGGCAAAGATGTGAGTGACAACCATAGGGAAGCCAATAGCAGTGGCTTCAGATAAAGACCAAAGATCCACCATGGGGACACCTCGCACCTCACAGTGCCCCGTGAAGAACCAAATGCCTTCCTCATAATCCCAGGCTGATAAAAGCTAGGGCTGATAGAAATAAGTTCACCCCCCTCACACTTGGAGCAAAATGAAATAGAAAGTAGCAAGACTGTTAACCTGCTTGCATTTAAGCCCTAAATCAATGACATCTGAATCAGAGTCAGATCGTTTGATGTACAAGATTAAGTTTCCTGCCCATGGCAGAGATGTGGACTGGGGAGCTAAGGACAGTTACAAAGAAATAATGAAAGTCACATCTAAGTGTGGTTTATAGAGGGTGCTAACTGTGAGCTTCAAACCTGCTACTTAGTATGTGTCCACTCTACATTGCAATCACATTTTTTCTGCAGGTCTTCATTCTGCTTTCATCAGAAGATCAATCGCATGGCTGATAGAAAGTGTTTAAAGAGTCTTCTTCCTGTTCCTTCACACAGGAAGGATGGAAGAGCCACCCTTATGAAAATCCCAGCGAGGCTGTGGCCTGGCTGCCTTCCTCAACTGTAGCCTTTCACAGTCACTGACAAAGGCTTTTTGTATCAGCTAATCTGGAGGGAGTCTCCTTGTCTGGCGTCTTCGTGAGGGAGGGGGACTTTTCCCTCAAGACTTCTTCTCCTTCTGTTTCCTTAGAGATTGGAGTGGGGGAGGAGAGCAAAGTGGAATCAGGCTGTCCTTGTTTGACTTGCCAGTATTTGGAAGGCGGTTCAGGGTTTTCAGTCTCCCCCCCCCCCCTTTCTCTTTTCTATTGGAATGAAAGTGTAATGCAAAATTTTTAGCTGTCTCTAAATACCAACCAACTAAGCAGAAAGACTCCCAAAATAAACAGCTTAGCACTCCGGAAAGTTCCCAGAGACCTGAAGCTTTGGGCCATGAAGCACATACCTCTTGCCCTCCTCACTCACTCTGCTCAAGCAGCCTGGGCCTGCATTGCCAAAAAAGACAACATATGTTTGCTTTGCAGCCAGGAGATATGGGATGCATTGCTAACCCTTTGGCTCTCGGTGTGAGGCCCCAAAATAGACTTCTGCGTTTCCAAAAAGATGAAAACTCAGCACCACCCCCACCATGCATTCACACATGCCTTTCTACCTCTCAAGACAATATCAACCTCACACCCTGTACTCATTCTATATCGTAAACTGTATTTGTTTTAAGAAGACAACATTTGGTGTTCAGGCATTACTAATTGATCACATCACCTCCTCTTTTGATCAATTAGAATTGGTATTTAAAGGAAAATGCCAGATTTAGATTCTATTTTGAATCTTTAGGCACTGAGAATGAAAATAAGTATAATAATAGCTATTGCTTACCGAACAAGCACTGGGATAGAGACTTTTCAATTGTTGTCTCTCTGATTCTTTTTCATAGTATTGCAAATTAAGTATTATTTCCTCCAATTGCATGAATAAGAAAATCAGAGTTCAGAAAAGTCAAATACTAGCTCCCACAGCTGGGAGGTGGTGGGGAAAGAATGCAAGCCCACCTACAAAATAGGACAAGGACCCTGAGGTTTCAGCACTCCTCACCATACACTGTATCCAGCAGCTTATTTGTCCCCAATACACCAGCTGTTCCAGGCTTTGTTTACACAACTCTCTTTGATCAGCCTGATTGTGGCCGTTCCTAACTCAACCACACTTTCTTAACTATGAGGAGCCAGCACCTGGGGTTCTGTGTCTTACAGTAATCTTTCCAAGCCTGGATGTAACCGCCCAATCCTTTGTATTACTTTTGTTGAATGTCACCATACTTTGCTGCACCCTAACCGTACAGTTCCGAGGAAAGGTCAGAGTCAGAGCTACCGACTCTTCCACTAAGTGGAAAGAAATGACGTCTCAAGGACTGCTTGTGGGGTGTCAGTCCTCCAGAAACTCAGGTATCCCCAATGAGTGCATCCACTGCCTGTCAATTAGAGACTGTGTCTAGGGTGGAGGGGGGAGAAAAACAGAGCTAGAGAGACACAGACAAAGACAGACAGAGAAACAGAAATTGAGAGAAACTTTTGAGTAATAACAAATAAAAATGAAAACCTTATTCAGGATGCTTGGGGTTAAATGTCACCTCTCAAGATCAGTCACAGAGAGACAGGTGGGCATGGATGGCAGCCTCTGCTAAGTGTTCTCTAGTTCTTTTCACTAAGATGACTATTTTCACATAAAGGATTCAAGTCCTGTCTCTCTGTCTCTGTCTCTCAAAATCTTCCATAATCTGAACCTCAATCTGCTCCAAACCCTGTCACCTGTCTCCCCAACTCACAGCCTGGATTCCTGATTCAACAAGAGCCAAGTGACTTCTAGCCCTAGAGCTCTGGACCCTGTGAGCCCACTTCATGAAACGGCCTGCCCTGATTATTCTGGATTACCTTCCAGTGCTCTTTAAATAAACCCTATCATCGTTGCTTCTGGGTCCCATAAGCTGTCACCACTGGCTTTTCTGCACACTCAGAAGACTAGAACCTCACCCAGAAGCTCCCCTCTTGAAGGCTCATGCCATGCTGACGAATGAAGGGGTGAAAGAAGCCCATCCAAAGTCCCAGGTTCCAAATGGTGTGCATACTGGGAAAGTGGATTATAGTTGATGGTTTAGAATGAAGATCCTGATGGCCACCTGAAGCTTCATCTTCATGTGTTACCAGCACATGTCAGAGGGCTGGAATCAATGGTGAGGCATACTTATCTTCTGCCACTTTGTGCTAAAAGAAAGGCTGAAACCCCTAACTGCATTTCAGAAGAAAATTTTACTATCTCTCACTGCTCTGTTGCCTCTCCTTGGAGCTCTCCTGAATCTCTTGGGTCTTTGCACCTGTGCTGGACCTCTCTATTGCGTGCTGGCCTGAACCGTTCATGTTCTCATCGTCTTACCTCGCTCTTCCTCTCCCACATGCTTCTCTGAGTTCACCTTTGTTTAGCTTCTCTCTCTTTCCCACCCCTGTGCCCTCTGGGTGTGTTGGTGAGTTTTGTTGCTTGTGTGTGCTTGCACATGAGTGCATATATTTGTAGATAACAGAGTACATCTTCCTCAGATGCTATCAGATTCTTAATTGAGACAGGCTCTCTCATTGCTTACCCTTGGGCTCACCAAGTAGGCTGGACTCTGGCTGACAAGTCCCAGTGGTTCTTTTGCTTCAACTTCCCCAGTCAGCACTAGGATTACAAACATTCACCACAGCGACCCACTCTGGGGATCAAACGCAGGTCTTTATTCATGCATGGCAAGCACTTTGCTGACAGACATACCGCCCTAGGAACCTTTCTGCTTTCTATCCTAAGTAATATCAAATATCCGCATGCTGCGAAGTGACTGTAAGCAGACCCAATGCTCTACTCCATGACTATACTAGATGCACACAGCATTTTCTTTACTCTCAGAGAAGGGAAATGTACCAGGGAATGCAGAAGAGTCTTGTCAAGCACACCATCCTGTTTCTTTGTGGCTCTGATGCTCTAAGAAATTCATTTTTACAGTCTAGAACCCTCCCCTTCAGAGTGAACCATTCCCCTCCTCCACTCACCATGAACCTCCAACAGACAAAGGAAAACCACTCCTAATACATTATTGCTACCCTCGACTTTTCTCTCTCTCAATAAATCCATTTAAGAGTAAAGCGCTTGATGGACAGTTTAATAGAGCTCTCCTTAAACCTGGCCACATTAATGATTTCTGGCTGGCTAAATGTCAACTTCTGTAGCTCAATAGCTATTTTCCTTCCTTAACAATCAACGTTTCACTTGGGATTCTTTATTTGGTGGACAGGGTACCATGCTTTAATGGGTCATCCTGAGTTAGTAGACCTGAAATTTGAGCTGGACTCACTGTGTGACCTTGAGCAAATCATTTAACCTCTCTGGACCTTAATGGCTATAAAAATGGTGATCATAATGACCAGGTCTGGCCTACATGTTATGAGAGAGTATTTCATTGTGTCTCAGCTGTTTTTAAAGCTCTGTGCTCTGTTGAGAAGGAGCCAAGATTCATAAACACTTTAGCCTGGATTTGTTTTTCTTTCTAAATATGAAAATGAAAAATTTTAGGACTGCACATGTATAAGGACATGAGTTTGGTTCCTCAAGCTCAATAAAAAATTCAGGTATGGCAGTGAATAGCTATAACCCATTAGGGGAGCAGCAGGAGGTGAACCCCAGAATCATGCTAGCCAATCAGTCTAGCTGAATAGGTGAGTTTCATGTTCAATGGGAGACCTGATTTCAAAACGTAAGGTGATAGAAGAGAGACATCCCAATGCTAGTTGTTTGCCTTCACATGTATAATCATGGGTAAGATCACCAAATTCTCTCTCTCTCTCTCTCTCTCTCTCTCTCTCTTTCTCCTTTGCTTCATGATCTTAGTCATTATGTGAGATGGAGTGCACAACCTGAAAAGCTTATTTATTACAGTCTGTGTGTTTTACTAACCTGAAATATCTTCTACAAGACAGGGCTGTGAAGGGACTTCATGCTGTGGGAGCACATTCCACACCTTCAGACAACAGCCTTTAAGATACCAGCCCACTTGGGTGTGGTCTCTTATACTATAAACATAGATGTAAAACATGCTCGCTCTCTTGGTTCCAGCTCTCTGGCTGCTAGACTCTGTTCCTGTTCTCCATTCATGCAGAGGACTGTTATCATGAACAGTGATCTGTAAGCCTCCCCTAAATGAATAACCCTTTATTATTCATAATTCTGAACTAGTGTGAGATTATTTTGTGACTTCCACCATCAGTCTCAGATGTAAGCCCAGGGAGTGAAAATTCTGAGGGAACTCAGGGGAACAAAAGTGAGTAGATCTGACCTTCTCTCTGGTTCAGCCACTAATTCACCACACCTAGGTTCTCAGCAGTAAGTTGAAATGCCTGACTAAGTAGTCTCTGAGGATGTTTTGAGCAACAGTGAATGAACATAAAGAATAATAACAGAAGACAAAACCCTTGCTTTTAGCAACTTATAGTATCCTGAAGCCATGAATGACCAAAAGTAAGTCAAATAAAAGTTAGTGTCTTGTCCGAAAGCAGGTAGAGTGGGAGCCAAGATTGCAGGACCCATTCCCATCCAAAGTACATCACAGAAAGAGCAGCCTGAATCTTTTCTTTCCTTTAATCCTGAATGATGGTCATTGCTCTCAGATTAATGGCACAGGACAGGCTAAACCACTGAATATATGGTTTTGTTTATGCTTCGGTTATATGGACAGTTCATCTATCCAGAATGTCTCTTTCATGGCCCCAGTCAGGAAGTCAGAGTTTATGGGCAAATAGCTCAATGTTCTGACAAAAGGGACTCATGCTCAGTGACAGCTCTGGCTTGCTCTGTTATAGAAGCCAATTTATCGTATCCTTGTGAAACAAAATCCTGTTGTCTTTGATTCTCTCTTCCAAATCGTGTCTAATTTGATTCTTTATTAGAGTTGGGTTTTTTCCTCTACTTTTTTTTCTCTATTTATTTTGGTCTGATGTTTTATGAATAGCTCAGAACAGATAGAGAAATGAGTTAATGCAATCAGAGAGGCTTCTAAAACTCAGTGAGGCTGGATAGTACTTAGAGATGCAGTTTCATTCCACTTCGTCAGGCTCAGCCCGACACTGGTCACCTTCGCACTGCTGGCTATGGGAGAACCTCAGTCAGGGCTTTGAAATCCTTAGTGTGGTCTGACCTCAAATTGTATTCTCTTCCTGCTCTTTATGTACCCCCAACTCAACATCTCAGGCCATATGGAGCTTTTCCTTTGCTCCTTTAATTCTTTAAGAATTTTCTCTCTGCCAACAGTTTCTTGTCTATTGCCCACTGGCTAGAAGACAAGCTTAATTCACTTTTCCAGTCTCCAAGCCCCACAAATTAGTCTGACAATTATAACTCCTTTCTACATATTCATTAATCTCTCCAGAACATCTTCCCTGATGCCCCCAAGTCTGAGCAAGGGAACTCCTCTGAGTTCTATCAACATATTTGTAGCCTTCTCTGCTCCTTGATAACAATCAAATTACTGCACTCATTAGAATAGAAGCTCTCTAAGAAGAACAGTGTCCTGATGATCACTGCCTCAAACTCTGTAACTTATCAGTCAACAACCTTGAGAAACCACAAAGCTCTTCATGACTGTTTCTCTACCTATAAACTCACAGATGAGTAATTACACAAGACTTAGGAATGGACTGGATGCTACTGCACAAACACAGCTGAATGTAGAGCCTGACATGTGTCAAGTATGCAGTAAACGCTGGCTCATGACATGCCTTATCGCTGCTTTGTCAACTGTCATAACAGTGTGTGTTTGATAATTTTTAAGATAATTTTCATCCATCAAGTATTTCTGAGGAATAAAGATCTAAATTTATGCTGTAGTTGTCACTGTCTATCTTGGTATAAGTGGGACCACAGGAGTCAACTAGGTAGTGTGCATGTGTGTGCATGTGTGCGCATGTGTGCACATGTGTGCGTGTGTGTGTGTGTGTGAGAGAGAGAGAGAGAGAGGAAGAGAGAGAGAGAGAGAGGATTTATATATAATATATATTAGACTACTGTATACCTCATATGTAACAAATGTATTTATCAGCTTAACATAATATACATATTGTCTCCCTTGCATTTTCTATTCACAATATTAAAAGAGCAATAAAGCATAAAGAGACTTCCTCTTTCCGATCTAAATGAGACTGCCCTGTGCAAGTCCTGAAGATGAATGGAAGAACTTAAGCCCAGGAGGAAGTGCTGTCCTGAAATGCAGATGTGAAGTGTGTGTGATTCAGGAATAGATGACTCAGTGCTCAAGAAGCTCTTAACCTCTGAAGATCTTGAACTCTGGCTGACTGTCATAGTCCTCACAGGTCTCTCTACATTGTTCCCTTGGTTAAATGGCCTCAGGCAGCATCAAGGCACCCATTTTTAGAGACTCAGAGTCCTTTGTATTTCTCTGACTCTTAGGAAGAGATGCTGTGGCTCACCTATCTTCTTTATAACATCAAGTAGAGGAAACACAATGGGAGTGCAGTAACGTTGGCTGTCTTACTTGTTGCTTGAACCCAACTGAGATAGGTGAGTTGCTTAGATATGTGTTTGTAAAGTTGAGGCAAATGCGTGTCTTTGGCTTATCATGTGTTGCACTTGTATAAGAATACCCAGATCTACAATCAGGCGGGAAGACTCAAACAAGGACTTCATTTCCTGCATGACTATGACTACAGTCACAGAGCTCAGTGCCCTCTCCTCCATGTTCCTCAACGTCCTGTGTGGAGAACAACTCTAGCCTCACTCTGTTCAAGCAAATACTGAAAGCTGCCTGTCTCCAGACACTGACTAAAGCTCTTAACTTGTGGAGATTTGAACTGACATGAATAAGGTTTGTCTAACAGACAAATGGAGCCCTAAGATGCTGCGGTCTCACGTGCCTTCCAAACTCCTGTCCTGCAGGCCTTAAGATTCCCAGACCCCCTTCTTCTTTGATGTCAGACTTTGTGTCTCTTTATAGCCTTAGATACCAAGTCACTTACCTAAAAAGTCCCAGCTTTCCACACTTACCACTAACCTGAAAATGACTTCTGCTTAACTCTCTGTATAATATTAGATACCTGGGGTGGGGGACCTAGAAGCCCCCCAGATGACTTCATCTGAGTCCAAAGGGTATGACTATGGCAGGAGCTGGACTTCCACACCTGAATCTCCCAGGAGAGATTTAGAAAAGCCAGGTATACTATCCCAGCCCTCACTCTCACAACTTCAGGTTTCAGGACTTTGCTAAGATCCAGGTTAGATGTCTCTATTTTTAAATATCCCCCGTGCTTCCAAAGCGCAATGAGAATCCTGAAGTTGGATTTCAGAGTCAGATATCCCTGAACTCAGCATCATTTCTTTTGCTATCAGTTCTATGACCTTGAGAAAAAAATATGTGACCTCTAAGAACAGTCACCTATGGGTTATATTAAATGCTTCACTCATCAAGATGTTTGAGAAAGTAGACAGCACGAAGCTGGAATAAAACAACAGAACAAGTAAATCCCACTACCCAACACTCTCAGAGATACTGTTAATTCATTGTGCTGATAAAGGAAACTGAGCAAGTCAAAAATAGTATACTTGTGAGCTGGGATTCTTCTGTTCCTATTATTATTAGGTTTGGTGTTTTCATAGTGTTCCCTGGAAAGGAAAAAAATAGAACAGATTTCCTAGGTGAACTGAAAGGGAGATAGGGGATAGGAGGGGTCAGGTGTGAGGTCAAGGGGAGGAAAAGAGTACAGGGAGAGATGACTGGAATTCGGGGCTATCTGAGGGGTGAAGTAGAGAGTTAGTGCAATGGAAACTCTCTAGAATCTTCGAGGACAATTGTAGAAGGAACGGCGGGCCACTTCCCACTGCCCACTCGACTATCTTTAAACCCAAAATAATTACATGGAAACTGTATTCTTTTAAACACTGTCTGCCCCATTTCTTATTGGCTAGCTCGTACATATTGATTCAACCCATTTCTAATAATCTGTATATCACCACGAGGTCATGGCTTACCGGGAGAGATTCAACATGTCTGACCTGGCGGCTGGCTGCATGGCATCTGCCTCACTTCCCTTCTTCCCAGCATTCTGTTCTGTCTACTCTGCCTATCTAAGCTGCTGTCCTGTTAAAGGCCAAGGCAGTCTCTTTATTAACCAATGAAAGTAACACACAGAAAGACACACCTACATTAGGCAATCCTAATGAAGACTCCTAGTAATGGAGGATATACAGCCTGTACTGACCATCTTCTGTAATCAGGCAATGCCTCCAATGAAGACAATGGAACACCAACCCAGTCATAAAACCTTTGACCTGCACCAGGGTAAAAGTGGCACAGAACTTGTGGGGGTGGCCAACCAAAGACTGTTCCAACTTGAAACCCATACCACAAAAGGAAGTGTGTACCTGATACTACATGGAGGGTCAGAAACAAAATGTTGGATAACCCAGAGACCTAGGATAGCACCAAACACAGCCTAAAATGAAGAAAGAAAGAAAGAAAGAAAGAAAGAAAGAAAGAAAAAAAGAAAGAAAGGAAGGAAGGAAGGAAGGAAGGAAGGAAAAGGAGTCAATTAAATAGTTCCTAATAATATACCACTATACTTCTAGGCCAAAGCCTAGCATAATCATCATCAGAGAGGCTCAACCAGCTACTTGTAGGAGCAGAAGCAGAGACCCACAGTCAAACATTTGGTAGAACTTAGAGAATCTTGAAGAGGGGGAGGAAGGATTGTAGAAGTCAGAGAGATCAAGAATATTACAAGAACACAGCCCAACGAATCAACGCTGGAAACTTGGCTCACAGGGACTCAGAGACTGGAGTGAAAATCAGGAAGTCTTTATGGGTCTGACCTAGGTCCTCTGCATATATGTTATGGTTGTGTAGCTTGATATTCTTTTGAGATTCTCAACAGTTGGATCAGGGACTATCTCTGACTCTTTTGCTTACTTTGGGTGCCCTTTTCTTTCTAGTGGGTTGCCTCACCCAGCATTGATATGAGGGTATGTGCATATTATATTACATGATATTACAACTTGCTATGCTATGCTTGGCTGGTATCCCTGAGAGGCTTGTTCTTTTTTGAAGGTAAATGGAGGGTGGGTAGATCTAAAGGAGAGAGGAAGAGGAGGAGGGAAACTGCAGTAAATATATGAGAAAAAATAAATAAATAAAAATTTTAAAAAAAGAATAGAAGAAACAGGAGTTTCAGGTGTCAACCCCACCTTCACTCCTCAATACCTTTGGTAATTTTAAATTGCTAAGCCTTAGTTTCCCCAGGTAGGCAGTTGAACTTATGCCACACAGCCCTGATGGTGTCAGTTTGCAACAGAAGAGACTAGATACATCATGCATTCAGCACAGACCTTGAGTCCTAAGTAGAACTAAAAAATGTACATGGTAACTAAAGTATGTAATGCCCACATTCTTGTCCGCCTGCTTTTTATATTTTCTGCAAAATCAAACCAGCACGCTTCTGTGAACTCTGGCCATGAGTACTTGGGGACGAGACCAGAATTTCAAGGACCTTCAGTCCTCCTCCTGGAGCCAACTTAACAGATTTTTGTTTTTAAACTATAGGGATTTAGGGCCTAATCCACAGGAAATGGGTTTGGCAAAGCACCCTAGGAACTAGCACAAATTCTAATCCAAACCCTGCCCAGGCTTTGGTCACTGATGCAGAATTAATTTAACAGTCGTCTCTAGCTGGGGTAACTTCAGAGAAAGGGTGGTCAGCTCCAAAGCAGGGGACAGAGGAGATGAATACATTAGACAAAAGCACTGAGATCCAGAAAGATCTGTACACATGAGAGGTGAGTCAAGTCCAATGGGTAATTTAATTAGCAGGCATACAGTAAGTGTTAGTGTGGAAGAGTGGAAGCCTCTTTCTGAGTGGAGAAATTACAGCATTACCTACTCCATGCTCAATTGGCTAATGAATATCAGGTCTACTATCCCATTCACTGTCCGGTTGTGGTTGAGAAGAGATAAGAACCCTGGAGCCAGCCTGCTTCCAACATTTGCCAACCAAATTATTTACCTCTCTACACCTCTGTGTCTCTGTCTGAAAGCAGGGGTAAAACAGAGTACATCTGTTGCTGAGGTAATTAAGTGGGATAATGCATGGATTGGTTCCTGTGAATGCAAAGAAATCTAAAGAAACCTTTGTATTGTCTTTAAGCAAGCCAGAGTCCAGCAGTAGAGTCTGACACGTGAACCTCAAAGTGATGTTCACTTATCTGAGACTTTACCCGAGATGTTCTATACTGGGGACCAGCAGAATGTAGCCAACTAGGAAAATCAATACATTTTACATGTTTTGTAAATAAAGCTTTATTGGAACACCAACTCACATATGCATTTACATTTTGTCTGTATCATAACATCATTGTAATATAATGGTATTGTCATATCTGAGATAAAATGGCACTTTAGTCAAGCTGGCTTCAGGAACTAAATGTCAATTATAGCAATTCTGAAATCAACATATCTTTTTATCTCATTGTTCCAATGTCAACACTGAGACCCAAAGAAGAGGGACTTCTTGTCAAAGACAAACTGCACATGATTATATAACCAAGGATTCCCTAGTCCCTGTCACCACACGGGAGACGGTGACATATTTGGACAGCAGGGAGTGCTGTGTCAGCTCACCTACTGCACAGGAGCCCTGAGAATCTGCAGTCAATTGATGAAGGTCTCTTGTTTCCCTCGGACTGATTGGGTTCAATCACATTATCTATCTTGTTCAATGGCACCCAAACCCCATTGCTACAGGGTCACCCTGCCATTTAGGATGAGCAATGCTAGCTGGAGGCCTGCCAATGTACCTGTGGTATTTTGATAACTTCACATATTGCAACTTCTCCTATTAAATATACAACTTACATTTGGGGCAGAGTTTAACTCACTCTAATCAACTGTAAAATGAACCACAGGCTTGCTGCCCCCCTCTGCAGACCTGTGTCTGCATCTTTCTCCTCACTAATGGTCATGGAGTCCACTGTTTCCCAAGATGGGTTATTAATGAGGGCTGGAATTACGGATTTCAATTAAGTGTGTTACTACTGGTCTTGAAATGCAATGGGATCCACTCTGGGGAGATATAAATGCTGAGATAAAATACAATCCTCCATCCCCACCCCCTTTCTTCCTCAGGTACTGCGCTCCGAGTTCTATCTCTGTCTATACATCAGCTGTAATATACTGCAGGGCAACCAGATTAGGGGTCAAATTCTAGTCCTGGTATCACCATCTCAAGCCTAGACAGACATAGGCTTCCTCAATTGCAATTTGATGGCAGAAGACTTTTTTTAAAAGTGCCAGTTCCTGCAAAGACAGGTATAGATGAATATACTTCTACCAGATACCCTGTGTCTTCAAGAATTGTTTCGACAATTGCTACTACTTAGTAGGCACTGATTGAGCAACTGCTATGTGGAAGGTGGTCTCAAGGAAATATTTGAGCTCTGTAATAACCCAATTAATGCAACTTCTGACTCTGCTCTATCCAAACCTCAGGGCTTTGGTCAATTAGCCGCCCTTTAGTGTAGGCTTCTACAGCTCCTATTCTGACACTAAACATGCCCTTCTGGATGGTGTGCCTTGCTATTCCAGGCTGTTCCACCTCAGGCAGCAGGGAAGAGAATTTACAATTTTTGCTTTCTCTTAACTGTGATCAATTTTCCAGATTATTGTTTACTTCTCAAAATCTGCACTCCCTGCTATCATAAACAACCTATAAAACAGACACTGTCATGACTGTTGTTACCCATCTAAAACTTTTATTGAGCACATATCATGATCTCAGCTTTACCTTGGGTGTTTAGGAAAAACATTTCCTCCATGGCGCTATTACTTACACTTCTTCTCAATACTTAAAGCTTTAGTTTTAACACAGATAACACAAGTTGAAACCATTCTCTATGATATTAAGAAAATATAGTGTCTCATTCAGAGAAGGGTTGCAGAGAAGCAAGCTGAATAATACAAGAGAACAATCTGGAAGGAGAACTAGAGTAATTACCCAAAAAGGAGGACTCCTGAACCAGGCTGGTACCTAGGAGGTCAAAGGGACATGTTGATGGGCTATTTTGCAAGTACACACAGGAAAGCTTTGGACTGTGTTGTCCTCTGCCATGGGAGGAAAGTTGGAGTTTTTCTGCTATACTGCATGACCTTGAACAAACTCTTCCTAAGCTGGGTTTCATCTTTCATTCTTCCTACTTTGTGGGAGGAAAGGAAAAGGGAGAGGAGGAAAAGGAAGAAGTTCTACAAAGAGAGGAGATAAAATGAACATCCCTGGAGCTCATTGTAAGAGAAACACAAGATAAAGAATAGAAAATGTTTCAAAAGTTCTCAGATAATGAGCACAGGGAAAATCAATGGACCAACACAAACACACACACACACACACACACACACACACACACACACACACACACACTAGTGGCTTTATTCTCTCTTCCTTAGAATACATGACCCACGCAGAGAATATCTTAGTTCTGGCCTCTGGTTACAGTGCCAGCTCCAGCTGTCTCATGTTGGGCTTAGTAGAATCCCAACTCCCAGACTCGGCCTACTTTGTATTCCAGACATGCCACAGAAGTAAACCAGACAGATTTCCTATTAACTCAAGACTGCTCTGTAGCCTTCCCATTCTAGACAAGCTTTCTTGGCCTCAGCACTTTCCCAAGGAAGAGTGAGGAAAAGCAGATGAGGAGACGGCCAGAGAAAGATGCAGATCAATTGTCTTACACTGAAGATGCACAGCCAAAACCAAAAGCCCCAGAAATGAGAAGCAACATGATGACTCTCCTGGACTGAATGCTGAGCTAACCTCTGTGTGCCATGGAGCCTACAAATTATGATTCTTATGTGTGGAATTTTCTTTTCTTAGGTGAAAGCGTTATCCATTTTTTTTCCTGTCTTAACAGTCTCAACTCACATGTACATATGGTTTAAATATTTGTTAGGTCCATCTATATCTGTTCTCATAAGAAAATATCCACACAAACATGGAGTAAGGGTGATAGATGTTCATGCTAATCTCATTCAAAGATGAGAAAGCTTGGTCTTAGGATGGAATCATCTCCACCATCAGCTGAAGAGTAGGGTCATAAGACACTTCAGATACTTATCCCCTCTCTGTATGTACAGAAATTGCTTCGAGACTATTATGTACTAAAAATAAAACCCTTTATTAAATTTCAAATTCTAATTTTTTATCACTGAAAGTCAAAGCTATTAGCCACTGTTTTCGCTTCCTCTCCCATTCTCTCTCTTCCCTTTCTTTTCTCTCCCTTCTCCTTCCCTTCCCCATCTTCTCTTTTTCTTCCCTTCTCTTCCCTTCCCTTCCCTTCCCTTCCCTTCCCTTCCCCTTCCCCTTCCCTTCCCTTCCCTTCCCTTCCCTTCCCCTTCCCCTTCCTTTCTCATATACTGCTTCTCGACACACTGCTTATTACTATGTGTTCTGTTTCCTCAGAAATGAAGCCTTTCCTCCTGGAGGGGGGGGGGGCTCATAAGAAGCTAGGAAACATGAATGCCTTAGGAAGTTCAAGATTAGTTGCAAGATTCACATTGCTTTAGTCAATTTAAGCAGTGAAGAGCTGTTGGAGACTCTCTGGTAGAGCGATTTATGGGCTAGGCAGGGGTTCCAGAGTTGCAGCTCTTGTGAGTCACCACCCTTGCTAAAGTGGGCTTTTTCAGTGGCTCTTTAAAAGAGAAAAGATAGAGGCAGGGGAGGTAGGGTGATGCGATGTGAAAAAGATTCCATCTGCTCTTGTTAGCTATGGAGCTGGAAGACGGCGTATGAGATGAAGGATGTGGATGAGCTCTGTGAGCTGAAAGGGGCCAAGAAACAGGTCTTCCAAATGCAGTATTATTAAAAAGTCTATTTCAGTTCCATGAAACCCTTTAAGATTTCTGACCTTTCAAACTATAAAGTAATAATTGTATGATAAACATTAAAAAGGTATTTGTTACAGCAGACACAGAAAACTAATACAAAGATGAAATCCCATCGTAATGGAGAAGTGCAAAATCAGAAAGAAAATCAGGAAGCATTTAAATGGTCTCTGATGGTAGCCTTAATATCTCAAAACCCATGGGCAATGAGAAGTCGCTGAAGAATTGCTGAGAAAGAGATGTGGTCAGATTTCCATCACAGAGTTCACCAACAGGTGCAGAATATGAACTGGAAGGATGAGACCGGAAAAAGAGAAACTCCGGAAGGCAGCTATGCTTGTTACTATACCACGACTACGGGTGCTGGAGACAGGGAGACTCTGGAATGTCCAGTGGTTTTGATGAGATAAACTGGGATGAGACCTAAGGAGCATTAATCTTCTGAGCTCTGATGACCCATGGGACCTCTGCACCAGAGCTTAGATAGCTGGTGCTATATGCACTGCCTCATTCCTCGGCTAAAATCTTTCCCAAGGCAGCCTGTGGAGCGCAAAACTTAGCTACAGCAGCTGGGTTTGAAATCTGCTCTGCCATTTACAGGTTGAGCATCCTTAATCCCAGAATCCGAAAGGTTTCAAATTCTTTAAGTTATTGAGAGCTGACTTTTTCACACAGAGAAAATTCCATAGCATAAAACTTTCATGCACACATTACTGAAAAATCCTTCCTAAGATTACCTTTGGGATATGTGCTTAAGAAATAAATAAATTTCTTGTTTGGGTTTGGTTCCTATCCCCAAGATAGCACATTTTTTATATGCCAACATTATCACTTCTGAAAGAGTCCATAGTTGAAAGACTTCAGACACCCAGACAAGAGATAGCCAAATTGTGCTAATGCTGGAGCCAAAACCAAGCCTACTATCATTCCGTGTTTTGGTTTTCTATTCAGGAAGTGGTGTGGTGCTGACACCTGGAATGTGGAGAAGGGAGAGCTGCAGCCCAGCTGCACAGCAAGTTCAGGGTCAGCACAAGCTACACCAAAGATTCTGTCTCAAGTCACCATGCTGTGCTTCCAAAGATCCCTCTCTGCTTTGCGCTGTTCTTTCCACGTTTTTTCCTGTGTGCTCTAGCCATCCTGCAATGAAGTCTTTTTTCCACACTTTCCAGACTCTCCCACCTTTATTTCAGGTGAAACTCTTGCAAGTCACAGGCTTGGCTGGCAAAGCCTTCTGAAGCTCTGCAGTCTTTCCTGGGGGCAGTGTGGTTCACAAGCCTGACCGCCCTCTAGAGGTCACCAGAGTCAGCACACAGAGGGTGAAGAAACCCCGTGGTTTCCAAAAAAATAAAAATAAATGAAAGGGATATGAAAAGACTGGATTCTGGCACTGTGGATGGGATCAAAACAGTACTTGAGAATCTTAGAGAGTCAGGGTTACACATCTACAGTCTTTGGATTCTAACAGGACTTGGACAGAATTATAGAGTACTAAATGCACTGTGTTATAGGTTGGTGGGTCCGAGAATCACAGTTTTGAACCTTCAGAAACATAAAAGGAGATGTTCTTAGTGTCTTTCCTCCTTATACCATGGACCAGTCTTTGGCCTCTCCAGGTTGTACATTCAGCTCATGATCACCTAAATATAAGCTCTTCCTCATCTGCTTGCCTAGAATTCCTCTTCTAACCAGTCACCCCGAAAAGTCTCAAGTGAGGTTCTACTGCCAGACTGAGGCCCCCTGAAATCAAGACCTGTGACCTTCATTTCATTGTCCAGCCCAGAGATGCACTGGCTATGGGTGGGGTTCATAAGAAGCCAGATGCTGTGGCTTTCAACAGGAGAAGTCTGGTTCAACCCTTGCTTCACCACTGGCTGGCTGTGTTGTTGCATAAGGACTTGGTTTCTCTGGGGCTTAGATTCTTCATCAATAAAATGTAGGTAATGACAGTACACACTTCACAGGGCCATCGTGAGAACAAAATAATATGATCTGTAGAAGACACTTAGAAGAATATCTGCTGTGTGGTAGGTGCTAAATAAAATGCAAATGACTGAGTTTAATCATAATTATGTTAACTTGGGGTTAAACTTCATAGGTAACACAGCAACAAGGAAGACACAGTGCAAAAATGCTGAGAACAACAGTGAAGGAAGTTAATGAGCAGAGAAGAAAAACACTCAAATACTTCACACTTGAGTGTGGTAGGTCCATGCTAAGTGGCTTGTATATGGCTCAAGGCTATGCAGCACACTTCTGTGCCCTCTGCCAGGTGCTCAGTACCATCCTCCGGTGTAACCTATACAGACGCTTTTTCTGTTTATTTTCCCTGTCACTTTTTGCTTTTCTGTACAACTTTCTCCCTTCATTCATCTCTGAGGGCTAAAGAATTAACTCTCATTAACATGAAAGAAGCTAATGTCCAACAATTAGCGAAGGCAAGGATGAACAAAGTGTTCAGTTCCTGTGCTGATTCCCATTACTTTTGACTGCTTGGAGCTCTAATTTGAGAAAATAGCAGAATTCCGATTTGAGAAGGTATCTGAGGACACATTTGGTGTTCTTGCACCCAAGAGCTGAGATAGATTAGTGATGTCTACATTGAAATTAGAAGGTTGCAGTACATGTGCCTTTTATCTTTCAGAGCTCTTTCTGAAATAGTAAGGCAAACAGGGTTTTACCAGTTAGTGACAGGGGTATTAATTACATACACTAAGTGCCTTTAACTTACATGACAGCACTATGAGGTTTATTTCTACTATGGAGAAACTGAGGGCATGAAAGGTCACTGAAGAACTCACAGGTTATATAAAGTGTTTCCATTTGACAGAATACCTTGAAATGCCTTACTAGAAGTAGAGGAGAATTTAAGGCATCCTGACCAGCTGATGGAAGGAGTTTCTAATATTGAGAGTGTTCCTAATACCCCATAAAACATAAGGCACACAATACTATCTACGCCCCTTTACCCAACTTTGTTTAGAAAAGATAATAGGTTGGGATGCAGAGATAGCTTCTTCAGAAAAGTATTTTCTATGTAAGCAGGAGACAGTGGTTTGTAATCTTGCTGCTTGGGAGTCAGAGCTATGTAAATCCTTAGGGCTCTCTGACCAGCCAGTGTAAACTAATCAGTAAGTTCAAGACCAGTGAGAGAGCCTGCCAAAACAAACTAACAAACAAGGTAAGCAAGGTGGACAACTGCTAAGGAACAACACCCAAGGTTATCCTCTGGCCTCCATATGCACACACACACACACACACACACACACACACACCACTCATGAGTACCCACACACATATTCACACCCACTTACACAATAACACACATGAGCCAAAGTAAAAGGCAACAGAGAAAAGAGTGTGAAAATGAAATCATGTTTTAAATGTAGGAAGATGGATTTTACCTGAAGAAATTCATGCAAAACTGGTCATCCATGTGATGACTAATCATGTCAACTTGGACTGAGAGATTTCTATAAGGTAAGAAAAGTTCATTTCACTGTTTCCAAAGAAGATTGTAGAATAGAGGCTCTGATTGAATAATCAGTGGTATAATTCAATGCTGGGTTTGAAATCTAAATGGATTTTTGGAATATGGTTGAAATGTGAAAGGTCAAGGAAGTGGGTCATTAAATTCATGACTTTGAAGAGTCTGTCTTAACCTGAGTCCTTCCCTGTTCCCCACTTTTCTTCTGTCTGTCAGGAAGTGAGCTTTCTCCCATCATACGCATCCACCACCATGATGTTCTGTATTACTTCCAACCCCAAGCAATGGGTCCAGCCAACCTTAGGCTGAACTCTCGAGAACCATGAGGCAAAAGAAGTCTTTACTCCTTTAAATTGCATCTCTGGGGTATCCTCAGATTATGTCAAATCAGGCAAGGCCCAGAATTCATATCTTAATTGGAATTCTGAATGAGGTTCAGAGCTAAGACCTCTGCCAGGCAACTGGACCTCTTTCCAGATCAAATACCAGAGCATTCACAAATGAGCCAAATGTACAGAAAAGAGGCAAGCCAGCATAAAGACATTGTTTTCACAGGCAGAAAACATGAATCTCAGCCTTCTTCTAGTGGGAACATAATGCCTTCCTTTTTCTGAGTTTTGATAGTAACATCTAAACCATAAAGAGATTGGAAAGGTGTGTGAATCTTGTACAGATGACTCAACCACAAAAGAAAAAACTGGAGGTCAATAAAATGGCTCATGGAAAAGAGTTCTTGCTTACAAGTCTGACAACCTGAAATAATCTCCAAGACCCACAGGTGGAAGAGAGAATCAAGCCCTTCAAGTTGACCTATACACACATACCATGACATAAGTATACATATACACAAAAAATAAATTCGTAAATGGTGTAGGAGGTCCTTCTGTTTGTGTGTTGCTTTCATTGGTTAATTAATAAAGAAACTGCTTTGACCTGATAGGGCAGAACTTAGGTAGGTGGAGAAGACAGAACTGAATTCTGGGAAGAAGAAAGCAGAGTCAGAGAGATAGCTGCCATGAAGCTGCCAGAGACAGACATGCCGAATCTTTCCCAGAAGGCCATTGCCACGTGGTAATTCACAGATTAATAGAAATGGGTTAAATCAAGATGTGAGAGTTAGTCAATAAGAAGTCAGAGCTAATGGGCCAAGCAGTAATTTAATGAATACAGTTTCTGTGTGGTTATTTCAGGTGTAAGCTAGCTGGATGGCCAGGACAAACAAGGGACCCTCTCCTTATAACAAATAAGTGTATTTTTTTTAAATCTCAGACATTCCCAGAGCAGTGAGGGTTAATATGTAGGTGGTAATCACGGCTGCCTGTGGAAGGATAAACAGACTGCAGATATGGGAGGGGCTAATGAAGAGTGGTGACACACCTCTCTTAACTCTGGAGTGGCTCACCTGGTACATAGGTGAGGGGTAAGGATGGAGTTATCTACACCTAAATCCTGGTTTCATTTCACATATAGACAAAGTGGTTTTGTAAAATGGTAGCAGACGCTGACTTTCCAGGAGGCCTGTACCATGTTAATCAAAGAAGGGTTATTCTTATTTTGTTCAGATTTCTTCTATTTCAGAAAAACCACAATTCATTGTTTCTGTACTTGAGTAGCCAATTCTGTGACCTCATTTCTGTTTCCATCAAACAGTCATCCATCTGCTGTGATGTCGGCTGTGATGTCTGCCAGTCTCGACACATCCACCCCTTCACATAGCAACACACATTCTACTTTATTATGAATTACTTTTCTTTTTATTTTTCATTTATTTTGCAGTTTAGTCCATTATATGGATCTTTCAGATGAGATGTCTAGGTAGGTGATACAATTTATGGATCCCATTTCAGGATAATAAAGAAAACATCACAGAATATTAGCCTGGAAAGATCAGAACCATTGAATCAGAAGATCCTTGGACTCTTTCCAGCCCAGACAAAATCAGGGACTTTATGCAAAAAGATTTGCATCCAAATCAGATGCCTAGCATTTCAGGTCGAGAATCAGAATAAATGTTCTTGCTTCCTACAAATTTTTCCTGTCTACTAAATATTTCTCAGCAATTCCAGAAACATTCCTAGTGATGAAATTGCCTGGAACTGAGTTTGGGCACATTTGGAATCACTCAAGAAAGCAGCAACATCAATGGATTGAGGTAGAGCATTTTAAAATTTATGGTGTAATTGATTTCTTTATTAGCCATTCAGGCCTTATTATTTATTAATCCAGCTGTCAAGGCTAATTTAAAGTACTTTTCAATAAGGCAGTTTGACAATACCTTTGTTTACCAGACTGACAGGCCAGGTGAAGAAAGATATGACTTAGCAGTTGCTCACCCTTAGCAGAAACTTTTAGAAAGGAACTTTCCAATGGCCGTGGTCCTCAGTGGGGAAGGTAGACAGCTGCTTATAATACTCCATAGGGACACAGTCATCCCCAGGATTTCATTTTAATGTGAACTGAGTCCTGGAGAAAATACACCTTCAAGAGTCCTGGGGCCTTTCCCTTCCTCCTTGTGCCTCTGACTGGGCCATAAAGGTCAACTGCTCCCCAACCCATAGCTAGTCTCTTGACTGACTCCCTTGTTTTCACTTCTGTATCTGTCTTATTCATCTCAAGCGATAAGCCTAAACTGGAGTGCTGACCATGCTGTACCATTAAAGAAAGCCCTGAATGGTTCCCACAGAGTCAAAACCAAAGCCGTTCATGTCCTGAACCTGTCTACTACCTTACACTCATCTCCCATCACTTTTCCCATTTCTTTTTTCTGCCGCCTTCTACTTCATGCACCGTTGCTGTCACTCAGCATGCTGTTGTCAGATTGCTATCCCCCACTACTACTATTGTACCCTCCCTTCTTCCCAAAGCCTGTTCACCACCATTTCTTCTCAAACAATCTTCTTCCAAGCCACTGGCAGTTCTCTGACCTTGATTTCAGTTATGTAAGTCCACATCCTTTGAGTCAATAACCTGCTCCTGCTTAACAAGGGTGGAGTTGGACCAGGCAGGATGCTAAGGCTGCATGCATAGCATAGCACTAGACAGAACTCACAGCAGTACCACTCAACCCACAGTTTACACGATGATCCCTTTCCAGTCACCTTCACAGACTGCCTAGTACGGATTTGAAGGAAGGCAAAGGAGGTCAAGGAAACCATTGTGTTATATACAAGCTGCCGAATCTCTACTTCACTGTTTTATTTTCTTTTAACAGCAACCCTGTGTAGTATTTTTTAAATCCTTCTTCATCCTTTGCGAACAAACTGGAGTTCAAGGATATGAAAAAGCTTGCCAGTGTTTACCCAACTCATCTGTGATGAGTTCAGAATTCAAACACAGGACTGAATCCAATGCCTCGGCGCCATCTCTCCACTCAAATGCTCTCTCCAGCCCAGAGTTCAAACTTGTTGAGTAAATCCATGATCAGTACAAAGTCAAATACTCTTATTGTGCTTCCTCGAGTACATACCACAGCATCAGGGTTGATACTACTGATACTGCAAGACCAAATCTGCATTAGTAGATAGTAGGTCTAAGGCACACAGAACACATCAGACCCACAAAATCCTCAATCTGTCTTGTACTAGGTATCCATAGGTCCTACGAACACTCAGTAAATATGTATGCAACAGTGGACATGATCCCCTCATGACTTCCCTGATGATGCTGAAATTGGCACTAACCAATGAACAGAATACTGGTCTGACCCAAATCCATATTCCTCATCTTCAGTGAAACAAATGTGATCTTGGACATATCTTTCATGAAAGAAAGTAGTTCACAAAAGCAAATTGACCTCCAAGTGCCATAATAGAACCCACAACTATCCTTACATCAAAGGCAGTATCTTTCCCCACTCTGGGACCACTTGGCAGGAATGATACTGTGGGGACAGGAGAATCCAGGGCCAGAACTTTGTGGAATCTATATACAAAGAGAGAAGAGGCTCGTCACTGCTAGTCTACTTCCATTTATAAAAAGGAACTGTAAAAAAATATAAATAAGCCTGTTTTAAAATAGGGAACACAATTTAGATCATGTGGGCTTGAAATGCGCTGCTCAGTTTCACACCTCTCTCATCCCAGACTTGAGGTGGGAACAAAACATGTAAGTGGAACAGTTACCTAATGAGCACTCCCAACCCAAGCCCAGCTTCCCACCAGTTTTGTACATTTGAGCATAGACATTAACAACAAAAGATGAAGAAGAGGGTGTCATTAGAAGATATAGGGAAAAGAAGGGTTGGGAACATGCCTCTAGCAGCTCAGAGGGGGTATGTGACATCCCTAGTGGCATTTAGGCTGGTTAGTTGTAACATTTCCATAGTTTAGCTGCAATGTAGATAAGCACCTTCTGAAGCTTTGGGGAAGTTATTCAAGGATCAAGAACAAGCTTCGACCACCCTTTCTTCCCTCCAATCATGGGAGGAGGTGTCCATCGACCTAAAGTGTCTAAAGTGCTGGGCCCTAATGCCCTCCCTCAGAAAGATGGGCCTCAGTATGTTTAAGGTAGGCTCTATGTAGGGGCTTGTCTTCCATTTAGTCTACTTCCTGATTAATAGACTTATGAGCAACAAGAATCGCAAAGCGAGTCATATCTACTCATCTCCTCACTAGTCTCAGCTTCAATGTGGCAGCCTGGTCACGGTTAATACTCCCAGTCATTATATTAGTACTTCTAAACAACCTGTCTTCTGATGATGAAGGTAGGATTTGGCCACCAACTTTGAGGTTGTGAAGTTTTGCAGAGCACAATGCTCTAAGGCACTGTGGGAGAAGGGGCTCATTCAAGCTTCCCATTCCAATCACTCTGTGCTGTCAGCTCTACATCATCTTTATACTGGGTTGTGGGGGTAGGGAGACACCCTTCACTTTGCAAAATGTCAAAATCACTTCATATTTACCTATTGATCTTTGTGAAAACATCTCTCAGGATTCCAAAACAAAAGGAAGTGAAGTTCAAATCCTTGACTTACTCTAGGCTGTCAGGCTGAGAATGAGTGTGATGATGTATGACTTCTGGCCACAAGGTCTTGGGTAGCAATCAACTAATAACAGGTGACACCGAAGAGACCCATGATCTATATCTGAATGCATAGCACCTTTGGCCCCCTTCTTCTCAAAGACCTCGAGAGTTTTTGCTAGTTGATTCCATCAGCAGTTCCTGTAGAATGTTCAGATGCCTAAACTGAGAAATAAGGCAGAAGCTGAGTACATCATTTGCGAAGGCCACAATAACAAAATACCACAGACAATGACCTAAGCAACAGAAATACTACCTCCTGGGCTTGCTCATCCATAGCTGCCTTTCCCTATGATCTCATACAGTCTAAAAGGGCACCCATCATATAGGATTAAACAAACCTACTGGAGTGTTGTTACTTCACTAAAGGTTCTGCTTCTAAGGGCATTCATACTAGAGGTCTGGGACTTCAAGATGTACCTTTGTGAGGAGGAGAAAGACCCACTACAGCCCATACCCCTGAGAAATTCTAGACCCAGTTCTAATGCAAGGATAAAGAAAATAATGCCCAAAATAAGAACTCTTTTTCTCACTAAGACTTACATATGTCCACCCACACACCTTTGAGCTCCTTTCCTCAAGCTCTGCAATCTTAAGCAGAGTCATTTCATCTGGAAACAAGACTACGTACATCGGTTCCCTCAACTCTACTTCCTCAGTCCAGCTTCTCTCTGATTTGACATCTCAACCCTCAAATTATAGCCCAAACAGTCCTCCTCAGCGACAACCTCCTAGAAAAAGCATTAACAAAGTACCTCTCCCAGGTTCTTATTCAAAGAGCACCTTACATTTCTCCCTGTACCACCACCCATCGCTCCTGTAGTCCTGCTGGAGAGAGAGCGCTGTTTATGTAAGAACGACTCAGTCTCTGATATGAGGACCAAAGCTTTTGTCAACAGAAGTGAAAATCTGCTGCAGAAATGAGCACCCCAAAGATGCAGTGTTTGAAGAGAACTGCTCTAGTCTCCTTCAAGCTCATAGTGGATAGGTTGATGAAAGTTCCATCCTAATGTCTGTGCTTATCATCATACTCCAAGGGGACTGTTATTCTTGTAACAAGACAACCTGTCAAGACTAAGTTTAAGGGAGGAAGATTCTATTCTGGCTTGAAGCACAATGGTACCATTTCATCATGGGAGAGAATCATATGAATAAGAAGTCACTGTCACATTGTGTCCACAGCCAAGAAGTAGAGTGAATAGGAAAGGGGCCAAGCCACAGTGACCCACATCCTCCAGCAAGGATCTACCTCCTAAGTGATACAATACTTTCCTAAATAGCACCACCATCAGCTTGGGACCAAGTTCAAACACATGAAGGGACATTTCACATTCATGCCACAGCATACCTCGGAGATGCTGAAGAGCTAGCCTAGTGTCATACAGCCAGAAGGTGTGAGAGCCAAGGAAAAAGTTTTGTCTAATCCTCCCTCCTGCCACTGCAGTGCCTTCTGCTAGACAGAGAAGGTTAAGGGCATCATCTTTGCCTCTCTGCAATTCTTTACAGCATTAAAATTCCATTTCCTTTTAAGTGTATCTTTGCAAAGGCCATTAAAAGGTCATCTAGCATCTAATCTCCTTTCTTAACTTGGGAACTAAGTGAGTCCTCTGCTGCTCTCTGAGCTGTAAAACAAAGATAATACCTGCCAGGAACTTTAAAGAGATGTTTGACTCCCTGTCTGGCACACAGTAGGGGCTCAATAAATGTTAACTTGCTATTTTCTAGAGTATATTTACATACCCCACAAATGTCTGTATCTTTATATCCTGTGTACAACTTGTGGGGTACAAAGATGAACAAGAATAGAACTCTGCTCTTGAGAGCCCCAGATTTTTATAGAGAACAGAAAGCATTTACTCAAATATGCTCAATAAAACTAGGAGGCAGAAGATGCTTAGACACTGTGGTCTGAGAGACTCCAGTTCAATTTTCTTTTAATTTTTAAACACATTTATTTACTTGGGGTCACAGAAGAACATGTGTGGAGTATATGCAGAGGCCAGAGTACAACTTGCAGGAGTTGCTTGTGTCCTGCACTGTCTGACTCCCAAAGATTGAACTCAGGTGTTCAGGCTGATTACAGGTGCTTTTACTGGCAGAGCCCTCTTGCTGGCCCAGATTTTTTTTATCCTCTTTACCAAGCTGTGTGGTGTTGTTAAGAGAGTTATTCACCCTCTCTGAGACTCATTTTATTCCTCTGTCACATAGGGTTAACATCTAGATTTTTTTTAGCATTTTACAGGAATTAATCAGTTTGATATACACAAAGTACGCAGCAAATTCTCAATAAATAGAACTGTTAAAATTGTGCTTGCTGAGGTTTACTGAGCACTTGCTGCTTTCTAGGTTCTTTGTCCATGACAACTCACCCATCATAGTAACCCTTATCATAGGATGAAGGCATGAAAGCACAAAGAGGCAAAGTGCCATGACCAAGGTCTCACAGCAGTAAGGGGAGCTATAGGAGGCCCCACCCCTCTCTGAGAATCTATAGGTAAACCTATTTCCTTGACTGCCTACCGACCATAGGCTAGAAGGTTTGTCCTCTCCATTCTAACAACTGGCAGCAAAGAGTATAATGTTTGAAGATTGTTTAGTAAAATATCCAAAAAACCAGAGAGAATGCTAAAAGATAGCGAGGCAGAGGATTCAAAGCCATTATGATGAGGGCCTATCTTCTCTCAAGTGATAGGGATGCAAAGGGAAGGGAAGTAGGTGAGAAGGCAGACAATCATTCCAAGCCCCCTGTGTAAGATGAAGCACAGACAATCCTGGAGTTAGGCCTCATCACCAAGTGGGAAAGAAAGGCTCTGGGTGTGGAGCCGTGAATCCCAGAGGAGCCCTGTGATCTTGATGCGTTTGACAGAAGCATCCTTGAGTTATTCTGTGGACAGTAGGCAAAGGCATGTCTAGTGCAAACCCCAGCGCCTTAGCTCCTAGCCTGTGTCATGTTATATAACTATTTTCTACATAAGTCTCCCTCTTATGTTCGGTGAAAACAGGATGAGAATAGAAAGCAAGTACATGATAGAATAGTAGAGAGATGAATGCCCCAACATCGTGAGAGTCTTGGGGTCAGCGCAAAGCAAGACAGAGAGTTTGAGCTCTATGCTTCTTGCAGTGTTAGTTACAGAGTCTGGGTCCTGCTATTTTGTCCTGTACAGAGATCTTTTGTGGTCTTCTCTCTCGCTGCCTATGAACACCTGCCCTAAGAATGCAGAGAGAGGACAGCCAAAAGGTACTTACAGAAATGTGAAGCTCAGAACACAATGATTCCAAGTCCCAGAAAGCATGGAGAATATACCTTGCTCTACCTCCTCATCAGTACCCTAAGACCCTGAGAAGTCTTTCAATAACACACTTTGCTTGACTTTTGAATATAACAGTTTGATTTGTCTATCAGATTTGTTATATTTTTAAGACATCATCTTTTAACTCCTACCAAACTCATTTCCCATGGAAATGTATTTTAGGTGATTTTTCTAGATGATGTAAAAGACTAATCAATTTTAAGTGATGAAGAAATGGATTTAATTATTATAACCACAATGGATAGAAAATCCTGAAAGCTGAGCTGGTACTCCCTGCCTCTTCTTCCATGTTCTGCCTATCTTCAGAGTTCAGCTCATGTGTCTCCTCTATGGATTTATCTCTGACCTCCCTCTACCAGACCAATAGAGCCACAGCCTTTCTCTACATCATTGGTATCATCTCTATCCCTTTCTTTAGGCACTAAGCAAGCCTCATCTGTCCTATCCAAATATGAACTCTGAGAACAGAGACATTATTGTGTTTCCAGGGTTTTGTGCAGGTCCTGGAACCCAGCAAGAACTCAAAAACGCTGACCACATGAAACTGAGACCCATCATTCCCGCCATTCTGGGAACAACAAATCCTCAAACGATACCAATGAGAAAGGCCCCTGGGAGATATTGTGGCCTAATTCTAAAGTCAACACAATTCATGTATCCATTGGGTAGGTGTCTGAGTATGGAAACTGATGTGGGAATCTCCCTGTGTATGATGTGAATATCATTGGTTAATAAAGGAACTGCTCTGGGCCTATAGCAGAGCTATAGGGAAACAGAGCTAGGCAGGGAAAACTAAACTGAATGCTGGGAGAAGAAGGGCAGAGTCAGAGAGAAGCTATGTAGCCCCCACCAGAGACAGACACCAGATGGAACTTTAGCCGGTAAGCCAAAGCCATGTGGCAATACACGGATGAATAGAAATGGGTTAAATTAATATGTAAGAGTTAGCCAATAAGAAGCTAGAACTAATGGGCCAAGCAGTAATTTAAATAATAGAGTTTCTGTGTGATTCTTTTGGTTCTGGGTAGCCAGGACAAACAAGTAGCTCCTTGTAACAGGAAACTGCATACTGGTCTCAGAACCCAAATACAGGCCAAGCATTGTCCTCCCTTTAACTAATGGAGAGGCTCAAGAGAACTTGAAAACAAAAAGAAGCAATAGCACATGGCCTGAACATTCTAGAAACAAATTCTATATGCATAACAGCAAAAATAAACACAAGAAATTTGTGTGCCATGAAGCTGGTAGCAGTGGTACACTCCTGTGATCTCAGCGTTCAAGGAGCTGAGGTTGGTAGACTGTCCGTACATTGCAGGCCAGCCTGGGATAAATCTGAATCCATGAAACCCTGCTTCCCTAAACACTAATGAAGGAAACTAATGAAGTAGAGAAGCAAAGGATCAGAGAGTTTACGTGACCTGACCAACAGCACAAAGCTAGTGTGTGGAAAAGTGTTTGTCAGTCACTCTGCACCTCTGTGATGTAATGGCCAGCACAGACAGCTACAGAAGAAGAAAGATTTATTTGAGGATAGCATCCTAAGTTTCAATCCAGGCTTGGTTGACTGACTCCATGACTTTAGGCTGAGGAGAGATGAAAGTATCATGGTGGAAGAACATAGTAGATAGAATTACTCACTTTATAACAACAACCAAGTACGTAAGGAAGACATGGAAAGGACTTACCCTTCAAAGGTTTTCTTCTAGTCACCTGTCTCCTAACAGGACATTCAGTATGAACTCATTAATGGATAAACTCATCGATGAAGTTAATGCCCCTTCTTTCAAGACCCAACCATGTCTTGGGGCACCACCACCTGAGATTAAAGACGTGAGCCTTTTGTGAAGCTGTTTCATGTTTGGACCAGGAACTCTGAACTCAGGTAATCTGTCTTCACAATTCACACATGACAACAAGACACTGAGCAGGAGTCTTGGTTATGCTGGCAAAGGAATGAGGGACTCTGGGAACAACCCAAAGGGGAAAGGTTGTTAATAAAAAAGGTAATAAAAAGTGTCTTGCTTTCTAAAACTGTACCATATTAGGATGGCTATAGTACTATTGGGAGCAAAGCAGGCTGGGTTACTACATGAGCTGTTCTCTTGAGTACAAGGATACCATGTGGGTATAACAATAGTATTGTTCTAGAAATAAGGTGAAGAGAGTATATACTACCCTCACACACATGGTACATAACTTCAAAAACAACAGATATAGCATCCTTAGCCAGATACTGGAGTTTCAGTTCAGAAAAGAGAGTAAGATGCAGAGATTAAGTACAAAATGTGCAGAGACTCAACAGTGAACAACAGACTCATTGATAAAGAGGGAGAAAGCCCTCTCCCTGAGCACACCTCTAAACTAAGGAACATCCTACTGGGGCTAAGGTCCTAGTGCTTCCTGGACACAACAGCTTCTTGTATCTTTGAGCTAGTGGTGCAGCAGAAGCCCCTTGGCTTGTATAAAGCCTGGATGTGTAGCAAGAGTTATGCCCATTATACTGCTAAAATCACAGAAGTTCAGGATGTGAGGACAGTGTGACAGAGTTCTGCATCTGGAGCCTTCCTCTTCTCAACCAGTTGTGCAAAAGTATCAAAATCATCTCCCTTGTTGGAAGAAAAGCCTGTCCACAATACTGAAGTCCTCTGGGGCTCCCAAATCCCAAGAAAAGCCTCAAAATTGTGATAAATGCTTCATTTCTCTGATGTGTATTTCTCTTCTCAATCATTTTCCTTCTCATCTCACCGTCCAGATTCTACCTGATCTCAAAATAATAAAATAAGCATTTTTCATCATAAATAGTTGGATAGACAGCAATATAAGACATGAGTTCATACCTGATTATCGACCATCACCTTGACCTTTCCAGACTTCAGGACTCCCAATAATAAAATAAGAAGACTATCTTGAATCACTTGTAAAGAAAATCCCCACTGGAACACCCACTAATTGAGATTCAGTCATACTAAAGTGCGAATGATGGCTGACCTCTGCCAAAAGAAGTGAAACCTAACAAAGAGTAACCTCTTGAGTTAATGAAAACCGGAGAAAAGACACTGGTGTTGTGGTACCATAGCTGCAAGAACTTGTCACTATGCTGTAGGAAGACCTGCCTCTTATGATTACCCGCCTACTGGGGCATGGCCTCTTATAATATATATGCGGACACAAAACCTGTGTCCGCCCCTTTTTCTCCTTCCCCTTGCTCCTTTTAGCCAATTGCTAGTTCAAATTGTTTGGATTTTATCTCCATCCACTGTTCAAGCAGAGACTCCTGATTTGTAAGTTTACCCCTAAATAAATATCACTCAGTTCTGAGTTAGTGTGGGATTTCTTTTAAGCATCTGTTCACCAGAAAAATAAGTTACTGTTGATTGAGTAATGTATGGATAGTTTTCTCAGAACATCACAGCCCTTATGATAACAGAATGTAATAACCACCACATTTGCAGGCCCCTAGAAACTATATAGTTCGTGGATAAAGCAGTGAGTAGCTGAGACCCTAGTTATTCTGTAACATCCCACACATCCTGCCTCCCATCTGCATTCTGCCTATTGAAGAAGGAATTAATGGGGATCTCCTGCCATCTCTACTTTGCCAGTTTGCATTGATTGTTTTTGATTGCTTATTCTTGATGCATCTGCAGAACCTGAGACCGTGGCTGCAAATAAGGCAGATAAAGAGTAAGAGCAAGGGGTAAGAGAGACAGGCTCTGCGTAGCTCCAGGATTGAAGACACTTCCTGCTGGACCTACTCCCATTTCTGTTCATTCCTAACTTCCTCCACACTAATGACTAGCTGTATCTCTAGCCCATGTATCTACAGATCCCCAGTTTCTGACTACAGAAATAGGTCGACTCTGAGATACTAATTTGCAGTTCTCCCATCCTGGTGCAAAGGTCACTGAATTCAGCCTCCTGCCTCTGGCCTTGCCATCTCTCCAACATAGATGGTGAAATACCACTCTGTTGAATGGTCAAAGATTGGGGGTTTGCAAATCTTTGATGACTTACCACCTTCAGAAGGCAGTGTCGGGATTTCCACATTCCAATCACAGGCTGCCTTTCAAATTGAAACCTCTGTTTCAGGTTACCCAGGAATTGGGATCTGCCCCACTGGATGGAAATTAACAGTGGTTTTCTGTTTCTTGCCCCTTCTTGTTTCCCATTTCTGCTCCTCCTCAACACAGAGCATCCGTACTCAGGAAGCAAGGAGAGCAGTGGACAGGTGGCTTCATGCTTGTCTCTGCTGCTTTGTGTCTCTTCTTCTCACCTCTACCCTCTTGCAGACTGTGAGTCCTGTCTGCCTAGGACATGACCTCGTTTAGCTTGTTTCTGGGTGCCCTGTCACCAGCAAAGGTCTCAGTAAATGCTTGAAAGTGAAAGTAGTTATACAAAACTAGCTTCTTGCATAATGATCCTTTCCTCTGCAGAGTCCTCTAAAGATAGAGAGAAGATACTGCCTGTCCTGTTAGTGTAAACAAGTACAGACTATAAGAACAAATAGCTTCATGCACGCCCCCACCATACACACGAGTTCGTTTTTTTTACTGTATACATTCACTGTTTCAGAGCGATTTTATTTTTAATTACTATATGTGTGCCCCTCTATGTGTATGTACACATGGGTGCAGAAACTCACAGAGACCACAAGAAGGCATTGATTCCACTGAAGCTGGATTTACAGACAGTTTTGAGATGTTCTGGGAAGCAAACGCGTGTCCATTTCAAGGGCAGTTCTCTCTTGGTTGCTGAACCACCTCTCCCGACCCTCAGCCTCACTTTTCTTCCTTCTGGACACTCCTATCTCTGTCTTCTACAGACAGTTCTGGTCATAAGTCATATTAGGACCTTAAGGCACCAGAGTTAGCAGAGGGCTCTGAATATCACCTGACACTTACCTAAGAAAACCCAGGCAGCTGTGCTATCTGGGTTCTGTCTGACAGATACCAACTCCTGATATTGCTGTGCAGGGCACTTGGGGGCTATCAGAGCATACCAGCCAAGGCCACAACAGCTGAGGCCCTGCTTAGCTCTTGGCACCTGCACTGCCAGCTTCATCTCCCTTTTTGTATCTGCAGCTGTTGAGGAATTTTTTTCTCTCTATCAGAATTCTAAGATCTGGCATATTAATCTACAGCTTTGAATCTGCTTGATCTGAGACTCTCAGCCCCAGAAGTTACCACTCAAACATCCATCTGGTGACCCCTGGGAAACATCCTTCTGATTCAGGTCTCCTACTCCTCAAATCTGCTTCCTTTCTTGTAATGTGCAGGAAAGCCAAAACTAGCACTCGTGGAGAAAGGTCAGACACTGCACTGTGTTTGTTCACGAGGGTGATATTTCACCAAAGATCAGATGCTTCCTAAATGATAAGCAAGAGCAGCGTGCTCCTCCAGTCCTAAGGGAGAGAGAGAGATCCCTATTCCATATGCAGTGCAGGCCCCAGTGAAGATCACAGGGCGTGGGAGGAAGTGGGAATGCATCAGCATGCAGAACTAAAGAAGGACAAGAATAGATACTGTGCCTAGCTGTGTGCTGTCCATCATTCTTGCTGAATAAATGAATAATGGCACAAACAGTCATTGTTTACTGAGCATTTACTACATGACAGACACTTTACTAAATTCACATATATTACTCTCCAATGTAGCTCTCTAAGAACATCGCTCACAAATTAACCATTTGTCTAAAGTCCTTCAAAAATATGAACTGCATCTCACAAATGTCTGGTGATAGAGCCTCGATTCTTAACCTCCAAGCTACAAGTTCATGGAGCCGGGCAAACCCAAGCCAGTGTCTGAGCTCTGCCCTGAGTAAAACTGGAACAAGGAAAAGATTCAGGCAAACTTCCAGAAGCAGTCGGCATGAGCTCTGCCGTCAACATGATAGAAATACCGCAGCCTTTACATCCCATCAGTCATGGCCTATGCTATTACTCCCTCTACTTTTTGGTTCTACTACTCCACAGAAGTTTCTGAACTCATGACCTTTTTTTCTTCCCATGCAAAATGGACTGAGTGTCACCCACATTTCAAGATTTTTATGAGAATTAAATAAGATCTATGTAAAGGATAGTATGCAGTTGGTGTTTAATAAGTATTAATACTATAGTCAGTCTATGAAGAAACAAAGAGCATATAAAATGTGCAGTGACTGGATATTCTGAAATGACAGATCAAGAAACATTCCAAATGGTGAGATCATGGGTCACCTCCTAACGTGAATACACACACACACACACACACACACACACACACACACACACTTTTTTTAGTATGGCATTTATAGTAAGGGAGCATCACAGAACACTTTTGGAGTCTGCAGACAATTTATAGATTCAGATCCATCTGTTCAGTCCTCCACCTTAGCCCCAGATCCCACTCACCCAAAGCAGCGCTGTGACTAGGGGTCCTAAACCTTCTTCCTCATGCATCCTACTCTATGTCTGGTCATGGACTCCACTACCTTCCAAATGGTGTGATATGGGTCCAAAAAAACAGTTGGAACATGTTTTAGATAAGTTACTATGAGATTCTTTTTGTGCATTCAACTGTTCTAATACTGCAGTACAGAGGATAGTTTAGATTCCATCAAATGGATTTGAAGGAAAGAGGCTAAGGAAACCACGTAGGCAAATATTAGGGTTCTCATGATGAGTGGTAGGAACAGAGCTTAGAGAGAGGTGGAGTTGCAAGAAATTGAGGACGTATGGTTGTCAAGACTTGGAGAAGTGTTGGGGTGTGAGACAAAAGGGTAATGTAAAAATAAATTCCAGGGTTCTGGTTGCGAAGCTAAATGGATGGTGTTTCTGGTCAGCAGGAATGAAGAGGGCTAGGTGGACACTGAGAAGCACTGATGCTGCACCCAGAGGAATCTCACTGGTTATGCTGCACCCTGTTGATCTAGGTATCACAAGAAGTCACCAAGATCTTCCTCAACAGAAACATGGCCTGATGAATGATGTAGCGTGAGAGAAAGAAGGTCCAAAATCCCAGTCATAATAGCTTCTACATTCACTCTGCACTGTCAAAGCAGAACCAAAAGCTATCCCCACAAGTATCCTAGGAGCTTGTCATTTGCACAAACATCTCTGAGCCGCATAAGGAATCAGAAATCAGTACCATGGACAGAGCCATAAAAAGTCATTAACAGCAGCACCAGGAGGTGCTGAAAAACTATTATTGTGGAAGTAGTTCTATTAGTAAACTATTACTTATCATGTATGAAGCCGTAAGTTCCATCCAAACATCTACATAAACTGATCATGGTATGCTTGCCTAAAATCCCAGCACTTGGGAAGCAGATATAGGAAAATCAGAAGTCCAAGGTCATGCTTAACTACATATCAAGTCTTGAGCTCATCCTGGGATACAGGAATCCCGTCTCAAAAACACAAGAGAGAGAGAGGGAGGGGCAGAGAGAGAGAAAGAAAGAAGTAGAACAGTACATCCACCATTCACAAACAAATGGGAATCTCAGAGGCCTGGCAAGTTAAAAATAGAGTCCTTTGGTAGATTCCTTGGCAACAGATTACCCCCTAAACTCCTTTATTTCTTATTCACACACCTGAATACCTCATACCTGGATAAATAAAAATGCTTTAGACCCTTAAACTGTGTTTGGATTTTGGGTGTCTGTGTGTGTGTGTGTGTTTCTGTAAGAATATAATCTCATCTGTAAGGACTTGATATTCAAATGAGGAAATATACATCAAATGTATTGAATAGCACATAGTGGGACATAAATCAGTGTTGATCTACATTCCTGTCATCCTTCGTGGAGAGCAGGTCTCAGTGTGGTTCCATCAATTAATCAACATTGACAGAGCATTAGCTCTGTGTGTTAAATGCCAAAAAGATCAAATAAGTGACTGGCAGGGTCTGAGCTCTGAGGGAGCACACAACCTGTCAGAAATGTCCAACTCCTCTGAAGGTAAGAAAGGAAAAATAATATTAACTGGGTAAATCCATCTCCCTGCCTCTGAGAAGAGGCGCAACTTTCTCTAAACCAGTCAGCAACAAAACAAAATACCTACACAGGCCTCTTTTAATATTAGATGGCTCCACCCCTCCCTCCTGGGGTGTATCTTAAAAGGAGAATGATAAACAGAGAGGTAGAACAGTAGTAGGATTATATTAGTAGTAGATTATCTTGTATTGACATGTAATAAGTGGGAAAAAATTGAATATTTATTGAGGACAGGAAAGGTTTGGAAAAAGAAATTAGCAGAGTATAAGTATGACGAGGGACTTGGGCAGGAGCTAACCAAAAGACAAGTGATTATTTTCATGTCAACACAGTCTCTGGGCAAACAATATCTGACCCTTTTAACCAAGTGAATTTCTAGAAATTGAATAGCTAATATTCACTCTTAGTTTAATGTTGGTTCCCTTCTGCATCCTGAGAACTTTGGGCTGTCATACATATTGACTTATTATCCAGGAAGATGGAGGTGTACAGTGAGGGAAAGTGTAAAAAAATGTGGCAAAGGTTTGGTGTAGCAAGGGCTTAGGTGGGAAAAGATCAGTGTGGAAAAGCTTTGCTGTGGGAAAAGGCTTGGTATAGAAATGTGTCATGGTGCGAAAGTCTTGGTGTGGGTAAATGGCTTCCATGTGGAATATGCTCTGTGTTAGAAAAGCTCAACAGAGGAAACTATGGTAGCAAGCTAGTGGACTGGGATGCCTTCTCAGAAAAGCAACACGGAACCACAGATAACCTGGGCAGAAGGAAGCCTTAGAGTCCTCAGAAGTACCAAAAGGAACTTTGATTTCCTTCAAGGCAAATAGTGGAGAGCATAAAGAGTAAGCAAACCTCCTGGTTGTGCTTAGGACCTGCTAGGTAATGATGCACAAACCTATGAAGACAATGATGTGTATGTCTCAATCAGACTTCTGTGCTTGCAGAAATGGGATATTCATATTGCTACTCAAATTTCAACAGTGCCACACTTCAAAGAGAAGGCCTGATCTATATCAGCTACTGTCCTTGAGTATTCTAATGGGTAGCAGAAAAGTTTTTAATATATTCACAGACTAAACTTAGGGGCTCAGCAAACTGTTGAGGCCCATAAACTCTAGAAGTAAGTGACTTGGAAGCCAAACCTTCATAGCTACTTGCAGTTTGTAGCTTTGAACACGTGGCTTGGCCTTGACTATGTGGTTCATCTATAGAGTGGGAACAAGAATCACACCTGTCAAGCAGATGTTAAGGGGAATGGGAGGATTAACACATGTGAAGTGTACTTAGAGCAGAGGGTGACTTCTACTTAAGGCCTAATTTGCATCCCCTGGAAGGAGCAGTGACAGTCACAGGAAGTGGGACCAGAGATGAGTCCTGACATAGTGAGCAGAATCTAAATTGTGCCATATCTGACTTCAGCAGAAGGACTTAGAGACATGGTGAAGTCCTGAGCCTCATCCCTCAGGCTATGGCCAAACCGGAAAGTAAGGTTATTTCCTATGCAAGTTGTCAAGATGAAGAAAGACGAGAGAAGATAAAACTCTGATTCAGTCTAACCTGAAAAGAAGTGGTAGACGCAAGGAGTAGAATGCCTGAGAACAGAGTTGGGAAGTAGAGAGGCTGCACATGACAATGCAGGCAGAGAGCCCAGTTATGCCATTGCAAACCAACAACACCAAGCTTGTCAAGAACACTATCTTCTAAGAGAAGAGTGTACAAAAGACAATTTCCCTCGGGATCCCAAAGGGAAATCAGACTTTGGCCTCTAGAACTGTAAAAGACAAATACCTGTTCCAAACTAGTTGGCCCCTGGAAATTTGCTACAGCAGACAAATAATCAATCAAGCCCTTGGTGCCTTTCACTCTACTCCAGGAGATCGCTGGCCATATCAGCTCACAGCAAAAAGGTCAAAGCCATGCAGATCCAAGTTACAGTTCACGGGAACCTGGGGCACAGACACTCAGACTGTGTTCACATGAGGTACTCACCACCACCCAGGAAACACGGCAGTGTCTCCAGGGGTCAGTGCCCTGGCATCCGTGCCCAACTTCATTCAGGGATCACAGGGGGGCGTGGTGAGGTCCTTGGAATTCTGACTAAGGGGAAGAGAACACAAAGACACAAACACATACGCACACACATATGAATACACCACACAAAAACGCATAAATTAATGTACTTTAACATAGGAATCCACAGAACCATGCATGTGTGGACACACATGGACACTTGCATGAAAACATCCATCAAGATATTTATTCATAGACACATTTATGCAGATAGACAGACAGAAAGACAGACACACATACAAACTCATGTACAGTAACCTACAAATACAGAAATATAGATTTGGACACCTACCTGTAAGCAAGCACACTCAGAACAGTGCGTACACATGGACACACATTCACAGGTAGGCACCTTCATGCACACGCATACATACACAGAGATACACACATACTCACAGAGAGAGAGAGAGAGAGAGAGAGAGAGAGAGAGAGAGAGAGAGAGAATGGACACACAGAGACACTTACACAAGCAGACACATATACATGCCCAGACACAATCTGTCTTTTCCTTCATCAAAAATCCTGAAAGTGTGGAAATAAAAGATGAAAAATGTGGTTCTATCAGCACACAAGTCTGTCTAGTCAGGACCTGTGAACATAAAGGAAGAAGTGAGAAGGGAGCCATTTTCATGGAGTTGTAAGAAGGACTTCACAGAAGATATGGCGTGCAGATGGTAGTGCCCAGGCAGCCTGAGCACTGTAGGACATGATCCTGTGGCAGAGAGCAACAGGAGAAGAAACAGACGGCGAGTACTGGTTTCCTAGGAAACTGTGGCCAGGTCTACAGCGTCCTGCAGAAGGTGCTTGTACCAGAGTGGAGTGTCACCTGAGAGCAAACACACCTTTGCTCTGTGGTTCCCCACCCCCATGCACATCACTTCCAACGTTAGAAGTCTGAAGCAGAACCTGGAAATATGCTGTCTTCATGTTGCCCATGGAGTTATAACATGCGTATTTTATCTACCACCATTACAGTGCCTGTAACAGAAAATAGGGAGCTGTGCAGGTGTCTGAGGAAGTAGTACCATCCAAACAATGTCTTTAGAAGATGCACTTGTAATCTGTAGGAGAAGATGGGATGAGAAGAGACATGGGTATAGTCTTCATTTAGCATGCCCACCAGTCTATGCAAAGCCTTTGTGAAAACTGAGACAAGGCACCTTGGCTCCAGCAACATTGGCCTGTGGTTGGAGTATTAACCAACGTAAGTCTAGAGATCTAAACTTGTCAGGGCAGAATGTGAACAGATACAACCGTAGCAACATGAAATTCCATTCAGTGGCCCTTGTGTGAAAAAAAAATGGAAATAAAGACAAAGGAACAGTGAGGGAACTTTGTCCCAGGACTCTGTTCTGCCTACTAGCTGAGATTTGCAAACACTACATGCTTGAACTGGGTTTGAGTGGATAGTCGGAGGAGCATGTCTAGGCAGTGACACCGCTGCTCTTCCCACTGTATGGCTACACTCCCTTGTCCTGGCCTAGCTCTGCCCCCCAAAGAGGTCTCAGAGGTCAGCAACTGAAATGCCCCTACTTTGCCAGGCGATGGTGCAACACACCTTTAATCCAGCACTCAGAAGGCAGGAGCACGCAAATCTCTGTGAGTTCGAGGCCAGCCTGTTCTACAAGAGCTAGTTACAGGACAGGCTCGATAGCTACAATGAAACCCTGTCTTAAAAAACCAAACGAGAGAGAGAGAGAGAGAGAGAGAGAGAGAGAGAGAGAGAGAGAGAGAAAAGAAAAGGAAGGAAAAGAAATTTCCCTACTTTGAACACTATTGTCTCTGAGACACCCTTTTCTACCTGGGCCAATAGTATCCTGTTCAGCAATAGAGGTAGGAATGCTGTTTCTAAAGGTGACTATTAGGTTACTCCAAAAGTCACTCAGCATGCAATCGGGCCAGATGAAGCAATGGATTTATGTGATCTAAAGTAATTGTGCTGCATTCTTGATACTGCTGGATGGGTACATGGCCTCTGATGTCAGATGGAGGGACTAGATTCTCTATGGCCATGCAAACCATCGCATAAGTTCACCTATATGTCTTATATCATGTTTTCAGATACGCTACACTTGGGCAATGCTGATCTTAACGAACATCTGTGCATGTGGCGTCAGTGGTCAAGCAAAAAGTCTTGTGTCTGTGGCTTTCTCTTCAAGAACTTTGAGAGATAAAATGAGATAAGAGGTAGAAAAGTACTTTGATCCTGGATTTTTATTATTATAGTTATTTCTACTGCCCTGAAAGGATGTTCCTTCTGGGTCTCTAAATTACCTCCTAGACCATTTTTTTTTCTATTGACTTTGGATACCCAAGAGAGAATTACATTTTCAACAAGTTTTAGCTGCTGGAAATTTGTGAAATGATACAATGACAGAACTTGAAGGCACCCTGGGGAACACCTGCTCGCTCTGACGTAGGAGTGGGGAAGCAGAGACACAGTGGCTGTGCCTGGCTTGCGGACACACAGCAGCTTATCCTAAACCTTTCACCACACCTCCCCACCCCTCACATGGAGGTTTCCCTGGGCTTCGAGGTGGCAGTGACTTTGGAGTCCCAAAAAGTCCTGCCTCTCCATCAACCCTCTCAAGGATTAATTCTTCCCCAGAGTCCCTCCTACGTCCGCTCAATTTCTGTCTGCAATTGCATCCATGGGCTTGAACAGCGAGCTTCCAGCTTGCCAGGAAGGAAGTAAACAGACATCAGGACAAGGGTGTCCCCGCACACAGACTCGGCTGCCTCCAGTGTTTAAAAGACAGCTAACATTTCACAAGGCACTCTTGACAGAAATACACTATTTTGTGCAGAGTTCCTGACAGGTTTGGCAGTGAAGTCTCTGGAGAAACAAAAGGAGATTTATTGGGAAGAAAAGAGGAGGTGGCTGGGATTGTACAGGGAGTGGAAGCCAAAGGAAGAAAACATTTCTGCTTGGAAGGTGTGCAGCACAGAGCCAACACGGGCACCTTCGATCTATCTTGTTCAAGACGAGGCAATGCCTTTCAAGTAGTGATTGAATTCTCCTATGTTCTGGCACCTCACGAGCCAGGGCTGCCTGCTAAAGACAGGAGTGTGGTAACGGCTCTATTGCTACAGAGGTTGCCTTTTCGTGAGCAGAGTTAAGAACAGAAATGTCCTTATTAGTCACACTCTGCTTCCTGGAACCCTGGGACTCCCCTTTCCCCAACACAGAAGGGGAACTTCTGTCAATTCAAGACTATGTGTCATTGAATACTCTCCCCAGCATATAACCTCAGGCTTAGAAATACAGCAGGAATCAGTTAATACTCTTTCAAAGGAACTGAGTTTAAAAGAAAATCAGGAGAGATCTGATCTGAGAAGTACGCATGGTCTTTTAGGGATTGAAAGTTGAAATGGAGACATAAGAATGTGCCTGGATCCCTGAGTAAGATCAGTAAGGAAGAGGTGTTAGTTGACACACAGGAAATAATAGTAACTAAGGGAGTAGCAATGACAGCAGCAGGTACCTTGCTGTCCAGTAGATGGTAAGGCTGCCTACTTTGAATCCCAGCTGTTCTCATGTTTATTTAAGAATGCAACAAGCATTTATTGAGTACCTGCTGGCTGTCTTCCGTGTACTAGACCTTTGATGAATGAGACATAAGATGGTGGGGTCACTTTCTGAAAGGAATAGAAATTCAGGGACAGATGCAGGCATTAAGATGCACCAATTAATTGGATAACTAAGGCCAACCTAGTCTATGACTGGTCCCGCTTGAGATACATGCATGAGAGTGAGCCCACTGCTGACACAGTCTGGATAGCCCAGAGACCTGGGGTAGAACCAAACATGCCCAAGGGTTTAAAAAATAAACAAAATTATTTCTAATGATATTCTGCCATGCTTGCAGATAGGAGCCTGGCATAATCACCATCAGAGATGCTCCATCCAGCAACTGATGCAGAGAGCCAGAGCCAAACATTAGGTAGAACTCAGCAAATTCTGCGGAAGAAGGGGAAGAAGGATTATAGGAGTCAGTGGCGTTAAGAACATCACAAAGCACCCACAGAATCAATAAATCTGGACTCAGGGGCTCAGTGAGACTTAACTGACAATCAGGGAGCTTGCATGGGCCTAATCTAGGCCCTTTGCATACGTGTTATAGTTGTGTAGCTTGGTGTTTTTGTGGTTCTCCTAACAGTAGGAGCAGGGGCTGTTTCTGATGTTTTTGCCTATTTGGAGACCCCCTTTTTTCATACCGAGCTGCCTTATCCAGCTTTAATATGAGGGAAGGTGCCTAGTCTTATTATAATTTGATATGCCATGTTTGGTTGATATCCCTGGGATGCCTGACCTTTCTGAAGTAAAATGGAGGAGTAGTTTCTAAGGAAGGGGAGGGGAGTGGAGGGGGACCAGAAAGAGAAGAGGGAGAAGAAACTACAGTCAAGATGTAATGTTTGAGAAAATAAATTATTTTTTAAAAGAAATCAAGAGAAAGATGCACCACCAAAATAGTGGTTAGCTGTTATCATCAAAGTCTGAACAACGTGTTGCTGTGGAAAAAAAAAAAAGAGAGAGAGAGAGATCTTCCTTTCAAAACAGGAATGGCTGAGGCAACTCGGAGGTCCACACTGAAAGGTCAGGAGAGGACCGTAAGGTACATAGGACCTACAAGAAACTTTGGCAAGCCAAGCTACTTAGTTCTCCTGGGAGACGGGTCTCTGTAGAGATGAGAGTAAGATGGTGATGGGGAGAGATGAGGCTGTAGCTTTGCCTGCCTACAGCTTTGACTTTGGACCCACTGTGGCTGTGGGATATTTGCCAGCAGGGAAGTGCGAGTGCTGTGGGGACATTAGGAAAGAAAGCTGAGGGGTCTGTGCCAAGAGGTAGGAAGCAGACACTGTGGCTCAAACTGTAAGAGCTCCTGGTGTGAAGGAGGGACTGAGAAACAAGGTAAGAATCCAAAGAGGTTCCTCAAAAGGGGGCAAGAACTATGTGGGAATAAATATCAGCCTACAGAAAAGGGCACAAGACCAAGAAGAAAACCTGCTGTCACTGAAAAGCATGTGTGCTATTCAGCAAACCAGAGAGGGTTGAGGATACGATCCCAGCAAGAGCAGACCTGTCCCTTTCCTTCCATCAGTCAGACCTTCCTCAGCCTCTCATTCCCCTCCTTTGATGGACATCCGGTGTGTAGCCCTTTATTAATTACTGCTTCAAAATCTAGACACTTACAATATCTTTGGACAGAAGCTGGATGTGAATGAAACCATGCAAGGGAGATGTGGTCTCTTTCAACCCAGAGACTTCCGAACCACGAAAGAAAGACTTCCTAGGGGAGAGGGCAACTGGTAGGAGCCTTGAAGGATGCACGGAAGTTGATTCTAGAGAAATGTGAGTGCTGAGTGCCAGGCAAAACAATGGGTGAGCTGAGGATAAGGCCGTCTGAGTGACACAGGGACACAGGAGGTTGTGAAAGAGAATGCAAGGAACACGGGAAATAGTAGGAAGAATTGGTGCTGTAGGAGCAAGCGTTTGGGCAGGACCATAACCCCAAATTCACAGTTACAGTGCCCAGGGCAGAAGCCTAGATGCAGCCACAGAGGGAGACTGAAATAGGGGAATGGAAATGACTTTCTGAGCTGCTGTCCTTCCCTCCAGGTCCTCGATTCCAGGGCTCATGATCAGCCTCTTGGGGGACCAGCTTAAACTAAGCTCTCAGAGCTAATAATTTTATGTCAGGTCTTGTGTAAAACCAGGTTGGATTAATTATTGATGCAAACCTAGGCGAATGAAAGCTCACTCTGGCTTGGCAAACTTCCCCTTAGCGAAATTAGCTTGCGAGGTTCCGGCTGCCTCATGGGGAGAGGCATGCAGCCTGGCAATGGTCCCGACTCACCAGCAGGGTCCTGTACACAGAGTGGCTTTGAACCTCTGACTTTAGATCTGAGCCCAGAATCTCTGCCGCTTTCTAATGCCATCTGGGCTGGGGAGTTCAGAGAAGCAAGGTCTCTGAATAAGCCAAGCGCTCGCTGCTCTCAGTCCTCCTGCAGATTCCCTCGAAGCCAGACTGTGTGCAGAAAACAATATCCACGATAACAGCCTCACAGATCCAATTCCATCCCACTTAATTAAATGTCTTCGACACTCCCAAACTGCAGCAATGAATGTGAGCACATGCCATACGCACAGCCTCGGACCTGCAACAGAAGGAGGTTTGTAAGGTGCAGTGAAGGCCAAATGACCCCCACTGGGATACCCTCAAAGCAAGGCGTCTCACAGGGACAGCTGAAACTACCTCCAATCTGACTACCTTCTGGGATGAGCCAACTTCTCTAAGGCTCTCCCCTGATAAGTCTTTATCAAGGTTCTATTGTGTGAACCCACTCCTGTGGTGGTTATTGGACAGATGGGAACAAGGCATGCACAGTCTTGCAGTTGTGTTGCCTTGAGAGCAAAGAGGGACAAAGAATGGCATGCAAGTGTACTGTTTTCACAGCCAAAGGCAGTCTGGTAGTACTGGGAAGGCTTAGAAGGCAAAGGGAAGGTGAGAAATGAAAGTGCTCACAATCACTGGGGAAGGAGGGTACTTAGTAGGACCATGTTTATCAAGCATACCTCAGGGCAAGCATGGCAGAAGAGGAGAGGGAAGCATCAAGATTAGCAAAGAACCCAGCTATCAGAAAACCTGAAAAATGCCGCACACAGTCCACCAAGGCTGTGTGTCTGGAACTATCTTCCAATGCTGGGGCAGGAGGTTTCTATATAAATGACCCATAAAGGGTCTTTACACTCTTGGCTCAGGGCCTTTGAGTTTCTAAACTTTTCCAGTTCTCTGGTCTGCTTACATTCTCTGGTGTGCCTTTCTCTTTCCTATAGAACGGTCTGCTTCTACCACTATCCATGTGTCCTAGGCCCAATTCTTTGTTCCAGGACACAACTACCAAAGGATGCTCTCTGAACCCAAATCCAAGCCTATAGCATACAGATACCATAAAGCTATCAGAGTAAGCAGGAGCAAGTCATTCACGGCCCAGGCGTTCCCTATCTCTCAAAGTTCTGCCTATGTTTCCCAGGCACCAAGATCATAGAAGTAGACTCCCAAATATTCACACCTGTAGTAGCTCATCTGAGGGGAGAGATGGGGGATCATTATGTTTGGCCATGTAAATGCAAAAGACCTTTTCCCCACTTGAGTAGTGTGGGGGGTCTTGAGCTGGCCACTCAGCAGGCTAGTCACAAGATTCAGAATCAAAGGACCCGTACCCAGAAGACACTAGACTTGATGTGTGTAAATTAAGTAGGTGGAAGTTCTTGTTCAACAGAAGATAGGGGGCCACACAGCAGATGAGGACCTGGTCTTCCTCTCTCCTGCTCTTACTCCTCAGATGGGGCAAGTACCTATTTTCCCCCAAATTGGCAAGTGGTTGGACTCCACAATTTACTGAAAGGGAATAGGGATTGACAATAATATTTGCTAAGGGCCTTGGTTTCTGTTCCTGTTACTGTGATAAATGCCCTGACACCTAAAGGAGCAAGGTTTTAGATGCTCACCATTAGAGGTTATGATCCATCATTTCCAGGGAGTTAAGAGGGCAAGACCTTGAAGCTTCTTGCCCCGTGACACCCACAGTCAAGAGCAGAGAACCCTGAATTACTTAATGATGCTACCAGTGCTCAGTTTGTTTTCTCCACACTTAAATAATCCAGACCCTCCCCCCTGCCCTGCCCAAGCAATGACAGAACCCACAGTGGGCAGATCTTTCACTAATCAAGAGAATCCTCAAAAAATCTGCCTCTAAGTCAATCTAACGTGGAGAGCCCCTCACTGTGACTCTCTTCCCCAGTGATTCTAGGTTGTGAGAAGTTGACAGTTGAAAGTAATTATCACACTACTAATTCATTCATTTGTTCTGTAACTAGCTCAGTCAGACTCAGTCTTTGAATCCTGTAATTATTATGATGAACAGAATGATCTTGGCCTTTGCCCCTTTGAACCTGATCCATGAGCGGTGGAGATGAAGAAACAGAGTCTCATATGACTGTGTCCATGAACAGTGGAGATGAAGAAACAGAGTCTCACGTGACCATGTCACCCACTGCGGCACAAGTGCTCTAAAATATCTGAGCAACGAAATGCAAGATGCAAGATGATCCTGAACCAACATCTTGCTCTGGGACCACTTCTTGTCACCCAACTCTGAAAGCTTTGCCCAACTCTGCATAAGGCTGGATCTTTCTGTCACTCAGACTCCAGCCTAGGTGTCATTCCTTAGAATGGCCCCACAGAACACTCTCTAACATAACCTTTCTCTGCTTTCCACAGGATAATCACCTTTATCCCTCTGTCTTTTAAGGTACTCTTCCATCTCGTCATTGTCTTTTCCTGTGCAGCGACAAGTGAGCGCTCTGTGAGCCGAGTGGTCTCCACATCCCCAGGCTCTGAAGCACAGCTTTCATATGAGCCTGTCTTCAACCACTGAAGGGAAACCAGATATTTGGGCTCTGGAATTCCAGCTAGGGTTAATCAGAGCTTTCCTGTTTCCACTGTCCTCATGGGAGAAGATGGGGCCTGGATTTGAAAAACGACAAGCTCACCCAAAGCATACAAGCTGTTGTGAATCTCATCTGTAAAGTAGGGTAAATAACAGAGCCTGCTCCTTCAAGTTGTATTGCACTGAGCATACAAAGACCTGGCAATGTTGCTGGTGTTGTGGGTAGGATTAACTGGGGGCCTGGCCATAGTGCTCTGAGCTGTTAGGCTGCTAGAAAATGACTCTGAACGTCATCATGAAGGTTAGCTCCTCCGCAGACTCAGAGCCTCTTCCTTTCTGGACTGGAGGATTCCCATGCTAGCTCCAAGGTAACTATTTAATATTTTATGTGCACCTTTAAATAAATACATAAAACATAGTCATGTAACATACACTATGCTAATAGAATAGATGGGTCTAGGTTTGGAGTCCTACACTTTCTTTTCCTGTCTGCTAAAATAAGGAAAGCTACTGCACTTGAGTCTTCATCTAGGAAGTGAGATCAAAACAACAGCATTGTGTGCTTGCAGTAAGGATGAGCAGACACTATACAGCACCACACATCCCACATGGCTGTGCTCTGCACACTGGAGGTGTCCCAGCGTGTCAATCACTGACTTCTCATCCATGACCTGAATTTGCTCAAAAACAGAAGAGCTGCCAAGGTTGTCCCGGGCTCCCTAAAAGACCCTTTATCTCTAAAACCCATCCTTAATGTGTTGAATGACTTTGGTTCACAAGCCCACCCGTGCTGAGCTTTGGTTTCCCAACCTCTAAGGCTGGAGTAGCCAATTTTTTTTTCTAACTTAATTATTCCCTCTGAGAAAGTGCCTCATGATGTGTATGCTAAATTAAAACATTAATTAAAATTAAAGATGAGCTCAGCAACAATTTAAATGGGAGAAGAAATAAATAGTGAAGCGTGTGTGTGTGTGTGTGTGTGTGTGTGTGTGTGACATCCAAGTCTCTATCTCAAACCTTTAGTACATGAGAATAACTCAAGGACTGACAACCAGGACCTTGCTGCTGCTAAAGCCACTCAGGAAATCCAACCAGGCATGAACTTCCAAATATGCCCTTGGAGTATCCCCAGGCAGATGTTTTGAAAGGTTAGCAGAACTTGCCTTTTTTTCCCATTTATTCATTCAAATGAAGGCAGCTGGAGAGATGGAGCAGGGCACTGGTGAGGGCTGAGAAATTCCCCTGGCATTAATAAGAAGCTTTATGTGACACTCACTGCCAGTGCCTCTGATATGCTCTGGGGAATCAGAAGAGGCTTTGCACTTCTTGTCCCCTAGAAGGGCTCTAACTAAGTTCATGGTTCAGACAAAGTGGTACCAATGAGAGAGAGAAAGAAGGAACACCTGACAGCCTGATGTCTGACCCCAACTGGCTCCTTCCTGGATCTCTGCTGCCTGGCTTCCCTGAGCATCCGCCCCATCATGTCTTCCCTTAGGATCAGCTTGTGTCCCGCACGGCTTTGTTCCTCCTCAGGTTCTGGTTAGAATCTGCTCTCTAGAGTAGCAGACTTTGATCACTCCTTCCCTCCCAGATGATGTCCCACTTCCAGTACAACCTTTTCCGGTAAACTGTCCATGCAAAGTTTTTATAAGGAGGAGTCATGCAATGGGTAATATTCAGGACACCTGGGGTTCTGAGAGAGAACCTCATCACTTCTTCTAGTCCACACACATGAAGCCTTTCACATTTACGCATATGATCCAGAGAACAGAAGAGCCCATGTTGATGTGGGGTACAGACGACAGACAGCCTGAGGTTGGCCTAGGTCTAACGACCCAGGTCCAGCACCTCCTGTCCTTACTCCCCATTGCCCCCACCACCTGGTTATCTTACCCCTCAAGGTCTTTAGGTAACAAAGGGCAGGCACTTTCCATTCTAGGCCTCCTCAAAGGAGTCTGTATGGAAAATATCTCCCTAACCCACAAGGATTCCTGATTAGTGCAGCTATCCTGAAGGCCAGTTTGAGACCAGTCACATGGCCTGGTAGCTACAAGAGGAGAAAAAATCATGGGCCCAAAAACTTCTCTGATCTTAAATGACTATATATATGAATTTCCTCTACATTTGTGACAAATAAGGCACTTTTTCTCTGAGAAAAGCTTACCTTTCCTTTACGACACTGAAGGTCAATGACAATTGGGCTGACCAATCCTTGTGACACTGTAAATAATGCAGAGCAAGGAAACAGTGTGAGGTTTGGTAAGAACTGTTGTGGGATATTTGTACAATGTGTGAAAATGTATTGATGTGATTTGTGTAATAAAAAGCTGAATGGCCAATGGCTAGGGAGAAGGTGTAGACAGGACTTCTAAGGAGAGAGAGAACTCTGGAAAGAAGAAAGGCAGAGTTGCCAGCCACATGTCAGGAAGTGGGACATGCAGGAGGAAAGGTAACATCCACAAGTCAAGTGGCAGGACATAGATTAATAAAAAAAATGGTTAATTTCAGTTATAAGAACTAGTTAGGAAAACTATTACGCTATAGGCTCAGCTTTCATAATTAATAAGAAATCACCATGTCATTATTTGGGAGCTAGTTTGTGGGATGAAGAAAGACTCATTAGAAAGGACAAGGTCTGAATTTAAGCCTTAATCCCATCTTACTTTTGGAAGTCAGGACAAATAGCCCAATGTCTCTAAGATTTGGTTTCCTCGAGGGTGCCTGAACTGGACTTGCCCTGTAGTCAGACTGATGATTATCTTAAATGTCACCATAGAACCTTCGTCCAACAACAGATGGAAACAGAGGCAGAGTCCCATGTTGGAGCACTGGACTGAGCTCCCAAGATCCAGTTGAAGAGTGGAAGGAGTGAGAATATGAGCTAGGAAGTCAAAATCATGAGAGGTTCACCCACTGAGACAGTTTGCCTGAGGAAATGGGAGCTCACCAACTCAAACTGAACTGGGAATGAATGAGCATGGGATCAAATTGGTCCCTCTGAATGTGGCTGACAGTTGGGGAAGACTGAGGGGCCACTGACAGTGGCACTTGGATTTGTCTCTACTGTATGTACTGGCTTTTTGAGACCCTATTCTCTTTGGATGGATACCTTGCTCAACCTAGATGTAGTGGGGAGGGACTTGGACTTTCCACAGGACAGGGTGCCTTGCCCTCTCTTAGAATTGGAAGGAGGTGAAGTGGGAGAGTGTGTAGAGGGGGTGGGAGAGGAGTGGGAGAGGAGTAGGAGGAGAGGAGGGAGTGGGAATTTGCATTGGTACTTTTTTTAAAGTAATAAAATAATGATGATGATGATGATAATGATGGTGATAATAATAATAATAATAATAATAATAATAATAATAATAATAATAATAATAAAGATTTGGTTTCCTCTTCTATAAAATGGGACTAGACCTTGCCTCATTTGGCTTCTTAAAGGTTACATGGGAAACTATATAAAAGACATTCTGTGTCTGACTATGTGTCACATACAGTAAATGCTCCATCCACAGTGGCTATTGCCAATACTCCAACAGCATCATCTACCTCACAGACATTAATGGGGACAACAGTAACATTAATTTCATGTCTATGCTGTTCTGCCAAAGAGCATGCCAACTGCCTGCAGAAATTCCATTAGATTTTGTACCTTTCAGTACAACATTCAGTATGTCAGAGTTTCCACTTTTACAGAGTGATTAACTGAAGCTCATATGAGATTTCAAATTTGCTGTTATATTTACTGAGTACTTACTGTGTGCTAGGTGTTATGATAGGCACTATGATAGATACTTACATCAAAATCTGCCCACAGTCTACTTGAATACATTCAAGGAGACAACTCAGAGTGATGAGTTCTCAAAGGAATGTTCATTCTCTTTCATGCCACCACCTCCAATATACCCTCTTAATGGAAACCTCCTAGGTTATCCCAATATCCCATATCCTGTCTTCTACATGTTCACTTTCACGTGGTCCAGTATTTTCTTAAGAAGAACTAAACATTCTTTACCCTCTATGTACTCAAAAATGCTTGTCTTAAATGGATATTCTCAGAATCCATTTTTCTTTCCTCTCTGGTAAACATAGCATCAGATGGAAATTGAAAGCAGTTTCAATTCTTTATATGTTTGGCCACATATTGTAAGAGAAGGGAGTCTACCAGGAGCCCACCAGATCAGTTCCATCTCACCTTTGGGATTCAGATGAACCCCTTCATCCTTTAAGACTATGGTCTCTACCCATGCCATTGGGCTCCCTCCTGGGACCACTCCAATGGCAGCAAGGCATGAATCATATTCCTATTACATGATGGGACTCTAGCAAATCACTCCCATTCTTACCTACTTCTTCATAAATGCCACTAGCTGTCACAAAGCCTTGCAAAACCTGGACAGAGCTAGCAAGGCTGGACAGTCACATGCAATTAAAATTCCATTACCTCCTGTGAGCAGAGTACAGTACATTTACTAATATAATTACATCTCAATTGTCGAAGTCAGTGAACAATGTGAAGTTTATGAGTTAGTGCCCTCTACAGTGACCATGTCTTCTCTCTTCCTGATCTTCAGTCTTTCACCCACTAAGGACTTCTCCCACTCAGGGAAACAGCCTGGCTTTCTTGGGGGAAATATGAAGTGGGTATACCATATCTGAACATTTGTGCCACTCCAGATGTGAACTGAAACTCAGTTTCCTCTGCAATAACATTGAAAGGTGGATTGTTAAGAGGTGACAGAGGCTGTGAGGACTCTGCTTTCACATATTGGATGAAGTTCTTATAGAGGAGCTGGACAGACCCAGGTCGTCCCCACGTTGCCTTCTGACCTGCTCCACCCTTTCTAAAGACACAGAGGCAGTCCCCTTCAGAGAAAGCAACTCTCTCAGAAATGACCAAAGTCCTTCACCGTTTAACCAGGGCCTTTTATCTCTTCTCTTCTTGAAAAGAGTTGAATGAAGGAAACAATAGAGAGTTAAACAGAAGTTTACTTCTCAAAGCAGACACTGTAAGGAGATATTGGAATGGGCCGATCCATACCTTGAGGGTCCTGTGCTTTGTACTTTAAGGAGGTTTTGCAAATATTTATGTGATGAGTGTCACACACATAGGATAAGTTGACCCCTTTTCTCTTCCTAAATCATGACAAACCAGACCTCCCTCTGAGGGAACTTCTTCCTTTGATCCCCTAAAAGGGAAGGGTCAAAACCACAGTGTAAGTAATTTATGACATTCTGGAGGGGTTTTGAGGATGCAGACTGTTTGCCGTTGCATACATGTGGGAGGGTACCACGGTTGTTGATATGGTGGAGAAATCTAACTTCATCTTAATGATGATTTGACTACAATAAGTCATTCTGGCCAGCGGAAAACACAGCTACCAAGAAGCAGCTGCAGTTTCCCTGATGCTTCATATCTAACTCCATGCCTAACTGGTATCAGCCAACACAGAGCTAGCTGGCCCTGTAGTCTTGGACTTCTAGCCTATAGAACTGTGAGGAATGAATGACTATTCTATATGAATTTCCCAGTCTATGGTGTTTTGTTATAGTAGCATAGACTACAACAGCCAGAGTCCAGGGAAGGTTTTAAGACTCTGTCTGACCATGGCAGTTGTCCTGGCAGTAGGTAAGGAAAAAAAGATAACAAGCTGAAATAACACAGAATTCTCTTCTACAGTCTAATATCATAAAACCCGCCTCATCTTGTTGGAAAGAAAGCTCAAAATACGCTACAAATAGTTTTGATATGTTCTTATCCTACATACTTTCCTCGCCTGAGCAAATGCTTTGACTATGTGTTGTCCCTGGCTGCTGGCATCCCAGAGAGATGACTTCAGCTTTGACACATGAGATAAAATGAACACAAAGTGAGTAAGTCAACCCTGCCCAGAGTTGTCCACTACAGATGCTAGGATGGAGATGACATCCCAGAAGATGACTACCATTTGGTCCAAATCACATAAGAATTTCATCTGCACAATCCACCTACCATCTGCCATGCAGTTTTGAATCTTAGGAAGTGTTGTCTCTCTTTTAGTTCATGTTCTAGCATAATAAAAGGAACTTTCACCGCCCCCCTCCCCAGTTTCAAGGTAGGAACTGAAGCTCCAAACGGTAACTCCACTGACCTGCGAACCACATCTAGGAAGTTGTTAGGCTGGACTTTATACCCTGTTTGCTCTGACTTTATCTTTGCTCCCAAAGGATGTGAAAAACGCTGAGGTCCTCAAGTCCTGGATCATCACACAGGCAGTCTTTGCTCCACTCTGACACTTCCTGAGCACTGGGAGGCTCTTGCAAGTCACTTAAGTAGCCTTCTTCAGAGCATCTTCAGAATCCCCAGTCACAAATGACAGGATCCTGCTTGGCTGCCTTGTTGATTTCCTAGCTTCTACAGAAGACCATAAGCTTTATGGGAGCAGCAGTTTTGTTAGTGTCTATCCTTACACCTAGTACAGCTTTGGACCCATGGAAGTGTTTAATAAGAATTTATCCATCAACCAAATAGATGAACAAACAGCCAAATAACAGCCTTATTGGATCTGTGAAAATGGGAGTACACTTTCTGAGCCTCTATTTCACTGCTATAAAGCAACAGTTATATGTATATATATATACTTTGTAGGCCTATTGGGAGATGTGGAAATAAGCATATGAGGTACATTGTTCAGTGCCTGGTGCGTATTAGGTGCTTCAGAAGGAGGAACTTTTATTATTACAGAGTAAAATCCCAAAGATTGACACTATCTCCATCTTCAAGCAAATGAGGGTTGTGGTGATGGGTTCTGCAGCGTCTCCAGCATTTTCACAGAGATGGGAAGTTCTGTTCTCTGAATGGTGAGAGCTGAGCTGGCAGTCAACCTAACCACCAAGTCATGTTCCCTAATATCTCTGTGACAGACCTGTCCCCTGGTTCCCCCACAGAATGACAGGGAGGGCAGACAGAACTGGGTGCACAGGACCTTTATTTGTCAAGAAATATGCAAATGAATTCTTTAAAACTCCTACAGTCTGATAAGCTCTATGGCCCCAGAACCCCAATAACAGACTCTCAACTTACTGAATATCCTTACATAAACTACCTAGACTTTCTGGGTTCATTTTACCATCTGCACAATGACAGAAATGATACTAAGCTGCTGGGACAGTAAAGACCAAAGAGGACAGAGTGAAGAATGAAAATCTTCATCCCCAGTGATGGGGAATGCTGTATCACATACTGAACTACTGACAAGGCCTTGGCACATCTTCCAAACAATCCTACAAAAACCCTATTATTATCTATTTACTGGGATAATTTATTCTGAAAATACAGACTCAGAAAGGTTAAGGAACATTCTGAAGAAATCCAGCAAATAAGTAGCAGAAGAAGGACTGAACCCCAAATATTAGCCCGCAGGCTGTCCTGCACCATCGTCAAAGCAGAATGAGATGAGAGCGCCCTTCAGGGCTCCCTCTGGCTCCTTTGCTTAGCCCATGTGATCCTGCTTCAAGGCCTTTGTCCTGGCTCTTCTATCCTATATAACTTCTCAGGAGATTCCTGTTCACTCCATTCCCTCCTCTAATCTGCTCAAGCATCATTTTGTATCTGCCTGAAAGTCTGTCTTCCTACCCGTAACCTGAAGCTTCCCTAACCCCAATCTGTTTCCCTTATAGCTACATTCAACTTCCTTTCTGCTCCATGTTGGATTTCTGAGAGCAAAATCTTTATTCCACTGTTTTGCACACATTGCCTACAATAATGCTCAACACAAAACAGTTGCTCAATAATTGTTGCATTAGTCCATTAATGGGAAATGCTAATCAAGAAGTTAAACATTCTATTTGTCAAATGCTAGTGTGAACTAAGTACCTACTGTGTTCCAGGTCTCATGGCACCAGCATTCTACCAGCTGTACCTGAATGTTACATCCTTCTCAATATCCAGAGTTTCAAACTAATCAATCTCACAGTGTTCGGTGAGGTCCTCTCTCACCTGTCTTTTTTTTTTAATTCCTGCTTTCACCCAAACCAGTCTCCCAGATGTGTGCAAGGAACCAGTGAGTCTTTTAATTAAAACAGTCTTCTATGATGAATCTGTTATTACAGAGCTTTACCTGTGTAAAACATTAATAATACAAATTTCATTTGTTTATGTCAGTGCCAAGCATTAATTTTTAATAGCGAAATGTATGAGTTATGAAAGGCATTAATGCAAACCAAATCACCAGGCGAGGATGAAAAGAAAATCTATTTTTTAGGGTAAGCAGTGGTGATGAAATATTATTGTGACTTCCAAGCAAAGAGGAAGGGAAAAATGATTTCTTTATCTGTCAGCAACAATTAAAAAAAGGGCACAGATGAAGAGAAAATTTTATCTTCACCTTCACATCAGCTCAGAGCTGGAACTGAGCTGTCCCTTTCATCCCTCCTGCTCTCTGGTGGCAAAAAGTCTATGCAAAATTGTCCTAATTAACTGTCCCAGTCACATTAATACTTACAGTATAAAACACTAAACATAATTTGTTATGTTTGTACAGAGTGATATAGCTTATGGAGAGTCCATTTCCTCAGCTGGGCCCTGTAACTGCACAGCAGAGTGGAGGTGTCCCTCACTTCACAGAAGGGCTCAGGGGGTACCAAGGGGCTCAGTGTCAGCTAGAAGCACCTAGGCAATGAATAGGACGGAATAGCAAGTTTAAACTGCAAGGAAAGGAGGGGAGGGAACGGAGAGAGAAGGAACAGGGAAGGAGGGCCTGAGGAATGAATGGGCCCAGAGAGTTTAGAGAGAGAGGTGATGTCAGAAGCCTAGCACTCCAGTAGTTTACCCTCCACTCCCTGACACCACCGCCCCTTCTCCACATGCATCCTAGGTCCTCCTAATCCTCCCACCAGATGAGAGACAGCTCCACTACTAATCCTGGCCTCCCTGCTCCAGCACTCCCTCCTCAGCGAGAACTCCTCAATCACAACTTCCTTATGATCCACTTCTCACCTGGTGCCAAGAAAGTTCTGTCGCCTTTCCTGAGATGCCAGCCACGGTGACAGCTTCCTACCGCTGCTGGTCTCTGGGTGCCTCCACCTCCTTTGTTTCCATTTTATCCCAACTCAGACCTTTGCTGTGAATCCCTCCACTAAATCTTCCTCAGGCGAACTGTCCAGAGTTCTTCCAGGGAGACGCTTTCTCTTGCTTGCAGTGTGGCTCGCACCGCAAATGTCTCACTAGTTGATGGAGCCCACTCACCACCACAGAACTAATCCAAAGCAAGGCCAGCTCTAATTTCCCTGGAGCATCTTATCAGCTAAAGAGCATCCCCGGTCAGTGAGTCAGGCCAGCACTAAATCGTTGCCCTCCATGTTGGGGTACCAGCTGACTCCTCTGGTTGCCTGGGTCAAACAGAGGCAGATGAGACCTGTTCTTAAAAGGAACATTTAGCATATTCCAGACAAAAAAGAGCATGGAATGGATCTTGTTAGATACTGGAAGTTACAGTGTTTATCCATCAGTAGGCATTAGACTCTCATTTGTGGCTGAGGAAGCTGAGGCTCAGAGGCTGCCACTAACTTGCTTTCCAAAGGCCATGCAGTTATTATTATTTTATCAAAAGCTGCCTTTTACGGAAGACTGGCTCTTGCGAATATGCCGGGTAACATGTATCACAGTTAATGTTTCACCAATCCTGTGAGAAAGGTGTTCTTAATATCCCTTTTGATTGAATTTGGGATTCAGTTATGGGGGAATGTGCTGTCCCTTTCCTGCTCATCTGACACTTGCCAGGAGACAAGCTACCCTGACTCCCTGTCACCCACCCTACTTCTGTGACTTCTTGGGTAAAGCAGTTTCCAAGGCTCACATGGAAGTCCCACTCTACCCTATACCTTGCCCACTCACAAGGGAGTGTCTCTGACATCTTTATCTTCTTTTGCTCCCACTAAGGAAGGAAATATGGAAGATAAAAATTCTGAGATGGTAAAATAATCATTTCTGGGAAAAATAATTTTGGGGCCTTTGGAACCTGATAGATTTTTCTTAATTTTAATTTGAATTATAGCAACACGCTGTTATCATTATAGTAACAAGAAATAACAAGAGAAATCAGTTGACAAGTGAGCCCTCTCTTTCTAGATGGCTTTGAAACCCTTTCTTAGAGGTGATCACTGTACATAATTTATGCCTTTGCTCTCAAGGAGAAATTTTTTTCTTATTTTTCATCTTTCTTTTTAATTTATTTTAAAAACAATACCTTTTCTCATTTTACATGCCAAATTCAGTTCCCACTCCCTTCCCTGCTCCTGCTCGCTCTACTTTCACTCCCATTCCTCCCTCCATCCACTTCTCAGAGAGGATAAGGCAGGACCAAGGCCCTCTCCACTATATCTAGACTGAGCAAGGTATCCCTCCAGAGGGAATGGGTATCACAAAGTCAGCACAAGCAGTAGGGATAAATCCTGGTCTCACTGCCAGTGGCCCCTTCCGAGTTTACCCACAAAATGGATCAGCACTTGCACTTAAGTAAAGGAGATTCTGCCTTCAAGAAGCAATCATGTAAAGAATCATGCTCCTTTCTCTTCCTTTTCTCTACTGCCTTCCTTCAGATGCCCTCCTCCCACTCCTTAGGTTCCCCTCCTCCCTGTCCCTGTCCTCCCCTCCTGCCATGGAGAAAATGTAGGCTCAGAGAGGCTAAAGGATATTCAAAGAGCAACCTTCTTCTATCCTTTTTCCCCTTCTTCCCCAACCCCCACCTCAGAAAGAACAGTGCAGGGAAGAGAGATGAGATTAGTAAAACAGTGGACCTTCTTCCCCAGACTTCCCTTCAGACACTGTTCTGGGAGGAAAGGGAATTGTAACGCTAATATGAGTATTACAGTTTAAAAATAAACAGATATGGTTCTTGAAACTTAGAAGAAAACTCCCTAAACACCCAAAGTAGCTGACAGTGCAGCATCTCCAGGCTGTGGAGAAGGGAGCCTTCCACTTAGTGACACGGGAGCAGCAGGCACAGCTGGCAGCAGTTACGAGGGGAAATTAAAGTTTTCATGTTTACATCGCCTCCCGTTAAGACTCCTTGTTATTAGTAAATAATGAGAAGGTTGACTCAGCTGATCTTTCTTCTCCACTTCTGAGATTACGTGATTTATTTATTCATTCAGTGTGCATCTGAGAAGCACTTGTGAGATGGTGAAAGGGACCCATGTCAGACACTGAAATACAGTACAGTCGACATCCTGGACTATAGTAAAACAGAGAGGTGTGTGCAAATCCAGTAGGTGGAGGGGTGGGTAAAGAGACACCCCAGGAAAGTAAACTGAATCTTCTACCATGTAGATGACTGGGTCAGAAAGCAAAACAAGATGAGGCAGAGGAAGAGGGTATTCCAGAAAACACTGTATTATTTAGGCAGCTACACCAGAAGTCTCCAAGATGGAATCAAGGGCAAGAACTGGTCATAGCACATCCCGAGCCACTGGGAATCTGAGGTGATTGACTAGAAACTTTGTACTCCTCCTTCTATGAACTACTTCCCTAACCAGGGCACAAGAGACCTGCATCTCCCTCCTATGGCCAAGGTTCAAGGAAGCAATACGCTCAAGTGGCTGAAAGAAAAAAGAAAATCATCTTCTCCATACAACAGACAATCAAAGAAGGCACCCACATTCCCAGCAAAGTCTGTCCTCAAAGCTATTGCACTGCAGAAATGGCTCAGTAATTAAGAACACACACTGATCCTAAAGAGAGCCTGGTATCTCATAACCACCTGCACACTCCAGTTCCAGGGGATCCAATGCCTTCTTTTGCTCTTCACAGACACTGATATGCACATGGTGTGTATAACCCATGCATGCACACACATATACTCATCAATTATTTTAAATTTTAACACACACACACACACACACACACACACACACACCCTTTTAAAAACTAAAGAAATGGTCCTGAAGCGCAACCATTCTGATCCAAACTTCATAGTAACAGGCTTTTACTATAGAAGGGCAAGTCAGGCATCAGAGAGGTCATCAACTAGGGCACAGGAACCCACCTATCCTTTGGGCCCAGGTCCATAACTGGATTCAAAGCAGAGGCCTCCAGTCAACTCAAAGTCACACTACAATGGAAGCTATTGTGTGCAGCATCCTGTGTGGCCTCTCTGCTGCCTCAAAAGAGGAAGCAAGCTTTGTCCTAGACAATTTATTTGATGTTCTCTGCTTCATTTCACATGTTGCCTCAGCACAGAATCATCCACGATGGAAGGAATAAGCAATACTGTCCTTGATAGAGCTCAGAAATAAAAATCTGGCAGCTAGCGAATGTTGTCTTTGCCCAGTTTCAGATGGCTAAATAACAGTTCATCAAGGACTCACAGGATGCTCCAAATCCAGTTTTCAGCTGGAGCCCCTGCCTCTGCTCTAGTGATACAACTCACGCTAAGAACACCTGTGGCCATTTGTCTCTCATGATACAAACCCAACATTTTTTTCCTTGACTAATATCCACCCCCTAATACACACACACACACACACACACACACACAAATTTCTTCTTCTCTAGGCTATCAGATTTTAGGCCATATCTAGCTCTTGTAGGATATGGTGTTTAGATCAGTATGGTAAAAAGAAGCAACATATTAGATTCCTAGGGCTAGCTACCCCAACTGCCTAAAAATGGGTGGCCTGTAATAACAGAAATTTGTTCTCATGTATGTCTGAAACGTTGAGTCTGACACCAAAGTGCTGGCAGGGACACACTTCCCTGAAGGCTCTAGATGAGAATCTTTCCTTATCTATTCCTTGATTCTTGAGGTTTTCAGCAACTGCTGTTGTTTCCTAGATTTGGTTGCCTCCACTGAATCTCTGCTTTTGTTTTCCCAGGGAGCCTTCCCTCTGTTTGGCCTATGTCTTTCTCTTTTTGCAAGGCTGCCTGTCACTGGATATAGGACACAGCCCAATATACCCTCATCTTAACTAATCACATCTTTCTTCTTAATAAGGTCGCATTCCGAGATTCCAGGTAGAAAGGAATTTGGGGATGCCAGTCAAGACGATGAGAGTTTTTGAAGAAAAGTATAAAAAAAAATCAAAATCAAACATTTGCATTACTAAAATTAAGCTTTTGATAGCATTGTTGCAGTACCTACTCTTTTCCATAGATGACCCTGAGTGACCTCACCACAGGACATTTCCTGTCTATACTACAAGAATCATAGGGTCAGGAATTACAGAAGAAATGAGACATGAGTGTGTGATGTTACAGACAGGTAAGGAAAGAGTCAGAGAGAGCAGGGTGAGCTGAGCCAAAGGGCATGGCAGGCCGATCTCATGACTCAAGGTTGAACCTCCTCTAATTTTTCTGCACTTCCTTGGCCAAACAGGTGTGTGTCCATACAGAGAAGCACAGCAAGGCTCCCTAGACCTGGAATGTGCATCCTCTCAGAATAATTTCAACAACTATCCTGAAGCTGAAACCAAAAAGTACAGTTCCCCATTGCCAGCATTGCCCACGTCCCTTGGCCTCCTTTTCCTCAACTGACTGGGGAGCTGCCTACCATTAGGGCTACGTGAATTCATGTGCATAGCTTTCTGATATATTTATACACTCACTTTGCTGCAGAGGGATCTGAAGCACCTGTGAACAACACAGACACATCCTGGAGCCCACTGCTTAGCTTGCTGTAGGTTTTCTATCACTGTTAACCCTCCTTCCTGAAGAAAACCTCGGCCATTTAGGTCAATCAATGTGAAGAGAATGCAGAGACGAAAGAAGTGTGGGGGATGTAGCTATTTTTAGAGAAAAGTAATCATAATAAGTAGATCATCTATTCTCCCAATATAAAAAGTAGTTTAAAACTAGTAGCGACATGAGGTCACAGTGTAAAAAGAGTAAATAACACTGTAGACACATAAGGCTGTATATAGTATGTTCACCTAACAAGATGGAGAAAAGTTTCCCTCCTTCCCCTCCTGTTCCATGACCTACATTCTCCTTGGTAAGGGAATGAGCATCACTAGAGTGCATTTTGGGGAAATAGGTGAGCAAAATGTATGCCATAATGAGCAAGAAAACAGCGGCTTTTCCGTGACTTTAGAAAAGGATTGTTGTGGGAGAGACACTGGAGAGAAGGGAGATAAGAGAGAGCATGAAAATCCTCAGATCTCTTGCTCTGGAGGGCAAGGGACCTCCCACCAGACCTACACTCCAGTCATGTAAGGAACGCATCCACAGTTTCTGGCGAGGAGCTTATTCTGCATTGGAGAAAGTGGCTGAACTGCATGCTCAGACTAATGAAAAGAAAAGGGGTAACATGTACACATAGAGTCATGGACCGCAGCAGAGCACAACAGTAGTGGGGCCCAGAAACCATTAGAAGCTGTGAGAAGAAATTTAAATACCTTAGAGATGCTGAGTTGGAGAAATCATGGCCCTCTGTGCATGTCTGAGTTATATTACTATTCATGAGTGAAGATATATGGAAAAAAATGAAAGTGGGTCATGTATTGTGATAGAAAATGTGTTTGTTTTCTTTGAATTTTTTTCTGATTACTAAATCTGATATATGCATTTTAGAAATCTTTAAAACTTCATAGGAGTGTCAACAAGAAAACCCAGCATCAGTATTTAGAGCCACGTCACTAGGGTCTTCCTCTCCTGAGCATGCATGTTCACATACATCACTGCATACTACATACATGTTTGCATGCATAACAAGACAGCCTTCAAGTTTTTTATGATCTCTACTTTTTTTTTATTCAACCACATAACTTTTCTCATGGCATTAAACTTTTTCTATAGCATTTTAATGGTGAATAAAGTTCCATAGTATGGGAATACATAATTTAACCAGTCCCCTAATTCTGGGGTTCATTGTTGTCTATAATGTTTCAGTCAATGTCCTTATATGTAAAATGTGTATTTCTTCAGGATTCATTCCCAGTTTATAGAAGTATAGCTTTGTATATAAAGTTTTTTATCATGGTTGGCTGTGTCCGTTACCTTCTGGTAGCCACCATCAAATACCAAATAGGAATAGCTTAAGGGGAAGAATTATTTATTTCCGCTCATGATTCAGAGCGTTTAGTCCATAGTCACTTGCCTGTGTATTTCTGGGCCAGTTGTGAGTCTGAGAACCTGGTGTTAGGATCCTGTGGCAACGAAGCTTTTCCGTAACTGACAGGAAGCAGAGAGAAGAAAAGGACACAGGAAGATGTCCAGACAAACCAGGAGTATCTTCATCACACTCAACCTACTTTTCAGCACTCTCCAACAACCTTACCATGCTATGAGGCCACCAAGGAATTCATTCATTCCTTTCATCAGAACCCTCATTATCTAACTGTATTCGATAGACTCCCTTACAGATACTCCCACAAGGGTGCTTCGCTTATCTCCTAGAGTCGTACCCTGTTACCATGTTGGCTGCTGTTGTTACTATTATTGCTATTATTGTTATTTTCTTCCTCCTTCTCCTTTTCTTCTCTGAGCTTCTATAACCACTTTTTAAATTTCCCATTCCATATGTGCTACTGCTACGTAAGAACATGTTTACACAGGATATGATGGACTTTCAGCATACCCCTGCATCCCTTATCAGCCCCTCTCTTCCTGTTCTCATTCCCCTTCTCCCATTACTCTTTTCTGTACTGCTAGACAATTTTGTTTCTATTTTAATATCATATATTCATCCATTATTTTAGATATTTGTATAAAATCTTGGGATCACCAAAGAAAGGAAACATATCTTTCTGAGAATGATTTCATTCATTTACAATGATTCTCTCCAGTTGCATACATTTTCCTGTTTAAAAAAAATCTTCTTGGGGCTAAAAGCATTCCATTATGTATATACAGCATATTTGCTTATTCAGTCCTCTGTGTCAGAGGTTAGCAATTATAGATAGCAACACACACTGGTGTGCAAGTGTCTTCGTGACATGTTGACCCAGAGTCCTTTGGGAAAATCTTCAGGAGTTCTGTGGCTGGATGAGAGTTCCATTCTCAGCCTTTTGAAGAACTTCCATATTGACTCACCTAGTGACTAATTTTGTTACAATTTCCAATAACAGTGTATGAAGATTTTCTATAGTACACATGTTTTGTCCTAGCTATTTCTTAAGCTGACAATCAAGATTACAGGTTACGTTTAGGAATATATAAGCATATACATGTACTTGAATACATTCAATAATAATTCGTAGAAAAGAGGGTCATGGACTTGAAGGGTATATGGTAAGGTGTGGAGGGAAGAAAGGGAAGGGAATAATATGTGAAATTATAATCTAAGAAAAGAAAACAACAACAATTACAAAAACAAAAAATAAATTGACCTTCAAATGGATCAAGTTTCTTCCCAATAGAGACTAGCGATCACACATATTTTCACAGCACTAATCATGTATGGAACTGCTCATTATCCCCTCACGCTAACTTAGCACTGCAGATGGAAAACTTCTTCCATCCCTGGCAAGTCAATGCCTGGGATGTACTTGTGTCCACCCCCCACACTACCCACTCCCCAGAACTTGAGTTAAAATGTGCGATACCATGTCCAACTTCCACATAGGAACTAGGGATACAAACTCTGAGTTCTCATGTTTGAATAAGCAGACACTTTACCCATGAAGCTGTTTCAACAGATCCATCTTACCCTTTCTATTTGAAAATTCATGTGTGTGTCTGTGTGTCTGTGTGTGTGTGTGTGTGTGTGTGTGCACGCGCATGTGTGTATTGGTACATGTGTATGTAATGCTTCCTTAGTTTATATTTAGCTGTTAAATACGGTTATTGAATTTTGAAGAATGTTACATTTATCTAGCAATTTTACATAATTTAGTTATTTCATTAAGTCTTAATAAAATTTTCTTTTTTTAGTTTTTATTTCATTACCTAGGAAAGTTTTGCCAGCTCTACAATCAGAACATTTATTTTCCTTTCTCTTGATAAAAGTCACCAACTGTTTCAATTCTCTGAATTCTTTTCCAAATCAACATATTAGTTTTAAAAAAAAAACTTTAACAAATTTATTCTTTTAGATTTTTTTCTTTGGTATACCTATAATTCAGTAAATTATAGAAGACTATAATCAAAATGTGTGTGTTTAAGAATACTTATTCACTCCAGCATTAATTATTGAGTGATCCATTCTCCATTTATGTGATGTGCAATTTCTATAACGGAACAGAACCCTCCATAGCCAAGAAAGTTTTCCTGCTAACTGCACTTAGTTGGGTATACAAACTCTGTAAATTGGCCTTTTCTCTCTAACTTATGCAGAAATCACTAAACCAATTTCATTTAGTTTTGCTTCCCCTCCTTTTTTATGCACTGAAAATGTTTGCAAAGATAATTTTTTTGGAAATTTTAGAAGAAATTACCTAGCAATTGTATGTGATATTCTTACCATTTTAGGTAATTATTTGAGATTCCTTCTCACATATTTATAGATATATTATGTCATGTTAACCTCAATAGATTTTTAAACACGTTCTCATCACACCCTCCTGTATTCCCTTTTCCGGCTCCTCCCTACCTTAATGCTCATTGCTCTCCCAGGTAATTTTACAAGTACTTTCACTTCATATATACATATGTGATTTTAAGCATCTGTATAAAATTCTAGGAGCTGCAAATGAGAGAAAAAAAATGATGTTTGTCTTTCTGAGACTTACTTAATTAGCTTAATATGATTATTTCCCCTTGTATCTAAATTCCACATGCATTGCAAACTACAGAACTTTATTCTTCTTTGTGGCTGAAAAGAAGTTTTATTTTATTTTCTTTCTTCACTCCTCTGTTACTGGACACCTAGCTTGGTTCCATAATTTAGCTATTCAGCATAGTACGTCACTAAACATGTTTGTGTAAGCATCTGTGCCTTTGTGTCCTTGCTATCTGTTCTGTGAAATTCCGTCTATGCAAGTTTCAGATTTACCAATAGTAAGATTTTACAACGCTTCACCTCAGTTACCACTTGATCTATGTTTAGATTCTTTTTACATTTCTAGTGTTGAACGTTTGGTGGGAAGGGCATGGTTTCCAATTCCCCAGATTGCCAAAGATTTTTTTTTATTCATTTCCTTAGAAAAATGTAATCTTAGATTTATTTACAATTCCTCTACTTTTCTCTCTACTGATTTATTACCTTCTGCTCTTAATATGTTCTGCCTTTTTTACTTACTCTGAGTTAATTTTATAGATTTTTTTTCTTGCTACTCAAGTTGAATTCATAGTTCATATTTTTCTCTTTTGCCTGATCAGAAAATTGTTAATGGCAGTGAATATTCCTTTGGGTATATCTTTGGAAATGTTCCACCCATGTTGGTAAGCTGTATTCTTGTAGTTACACTGTTCTTTCCTTTATACACAGTCTATAATTATAGTCTGTTTGTTTTATTCAGTTACTAAAGAGCAATTGGAACTCTTTGTTTCATGCAATATCCTCCTTAACTCAACTCGTTTCCTTTGGTTTATTTGTTTTCTTTTCATGGAAATCATGTTTGTGTGTGTGTGTGTGTGTGTGTGTGTGTGTGTGTGCATGTATATGTCTGTGTGTGTACCCATACATACAAATGCAGAGGCCAGAGGAATATGTCAAGTGACTTTATCATTCTAATCCTCTCATTAATATCCTTGCAACAAAATTTCTCACTCAATCTATAACTTACTTCTTTTTATTTTTCAGCTAAGCTGGAGATCAGCAAGACCCTAAGATCTTTATCTCCTCTTTCAGCACGGAGATCTGAACTTAGGTCTTCATGCTTGTACAGCGAGCGCCCTTAGCCATGGAGCCATCTCCATAGACCCAGACTATGTTTTCTTAATGTATGCCAATAAGAACATTTTGTTAATTTATTTGTAAATTCTCTCTCCATCCTAAAGCCCTTGGATTTTTTCTTTATTCTTCTCTCTTTCTTGTATTATTTAATTATCTTTTGAGATTGTGTGGTAGGAACATCTAGCTTGCCCCTATATGATCCAGAAAGCTCAATTTTGGTCTTTCTCTCTCCAAATGCCTCCCACTCAGAGAATCTCCAAACAAAAAAAAAAAGGCACTGCAAAGCATTCTTGTGTGTTCTTGGTGACTATTGCAACTCCCTCCCCTGTTGCAGCCAGCAGACCAAGTCCCTACCTAAACATCTGACTTTTGACCATACTTGAGAACAAACCCAGTTTCTGGCAGACACTTCATCGCCTCTCACTTACAACCTATAAAGTCTCCCTGCTTCCAGTTATGGGTGCAGTTTCTGGTCTAGATCTCTGGGACTGAAGAACCTGCGTGGAAGACATTTTGTCCCAATAAACCTGTCATTATACTTTTCAATTCAACTTGATCTGGCTTACTGTGTCAGTGAAGAAATTTATTACTGGGGGCAGAAAACCTGTTAAAGACTATAATATAATATAACCTCATCATTTCTTCTTTTCTGTTCCTCTCTTCAATTCTCCCATCTACCCCACTTGCTCTCTTTCATGTTTTCCTTTTTTTCTGTTTAAAATTAATTTTTAATCAAAATGGAATTGAATAACATTTCCCCATTCCCTCTCCTGTTTCTAGCCCCTCCAAGGCACCTTCTAGTTTTTTCTGAAGATAAGTCCCTTATTGGTTATCAAATACTTAGTAGTCAATCCTGAAACCAAAAAACAAAAGCAGACTCAGCAGGTCATATCATATATTTATATATACATATATTTGTATGTAACAATAATAATCAAAAAAGAGGCCTTTTTTGCTTTAAGAATTTTATGTGATTTCTATTGTTCTCTTCAAAAAAACACAATCTCTCTAAATTCTGTACAAATACAGAGTAAAATACATACACTGCTGTCTTTGCCAGTGTCCTATTGCTATGAAGAGACACCATGACCACAGCAGTTCTTATAAAAGAAGGCATTTATTTGAGGCTTTCTTACAGTTTGAGAGGTTTACTCCATCATCATCATGGTGGGAAGCACGACTGTACACAGGAAGACATGGTGACAGAGAAATAGCTGAGTATTATATATCCAGATCCACAGGAGGACAGAGACTGAGCTTGGAATGGGATACATGGAATCTGAAAGGCTTACCCGGTGACACACATCTGCACCTCCTAATTCTTTTGAATCTAAATCTCTGAGCCTATGCAAGCCGCGCTGCTCCCTTGGGTTCAACACAGAGAAAACCAAAGCTTGTTCAGGTAGAAGCCTCACCCCAGTCACTGACATCCATACATCCAAAGAGTCTGGAATGTATGGGTGGAAGTTCCACCCCACACCCCCTCCCCTGGGAGTTACGTCAGTACAGACTCCACCTCTGAGAAAGCCTGCCAAACTATGACCCCTTCCCAGAGATGCTCAAGACCTCTCCCACGAGGTATTTAAACTGCCCCCCAGAGAACAAATGGTCTTTCTGGTCTTCCTTTTCCAGCTCCTCTCTGTTGGCCTGGAAAGCCATCCAGGACCATTGGTATCCATTAAACCTGGGCTTTTTCTACTTGGTTTGATTTGGACCGATTCAGATTATCGCATCAGTGGAGTGGCATATTGTAGGGTGTAGAAACTTTTCAGTTCTCACTGGTTGTTGTTGTTGATGACTGATGATGATGATGATGATGATGATGTTTTGTTGTCTTGTCTTTGAGACAGTCTTAAAGACAGGTAACCCTGGCAGGCCTCAACCTCACTATGTAGCTGAGGATGACCTTGAACTTCTGAATCCTCTTGCCTCCATCTCCCTGCACTGGTGACTGGTTCTCTGACATGCAATAACGTCGTGAGTCACTTTGTATTCTTTCTTTTGCCTACAGTTCCTTATTTGGACTGCTTGAACTTTACAGTGGAAAATAGCCTTCTAGTGTGTATCCACACTTTTTGTATTTGTTGATATTTGCTGTTTCTGGAGAACGCAGGCCGTGCTGGCTTGATGGGGATGAGAAATACAGCATAAGTAAAGGGGGAGGAAGGAGCAATACTCTGGTGACTTCACTGAAGAAGGATAGCTGCTTCATCTACTGGTCATTACAGTCCCAGCGTCTCAGTATCGAAGAATGCTCTACAAATTCCTTCATGTTTTTCTTCAGGTTGCCTCAGCTCTTCATAAGGGCAGAGGGAAATGGGTCCCCCTCAGTTCAGTTCTGTGTGCTTTACAGTTAGTGGGAATGCCTCTCTGATTCTGTATTCTTCGGGTTTCCAGTTTCGGTGCTGGATGTATCTGTGAGCTCTTATCTCATGTTTCCACAGTATTTAGTGGATCGAGAGGCTGTACCAGTGCCTGAGAGCCAGGTGCTATTTTAATGAGTATTTTTTAGTTGTTGTTACAGTTTTGCTTCTGCAATGAGTTCCAGACTTCCGACCACCACAATTCTAGCCCACTATCCCTTGCCTAGGTTGCTGGGGACTCTTTGTGTTTTCTATCCATCCCTTCAATTCTGTCCTCTACCCTAGTCACCAGGAATGATTTCCTAAAAGCCAAACCTCTTCATTCCAGTCATTTGTACTCACAGAGTTGCTACTTGACTCCAATACCATTAGCTGCCAAGACTGTGGGAACAGACTAGATATGGCACCTGCCATCAAGAATCAGAGGCTTGTGTGGGAAAAGAGAGAAAGTTTTAATAGTAAACCAATAAGATGAAGGTTATGGAAGGGACAGAGTGTTGTAGTCTAACAGCAGTGAGGAGGAATCAAACCTTTCAACAAACTCTCACTTTGGAAGTTTATTGGGGCAAAAGGGAGGTGTGTTGGAAGCAAGAAGCATAAATGAGTAGCTGCTTCTTTGGAGAAGCAGAGGAAAGAGAAGGGGGAATGGGTGCTTGCTTTCAGAGGGGGCTTAGGGTTTGCACTCCGAGACTATGCAGAGAAGTAGGTAGTGACCTAGCTGCTGTAGACCTGTGCTGGCCGGGTATCTGCCTGAATACTGACACCGCATGGGAGCAGGGACTACAGCTGAGGACCCTGGGGGCAGGCTTGTGTGATGCCTGAAATGCTAGAAAGTGCATGCATAGGGAGTGGTTATGGTTGCTGATGTAATCTGCTAGGTCCCCAAAGGCAGGCCAGCATAGTGCTGAAGACTGCTAGTAGAGAGTCTGGTGTACTGGGAGGTAAAATAAGAATATGATCTATAAACTCATGACTTAAAAAAAAAAAAGAATATGATCAACCGACACAAAGTTACCAAGAAGAGATACTAGGAAGAAAAGAGAAAGTCAGCTCAGAACAGAGACTATTCTAGAAGGTGGAGGGCACAAACAAAGGCATAATAGGGAGATTCCCCTTCAAAGTAATCAAAGAGAGATAAGAAAAGAAGGTTAAGCGATGGGTCTGATCAAATCAGCAAAGCCTGGGCAATGGAAGGCCTGAATCTTTGCTAAAAAAAAAAAACCGTTAGGAATTTTCTTTCCCGAGAGAAACGAGTGGCTATAAAGAAAGGCTGTACTCACATTTAGCTACGTAAAACAGTACACACCTACTGTTTCTGTTTCAATTGGTCAAAAGCCCTGGTGTAGCCAGCTGAATTATCTGCACAGGTCTCAAATCTGTCAACTGTTATTTTCAAATCCGCGAAGTCCCTGCAAAAGCCAACAAGAATACCGAGTCCCGTATGTAAAAACAAAGAGCCTTTATTTTATGCAAGTTTGCCCTCGGGTCTTTCCGCATGTCCAACGTATTGGAATAAATGGAGAGTCCCGAGCTCAGTTAAAATAGGATTTTATAGTAGTAAAGGTGGAGGTGAGGGGTTTCTGAGATTCAAGACCCTCAGGACCCCTGATTGGCTGACATTTGTCTAGGGGTGTCCTGGTGTGCTGGCAGGTGACCCTATCTACAGCAGTTGGAATGTTGGGCATTTCCTTTGAATGGTCTGTTTTTGGGTGATGCTCAGGTAATCTCAGCTTGTGGTTCTTCCTGCAACCAGGTATCACTTCAGGGTAAACTACTGAGACCCACGCCTCTTCTTAAATTTGTCGATGGCTGAGTCCTACTCTGGCAGGTGATAGTGACTGGAAATAAAGAACTTCTTTTGGGTGACCTGCCCATACTTAGCTTATCATGGCTGGCTCCCACATCAACAGCTGGCTAACTCTGCAAACCTCACCTGAAGCTGGAGCCCTCTTCCAAAGAGAATGGTTCTTGGAAGAATTCTGTTCCTTGTAATTGCAGGACTGAGTTCTGCAATCTCACTGCTGCTGCTGCTGCTGCTGCTACCGCCACCGCTGCCATCACTGCCGCCGCCGCTGTCGCCTAAGCAATCAGTCCCTTGCTGCCATTCTCAGGTCCTTCCACACACTTCCAGGGAAAGGCTGTTTGCGGTCTTCTGTCTCCTTGGATGTTTGTTCTGTGGCCTATTTAATGCAATAATCAAAGAGACAGGACTGAGAAGACTATGGTCTGGCTCAGAAGTGGGACAGAAGAGCTATTTCTGCCTGGTTTAAGTGGGGTCAGCAGGGCAGTCATAAAGAGCTAGAGGAAGGAGGAAGGACCAGGATGAGAAGAGCCCATTAGGAAACGACAAAAGAATGAAATGTCCACGCACAGCAAATGGCTTCCAGTTTCTCTGGGGTCACAGCAAGGAGAAGGATCAGCATGGTGCTTTCCTCTTGGGCCAAACTCAAGGTCACCCTCTTTACATTGTAAATTTGAAGTCAGCCTGGGCTACATAAAATCCTGCCCCCAAAGACCAACTGGTAAAGATTGCAATAGTAGAATATACAACGAAGCATGAAGCCCTTGCAAGTGTGGCATCTTGGGCCATTGCAGAGGCCACATGCAGCTGGCCCTGGTGTCTTACTTAATCTCAGAATCAATTCTCAGATTGCTGGAGCTGGATAAATTCACAGACATAATTTAGGTCAAATACATCTCCTCAACTGTTCTCCAGGAGACTTAGATCTGAAGCTCAGGAAAGGATCTGAGCCATAATCTCGAAGCACATCTGGGACTGACTAGGTTTCTGGTCTCTAATTTAAGGACTTTTAATTGTTCTGTGCCACCCATGATGCCTTTATTCATTAGTTAAGCCACAGCAGATTTGGACAAAGACCTAGGTGTCAAGCCCTGAGCCCTGCTGTCGTTTTGTTTCCTCACAGTGCAGCGGCAGTGTGTATTAGGAAAGGCCAGTCTAGATTTACAGAAAGGATATGAGTCCTCGCTCCACCGGAATCTTGCATTTAATATAGTCAGTTTTAGCTTTTTACCTTGCAAAAAGAAGCAATGGAAGCAGCTGGTTGAAGGCCTCCCACCCACCCCCCAAGCCTCAGCTGTGTGAAAATAACAAAAAGAAGGCAATCCCAGACAAACCAAGGTGGTCTCCCGCCCCCATCAGGGCTGGAGCTCTGAGCTAAGCAGGCCTCGGGTAAAATTAAACTCTCCATTTTCAACTGAATTTGCCAGGTTTTCAGCCAAAATAATAATAATAATAAGTATCACAACTACAAGCTGTTCCAAGCCAAGCTGCCCTTAAACAGATAATCGGATTTGCATAATTGGGTGCTGCTAAGGTTTAAATAATTCATCAACATGGCAGGCTCTTTTTCATAGCCAAATAGAACTGCCAGACTCCTCCGGGAGAGGATCAATGGCATCCACATCCCAAGAATGTGAGCTGCATCCTCAGGGTGGCCAGAGCTGCTGGGCGAGGCTTGAAGAGGGCATCTCCTGCTGCCTGTTCCTTTGCTCCAGTGTGGTTTTGGACAAAGGGTCTGCTCTTTTTTTTCCCCTGGTTTCAAGGTGTGCAGCAAATCTTGCTCATAGTAGAGGCAAAAGGAAACACTGTGCAAAACCCTTTGAAGAAACATCTATACAGGGTTGAGGAAAGGACTCAACAGTAAAGTGCTTTCTTGCAGTCATGATGATTTGCGTTCGAATCCCAGTTACCCAGATGGAAATGACAGGCACTTGTAGTTCTAGCAGCAGAAAGTGGAGACAGTTGAATCCCTGGGTCTCATCGGAAGCTAAGAGTCTAATAAAACAGTGTGGATGGCACCTAAGAAAGGACACCTGCATGTGCAAGGGCACAAGCGTGCACATACACATTCATGCACACACAGACACATGAAGAAATGCAGGGGGGAGGGAATCTCCGGTTCTTCCAGACCCAGGGGAAAATGGGGATGGGGGAGAGTGCAGGGAACAAAGTCACATAGTAAACCGATGGAAGGCCAAAAATAAATGGGGACCAGAGATTATAAGAAAAAATAAAAAAGTGTGAGTAAGGGAGGCCGTTTCAGAGTCTACAGGTTTCTGTTGGACTATTATGACCTGGGAACACTCTAAAGATGTGATAACAACAACCTAACCATCTGGAGGCATCATTACTAGCCATTCTTCAGGGACTGTCAATCTCTCCTAGACAAAGAACCACCAGGAAGACACCTGGACTGTGAACACACCTGTGGTCAGACAAAGTTAACTTCAGTACTAATCACAGCACCGAGGATGCTTATCACATGGAACCTTGAAGTATTGAAAGACTCTGTAAATCCACATCCCCTAGCAGGAAGAATGGAGCCAAAAATTTAGGTTGGTCAGTTCAGTGACTCTGTTCCAGGAACTGGCTGACCACAAAGTTAGATTATAATCTTGAGAATATTCTTGAGAAACGGGGAGTTACCCCCTTGTGATTATCACTGGTATTTTCAGAATTTTCCAATGACACCCGCCCTACCCCTTTTGCATTGTGGTTTCTTCCCCTAAATGCCCCTTCTCCCAGCTACTTGGGGTCAAACTCCTCTACCCCTGCGTGGGATATGAGTCTCGGCCCCAGTGTGCTGGTTCCTGTCAATAGACCTCGTGTGATTGCAGCAAGGACGGTCTCTCGTGAGTTCCTGGGGGGTCATGTTATCCCAAAACTTGAGTGAGAGTCTCCCCACTCTGAAGGTCTTTCAGTATCTCAGTGGGAAAGAGCTAAGAATAACATAGAATGTGAGCCTTTTCTAGGCTATTTGGGATAGGGGTATTCAGCAAGTGATGATTACTTAGAAGTGAAGGACCCAGACCTTCGCTTAGACAATTCTGTAACCATGATTGATAGGCTGCAGAAAAGACCCTGAAAGATGTAAACCCCTGACTCAGCAGGATGTGTTCTGCCCCCAACCTTGCCCGATCTTGTCCTAAGTTCCTGGAAAAAAAAACCCACAACAAACCACAAACTATCCACCATATGGTAAAGAACCAATCAAAGTCTAGCTAGCAGGCTCTGGCACTTACTGATAAGGATGAAATGCAGTAACTACAGCAACCTCCACGAGATGTAGCAATTATACAGCCACCGTATTGCACCAATCAACATAGGACAGGTACCCTCCAGTCCAGAGATGCGCCAATGTTGAGCTGGTTATTACACAGACTGGCAGATCTCCAGACCCTACTTGCTCTACCCCCCCCCCAAAAAATGCCTGGCCTCAATGTGGCTCCAGGTCTCTCCTGCTCCACCATTGTGTCAGACAGACTAGCAACCAGGGTTCCAACTCATAATTAAAAAGACTCTGCTTTTTCATCACATCTGGTCTCTTTCTTTATGTTGGAGGTTCGGACTCTTTGGACTCTGGGCACAACAGAAGTGGAAGTGATTCCACAACTATAGTACCATCGTGCATCTCATGTGACACAGAAAGAATACAAGGGTAAAGCTGGGATTTACAAGGCAGTCCTCATATTAGCTGTTTGCTTCTTTGATTTTCACAGTGACCTTGATGTTGTCTGTGCCCAGACAACATTGTGAAGGGGTCTGTAACCTCATCACAATTACAGAGTGAACTTGTCTAGTGGTGGCACTCTGGGAAGTTGTTTATCTGACAGGAGAATACCACAGGCTGGCTGGGAATGCACACTGGGTCCTAAAATCCAGAGGCCTCAGGACAAGTGTTAGGTACTTCCTAGGCATCAGAGTCTCCTGCCTTCTTTCCCAAAGTGACATAAGGAAGTGAGCATTGCTTTCTTGACTCAGAATGTTCAATAATGAGTTTGCCATCCTCCCTTGAATTTCTTTCTTTTCCGGTATTTCCACCATGACACCAAAGTGGATAAAACCACTGTCTACATGGAGATGGAACACATAGATTTCTAGATAGCATCTTAGTCTCTTCTTTCCCACATTTAATCTAGTTATAAATTTTGTTGATTTTGTTTCAAGATTAAACTCATACTTTATAAGTATTGATGTTCCCATTGAATCATTATTGTCTATCTTAATATCCAAGAAAAAGTGCAGAAATAAGAAAGTGGAAGTGATTGGAAAGAGGGCAAGACCCCTTACATGGAAGTGTTCTAGAGGAGTTTAGCATTTCAGGAGAGCGAGCTCCCAGCTGTTGGCCGGAGGAGGTGGTTGGTGAGAGTCTGTAGAACCTAGCACCCAAATATGACTTTGGATTTACAATATTTGCTACTTTTGCATCACTTTGATCACAGTTTCTGACAGAAACAATTTAAAGGAAGAACACTTTATCAAAGTCCATGGTTACAGGGGACTTTCTGTCTGTCACGGTGGGGAAAGTACGGCAGTTAGGGTTGCTCCATTCGTTGCTAAAGGAGCATGATGTTGTTCCCATCATGACAGACTAGTGAGTGGCTAAAGAGTGGCTGGAAACAGGGACTAGGCTATAACTTTCACAGGTTTATCTCTAGTGACCTACTTATGCCAGCTAAGTCCTACTTTATAAGCTTCACAGCATTCAAAATACTGTACTCAAATGGGGCAGCAAGAGCCAAAAAAGTGAGTCTATGCGGGACTACTCAGATTCAAACCATTAAAGAGTTCTTGATCAGCAACCATGGCATAGAATCGAGGAAAGAACTTTCCACCTTCCAGTCCAGCAAAGTCTAGCATGTGCCTTGGCCATCCTCTTGATGCTAGGTTACCAGAGAATGGATACAGGTGAAACCTAAGGAGTTAAAACTACAAATATCACATGGAAACCAGGCGCAGTAGTTTTGTAGTCAAACCCAAAGCAAATGAACAAGAGAAGAATTTTTATGAGTCTCTAAAAGCCAGAGGAGTTCAATCTGGAATCTTCAAATCGACAAAGTACATACATAAATGTCAATATGATTTTGTTGAGAGCCGAAGGCACATAAAAGACATAAACATTAGAATCTCACAAGGTCCACATCTATATAATTAATATGATCCTATGTCTGTGCTTCTCAAACTTAGTAAGAGATTAGATGTTGGTTTTGTAGATGTTAATTCCCAGCTGATTATGGAAAATTGTTTGAACAAGTGCATATATGTGACTAAGGTTGGTTCGTGCCACCTGCTACTAAATACCCAATCTCAACTACAATGAAACTGGTCTGTACAGTTGTGGTGATTTGAACAATAATGGTCCCTATAGGCTCAAGAATTTGAATGTTTGGTGAGCAGGAAGTAGCTTTTTTTGAAAGGATTAGAAAAATTGGAAATCACTTGTTGGAGGAAGTGTTTAACTTAGAATGGGTTTTGAGGATCAGTAAGATCAGATCTTACTAGTGTCTCAACTATGTCCCCAACACCATGTCTGCCATACCTGCCACCATATTCCCTGCCATGAAGATAATGAACTAAGCCTCTGACGCTGAAAACAAGCCCCCAGTTAAATGTTTCCTCTCAAAAGAGTTGCTGTGGTCTTATCATGTCATCACAGCCATGGGACAGTGACTAGAACACCACCTCAATGAAGTATATCCTCTAATCACAGTGTTACATGGCTTGGTGCTGCCACACAGCTATGAAAGGTTTCTGTTTTAATGTGTATGCATGTCTTTACAAGCGTGTACACATATGCACAAGTAAATGTTCATTTGTGTATTCATATATGTGTACAGGTACATGTACTTGTGTGCAGTACGTATACATGTAAGGAGTTTAGATAAATGAGGTAGTGTATGTATGTGCATATGTTATGTATAGGTAGGAGCAAGTGTACAGGTGAGTGCTTTTACCTGCACGTATCTGTGTTTGTGCATGCACATGTGTGCATGCTGAGGAGAAGTTAACTTCGGGAGCCTTCCTCAATCACTCTCTGCCTTCACTGAACATGAAGTTTGTGATTCAGACAGACTTGCTGTCCAGAGGTCCCAAAGATCTGCATGTCTCTCCAGTAGGATCATAAATGTGCTCCACCATGACAACCTTTTATGTGAGCACTAGGTATCACACCAGGGTCATCAAGTGAGACCAGCAAGACTTTTAACAGCTTAACCATCTTCCCAACCTTTATTAAAGAACTTAAATCCTAACACAAGCCCATTTTCAGAACTTCTCATCTCTCCTCCTAAGAAGTAGAGCCAGTGAGTATGTATAGCTGGGAAGATGCTTTCTTCTTAATAATTAGTGAACCAGCACTGAACCATACTTTGAGTAACACTGTCCTTGACTTCCAAAGATCACAATGATTATTTGACAGTTATCTGGATTCATTGCTTCCCTCAAGAATTCAGAATTTTCTTGAGTCAAAGTTAAATTTCTAGTTCAACCTGGGCCAAAACAGACTTATTTCAAGAACAAGTCAATAAGGACATAATAGTGAAGTTGAATTTGCTTTCCAAGGTAGGTATGTGTAATAGCTTCTTTGGCTACTGTGATAAATAAAGACATACAGAATACCTTAGAATAATACACACTGACTTTTTGTTACAGTTCTGGTCATTTGAAGTCCAAGAATGAGTCTCATGGAACTAAAGTCAAGACTTGTCTCCTCTGGAAAATGTGCCCCTTGCCTCCTTCAAGTTTCTAGAAGTCACCATGTTCCTTGACTGTCACTCACATAACTCCATTTTCTTCTTCTTGTATGACATTATTTCCTCCAGCCTTTGACTTTCTTAACTCTCTCTTTGCAATTTCTCCTTTTAAGCCCAGCAGACAACATCCTCACTCAAAATCCTTAACATGATAACACGCCCAAATTCCTCTGTTCTGTTTGGTCAAATTCATGGATTGTGGGAAACCGAATCTGCACCACCCTCCGGGCACAGTTCGCGCGCTTCCATGCCAGCCACGAGCTTGGGGCAAAGGCCTGGGGATTAAACAAAAGACACACACACACAAAGAGACCTGGGTCATTCGTCAGGAGCCGAATGCCACTTTATTTAGCAGAATGTAAGGCTAATATACCTTGGCCCCAGTAAGGGAACTTCCTCGCTGCCAGGGGGTTGAGGGGAACTGGCGCCGTGTGGGTATCTTCCCAGGCACAGGGCAGAGAGCAGCGAAAGACAGTGGGCCAAGTGGAGAGAGAAGCTGGCGCCTGTAGGAACTCTCCTGGGGAAGGTGGGAAATTGCCATCCCAAAGATATAACAAAGCCCTAGGTTAAATTACCAGGCTATAGCAGAGATAACAGAAACTAGCAGAAAGCTTAGCTGGCTAACCAAAACAGTCCTTGCAATTTGCACCTCAAGGAGCAGGGGAAAAACCCGGGATCCTACAATGGATCCCTGGGATTATGACACTAACATCTCTGACTGTTGGGAGCAGTGAACCCCTCAGATTCTGAATTTCTTGTAAACAACTTGTTTTCCTCTGTTCTGAGACAGCCTGCAGCTGCTCTGAGCACAGGGAAGACCCTCAGGAGTTCCTGATAGCAGGGGAGTGGTTTCTGGTGTTTGGCTGGGGCGTGGCTATCAGTTAAGGATCCCAATATAAGCTTCCCCTGAACATAATAAAGTGGGCATTCCTGTTTCAAGAGACATTTCAAGAGACATTTCATGTCTCTGTCCGTGTGTCTTTGTGTGTTTAAATCTCCAGGCCCTTGCCTGGCTGGCGAACGGTTCCCGCCGTGCAGGCGCAGCATCTGACTTTGCAATTATTCATCCTATATCCTAATTTCTTTATAATTATCTAAAGCCCGCATAATGGCTGATGCACGAAGGAGTGGCTGTAGCATTTCATAGGTTTATATTCAAACTGCAGCTCAGAATTTTCTGTGATGCAACTCATAGTATGTTATTTCCTCTGAGTCTCAATGACTCCTTCTGTTAAATGGAGAGATTGTTTTACCCCATGAGGTTACTGTGAGAGTAACTATAAATGTACATAGAAAGGGTCAATACTCAATAGGTGTTATGTTTTTCATCTCCTTAAGAGACAAGCCACATCCACTCCCGGGGTGACCCCTGCCCTCCTCCTGCCATCTTAGATTCTCTCTGTCCCCTCTTGGTGCGAATGCCTGTCTCTCTGCTTTCCCCCCTTTCCTGTTCTTTCTCCTCTTCTCTCTCTCTCTGCCCCCTTTTCTCCCTTCCTCCTCCACAACCCCCTGAATAAATATTCAACCTCACTCTACATGTTGTGTTTATCCACGTCTCTGTCTCCTACCCACCCGCCATGAGTTTCCCTGCCGGGGACCAGCCACTGCTCGGAACCGGCAGTTGTCTCTGCCTGGGACTGGCTGCTCCCAGAGCCCGCTGCCTGCCTACTGCCACCAGGGACCTCCCAGCATTTTTAAAAAATCATAAAAGTAGGTACTAACAACTGTGTCTTTGCCTTTCTAGATTTGATACTGGATTCTTCTTATACACCTGTAGAATCACCAGTGACTTGGATTCCTTCCCAACATTGCTCATGTCACTGACTTGGCACACATCTGTCCCTTGCTGGTCTTCAATCTCCATGAAACTGCTCCCTGTAACAGTCCAGTTGATGTTCCTGGCAGCAAAGCATTTTTACAGCCTTGTGTGAGCAAAGTGGAGACGGAGTGGCACATAAAGGACAGCCACACCAGTCCCCACAGCCACACCAACCTCCTCCTGCAGCAGCTCTGGGGCCAGACATGAAAGGCCTTTACAGAGACATGGGAATTGTCAGCAGAGCCTTTCTTCTCTTGATAATGGTCCTGCCAGAACCAGGAGGGTGAAAAAGAGAAAATAAGTTGATGTGCTATTTGTTATGATACATAGACTGCAGGGTATATATAATCATGAAAATCATTCTTTGACCAAAACTGCCACTACATTTGTGTCATTTTTAATTCTATGTCCTATATATAATTTTCCTATTAGTGGTCTCATAGGAAAAAAATCACAAATGTTATTTGTCATTTTAAGGAAAAGCCAAACTCATTTAACTCATCCTCAGGAAACATCAATAAAGAGAGGGTTGGGAGATGGCTCAATTGGTTACATGTTTGCCTTGTAAGGATGAGGACATAAATTAAATCCTCAGAACACATGTGAAAGCCAGGTTTGGCGGTATATCCTATAATCCCAGTGTTAGGGAGATGGAGACAGGCAGATCCGTGGGGTTCACCAGCCAGCCAGTACTGCTTAATCAGTGAGCCCCAAGCCAAGGAAATCTTAACAATCAAGGTAGACAGGACCTGAAGAGTGGGGTTGTCCTGTGACCCCTACCCATACACATGTATATATTAGCACACACATATACACACAAAGTCACTATATAATGATTCTGCCACTGCTTGCATATTTTAGAGTCTCTCTCTCTCTCTCTCTCTCTCTCTCTCTCTCTCTCTCTGTCACACACACACACACACACACACACACACACACACACACACAAACACACTAAGGCAACATAGAATTCTGCCCCTACTTGCACATCTTTAGGAACAGTACACTCACCATCCTTTCTGAAAGTCTTTCTTTCAGGGTTTGGGTGTAATAACTAATCAAATTCTTCTTACCACCAATTTTGAATCAATTATGAAAGAAGTGACTTCATCAACTAAGGAGAATAATGTATTGACTTTGTATGAGGGATTGCATAAGAAATTCAACATGGGATGGAGCAGCCTAGGGCCAGGTGATGATGGGCCTCACATTCCAACCATTGGTGACTACTTCACACACCATCTGATGCCAGAGAACAAGGCAATTCTGTACTGGCTGCTAGTGAACAGGGTATGTGGCCCCCAATGCTACTTTCTTTACTCACAGGTTTCCAACCATGGCACCCACTGGATGAACTGCTGCTACTGGAGACAACCATATCAGCAGCAAGTTAACACTGAGTGGACATTTTCCTGTAGGCACTAACCATTCCACGCATCCACTGTGATTGTCCCACAGCTTGTCCTTAGGGAACTAGACTCTGTTTCCGGTCCCATTTGCCTGTGTTCCCAGTCCACTGGGCTTATGTGGCAAGAAGGCAAGGACAACAATCTCTCCCCATGTTCTCCAACCTAGCAAGTCCCAGTTCTCACCTGGCTCTGACCTAGCAAAAGCTAAAATGCACACTATGAAATACTGAACTTTGAAAAGCCTCCTCAGGGAGCAGATCATCCAGCCAGTTGACTGTAAAATGCTTCCAGGAGCAACGAGAACTCCCTCCACGAGTTTTATGAAGTTATAATTGAGAAGGGAATATATACTATTTTGTAGATAGTGAGGTGTGCACTGTCACGGCCTGTGCAGGCGCTGAAATGATGACTACAATCTCATACACATCCATCACCAATCATAGTTTTCTTTGTGCAGGTGTACGTGTCATGAGAACATTTAGGTTCTACTCTTGTAGCAATTTTCAAGTGTACTATACAGTATTAGCTATAATCAACAGTGACCAGGCTGTGAAAAAGGTATCGAGAAGCTATTTCTTCTGTCTGAGTGAAACATTACACCTTCTGCTCACTCTTCTCCATTCCTCTTCCACCCCAACCCCTCCCAGGCAGCCTCTAGCCTCTGCTTTTAGAAATTTGATATTTTTCAGAGTTCCCATGTGAGGCAGGTCATGCAGAATTTGTTGTTCTTTTCCTGACTTATCTCATACATCATATTGTTTCCCAGATGCATCCATGTTGTTACAAATAACACTTTTTTCCTTTATTATAAAAGCCAAATAATAATCCATTATACACATATGCATATATATATATACATATATTTTTTTCTTTATCCATTCATCCATCAGTAGTGAACTCTTAGGTTGATTTCATAGCGTGGTTAGGAGTAGGAATTTGAACAAAGCTTGAAAAATAGCTACAATACGGATAGGAGGTCTATAAGTAAATAATGCCATAGTAAACTTGCATAGCATGTGATCCCCAAACACAGAATCTTAAAAACAAGCAGCATCTGTACTTTTAGTTCACGGTTCTGCATCCTGATTGCTCAACTCTCTTCTCCATGACTGACATTTCTACATATCTGTGCATTGGTTGGAAGTCAGATGGTATAGAAGAGCCATGACTGGGAAGACTGTGGTGTCTCGGCCTCATCCACATGCTTCTCAGCCGGAAGCTGCTTCATCCGGGGAGGGACTCCAGGGAATCACAAAGAACTGAAAAAGAGGCAAAGGTACATTATACAAGTATTTTATCAAGACACTGAATATGCCATATTTGCCAATGTCCTTCTGGCCATTGGAGGTCAATGACTGAGGCCGGAGTCAGAGGTCCCTTGCAATGTTACAGAACATGAGGAAAGGAATACGGCAGACAAATGCGCTATGAAAGCAGTAGGAGGTGCCCTTATTGCTCCATATGGACAAGAACAAGTATCAAACTCACAAGCACAGCCATTTCCTGAGCATTTGCTACGTGCCTAGCAGGGCACCAAGCACCACTACGCTATTTCAGTTCCACAGAAGGGAGGTAGCTGTTCCCATCTTGCAGGTGAGAAACTAAGGCTCAGATAAAACAAATCACAATCTTAAAGAACTAAAGAGGAAGGGTTTGAATCCTTGCCTGTCAGACACAAACTCTTTTGGGATTTTTTTTCAGCAGCAGAGTCCCACCAATGTTTGTGGAAATTAGGAATCAATGAGGTGAGTAAACATTGGACCGTCATGGTTCCAGATGGAAAAGGCACCTTTGTGCTCATCCTGCACAGGCTCCAACTGTTTTTTCATCGAGCCTCACTGTATCCCATCACTTGCTTTTCTAACCACCTCAAAGCCTCTTTGCTTCAACTTAGGCATCTCTATTTGAGCTTAATTAGGTTTGTGCTGAGTTCATGAGTTACTGTAAATGTAATGGCTCTGAAAGGAAAATGGAGATCTTCGCCACCAGGTGTTTATCTCTTTCTCAAGTCATCCTTGTTGCACATTCAGATTCATTTCCAAGTTCCATCTGGTTAATGGGTGCAGGTGAGATTGAGCAAGGCATTGTGCCCCCTCTCCAGTGTTTCCACACAGCCCCCACCCACAGCATATTCAGATGTTCCCTACTCTCCTGGCAAGACACTAAGAAAGAAATGAGGTACTTTAGAAACCAGACTTACCCAAATGAACCAACTACAGCCATCCCAGCTGCTCTACACAGTATTGCAAAGAGTAGGAAGAATGTGGCATTTCTTGAGTGCCTACTATGTGTCAAGCCCTACACCTGCACTCTTAGTCTATGAATTCACAGGGGACAGGATGTGGCAGCTTGTACTGGTTAGGTTTAACTGCCAACTTGAAACCATCTCTATTTGCCAAGAAATAAATGCTCAGTGAGGGACTGCCTTCCTTGGTTTGCTCTGTGGACATGTCTGTAGATGCTTTAAATTAATATGACGTGGGAAGTTCTAACTCACTATGGGCTGTGCCATTGCCTAGGGGTCCTGAACATTATTGTTAGGAAAAAGTCCTAAGACGGGCGGCTCCACTGGCACAAAGAAATCCAATTAGGTCAGATTAAACTGAATTAAAATGCCCATCGTTTTATTAAATACAGAGCTCTCGGGTGCCGGGGAGACAGAAAAGCACGGAGCACATGCAAACCTGTAACCACGTGTTTCTCCTCTGGGAGCCACTTAAATACCCTGTGGGAGTGGTCCTGACCCAAGGGGTAAGGACCTGGCATGCTGGGATTTGAAGTCCAGAACAATGCAATTCCCAGGCCAGGGAACTGGGATGGATGCCATGGGCTGGGGTTACACTCCAGACTTAACAATGATGAGTGGAGAAACTGAGCTGATCATGAGCAAGTATGAAAGGGAACAGGTGTACATTCGTTTCTCTTTGGACTTGACTGTGGGGTGTCATGTGATCAGGTGTTTCAACCTTCTACTGCCATGACTTCCCCACAGCGATGAACTGTAACCTGGAATTGTGAGCTGAAGTTAGCCATTCCTCCCTTAAGTTGTTCGTTGTCAGGATATCTGATTAACAGCCACAGAAATGAAATCACAACAGGGCTGTTCACACATCAAGGTTACTTGCGAAGGACCTTTGTATGCCTCTGCATTTCCATCGAAACTGGGGATAAATAGAGCTCATTGCCAAGGTCACTGGGAAGATCAAATGAGCTGACATTTGTAAAGTGCTTAGCATAGTTTCTGGATCCTGACAGGACTCAATAAACGTCTGTCACTGTGACCATAATTATTATTTTAATATCCTTATGACAATTCTATTCACAGGCGTTTGCCTCATTGAAAGATAAGAAAATGAATTTGCAAAGGTAAAGCAGCTTGCACCAGATCAACCAACTAGAAAAATGGCAAGTAACAATAAGGATTAACATTTCCATGACAGAGATGGGAGGAAGGACATCAGGACAGAAGAAGGGGAATGAGGGATGGCAGATATAAGCACAGTACAGCAATGTATGTGAAAACGTCATAATGAAAGCCACTGTTTTGAAAGATAAACAGTAATAATAATAATAACAATAATAATAATAATAATTAGAAAGACAACTATAAAGAAATTTCGCTGCCAGCAAAACCCTTTCCCCTTCCTGCATTTATCACACCCTTGCTCTCTGTGGAACACGCTAGTATAAAAAAAAAAAAAGAGCCTTATTTATTTGTTTCTGTTTGTGGAAAGACCTCCCCGTGTAGCCCAGTCTGAACAGAAACTCTAAATCTCTGTTTCTACCTCATAAGTAGATGGGATTACAGGGGTGCCCCACCTTCTGTTTAGCCTTAAGGACAGTTTTTAATAGAACAAACCTAATCCTCTCTAAAGCAAAGGCAAATGAAAGCTCCCAGGAAGCGACCTCTAGAAAGCTTAGATGGTCACAGCCTTTGTTCTCTGTCCCCAGTTAGGCCACTCAGGGCTCTGTTCTAGGACATGAAGTTCCAGCTTCTCAGAATAAGCTGGAATAAAAGGAAGAAACTTCTTCCCAATTCTGCCAGGGTTCAGAAGAGACTTCCCAGGTAAGGGGACCTCCGGAGTGGGTTTTACAGCTACACAAGGTTGGGGTGGGGAACTGAAGCCAGTAGCAAATTCAAAGGACCAGAACCAGAAGCCCTGCAGACTTCTCCCTGGATGGTTGAGGTGCCTAGTTGGTGCAGAGGATAAAATGATAGGTGAGAACAGAGATTCGAAGGCCTGAAAAGGTATTTAGAAAAGGTATTTAGGTATCCGTGTGCACACAGCAGGGAAACTCTTGGGGCCTCTAAGAAGATGGGTGGCTGTAGAAGGGAACAGAGGGCCTCTTCCCGCCGCCCGCCTCCCGCCTCCCGGCTAGCTTTACCCGAAATAATTACATGGAAACTGTATTCTTTTAAACACTGCTTGGCCCATTAGTTTCAGCCTCTTATTGGCTAACTCTCACATCTTGATTAACCCATTTCTAATAATCTGCATAGCACCATGAGGTGTTGGCCTACCTGGAAAGATTCAGCAAGTCTGACCTGGTGGCTGGTTCCATGGGGTCTGCCTCACTTCCCTTCTTCCCAGCATTCTGTTCTGTCTACTCCATCCACCTATGTTCTGACCTATCAGGCCAAGAAGTTTCTTTATTAATTAGCCAATGAAAGCAACAGAAATACATAAGACTCTCCTATATCAGGTGGCAACATCAGGCTGAGATTTAGAGGGTTTAGTTCGGGGAGACTGAGTTGAGGAGAAGAATTAACATTGAGGGAATTCTGACAGGGCAGGTGGCAGATTCACACCTCATATGTGTGGCCCTTCCTAACTTTTCCCATAAGTCTAAAAACAACAACCTGAAGTGCTAAACACTACGTGCTCTCTGTTTTCGTAAATAGCAACTTTTAAAAATACAGTCGTGTGTTACATAACTGTGCTCTGGTCAATAACACCATGTCTGCAACAGTGGTGCCACCAGGTGACACAGCATAATGATGTCACACCACTTTTAGTTTGTACCAATAACGTTGTATGGTCTGTACATGACAAAGATCACACCAAACACATTTCTCAGAACTCGTCCCTGTCATTAAGTGTGGCAGGACTAGCTAGCTACTAGCCAGCTGTCATCCACTTATTTATATGCCTGTCCTTGCTCTGACGCTGCTCGGCAGAACTGAGGGGTTCAATAAGGCTTGCTGGCTTGCAAATACAAAACTGCTCTGAGCTGACCTTTTACAGAAAAACGAGCACAAGACTTGTGACAGTGCGAATACTGTGGTGCCCATTTTACACAAGAGAACCAAGGCTGGATAAAAGCAAGGAGACTCATGCAAAGTCGCAGGGCTTAGAAGCAGAAGCAGAGAACTGAGCAAGAGACCCATGGAAATCCTAAAACGAAACCAGAAAGGTGGCCCCATAATGTCTCGCCCCAAATGCCTTACTGTGTCCATCTGGCAACCCTCTGTGTTCTCCCACCCAGACCATTTCTGCAGCTAAAGGACCCGGCGCCACATTGCCAGCCAGAGCCCTTGCTTTGGCCCCCAAACCAGCATCAAATGACTAATTTAAAACCTAATGCCTCCGTCGTGTCCACCCCGCCTGCCCCTTCTTCGGCTTATCGCATCCTATTCAAATCCAAAATAAATTATTTCAGCTCTGCAGCTCTTTGGATAAAGAAAAAATGAAATTATAAAATAAAAAGGAAGAAGAAAATGCTTTGAAGGGACAGACTCCCTCCCTCACTCCCCCACAGTTCCAGCGTCTTTTCTTCAAAGTATTCACTGCTAACCTCCAGGGGAAGCTGAGCCCTGGGGGCCTCAAGGACAGAGACATACTTGCTCCAGACCCTAGACCCCTCCCACAGGCAATGGGGTGGGCAGAAAGATGGACAAAGCTCTTGCTCATAGTTTCATTCTCTCTCTCTCTCTCTCTCTCTCTCTCTCTCTCTCTCTCTCTCTCTCCTTCTCTCTCTATATGTGATGGAGATGCATGTATGTATGCTAGTACATAAATCTATGTGCATATGCAGGCCAGAGAACAGCTTTGGTTATTGTCGCTCAGGAACCCTCTGTCTTGTTTCTCAAAACAAGAATTTCTCATGCAACAGTTTGGCTAAACTGACTGTCAGGATAGAGCGAGGGATCTGTCTCTCCCTCCCCAGTACTGGGATTATAATCACTCACTGCTATAACTAGCTTTTTATATGTGGGTTCTGGGGGAAAAAAAACTCAGGCCCCCTCTGTCTATCTGGCAAACATGACACCAATTGAACTGTCTCCCAGTCGCCACCCCGTACCGTTTCCTTAGGAAGTAGACTGCTGGAGACAAGAATGGTGACTACTCCAAGAGTCTACTGGTCACCTGCTGTGTACCTGCCATGCAGGCAGAGGGGCATTTAATCCTGTGGCCTGCCATCCTCATCAAACTGTGGGGTCTAGCTCTTTCCACTTAATCCTTGTTAGAACATCCCAGTAGAACCCTGAACCTAGGAGGAGACAATGTAAAGAAGAGCTTCATGTCCTACATAGTGAAGCAGCTTGGAGAGGTAGGTAGGTAGCTGAGTACCTTGCTGGCTCAACATTGCAAGGTCGTCTTACAACAGCAAGCCTGCCAAATGACTGTCGGGGTCAGAAGAAGCCTGGCCAGACTGACCTAGATTTTCTGGACATACAATCTGGGGGCTCATTCCTTAACTTTTCTTGCTAAAGATGACTTTTCTCACCTCTAAAATCGGCAAAACAGTCCGTCTTGTGGGATCGCTGGAGTGGACATTAAAATGTGATATTTTCAGAACGGCAAGTTCTCAATAAATGACCTTCCATCTGCAGCTTCTGTCTCTGTTGCTGTAAAATGAGAAAGACAGCAAAGCTGAGAGAGGAGAAAAAGGGAAAGAAGAGGGGAAGGACACAGGTGAGAAGGGAACTGGGATGTGACCAACCTGACATCACATGACCTCCCCTACACCGTCGATTTCTTGCGTGAAATGCAGAGACCCAGGTTGTGGTCCTGCCTTTCCACAGACACATGCCACAGACCTCGCCACATATGTAGTCTCTGTTCCCTAACCACAAGTCAGGGAGAACTGCAGGAGAACGGTCTCCTGGTGTGTAACTGGCTGGGATTTGTTATTGAAATAAGAAGAGAATGGCCTCCCAGACCGCAGGTGGAAAAAGACTAGAGAGGCACAGGCAAGCCTGGTACTTTGGAAACTGAGCATTTCAAGTGGTGGTAAGGAGGCAGAGATGCCCTGAGCCAGGCAGCTTAGGGGCCTCTCTTCTGTCTTCTCTAAATAAAGAGGGATCCGTGTAATGGGGGATGTTGCAGAGAAGGATCAGAAGTGAGCAGTAAGCTTCCTAAGGACCTCATGGTAACTTCACATGCTTGATAGCCACTGAACACCCCCAGTCACACCCAAGGACTTTACCTGTTAAATCCTGTCTGGGGAGATATCCAGCGGGGAGCTAAGGTTTCACACATGTACAGGTATATAATGAAGGAAAGAGGTCAAGTATATCAGCCTCCCAGCCTCACTTCAAGACTGGGACTCTCAGCATGTGGTACATGGATGTCAGCTGATCTCCTGAGAGTGACATGGTCCACATTCTGATTCTGTCAAAAAGGTTCCTACGAACCCTGGGATAAATCCTTTTGAGGATGAGCCCTCTACTTACCCCTTCATAGTGTTTGGGTGTTCATGACACACAGTCCAGTATCCAGGAGGAAAGCCAGGTTCTCTTCACCTTAAGAACAATCTCATCTTAATGACAGAGCTCTACCATCCAGCTCCCAGTTGCCCTGGACCTGCCTCTGTGGCCTGACCTCCAGGACGGACTCTCTTACTGTAGATGTCAGGCCGTTCCACCTTAAGTAAGTTCCACCTTAAGTAATGCCTTGAACTATTGGGAGTTCAAGCCCCACCTCCAAATAAGCAGCAAACAAGGAGGACTGGTGGCAAGAATAGAAAACACCAACTGGCTGGTGTCTTTGTCTTCCTTATTCCTTCATGTTTCAGAAAGCATGGTAAAGGCTCTGATGTATAAGGTAATTTAATCACTGGCCAAGTCTCATTGACATTCCCTAGCCATTTTTCTAGCTTAAGACTGAGGCCTTAGTGGGTACCAGTGACTTGGTATTGTTACCTGGCTCATAATGGGCTTTGGAAGAACACATCAGCTCTCTAGCACTAAAGCTATACTCTGCTCTCCCATAGCTATGTGTTTTCTTAACTATATGTCAGGGATGACAGGAATTGTAACCTTGCCTCAGCTTCCACCACCATAGAGTTCGGGTGGTAGAATGGTAAGCCCTTGACCACAAAGTTCCATTTATGTGTAGCTAGCAGGAGGCAGGGGGCATTTCTGCTGACCTCAGTGCCTGGGATCTGACCTCCAGCTGCCTCTTTTGGTAAGGCTGAGTTATTTTAAAAATATGTAAGGAAAAAAGCTTCATAAAATGTGCAGGAGAGATGAAATTGATCGAAGACATCACATTGGTATTAAATTATGGATTAAACAAGCCTACAGTCAGCTCCCTCTCTACCTCTGCCTCCTTGCCCACCTCTGGGCCAGCCTCTGACAGCCTGTCAGGAAAGGTGAATCTGCACCTTGGGCGACTTGCTAATGGGCTGATTATGCTGCTGGGGGCCAGGAGGCAGTGAGGAGGCACCTTGCTTCAACCTCCAAACCTCATCACGGATTATCTACCTTAGGCCATGGATAGTTGGTTTCCCAGAACTGACAGGATAGGGGTGCCTAATTCCCTCACCTTGCCTCCTAACCCCTGGTAATGTCACATAAGGTCTCTATGGAGAAAGAGCCTGGGTTGATGTTCTAAGAGATCAGAAATTCAATTCTAGCTCTAACTCTTCTGTAGCCATGTGTCCTTAAGTCAGAAGCGTGTTTTCTCCCCACCAGCCTCATTCTCTGAAACACACAAGCAACAATACCACCTTGCTTTATAAAGTTCAAGGTCTTGTTGGTTTGGTTTGGTTTTCTGTGTTCTGTCGGACAGGGTTGCCTGAAACTTGCATCTCCCTGCTTCAGTGCTAGGATTATAGGTCTGCACCATCCAGCTGAACTTGTTATGTGGTTCTTTCAAGACACAAGGGAAGAAGAGCATCACCCTTGGAGATGAAGGTAGGAAGTTCACTTCAGATATCCAGAGACAAGAGAGCCAGCAATTAATTTTTAATTAAAGAAATAATTCAACAAAAGCTGTACCTCCATCTAGAGACAGGAAAGAAGTGAATAGATAAATGATGTTCCCAGCTTTCCTTTCAAACGGCCAAGATTTGGACCTGATTGAGCAAATTCAAGACAGGTTGTAAAGGACAGGGATGAGAGGACAGTTCAGGTGCAAAGCAGCACACAGGATAAGGACCAGCATCCCAGAGACAATTTCTCTTAGCCAAGCCATCCACGAACAGAATGCTGCCTGAGGGTGCAGCTTGATCATCTCCACTTTACAAATGAAGTCAAGATTGGAAAAGCAGAGTATTTCTGCCAAAATTATACCATGAGATCACACTGCCCAAATTAAACTAAAACTTCCTGGCCCTACAGCCTGAGCTTTTGACACTCTGTTACAAGGACAGGCCACTAGAAAACGAGCTCTCTTAGGACACAGGGTGGTATCGAGATCCTGAAGTCCAGTCTTATGTATCCGTTCTTGGCTCAGAAAGAGACTGACAAGGTGCTACTGAGTCCTAAGTGCCCAGACTGGAAAAGGGAAAGGGGCTATGGGATATGAAAGGAGACAAAAGATAGGCAGTAGGTGTAAAGTTTAAGAGCCACAGACATGGTCAGGTCCGTGACTGAGACACTTCACCTCTCCAAGCATCACACGCTCTTCCTGACGCTAGGGACTCAACACCTCGTCCCTCAGATGAACTGATCTGGTGCAGGCTGCTGTGTAGAGAGCCTGGGACTTCTGGATCTGACTCTGTCTCCTCTTTGTTTCTCTCTCCCTGTCTATCTCTTGAACAGTCTACTTCCTTCTTTATTTGTCTCAGCCTCTCATACGCAAGCATGTGCCTGTGCACACGCATGTGTGTGCACACACACACATGCAAGCATGCACGCACACATGCATGCACACACACCTCTGGCTAGCATACAATCTTTTTTTGTCTACGGTCATTTGCAGAGCCCTATGCAGGCGCCAAGCCTTCTTGATACCCCCTGAAATCTCCAAATGTTTATATTTCAGGAGGGTTGATCACACATCCATGCACCAAAGCCATGTTTCATTCCCCTTATTACTTGTCTAGCTAATCTCCACATTCCACTCCAAAAGTACCAGTCCATTCTTTTCAACCACTCACAATGAACACCTGTGCTTACTGAGCAGGTCCTGGGATGATAGCAGGAATCCAACACTGACACAATACATGGAATGAACATGCTGATAGGAAATACACTTTTCCTGTCCTGATGTTTCTTCCCAGGGATGTAAATGCAATTAGTATAAGTTCTAGCCTCTCCATTTCTCCTGTCAATTGAATGTGGAATGTAGATCTGACTTGTGAAGTGGGAGAAAGAAACGGCATGCCCAGATGAAACTGGGCCAACTCCGCTCCTCTCTTCCTCAAAGCCTTCACTGGCTCCCATCCATCTTCAGCTGGGTACGTGAGATTTCCTAAAGATAAATGCTGGGGAATAGAAGTATTACAGATGAATATGAAGAGTACTTCATGGGTTCATGAACTGAGCACTTAGTCCCAAGTTGACTGTGTTATTTGGAAAGGTAAAAGAAACTTCAATTGGTGAGCCCTGACTGGAAGAAGTAGATCACTGCGGTGGTGGGTGGTGTCCTTGGGGGCTACATCTTGCCCTGGTTCCTTCCTGTCTGTTCTTTACTTCCTGACTACGGTGGGGTGAGCAGCCTTCTTCTGTCGTACTCTTTCTCCATGATGGTTCTAACTCAAATCAATAAAGCCATAGATTAAAACCTATGAAACCATGAGCCAAAATAAATTCATCTTCCCTTTAATTGTTTATCTCAGGAATTTTGTCACAGCAATGAAAAGCTAACATTAGAGCCTTCACGCTAAACTACAACCTTCCTCTGAGTCTTTGACTATGTACAGATCTATCCACCCAAACAATTTAAGGCCAATTGCAATCGTATTACACATCTCCATTCTTATGCAAAATTCACTACGTATACACCCTACCACACGTACTAGTCTTGTGACGTAAATACGCTATTTACCCAACCTCCGTGTAGTGTCCCACACTTCTCCTCACAAGTCTCTCCCCATAGATTTTCCAGTTCCCTCCTCCCTGACATGTGGATTCATGTAAATCACCTTTCTGCCTACACTGCCCAAACCAGGTCATGCCACATAGCAGTTTTCCCAGCCTGCCAGATTTTTCGCTCAGCTCACAGATAACTAACAGGACCATCTTCCCAGCTAATCAGAAAAGAAATCTGGTGGGTTCTATTGCTGCCAGTATGCATTTAAATGGCTGCATCTAGGAGAGAAATCTAAATGAGAGCTGAAGGAGGCTGGGACACTAGGGGAAATCACAGGATAATAACTGTGGGAGTTGAAGCAAATCAACAGAAAGCTACACTGTCACTGGAGACCCAGAGAAGGCTACTGTAACACAGACGCTCAGACACTTACTGGAATCTTTGTACTTCTAATATAATGGCATTAGTGTCATGGTTCCTTATGGGTAAACTTTATCTGCCATCCATAATCAGTGGAGCGGCACTTCCCAGTGTGTGTGATGTCTAAATGTGGGTACAGGGAGGAATATTTGTTTAATGATTGCCTTTTGAATCAAATGATACCATACAGCTATGAAGTGCAGGGAGAGGCTGTATTTGAAGACCAAACAGACCTAACTCAAAAGTGACCTTGAACAGATTACTTAAATCAGGGAACATCCATCAATCTCCTTGTCCGCAAAATAGAGATAATGATGAAGACCTCCTGCAGTTGAATAGGAAGGCAGTAAATCATTTAAAATCACTTGTCAAATAATGTGTGCCAGCCTAATAAATGCCATCAATAGGCCCCAGTTTGAATCTAGCTTCCAATACTTAGTGACCTTGAATTAATTACCTAGGCACCGTGTTATTCAATTTCTTCATTGTAAACAGAAACAACAGTCCTTCCTCTGTGAATGCCAACAGTACTCAGATCAGAACCCGTGTTGGTATGTGTCCAATTCACCTTCCATGTGTTCTCACCGTCATCAACACCATAAAGATGCTAAAGTGGTCAGGGGACCAAAAGGATTTAATTGGAACAAGGAGTAGTGGAGTGGGCTTGATGGTTGCTTATTGTGTATACTACAATGAGACTCTTCCCTATCAATTACTTCCCACTTCATAGATAGATAAATTGATGATAGATGATAGATAGATAGATAGATAGATAGATAGATAGATAGATAGACAGACAGATAGATAGATAGACAGATAGATAGACGATATTTGCCTCAGCAAGAAAAAGCCCGAAGAAAGAACCAACCTGCCCATACCTGATGTTTCCTTGTAGATCTAGAGCCAAAAGCAAATGCAAGAACAAGAAACTGTGAGGGACAAGAAATCAAACCAGAGGTGACACCAAAATATGAACTGCCAAGACAGTTGCAGAAGTGTTGAGAAGTTGCCGGAAGGTGCTGGCACATGCTTTTAATCCCAGCAGTGAGAGGCAGAGGCAGGTGGATCTCTGTGAGTTCGAGGCCAACCTGGTCTACAAGAACTAGTTCCAGGAAAGGATCCAAAAGTCACAGAGAAACCCTGTCTCGAAAAACCAAAGCAAAACAAACAAAACAAAACAAACAAACAAACAAAACTCAACTAGTTCCAGAACAACTAAGGCTGTAACACAGAGAAAATATGTCTCAAAAAAAGAAGAAAAAAAAATGTTGAGATGTCTGGACTTCAACTGAGTATAAAATGAGAATCTGAGCCAAATGGATCCAGATCTCAAGGGGCCAAGAAATCCCAATTCACATCTGAAATATTAATATATACAGACAGTGGAAAGAAGGAAATCCACCAAGCTATTATGAAGTAGTTATACAATTATGTATAATCATTTTTCTTCCTCAATCTTCTCTAAATTGGCTAAATTGGCAACACTGAATATGTTTTATAATCATGCAAGTGCAATACAAGTAAAAATCACCAAGCAGAATCCTAAAAATGACTGCCGTTCTTGTCACAGTTGATGGGCAATGCGCAGGACTGGCTTTGCCCTCTATGGAAGCCACACTGTAATAACCGCCACAGATGGACAGAAGTGGATCACAGGCTTTGGCTCTGTCCTACTTTCATTTCTGCTAATGTGAGAAAATACCCAGACATAGAGCAACTTGGGGAGACAGGGTTTCTTTCTCACAATTCCAGGTTATAGTTATTACCTCAGGAAAATCAAGGCAGGAGCCCAAAGCAGCTGGGCACATCCCATCCCCGATCAAAAGCAGAGAGAAATCGGTGCACTCAGGCCTTACTCAACCCACTTTGTTCATTCTTTCTTTCCCATCTCAGAGCCAAGTCTAGGAAATGATGCCACCCACATTCAGGGTGGGAGTTTCCACTTCGTTTAACCCAGTGAAGAAAAAAACCCTTCACAGACATGGTCACAGAACACCGTAATCTAGACAATCACTCACTTGCTTTCCAGATGATTCTGGATTGGGTCTTGATGACAACTAAAGCTAACCTTCCCATGCTTCCTCTCACACAGCATCTATGTGTCAAGGATACCTGCAGCTCTTCTTGTATTCCCCCGGCCCCACCTGTACCGCTGATGTTATATATGAGAATTTAGTCATCCCCACTGTGTCTTACTGTGCAGGGCTCCATCTTACAATCCTATCCCTCCCTATTAGGCTGTGCCACCTGGCTCTCCTTTTCCTAATCCCTTTATATACAATATTAAAAGACAACCCGGCCAGCAAGATATCTACTATAATTGTCCCCATTTGACAGTGAAGAAACAAAGACACATCAGACTTAAATATCTAGCCCCAAACCTCAGCAAACCAAGAGAAGAGGCAGGCTTTAGTTCTAAACTACTCAAGGCTGGGTCCTCGGTCTTGCTCGTGGTTTGGGGAAGAGGACTCTGGACCAGGCTCTCAGATAGCCAGAGTTAACACTAAGAGGAGCAGCACCTCCCTGAGAAGAGCCTCATGTGTTGTGGGAGTAACTTCCGCTGCCTCAACCAATAATCACTGAAGCAGGAGCCCACAGTGCAGCGGGGAGCGACTTCCGCTCCGTCAGCCAATAGCTGCTGAAATACCAGCCCACTGGGGCGTAGTATATTTCTCTCTTAAAAAGAGAAGCAGTTCCGGATAAGGCCCTCTTGGTTCCGGCTCTTGGTTCCGGTGCTCGGTCTCAGCTGCTGCTCCCGGCTCCTGCTCCAGCGACTAGGCTCCCTTCCTGACGGTTTATGGTGTATGTAAGTTTTACCCCCCGCCAAATAAATAACCCCTTAAAACATAACTGGTGTGGGATTGATTCGTTAATAATTGGCGCCCAGCGTTTGGTTTAAGAACCGCCCCACCCCCCCACCCCCAGCTCGGCCTCCCAGGATACACAGGTCCGGACAGTCTCTGCCGGCTTACTTTGCCCTGTTCGGCACGGATTTTTAAATTTCTCCTTGCAACGTGAGTCAAAGAGCTCACAGCGCAAGCTCCCTTTGAAGTTCCAGCAAGCTGTTTGAAACCCATAACTGATTAGGAGTGCTGAAAGCAGCTTGACCCTTAATCCCAGCACAGGGACACGGGGCCCAAAGCACTAGGCCTCTTTAGCAACAGCGCAGTGGCTGTGTCACGACCCTCTGCATCCGGTTGAACAGAGCAGCAGGGCCTTGTTTATTGCCTTGTTTATTGGCCACTAGAAGCTCTCTGACCTTTTGTGATCTGTGGATTTAACCTCTGGATTTGAGTGTATATATTCTAGAGTTTACTTCCTCAATCAACACCACTGCCACGTGGATTCAGGTGCGCCCCACCTCCTACTGGCAGGCAACGGTCATTACAGGTAAGATTTTTCTTTTCGGTTGAAAATAAATAAATACATACATACATACAAGTACAATTTCCTTTGATTGAAAATGTCGGAAAATATTACTATCCAAAAGTTCAATGGTTTTTTCAGTTGCGCTATGGAGGATATTCTGAAGGATGTCTCAGATATTCCTCTTACTTTGTTATTCCTGGGATCTGTTGCTTTTCTGGTGTTTGGCTATTTTATAAGAAAGATACAGTCCTTACAGACTGAATCTACAATGCTGAGGGCAGAGATTAAAACCTTAAGAACAATTCAGACTGATACCAACCTCCTCAAAAAAGAGTTTGGAGATTTCAAGGAGGAAACTAGATCAGAGTTTGGAGTTTTCAAGCAGGAGACTAGATCAGAGTTTGGAGTTCTCAAGGAGGAGAATAGATCTTTGTTTGATATGACTCGGTCAACTGGCCAAAATATCAAGAAGGTACAGTCTGATATTGCTTCTTTAGAAGGGAGCGTCACTGCCCTGGAGGAGGGGACAACCAAAATGACGCATAACCTCCAGTCCATGACTGTAAGTGCTGAAACATTAGCTGAGAGGATTATAACCATTGAATGTGAAAATCGGACTTTATCAAAAGGGTATGATAGATTAATTGACAGGATTTCCATACAAGAAGGCACAGTACATGCCATGAGGATTATGTCCAAGGAGGATATCGTGTCTCTGACGGACAAGCTCCATGCCTTAGAATCGTTAATGAAGGCTTTGGAGCATAATACTGGACAGGAGATTCAGGACTTACAGAAGGCAATGGTGAGCAGATTTAATAAGATTGAGGAAATCATAGACTCTGATGAACAGGAGCAAAAGGTAGAAAGGCAACCTTCACCTCAAAAAACTCTCAGTCTACATAGAGTTATACCTGCCTTTCCAGTAATAACATCAGAAAAGATAACTGGCTCCAAAAACCCTAAGGTCGTTAAAGAACATACATGGGAGCCTATACGTATGAATGATCTGAAAGAATTTAAACAAGCAAGTGTGAATTATGGACTACATTCATCCTTTGTTAGGGAGATGTTAAAATCCTGGGCTCTGAGCAACAGGGCCACCCCTAAAGATTGGAACCAGCTCACATCAGCTGTCCTTGAGAACGGACCTTTATGGCATTTCAAATGCCTATTCAAACAAGAGGCCAGACTTTTACAACAACAAGAATCAGCGAAAGGAATTGAGGTTTCTCTAGATCAAATTCTAGGGGAAGGACCTTACTCTGATCCTCAGGAACAAGCTCTTTATGATGAAAACATTTTATCCATATGTGCTACAGCAGCTCTAAGGGCCTGGGACAGGGTTCAAGACTCAGGTCAGAGAGTAGAATCGTATGTCAGGGTCAAACAGGGTCAGAGAGAACCCTTTAGTGACATTTGCAACGACTAACTAAGGCTGTACAAATAGGGATACCTGATCCAGAAGCAAGAAATATAGTAATTGAGTCTTTGGCTTATGAGAATGCCAATGTAGAATGCAAAAGGATCCTGGGGCCTTTAAAGCTCAGATCAGCGCCTTTGGACGAATGGGTTTTACATACAATGAATGTTGATACATTTGATTATGGCAATGAAACATGGGTACAAGAAGCAATTTCCAAAGGTAAAAGGAGACATCAGATTACAAAATGCTTTCATTGTGGCAAAATGGGACACATGAAAAGGGACTGCAGACAATGGAAGTCCAGAAATAATGCCTCTTCTAGGAATAACAGGAATAGGAGGACTCAGCCTTCAGGTTTATGTAGGAGATGTGGAAAGGGCAGGCATTGGACGAATGAGTGTAGGTCAACAAGAGATAAACAGGGCAACCCGTTGCCATCGGGAAACTCAATAGGGGGCCTCTCGAAGGCCCCCATGGCAAATGTGGTCCAGTCATTTCCGATCACTGCAGAGAACATGCCTCTTCAGGGAAATTAGAATGCCCCATGCCTGCTGTTAAAAGCAATAACGGCCTGAAGGATGAGTTAAATGTGGTGAATGAATCAAGAAATCTAAGAGGACAAAGTAAACGAATATTCTGGCAGACTTCTATAAATGAACAAAGGCCACAGCTAAGAGTGTGTGTAAATGGCAAATTCTGTAAGTAAAATATACTAAATCATATTTCTAAATTTATAGAGCTGGTTTTAGAGTTGGACTCTGGCTCAGTCCCTCTCTAATTCCAAGCCTGTTGTTAAAAGAAAAACCCAGAATTTCTGGAGTTTCTGTCTCATGTCAAGAGCCATGATATGGGACAGAAAGAAACATGAGTTTAGAAAACATTTTTACTTTTCTTCATATCTATCATACCTTTCAGTGAATATATCTATCATGTCTTTCATTGAATATATGTATGTCTGTATATGTCTATATGATTAATATACGATTATATATTATTATAATCATATAATATATGATATTAATATATGATTAATATATATGATTAATGTTTAATTTTTCCACAATGAACAATAAGTTTTTCCTGCAGTGACATTTGAAGTCTCCAGGAAGAAGATGGGGCCCCATAACAACAACTCCACCTGGTTGAGATGACATCATGATACTGATAGCACTACTACAAGACCTGTTTTGGGTACCAGATGCACAAGACGATGCCAACGTGGTTAGCTGAAATGATGCACATCTTGTACAACATTCTGGCCAGACCTCCACAAAATACTCAGAGACTATTTGCAATTTTAAAAGACATTGATCTTGAAATTTAACCATCATTTTACTTTCACAGGATCCCCCAGAAAGAACGTCGCCCCCATGACAGCTGGAAGTAATTCTAGAGAACGATGTCCCCTCTCCCAGTAAAGTTTGTCCTTGGGTTTAGGGACATCATTTAGGGGTTGGTTATAATTAGTATAGGGTTGAGGGTTGGGGGAGAAATTTTATAAGTGCAGGAATCCAAAAAAAAAAAAAAAAGAGGGATAATTGGATTATGGGATAATAGCTTTGTACTTGTGAGTTATTGTTTTTAGACAAATATATTGGTATTGATTCTTATATATTGATACAAACTTAAATTATGTTGACTATTTTAGGCATGCATGCTTCTACCTCTGTTTAAAACATTTTTATGTATTGACATATATATATTGTATTGATATATGTATATTTTACCATATTGCATTGTACACTTCTACCTCTGATTAAGATACTTATATATTGTTTATATATTGATATATATATTTACCATATTGCAATGTATACTTGCACATTGTTTATATTTGGAGGTCATATTGTCCCCATTTATTGCACAGTTGTTTACTATTTCAGTCTTTAAGTTAGATAGATATTGAGAATAATATAGATCAATAGTCATCTAAGTTTGTCATTTATAATTAGACTAATCAGGTTCTTTAGATACATAGAGATTATATTCAGTATAGATAGATAATCTTCAACCTCTTCAAAGAGCTGTAGAAAATGGCCTTTAATCTAACTCAGAGTTCTGTGGTAGGGAGACACAATCCTTCCTGGCAACACTGATCTATTCCCGAGAGAATGTTGAGCACCAAAGACACTCCACCTGGAGCCTTTCTTCTTGGTAGAACTGGCCTTTGGGTAAAGAAATGCCCATACCTCAACTACTGACAGAGTTGCAGAGTATCCGTAAATGGATAAAACAGGACTGTCATATCCTGCCAAGACAGGATAAGATAGTTTTGAAAAGTTCCTTGCCTTTGAAAATGGTATGTCAGTTACGTTAGGCCTTAGCCAAAGTTGGTTGCTTCAACGCTGCAAACGTGATTTTGGGTGATTGCCCAGGTAGCCAGTTGTCTCTGTGATTTGTTACATGTTCTGGAAGTTTGATTGCACTTCCTAATTACTTAGGTAACATTATTTCCCTTCTCAGATCTTTGATGGGATTGAAGATTATATAAACGTAGTTACTTTCCTTTTATGACGTGGCCAAGTTATTTCTTATACAAGACTTAAGCTAGTTAGAATAGGATATTTGTATTTATTGTATATAATTGTGTAGGTTTGTACTTACTGTATATAATTTCGTAGTAGGTTTAGAACTCTCTTACTTAAACAAAAGGGGGAGGTGTTGTGGGAGTAACTTCCGCTGCCTCAACCAATAATCACTGAAGCAGGAGCCCACAGTGCAGCGGGGAGCGACTTCCGCTCCGTCAGCCAATAGCTGCTGAAATACCAGCCCACTGGGGCGTAGTATATTTCTCTCTTAAAAAGAGAAGCAGTTCCGGATAAGGCCCTCTTGGTTCCGGCTCTTGGTTCCGGTGCTCGGTCTCAGCTGCTGCTCCCGGCTCCTGCTCCAGCGACTAGGCTCCCTTCCTGACGGTTTATGGTGTATGTAAGTTTTACCCCCCGCCAAATAAATAACCCCTTAAAACATCACTGGTGTGGGATTGATTCGTTAATACTCATGGGTACCATGTTGAAATGGCATCAGTCTCTATAGAGCTACCTACCATCTCTCTTGCTGTCGGGCCTTGGGAAAGTTACTTACCTACCCTGCACTTGGGTTTCCTCATCTGTAAAGAAGTTGAAATAACACCTCCCTTGCAATAACTAAATAAATTATCAGATGAGAGGAAGTTAGAAGAGTTTCTGATAGATAGTGAGTATTCAATTAGCATTAATTACTACTGAGGTAAAATACAGGTGAAACAGAGAGAGGGTAGTCAGCCCTCCATGCCCATGGGGCCACATGCCCAGTTTTAACCAAGGATGGATCAAAAGTATTTGGGAAAAATTCATCAATACTGAAATTATATAAACTGTTTTGTCTCTTGCCATTATTTCCTTAGCAGTTATTTTCCCAGCATTCACACTGTGTTCAGTTTTATATTCATCTATTCATGATTCACATCATCTGAGAGGAATGCACTGAGATTACAATCCAAACTCTTCACCATTTTATACAATTAACTTGAGCAATGATTTGGGTACCTGTGAGGACCCAGGGGCTAGCACTCGGCAGACACTAAGAGATGACTGCTTGCTGTTTTCTAGAAAGATCAAGAAATTTCACAGTGATGCAGACACCTCCAAATATGGAAGAAGCAGCAAGCAAATTGTAAGGAAAGGACTCTGGCTTTGAAGGCAATGAACCAAAGCATGGGGACACGGAGGAATGGTCATGTGTTCATTCCCTAAGGATGCCTCACCATACACCAGGGAAGAAGCATTTGCCACTGCTGAGCTCTACAAACCACCTTAATTTGTGCCCTCTGGGGTAGAAGGTAACTGAAGACTTTGTGATTTGAGCCCTGTTTAGTGCTGGAAGAGCACAAACTTTGACTTCAAAGAGAAAAGGCATTTGAAAAGCTAATGAAAAGGCTTATGAGCCTTCTTGTACATGAAACACACCTTATAAAGTAACATTTTGATGAGTTAAGTGCAAATGAATCAGAAACGCCAGGATTAAATTTCCCTTGAAACACTCATAGGTTTAAAGATAAAGGACAAATTGCCTGGCAAGATGTGTTTGGGGTTAATATTTCAAGGTAACTCATATTAGTTTCTGTCTGCCACTTCTCCATCTATTGTTACTATAATAACAAACACATTAATAATAGTTTCAACACTGGGTGAAACTTTCAGTTCATGAGGGCCTATTGGAGGCTTCTAGTAGTTATATAAATAATCAGAATGGACATGGTGGCACACTTCTCAGGACTCAGTATGTTGAGGCAAGAGAATCGTGATTTTGAGGGTAGATACACAGTGTAGAAGTGGAAATGGAAACCCGCGTGAGGAATTAGGGTGCAGCATCAGAGAATAGCTGTCTGTGAAGTCAATTCCTCTGTCTTCACTGGTTCACATCTGAACCACATCTCCCAGGCTGTTTTAGTGGCTCATCAGAAGTTGGACATGTCACTTTCTATCTTAGTAGATGTTACTGTTGCTGGGATAAAATGTCCTGATGTGAGTAAAGCAAGAGAGTTCGTTGCAGGTCGGGCATCTCTGGGCCTATGAGATGGCTCAGCGGGTAAAGGTACTTAGTTCACAAGCTTGCTAGCCTGAGATCAGTCTCTAGAACCCACAGAGAGATGGAAGGAGAGAAACACCTCGACAAAATTGTCCTTTGACCTCCCTATGAGCACTGTGTCATGCATCTCCCAACCCCCCACACAAGCACCATGATCCTTCGCCCCCCACACACAAATAATAAGTTGTTTAAAAGAGAAAATTACTCATTGCAAACCCTGATCCATAAAATAATCTCCTACGTATTCCTCTGCTGTCTCTTTCTCCGTCTGCCAGTTGAACCTCAGTACTCAAAGTAATTTTGGAGATCACATTGTCAAAGATAAAATTTTAAATCTGTTTTCAAGTTATTCTAACATATACACAAAACAAATTAAATCAAAAGCCATAGTGCATAAGTAAGAAATTTAGATCATCTATTATGACACAGATTCCTAGTCTCTGCTCTAATTTTTTTACAAGGGCTCTGCTACCCTCTGGGTCTCAGTTTCTCCAGGGGTAAAATATAAGAGCAATCAAGGTGGTTGCTGAAGTCTGCTCTGGTGTTAAAAATTAAATTATTCTAAATAACCGGTGGCAACTTGAATTCTATTCTAGTCAACAAAGGTTTGTGAAATGTTTACTGTTTGTCTGGCATTGGGGCTGCAGAGATAAATAAATCCAGGCACTTAGCACATAGGCTTGAAGATAAATAACTATAATATACATAGCAGAAAACAAATGGATCAATCAATCAATCACAGAGGGCAACTCTTCTGCCAGGAGCAGGATAATGGTAGAAGCCAGTAGGAGGCAATTGCATTTGAATGAGGCTTGGAGGATGACAAAAGGTTACCTTACAGGCTAGTGAGGTGGAGGCCTATTCCTGGCAGATTCAGAGACTTTAGTTGAATGGCCCTGTATAGCAATGATGAAGGAGTTAAGACAGGTAGGGGTTTCTGATGGATTGTAATTTCTCTGTGTCTCCGTATTAGACTAAATAGGAAAAATAAAGAGGGGGAAAATCGAAACATTTCTGGGAGTTAAGAACTAAATTCTAAGGCATAGATGTAGGCTGCCCACCTGAACTCCCTACCCCTTGAGTCCGCAGCTCAAGTGACCATCCAGATGTAAAACTGATAACACAAACTCTAAACTACCCCACTTGCTTTATTTGACCCATTCATTAATATTTGCATTACCTCAATTAACTTTCTTTCTTTTTTCTTTTCTTCCTTTCTTTTTCTTTTGGTTCTTCGAGACAGGGTTTCTCTGTGACATTCCTGGCTGTCCTGGAACCTGCTTTGTAGACCAGGCTGGCCTCAAACTCACTGAAATCCCCTGCCTCTACCTCCCAAGTGCTGGGATAAAGGCATGTGCCACCACCACCTGATTTAACTTTATTTCTTAAAGAGTTGAATTTATAATTTTAGTCTTGTCAAGATCTAACATTGTGTTCATCCTTCAGAGTTCACCTACATATTAGATACAACACTAGCGAGTCACTACAGTAACTAATATGCAAAACACTGAACCTGCCACTGGGAGATACCTTCAGGTACCTGTGTTCATGTCATGTGTGTGGTTTTAAGGCAAGCAGAGTATCTCCTGCATCATAGGGTCAGAAGAATTCTATTTATTTTCTATATCTAATATAAAATCACCAACTTAAAGACTTAAGCAACACAAGTTTTATAGTTCCTTGTATAAAATTTATGCTTGAATTTCATTGGCTAACATCAAGGTGGTGCCAGGCTACATTCCTTTTTAGAAACAAAAAGTGAAAAGCCAGACCCTTACTCCTAGAGACAACCTACACACACTGCCATCTTCTTTCTGTCTGTAGCTGCTAAGACAAGGGGGAGAAGCATTATGGCATGAGACAGCTAGAATCAGAAAATGGGTCTTCTCTAAGTACACACTAGAAAGAGTCTTTGTCCAGAAGTAGAGAGTAGGTCGCGCTACAAATCTTAGCTTGTTGACACACTGGAGGAACGAGAAAGGCCTTGAGATGAGAAATCTTCACACCAGCCTTTAGAAGACAATGAATATGAGATGATATGTGTTGTCCACCATCAGTCTGTAACTGCTACAGACATTGGGAGTGGGGGAGGGATGCTGGATCAGCATCAAAAAAACCCTTGGACATTCTTACAAAAATTTTTTCTGAATCAAAGTGATCTCTATCTCTGAGCTTCCGTCAGTGTATCTGGATTTCCTGCCTTCTTGTTTTTTCCAAGGTGGTACCAGGCAATCACACAGGTTGTTACCATCAAAGCTATTATGCCTACATAGTTAACCCCTGGTTCTTCATACTGCTCTCTTCTAATTCAAACTCTACAGTATAAGCAGCCTTTGATTTATGGACCTATCACCTTGTTGCAAAGGAGTCTGGGAAAGCAAAGAAGCCCATCTTTTATCCTAGTATGCAATGTTCTCATAAAGTAGAACAACAGAAATGCAATGCCTCAACCTATGAGGCCCTAGAGCAGACAGGAATACTTTATGTCTCAAGTCACAGAACAGTCAGTGTTTTTAAGTGATTTAAACAATTGGAGTAGGGGAAGAAATACATTATCTCTCATAGAAAGAATTCCAGAAGATGATACAGGGTTAAATCACTATCCATTGTGTCATCAGGAAATTGAGCTCCTCCTAGCCTTCTGTGTTACTAATCTATTTCTGTTATCTTAACCATTAGGCTTGGCCCTTTATGGCTACAACCTGGCCCTGCATGAGTAAAGCATTGCATTATCTAAGATCAGGTAATACAATGTGGGTAATTGATTATATGATTGTCTCCAAATCATTTCTCCCTTATTTATACCTTTTTGCAGAAAGTCTTCATATTTCTTTTCACACGAGAATCTTCAGTCTTTTAATCTAGGCTGGACTTGCAGCTTACTCTGGACAATTGAATACAGACACAAGGGGACTGATCTATTGAGAGCTCACCAAAGCCAGCTGGACTGGGACTGAACGAGCATGTGATCAAACCAGATTCTCTGAAGGTGGCTGACATTGGGGCTGACTGAGAAGCCATTGACAATGGCACTGGGTCTTGTTTCGTCTGCATGGACTGGCTGTTTGGGATCCAGTCTGTTTGGATGCTCACCTTCCTAGACCTGGAGGGAGGGGGGAGGTATTGTTCTTTTTAAAAGAATATGATGATGGGATGGCCCCGTGGCTCACAGAGTCCGGCAAGGATGGCCGTGAGTCCCTGTAGCGCCATGCGGCCGGGGAGTCAGGCGGGCAGTTACGGCGGATAAAAGTATTTAAAGAAGAGGGAGACATTTATTGCTTAAAGGAGAGAAAACAGAGAGAAAACAAAGACACACGTACATACGAGACGAAACAAACACACACATGCACACGCACGCATCAGCGCGCGCGCGCGCGAGAGAGAGAGAGAGAGAGAGAGAGGAAGATGGCGGCGGGGGTGGGGGGTGGGGGGGTGTCCAAAAGTGGCTAGGATGGGTGTGGTTAGTTCTTAAAGTGTCCCAATGGAATAACAGGAGGAACTTGAACTTCCCACAGGGCAGGAAACCCTGACTGCCTTTAGGACTGGAGAGGGAGGAGGAGAGAGAGTGGGGGGAATGGGAGGGTATTGGGAGGAGGGGAGGAAGTGGAAATTTTTATAAATAAATAAATAAGTAAAAAAAATAAAAATAAAAATAAAAGGTCTCAGGGCAACATATGTGTATCCCCTTCTTAATCTTCAGCAACTACCATGAGAACCTTCCTGACTGACTGATGGAGGAGGAGAAAGGTCCATTTATTCACAATGACAGCCAGCCAATCAGCAGACGTGTAAGATTACCCAGAACATTGAGCTCAGCTGAGCTCCAGCTAAATCAACTCAAGATTGCAGACTCAGTAAATGCTTATTGTATTAAACCACTGAGGTTTTCTATTCAGTATTATGACAGTATTAAGTAATTGATATGTATAGCCCAGCTGCAAGAGTGCCTGGCAGGATACTAGTTTGTATTAATTTTGGTTTCACTAAGAAAAGGAATAGAGGGTTGGGGTGATGGCTCAGTTGGTAAAAGCATTTACCACAAAAACATGAGGCTCCTAGTCTAAAGCCATATAATAATGACAGGCACTGTAGCAAATGTTTGTAATTCCAAAACTGGGGGAGTAGAGGCAGGCCACCTAGCTCAAGAAAATCAGGGAGCCCTGTGTTAACAAAAAACACTACTCAAAAAAACAAGATGGAAGATCTCTGATGAATCATTTCAGAAGCTGATCACATGTGTAAACACACACACACATGTACACACACACACACAGAGAGAGAGAGAGAGAGAGAGAGAGAGAGAGAGAGAGAAGAAATAGGCAAGCAATATTGTCTACCACAGCAGCCAAGTATAAGAATAAATACAAAGGTCAAAAGAAAGGGAAATGCTTCTGGGCAATTCTTCAAAAGAGACTGGCCAGCAGGTGAAGGGTTAAGAAGACAATAAGATGAAAGTAGATAAGTCCTTGTGCAGCCAAGATTTATCAGGTCTTTCTGCTTGAGTTGTGATGATAAATACAGCAGGGACTGTATTATCAGCAAGACAATTGCAGAATCATGGGAAGGCTTGCTGTAATACAGAATTCATGAGCTTCTGGAAATAGTCTATATTAAGACACTTCTCCCAGGTCACTTCAGCAGAGTTTGACCAGTCACTTCTAATACATAGTTCAGCTTTGACTTAATTCTCAATGCCTGACAAATCTTACAGAAAAATCATAAAATTTACTTCAGGGCATGGTCCAAATCTAACCCCATAGTAAGTGTAAAATTAACCGCAACTTCTTGTCTGGGTCTTCCACAATCCTTTAAGTCTGTCCTTTTGTTTGTTTGTTTTTCTTTGCTAGTACAGATCAGACAAGTGCTTGGCCACTGATCTCTCTCTCCAGGCCCATTATTTACTCTTTACTTTGAAATACTACTTAACAAAGTTGCCCAGGTTAGATTTTGACTCCTTGTAGCCCAAGAAGGCCTTCAATTTGTGACCTTCCTGACTCAGTAGGAGTAACTTAGCATATAGGTGAGTACTAAAAGGCCTGGGTTTGTATTTTATATTTTCAAACCAACTCTTGGAACCCTGACTTCAAGACATGGACATTTCAACACTCAGTAGACCAAAAAATAAGCAAGCAAACAAAAACATAAAAAAATAATTCTAGCTAGAGGTTGTCCTTTACAAAAAGTCACAAACAAAATGGTGGAAAGCTACCCCCTATGTTACCTCTGTCACTATGTTACCCCATGTCTCTGTTCAAATGCTACCTCCTCAAAGAGGACTCTGAACCATTCTTTTGTACCCTGCCTTAATTTTGTGGATAACTCTTACTACTATCTAACACAGTCTGATACATTTTTTATTTTATTCTGTGTGTCTCAGTAAGAATGTCCTCAAAGAGCAAGAAGTTTGTTTTGCTTATAGCTACATTCTCGGTATGTCAGACACTCAGTACCTTTATAAAGCACCAGATGAATGAATGAATAAATGAATGAAAACAACAATGATCAGATTGAGCTGATTATCTACCCGTGGAAGCACAGAACCCTCTAGAGTCATCTGAACTCTGCCCTTCAGCACCTGCAGAATTAATGTTAATGGAATATGTTCCATCTCTATCATATTTCATTTAGATCCAAAAAGTAGCTCAAATCCCTCCACATTTGTTACAGGAAACATTTCATACACACAGAGATTTCTTGGGCGTTGTTACCTTTGCCAATCTTTTGAAGAACAGAGTTAGGGAAGAAATTTGTTTTTCTCTTTGAAATTTCATAACTTTTTACAGTATATCTTGAACATATGCACACCTCATTCTCTCTCTCCAATTCACCCTAGGATCCCCAAATACATCTCCCTTCAACTTCATGTCATGTGTTTTAAATACCAGATTGATTCAAGTGAATGTTGCCCACATTGAAGAAGTTGACCACATTGGGGCTTGGGCAACCAACCAATGGCCACCCCTTAATGAAAAGTAACTCTCCCTCCCTAGGCAGCTATCAGCTTCCAATAGCTCCTCAGCCAGGAGTGGCGCTGTAGGAATATTAGCCCTGCTTCCTTCCCAAATTTTCAACTGGCTTGATCTTAACTACTACTACTCTGCGTTCACGAGTGCAACAGCCATATTGTGTCCAGAAGCCCCATTTCACAGAATTCTTTGTTCTCTGGCTCTTTCCTCCTTTATGCCATTTTTCTTATATAGGTATATATATATATATATATATATATATATATATATATATATATATATATATAGCTTCTAATCAAATATTATAAACCCACCTTTTAACGTGCCCCTTGGTCCCACAAGCAACACAAAGACAGTTGCTCCCCTCCCATAGCATGTAATCTTCATTACTACCTGTAATTGGCTCAGCTCTCCTTCCCTCATTTATTCCATTGGCTTGTGTTGCCTTCCTCTTCCCTCTCATGTCTTCTCTCTCAGTAAAATACACTCTTCCATTTCTTTTTCAATGTCTTATTAGTTGACAAAGCTATTTCCACAGCACACACACACACACACAAACAACAACAACAACAAAAACAACTTCCCCAAAATATTAGCAAGCCTTTCTGGTTCATATTCTCCATCTGTTACTACATTAAGGCTACCCAGCTATTCCAGATACAAGGATGGTCATCTCCACTTCAGAAATTAAACATCTAGGATTCAAGGAGAATAGAGCCTACCTGAGTTACCAAATATGTGACTCAATTCCAGTTTAGCTAAAAACCCTGGTGGTAACCATTCTCTTTCTGCTCTGTGGCTACGGAGGTAAGTTAGTGAGATAATAGAAGGAAAGGGTCCCCTTGTCTCCCTTCTTAACCTTATTTCCATGTCTGGACTTCTCATGAACATCTCAAACTCAACATGCACAAAGTCATCTTTCAATTGTTTCTTCCCTAATTTAAGCAAAGGACATTCAAGCCAGGACTCTCCTGCTCCTTCTCTGAAAGATAAACTTGACTGTCAGTAGGATTGGGTTGAGAAGCACATAGAGGATGAATAAGGCACACCTCAGGATGTGTGTGGGAGAATTCCTAGGGATTACTAAGCAGGGCAGACCTGCCTTCAATGTGGGTGTTACCATCTCATAGGACAAGGGCTCAAATGAATCTTTTTTAAAAAGAAAGAAAGCAGAGAAATACTACATTTTCAATCATTTTCTCTCCCTCTAGTTTTCTCTCCCATGAGAGGATTTGCTTTCTTACGTCATTTCCTTCCCTTCATGTTAGTCTGAAACCATGAGCCAAAGGAAATAATTCCTCTCATTAAATTTTCTTTCTTAGAAGATACATAATGAAACAATAAAGACGTGACTAACACAACCTCTCTTCTGTCATCTTTATTTAGCCTACATACCACACACCCTTTATCCAGTCTTACCAGGATGACTCTACCAGTGTACCCTAAGCACAGACATGTACTATTGAGATTTCATTTAAAGCATGTGCCTGCATGTCACTGCCTACCTTTAAAATCTCCCACGCATCTCCCTGGCCTTTGTGTAAAAGATACAGTTCTTTATCTGGGTGTGTCCTTCATGATACGGTCATATTAAAGATTTCATCTCAGGCTTCATATTCCAATGGCGGACTCCTGGGAACTGATCCCATTAACCCTTTCATGCCTCATGCATGTTCACCCTTGCACAAGCCGTTCTTCATCCTCAGAGCTTCATCCTCCACGTTTCCTCTGCTTGAAACATCTTACTGCCCTCCCAAACCTCCACTCCAAGCCTCCTTTCCACTGACCACAGGCTCTCTACACGTACAAGGCCGCCTTCCTCTGGACACCATGCTCTCCTCACTTGCTCTACCATGGCCCCCTTCTCACTGAGTTACGTCTTGGTTTACTAGTTCAGCTGTTGCACTAGTCCATGACTCCTTGGAAGGCAGGGAATGGATCACTTCTGCTTTCTATTTAATTCTGTATGGGTGCCTGATACTTAGTCAGTACTCAGGGGGTATCAGTTAAGCAACCAAACAAATGAATAGCCTAAGATAGTTCTTTCATTTCTCTCACTACAAACAACACATAGAATAACCCACACCCCATAACCAGTCCTTGCTCTCTAGTTTTACCTTCTTATTCCTGATCATTTTGTAAATCAAATGGTCTGCCTTTCCTTCCCATGATTTTAAAGTGCTGTACTGATGTGTGTAAGCTACCTGACATTTCTAGAATAATGTGCAAATTCCCTTTAAATAAAAGTGGATCTTACCTACTTCCCATATTCTTGGCTGTGGATTTGAAAAACATCCAGTGTTAAAAAAAAAAGTCCCACTCACTCTATGCAAATGTTCGATGTCAATAAAATTTGTGAAAGAAAATTGAAATCAAAGCAAAGAGTCATAAAAATTCCCATAATTCAAGAAGCCTCAAGAATATCTTTAGAGACTTCCAAGTTTCATGACCCCAGATACACTGAACTAAACTGTTAAAAATATTTATCACCCAAGATCATATAACTTAACTTATTTACAGACAGATGAAGAAATTTACACTGAGAGAGAGAGGAGAGAAAGAGAAAGAGAGAGAGAGAGAGAGAGAGAGAGAGAGAGAGAGAGAGCAAGCGAGAGATTATGTGGTCTTATTTCTAGTCATACAGCAATGTAAACTAAATCTGGAAGTCCAAATTTCTAATTATTCATAAATCTACTTGATGTTCTAAAGTTATTATAATAGCTATTTGAAAAGGTTCTGCACCCCAATGAACCTCGCCACCAACACAATAATCAAAATCAGACCAAATCAAACCAAATTAGAAAAAGCCCAGGTTTAAAGGACACCAATGCTCCTGGGTGGCCTTCCAGCCCCCGAGAGAGGAGATAGGAACGAAAGACTGGAAAACCACGTGTTTGTTCTCTGGGGAGCAGTTTAAATACCCTGTGGGAGAGATCTTGAGCATCTCTGGTGAGGGGTCATCATTTGGCAGATTTTCTCAGGGGGTGGAGTCTGGACTGAGGCAACTTCCAGGGGAGGAGGTTTGGGGTGGAACTTCCACCCAAACATTTCAGACTCTTTGGATTTATGGATGCCAGAGGCTGAGGTGACACTTCCAACCACACATTCCAGATTCTTTGGGTATAAAAGCACCAGCTTAAGTCTGGCTACTTCCTGAAGGCATAGGAAAATGTAGAGGAAAGTTGGGAGTTGGTAGGCTCACACTCAGCGGGAGGTGTGACTGGAGAGGCATCCTGTTAACTGCCATTCTGGAGACCTCGGGCATCTGTTCCTTGAGAGAGATGAGAAGGCATGTTGCTAGGAGGAAAAAAAATAGATTGATATTTTTAGCCCTGCCAACGGGGTTAGCCATGGGATGGGTCATCAACTGTCAGAAAGAATGAGAGAGAGAAGTGATCTGATTGCACAGGAGAGGCAAAGGTGAATGGTGAGACATGAGATATGCCCTTTAAAACCAGATTTTAGTTATTAGGTAGGTGCCCATTTGATTGATCTTAGAGAGGTAATATCAATAGTGAAGTCCCAGGAGCTGGTGCAGGTGTTGGTGTTATCTGAAGAGCTCTCTATAAGTTGATCTTGACCCAGCCAGGAGAAGTGTCCTGTAAAATATGCTCACAAATGGATGGGGTTATAACAGGCTCTGGATACTGTTAGTTTTTACCAGACCAATTTTCTTGATACAGCAGCAGAACTTTTCCCCAGGAATCTGCAAGTATCTGTAAGTCAACTGCAACAGATTTACTTCGTGGTGTCATAGCAAAAAGCTATGGCTAGGATTAAAAGGGATGAATATTTTAGAAGACAATTAAAGAGAACTGAAAACTCTGGACCTATGAAGACACATTTGAAACCTGTTAGTTCTGGACTATGAAGCCTGTGAAAGAGGCACACCTGTCTGTATTTTTAGCAGGAAACTTAACAAATGAAGTAATAAACTACCAGTACCTTAAGTCATCAAACGCCATCAGACAGACCTGAGAGGGACAAGTAAACAAGCGGAAGTGAGACAGCTTTTTTTAGCTATACAGGCAAACCCATGTCTCTCCGTAGTCTTTGGCAAATATCAGTCTTAGAAGCAGTACTTGCCTTTATCTACTGAGTCCAGGAGCCCCAAAGATTTTCCTGTGGTGGTAAGGTTCAGCCTCTTTGTCTTGACTGGATAAGATTATTGATTCTATGTTGTAGTGTCCAGGAAGCTGATGAGGTGGAAAACAGCTTTTTGTCATGTGGGTGACTTTGCCATATCCAAAGGCAAGTCTCCAGGCAGAAGGTCTTCTATAACCATACATCCTCTTGAAGGAGCTATAGGATGCTGCAGGAGCTGGCATGTCTCTGACATAAGAAGCTCTTTTGTTAAATGCCATACTCTGAGGTCTGTAAAGGCACTTGAGGGTCAGTGTACCATTACCTATCAGGTATATCTAAATTAGACATAAGTTAAATTTGAACATAAAGTTTACCCAATCAGTTACAGCTTACCAATGTCAGTAGAGGCAAGAAGATTAGAAGGAATATTTTAGTAAGCCAAAGTATATTGGAGGCAGAATGTCTCCTTGGTAGGGCCAGCACACATGGGTACATTTACTAATAATGACACTGAGGTTTTCACTTTGACCTCAACCAAAAATGGTAGTTATCCACATGTTTGCATTTTTCCAGAGTTGTTGTAATCTGGAGTCATAAGCTTTATAGATTTTAAAACAAGTACATTTACACATGCAGATATAAAACAAGCAGACTGTGGCTACATTATTTATACATATATATTAACAGACAGATGAACAAAACTATTTTTAGGAACCTGTGTCAGCTGACCAACTTAAAAATCTTGAAGCCAGGGAAGCACACAGGTGATCCCACTAAGGGCCAGATCAGTTGATGAAACTGATCTTAGCCTGGTGGAGAACAGGTTTAAGGGTAGGTGCTTTCTTACCATGTGGCCCTGGGCCAGTGAGAAAAACAGCCCCTTGTCAGGGCCTCCAGATTAAAAGTTTCTATACTGCAAAAAACCTCTCTGCCAATGCAATAATCCAAATCAGATCAAATCAAACCAAATTAGAAAAAGCCCAGGTTTAGTGGATACCAATGCTCCCAGGTGGCCTTCCAGGTCCCCAGAGAGAATACATGGAAAGAAGACCGAAAATCACACATTTGTTCTCTGGGCAGCAATTTAAATACCCTGTGGGAGTGGTCTTGAGCATCTCTGAGGAGGGGGTCATTGTTTGGTGGGCTTTCTCTGGGGTGGAGTCTAGACTGAGGCAACTCCCAGGGGAAGGGACTTGGGATGGAACTTCCACCCAAACACCATTATTTTATTTTATTTTTTAAAAAAAGTTCCCAAATGCTGCTTGGCAGTGATGGTGTACACCTTAAATCCCAGTATTTAGGAGGCAGAGACAGATGAATCTCTGAGATTGAGGCCTGTATGGTCTACAGAGCAAGTTCCAAGATAACCAGGGCAACATAGAAAAGTCATATCTGGAAAAAAAAACCAGACAAACAAACAAACAGACAAGCAGAAACTCACCAAATACTAAATAATGTGACAGAAGATTTTATTCAGGACCCCTGAGGCAGATAAAGGGAATTCTTCAGTAAGGGGCAGAGATGAGCTGAACTCCTAATACAGAGAATGCAACTTGCAGCTCAGCTGCAAGTTGGAGATTACTGAGTTGCTAAGAGATATGTTAGGGACAAAGGGAAACTCGGGAGACTCTTACTGCTACTGAAGATTCCCAGGCAATCAGAAGCCACTTGAGGAGTGAGAGAAGGGGAAGAATCCAATCAGTTATGATAGATAAAGGGAATCAAGGGTGGGGAGTCATCCCTAATCTTTTGGACTCTTGTTAAAAGTCAGCCAGAAAGAAATTCATCCAGAAATTTCAAGAACCTTCTTAAAGTTTGCTCAAGCAAATAATCTTTCTACTACCCACCTAATCATATTGTTGGCATGCAACTATCAATTTTCTACTTCAATTTTTAACTTGTTCAGGCTTAAACTATTTAGAGGAAGTAAGTATAGGATGCCTACCCTTCAAAATGCCCCCCCCCAGGAATTTAACTCCTAGCCTGAGTAAATTCACAATCTTTCCAAAATTTACAGCCTCTTCTTACTGTTGAGAATGAAATGAAAAAAACGAACAAACTTGTGCAAAAAGAGATTTCTTGGTCTCTCCCTGGGAGATAGCACAGACCGTCCTTTAAAGACTTCTTCCTAAAGCCCTGTTACACAAGCCCTTTCCTATATCCTGTTCCTCATTCTCCCACAACCTTCATCCAACAACTCAGTAGTCACTGAGGGCTTCTTTTGCACCCCAACCCTCCTATGTTGGAAGATTGAGTCTCCTAGACAGGAGTTGATTCATCTAAGGCCATAAACTGTTTAAATTCCAGGGCCCAGATACAGTCAGAATAAAGTGACTTTCTTTTAAGTGACTTAGAGGTTCTTTGAAGCTGTTTGCTTAGAACAAATATCGCATGAGAACACAGTCGATGGATCTGAATATAGTTCTAAACTTTAAAATAATAAACAAGAAACCATTTACAAGGCAAGAAAAATTGAAGGGCAGAAAGTAATGAATCACCATTGCAAGTTAGCACAAAAAGAAAAATTAGTTCATAAAAATGCGGTTGGATAAATAATAGGTTATTTCATCATGTAAATATATCCCCAAAATAACTTTATTCAAACGAAAACATCTATTGTGACCTAAACTATTTATCATGCTAACATATATCTAGAATCCTAACAAATTTATGAAAATGTTATATTCTGTAATCTCCTTGATCCAATGCAAATAAATAGTTGTGCTTCAACTGTCTTGTTATCAAATGATTAATCACAGCTGCCAAGAGCTGCCAAGAAGAGAATTTTGATTTCTTTCATTTTGTGGGTGGCATTTAGGGGAAGTGTATTTGAACTTGTCTCAGCGTACTGGACCCTCTACAATACAGATCTTGTTCCCTGGCTTCCTTAAAACTGGGCCAGCTTGGGGAAGAATTTCTATGATCACATTTAAGTGATTCCCATATTTTCCAGCTAAAGAGAGTGAATTGTTTCAAAGTGTACAGAAGAAATCCAAAGAGAAGGAAAGGAAATGAACATTCAGTATTTTATTGTAGACTCATATTAAGAGACCAACTATTATCGTGCAAGTGTGTATGTATATGTTTACATCTATGTGGTGTGTATGTGGGGTGGGGGTAAGGACCCACACTGAGGTCAGAAGACAGTTAACCTTGTATTTTAGGACAGAATTCCTCATTGGCCTGGAACTCACCAGTTAAGCTAGGCTGACTGGCTAGTGAACCACAGACATCCACTTCTCTCTGCTTTTTCAACACTGGAATTTTATGTGGCTTACACTTTGAGGGAAATTAAATTCAAGTCTATTGCAGGGAATTAACAGTTGAGATACCTCCCCAGCTCAACCAATGAACTATTATGATGGCCATAGATGATGACACAGACTGGGACTTCTCCAATCTACCTAGGGATGGATTCTTCATCAAGGTGACTGAAGATCCAGGTTTAGTACTTTCTCAATTGGGGAATTGGTAGTCACAAATTCTGAAATATCCCATTAAGTACAGGAAACTAGGACAATGGGAAACTCATCAGATTCAGCAATTCAAATGAGAGTTGAGACGCCTTCAAAGCCCTGTACTAACACATGTTCACCTTTCCTAAGAAAGCGCAGAGGCCATGGTGTGATGGTAATAGACAGATGATAAGGTATTAGACACAGTTCAGCTCCAACACTCGGAGTTGTTAGTCCTTGGAAGAATTTATCAATCCTCGGGTTTTCTATTTCTTTCTCTGTGAAACAGCAGCTAGAGAAAGTTGGTACAGATGACTCGCTCATCTTTTTCCAGCACTAGCTTCTTAAGATCCTAGTTCATTCTACCTGCATCTGATTAACTAGCTCTGTACATATGGTCCTATAACTGAGGAGTGAAGACAATAAAGCCTCTACCTTTTTCTGTAAAATTCTTCTTAATTCCCTTTATAATTGGACAATTTTCATGTTGCTTTAAAAATCCTGTTCCATTTTTTTCATCCTTTCAAGAATTTGTTTGGGGAGAGAATATGATTCCTGCAGAAATTAAAGAAAAAAAGCAAGAAAAGAAAGAAAGAAAGTTTCTGGCTGTAAGTGTGAATTTTATAACTGCCAGCTCTTTCAAAGACAGGAAGGCAGCCCATAAAAGGATGGTTGCTAAGGAGACAATTGTATTTAAATTATCAGCTCACAATAGACCCAGCAACGATATTGATTGGATGTGAGAGGGTAAAATTATTTTCTTCACATTGAGGAGCCTCTGAGGGTCTGGATACTGCCTCACCCTTCCGATGGTAGAGACAGACTTGGGATGTGATTGTGCTGTTTTTCTTTGTCTAATCGAGGATGGTAAGAACTGAAGAAAAGATGCTGTCTTTGTATTGTCCATAATAGTCTTTCTCTCAAGTTCACCGAGCGTAGAAGAAACACAAGAGGATGGATATTTGTTGTGTTCACAAAGAAAACTAATGGTACAAAGGAAAGTTTTCCTAGCAGTCTGCAAGCCAGCAACTATGAGAAACTCAAAGCAGGCAAAATACTTACAGGGCACTTTTGTGCAAGAAAGCATTCTTTCCAGTAAACTCTCTGTTAGCACACTGAATCCTCATAGTTCCCTTACCATCATCTTCATCTTCATCCGCATATTTTTTTATTATCCTCATTTTACAGGCAAGGAAACAGAGGAGGAAAGAAGTCATTCAAAAGAAATTCACACTCCTACCTGCACATCGTGTTATATGTCTACGATTTAGAGTTCAAAGCTCTATAGCTCATTTGTACAAATTTTAGGAAAAGTATCTCCCATTAAAAGCATTTACTTTAATGGCTTCCAGTTCCTATCACCTGGCACATAAGCAAAATCCCAGAAACTGAATTTTCAAACTCTGTTTTATTCAGAGAGTCAGTCAGCAATTTGAAAAGTCAGTGGACTTATATATAAAGAGCCATTCCATTTCTTCTTTAGCCAACAGCTCATATAGGAAGGAGAAATAAAGGCAGTTAGCCATTCCAGGGCTTAATCTTGCCCTTCTGGTCAGGTGGTTATTCTTGTCTCTGAGATTTCTAGTATTGGTGACTTTTCTTTGTTGTATCATCTTTCTGTGTAGATGGGACAGACTCTGCTTCTCTCTCATACCCATCTCACTATGTAGCAGGGGAGGTTCCACACATACACAAGGCTGTTGAGACCTGTTTTCCTACCGAGCCACTGTTTGGATGACCTCGAGATTGGAAGTTAACTCAGAGACAAAGCATTAGCAATGTATAGGTGAGTGTTTCTTCCTACAGAATTAAGTAACTTGTGGCGTCCCTGAGGTGTCCCTCATCGTCAGAAAGACAGAAAGACATACATTATCTAAACCTGAGGATAGTAAGCAAGATTCGATTAAGCATAACTGTTATAATCTAAAGACCGGTGAAAAAAGCAAAATCAATAGCAATCACATTGCATCCAAATGTGAGTTTAGTCTCTTCATGTTATGGTTCTCTACTGTTCCTCTTAGGAACTATGGGGCAGATTCCTTCCTTGCATAGCCACAAATGTGTTCAAGAGACCACAGGGATTCTAGGACACAAAAGAGCAAGGATCCAAAGTTATTGGATGCCACAGACCTCTCCCTGCATCTGCTTAGTTAGGTTCCTCTGCTTCCAAACCTAAACATGGCAACATAGCTATTTTGGGTGATCTTACACTCATCTGCCAATGTCCGTCACGGGTTCTTTGTTCAAATTGTCCCAAGAGGCGTTTGTCATAGGTTGACCAGTTGGTAGATTAGAGACCCATAATTAAAATCTTAACACCTGTGGGGGTGCAAGTAGGAGTAAAAAACAGAAGGTGAACGTCTTGTGTCCATCTGTCATGTGGAACTAGAGGTTATTCTCCCACCCTCCAATTCCCAAATAACCACTCTGAGGCTTAATATTAATTACAAACTGTTAGCTCATGCTTATCATTAACTAGCTCTTACAACTTAAATAAACCCATCTCTATTATTCTATATTTTATCAGGAAGTTCGTGGCTTGTTACCTCATATCTACCTTCTCTGACAGCTTCTGGCATCTCCCTGACTCCACTCTTTTTCTCCCTATATCTCTGTTTGAATTTCCCTCTTGGCTTTATTCTACCTGGCTATTGGCCAAATCAGCTTCTTTATTAACCAATAGTACTAAAACACATTCACAGCACACAGAGGACATCCCACATCAGTCATGGGATATTATTTAATGTTTTTATACAAGTATGTTAATAGCTGTTTCTCTGTATGAATCTGGATGCCTGGAATCCTGAACCTAAATTTAATGTGCATGTTTTTTTATCTGCCTTCTATCTATCATGTATCCAGGATTTATCCTCACAGAACATTCATTTTTCTGTGTGAAAGTATGTGTGCATGTTTGTATTTATGTGATACAGATGAACATATGTGTACATGTATGTAGAGTCCATCAGTCAACCTCTAGCATCATTAAACAGAGGCCATCCACATTACAGTTCTTTTTTTCTTGCAAAATTTTTTTTTTAGTTATCTACTGTGTGTGCTCACATGTGCACTTGCGTGCAAGTACTTACACAGGTACCATGGCCCTTGTGTTCAGAGGACTATTTGAGGGAGTTGATTCTCTTCTTCTCCCATGTGTATCCAGGGATCAAATTCAGGCCAATGGGAACAGAGAAAAAGTACCGAGCTATCTAACTGCCCCCACTATATGTGCTGAGGCAGGGGCTTTCACTGAGACCTGGAACTTGCCAAGTAGGCTAGATGATAGGTAGATTAAAAATTAGCATTAAATCACTAAAAAGAGTGCAACAGATCCAAAGGTACAGACATGAGTCTTTGGCTTAGATATAATTCATGAATAAATAAAAGTATCTAATAGTACATTTTAAAGGAAAGAGATTATCAAAGCACAATGTATGAACAGAGTGACTTAGAAGGGTACAGACGGCTATTTCTGAAGATTTCTCATTCAAGGGTCTGGCTGGAAAGGTGAAAAACTTACTCTTAACAGCTTCAGCTTGTTTTATCATTAACAGATAATCTTTTAAAAAAATAAATTTGGGGAATGACTTAATACATGTGCTATAGCTATGGAGAGACACCAATGCCATGTCAACTCCTACAAAGGAAAACATTTATTTGGGGTTCTTAATGTTTTAGAGGTTTAGATCATTGTCTTGGCATGAAGCATGGTGACATACAGACAGACCTGGTGCTGGTGATGATCTGAGAGGTCTACATCCAGATCCTCAGACAGCAAGGAGAGAGAGTGTGTGTACCACTGGGCCTATCTTGGGACCTTGAAAAGCCCACCCTCAGTGACAAGGGCACACCTACTCTAACAAGTCAATAGTCCCTAATCCCTCCCAAGTAGTGCCACCCTGTGATGCCCAAGCATTCAAATACATGATTCTATGGGGTCATTTCCATTCAAACCATCATAGTAGGATAAGTTAATAACTCAGTTTGTAAGGTGCTTGATATAAAAGTATGAAAACCTTAGTTAAATCCTCAGCATGCACGCAAAGAGCTAGAAATGGTGGCATGTGCCTATAATTCAAGAATTTGGGAAGTTCAGAAAGTCAGATCCTTGAGGCTCACTGGTGAGTCAGGCCTACATGGTGTGTTCCAGGCCCACTGAGATACCAGGTCTCAGAAATCAATGTGGAAGGCTCCTAAGAAAGGACACATTGAATTGACCTCTGATAGGTACATATATACACCTACACCCTGCCTAAACCCATCCACACACAGATAATAAGTACATGTTCTAGTAAGAGATGATATATAGACTGTAGACAGGTAGATGATATAGAGTCTGATGGATAGGTGGATACATAGATAGATAGAGATACAGGATAGAAGATAGACATAGATGATAGATAGATAGATAGATAGATAGATAGATAGATAGATAGATAGATAGATAGATAGATAGATAGATAGATGATAGGTAGATAGATAGATAGATAGACAGGCATGTGTACTCAGCTATGCTTCCCCATCTGTATATGTGAATTCTGTACATATACAGAAATACACACATATATGTATATATATACATATATATGAGTAAATATTACAAAAGTATACACTATAGAAGTGAATACATATATAGATAAACACCCACATGTTCCTGGAATAACCTTTTTCTCTGAAGACCCTTAAGAAAATCAAGGCATGCCTGGGACCTGCCACTTAGTTTTGGCATTCTGCTCTGATTTTATACCTTGTTGTGTGAAAGCCTGTGTGGGTTTGCCAGGTGCTTGTATTTTCATTTGATCTTCTAACAACACTTCAGAGTTTGTGTATCATCCTCCCATTTTAAAGGAAATAAAAACAATGGCTTTGTATACAATCATAGTATTACAGTTCATGGCTTCCTTGTCTTATCTTGCCTTTGCTTCACTCTATCTGGCTACCTATGGAGAAGGACCTGCTTCTTACTCACTCCTGGAGACCCAACCACCACGTCTTCCAAAAAGCCTTCCGAGGTCCCTCCCCTACATCCCAGTCCCACTTCCTCTATGCATTATGCTCCCTTTACCTAGCACATAGACCATATAGCTGAATCTGTCTACTGGTTTCTCAGATATGCCTCCCCACTCCAAATGCAAGCCCACTGTCAGTTACTTCATATTCTCCTCTCTACCCCATGTCCAATGCTATGCTTGGCACATAGAAAATGCTCAGTAAATGTTTGTCAAATAAATGATTCAGAGAATGATAATCTCAGAGCCTGGTGGCTTCATAAGATTTGAGTTATTGCCTTTTTTCTCTATCTAGACAGAAAAGCTCAAGACGACCCCTGGGCTGTGTTCAGATATTGTAAATAATTGATCATAAAGATGAAACACACAAGCTGGACAGAGACCAGGGAACCTGTCAATATCATGGGAATAAATCTCTGTTCACAGCAGCCCAGTGCCTGGGCTGCCTTTCCAAGGCCATTAAACTATCACTGTGGTGCAGGCATTAGTTGGAATAAAGTGTTTGTATTTGTTTGTTATCATTTCTTAGTAAAACTAATTAAGGAACTAATTGATTGTTTTGTTGTTCTACTAATTAACTCCATATGGTGCCCATTTCCATGGAGATAGACTATGAGTTATGGGAAGGACTCAGATCTCACATGTCTTGGCTGGGTTTAGGGACAATCCTTTAGAATTAAATATACTTTCCAAACTCATTTCCCTTCATTGCTGCAGCCATGTTTTCCTTATATCCTTGAGGATGGGAGATAAGGCCAGTGAAGGCCAGCCAGGAAAGTGCTAGAAGGACTAAAATCATAGAGCCAAAAAACAAAACAAAATAATAAAATAAAGACCTAGAGAGAGTGAGAGTAATCAGGAGAGTCCTCGGCTAAGATAATACAAGATAATAACAATTCCAGATGGTACCACTTTTACCACCTACTATATAGTTCATATGAGAGATAATACAGTCAGATCTTATCCAAACTGTGCAAAAATCAATGCCCTTCTTTGTAATTCTCCTTTACAGAAAAAGAAACTGAGTTCTGAGGGTCTATGCTTTATTCATTTCATTCACTCATTCATTCATTCATTCATTCATTCATTGTTTCCCAGATATTGCTAAATAGCTACAATGTGCCCAGTACTGTCATGATCTCTGGAAATAGCCTAGCCAAAGTCTATTTTCCTCCTCATGAAACCTATTTTCCAGAAGGGAGAGAGAAGAGAGAGTGAAAAAAATAAAAGATTATTTTAGATGATGACAAGGGCAAGAACACATCCAGCTGGTGGAAAAGATAAAAGAAACGTGATTCAAGTCCTATTTTTGGTCATTTGTGTGGAAGAGATCTCTGGGAGCAGATGATGCCTGAGCTAGACGCTGGATAAGGAAGAACCAGCCATGGTAATGTCTCAAGTAAGAACCTTCTAGACAAAGAGAACAGCAAGCCGAGAGCTGAGGCAGGATTTCTGTCCAGGTAAGACAGGGAAGGAAGACAGAAATGGTGATGTCACACAGAGGAATGGAGACCAGCTGTGGGGATCATGAAGGTCATGGTAGGGTTGGAGTCTTATCTATGAAGATTTCAGTCCACCTGACTTTAGAGTTCGGGTTGTTCTCACCATCCTTTGCTGCCCCCAGTTACTGACCAGCCCGGTAGACACAAGCAGGATACTCCCCAAGCACCGTAGTTCCTGACCTGTGGTTTATAGATTTCCACAAGTAAAAGGAATCCTTCCTGGAGTGGTCTGGCGGCAGAATAGGAGCACCATTCGTTCAAGGTCAGCCTGCCAACCTCATGTCAAACTTTCTTGAAGGCCCAGACCATGCTTCAACAAATGTTCATCTGTCCCCATTCCCAAAGGTTCCCTTTGAAGCCAGAAAGTCTTTGTTCTTTACCTAACTCAGTGCCATTTGTATAGAAGTCTGGTCAATGCCTGCCACCCAGAATTCAGTGATACTGTTTGCCAGGTCGGAAAAAGCAATCATGGTGAGGCCAGAGGGGACAGTTGTGAACTTCAGGCAGGAGAAATGGCTGGGGAGCCAAGTGCGGGTGGGTATGGTTGCTGAGCTACACATGTATAAAATAAGATACTATAAATGCTAGCTCGGTGGTTAGTGTTTACAGTTCTTCTGTGGGATTTGAATACTTCAGAGAAGAGTGATCTGGGATGAGGAAGCGGAGAGAAGAAAGGCGAGTCAGATATCTAGCTCCATTGCCTGAAAAGAGGAGAGAAAGGGCTGGATGTTTCCATACTGCAGCTATGACTAAGCCTTTAGTGCATGGTGTGGACAGGAATGGGCTTAGTTAGAATGGGGAAGGCTGCAGTATTTTGTCAAAATGCATTCCAACTTCAGTTTTTGAAAATTCAGATTTAAAAAAATTATTTATTAAACTCTCAGGTGTGTTAAGAGCTGATGTACAAGGTATACTAGGTACAGCTGGTATAGACTGGACCATGTGACTTGCTTTGACAGTGGAAGCCAGCAGATATGATTCAAGTAGCAGCCTTGTGCATCCTGTATAGAGTTCACTTGCCCTGTGTTCTGATAACATTTCTTTCTGTCTTGGGGGTTTATATTGCTGTGAAGAGACACCATGACTATGGCAACTTTTTGTTTTGTTCTTCAAGACATGGTTTCTCTGTGTAGCTTTGGAGCCTATCCTGGAACTCACTCTGTATACCAGATGACCTCAAACTCACAGAGATCCATCTGTCTCTGCCTCCTGAGTGCTGGATTAAAGGCATGCACCACCACCACCTGACTGACCAAGACAAGTTTTATAAGGAAAAGATTTACTTGGGGTGGTTCACTTAAAATTTCAGAGGCTAAGTCTGTTCTCATCACGGCCAGGACCATGACGGCATGCAGGCAGATGAAGTAACGGAGGAGTAACTGAGAGTCCTACATCTTGAAGGCAACAGGAAGTCTGTTGAGACACTGGGTGGTATCCTGAGCATAGGAAATCTCAAAGCCGGTCTCTACAATGACACACTTCCTCCAACAAGGCCATTCCCACTCCAACAAAGATACACCTCCTAATAGTGCCACTCGCTATGAGATTATGGGGGTCAATTTCATTCAAACTACTACAATATCATAAGAGCTTCCTAGGTTTCCTTTTTCCCTCTTCCTAGTCCTCCAAATAAAGCTACAATGTAAATCCATATTCAACTGACTGCAGCCTAAAACAGAGTTCCTCAGTGAAAGTCATCCAGAGCAGGCCTCTAAGCCTAAAATCACCCATAATCCACTAAAATTGGGAATACTTATTATTATGCATTATTGTAGTAATGGCTAACCAGCATTCTGGCGACAGGTCAGCTCTTTAGATAGTGTGGTGCTGAAGTAAAAGGAGCCATCTCTTCCACGACAACTGAGAGTCTAACATGATTCACTGTCCTAGATCCATAATAATAATCACTTAACTCAGAAACACTGGACTTCCACACTGTTTGGTCATTGTGATTGACAGATACATAATTAAAAATTTTAAAGAGGCAAAGTGAATTAATCATAATCTGTGTGTACCTAAGCATCTGGTGGTGGGTGGACTAATAATGAGGGGTTATGGCATGGGGGGAGGATGTAGCCTCTGGAGTCAAACCCGAATCCAATTTCTGTCACTTGTTCAGGAAGACATGCTCACCCCCTCTAAGTACCAATGTTTCTGTTCTTATGATGAGGAAGGCGATGTTGACATCTCAGTGAAGCTGAAAATATTGCATAAAAAAATGAACGTATCAGCATGGTGTCAGTTAGATAGTGCCTTTACGATAAGCCTGCACTTGGGTGTAAAACATTCAGTGTTTGCTGGTAATAATATTTAACACAAGATCAACCGCCTTAAAGAGTTCCAGTTATAAGATACAGTGACAGATACCCTTTGTAGACTGCTGACCCCAAGAATGAGTTCTCAAAAATCCTTCCTCTTACATAGCTGAACTTGTATACCATTTTCTATGGTGTAGATGGATGTTCTCTGAAGGCCCACATACTAAAAGCTTGATTCCCAGCACACAGCACCACTGGAAGTGGAAGAAACTTGAAGATATAGAGGCTGTTATAAAGTGTTTCATACCTAAGGGTGTTTATGTAGAGGGCTTATTGGGACCTCAGTTTCTTCTCCACAAAATTTGAGTCCTGGCCTATTGTTACTAGGTAACAGTGTTACCTAGCCTGGAAGCCGTGATGTACTGCCTCATCACAGGCCCAAAAGCAACTGAGCCAACCATAGTTGAAAACATCCAAGACCATAAGCTAAAATAAACTTTCTCTGCATACACTGACAATCTCAGGCATTTGCTACAGTAACATAAAACTGACTAACTTACTGTTTGAGTAACAACCTACTGTTTCTTTTGGAAAATACCATTCTTTTCTATGACAGAACCATTTTAGATACATCATGGTCATTTTAGATATCTCATGTAAGTAAAATGAAACAGTATTTGTCCTTCTATGACTGGATCTCTTCATTTAAAACAATATCCATAAGGTTCATCTATATTGTCACATATGGAATAAGTTCCTTCTTTGTTTTGGTGATCAGGTGCCTTATAACAGATCTGGGTTGCATATATACCTATTTTTCTATAAGGTAGCAGTGTAACTGAAAATGTCTTATCACCTGGTGATGTCATCATAATTCATAGCATAATTCATTCTTCATGGAGGATGTCCATGTAAAGAAACCCATTGTACTTTTATAGAAGTACACCGTGCATGAATGCATGTATAATACTTTAAAACGAAGAAATAATTTTATGACTGTTTTATGTATTTATAATTCTATACTTTCATAATTTGAGACTGCTCACTTCAGGACTGAGCCTTTAGGCAGCAGCAGAGCAGCTACTTAGCATTAATGAGGCACTGAGTTCGATCCTTAGAACGACAAACAAAATGTTTATTATAAAGCATTCTCACACGTTACACCAGTGGTAACCTTGTTGTGACTCATGTTCACTATACCTCTTGTTCTTATTCTGTGTTTTCCTTTTTTGTTTTTAAGTGCTAGGGCTCAAATTAAGGGCAAATCCAGGCTTCACACATGCTAGGCAGTTGCTGTATCACTGAGTCACATCCCCAACTGTGCTAGGTCTTTTTACTGCATCATTTCTTCCTGACAGTATTTGATTTTGTTTGAAGACAAGGTCTCCAGTGACCATGACTGGGCTCAGACTCACTATAAAACCAAGAATAACCTTGGTATTCTGATCCTCCTCCCTTTGCTTCCCAAGTCTTGGCCTTATAATGCATTAACCACCATGCCTAGTTTTCTCTCTTGAACCTGATTTAATCTCATATTGTTTCATTTATCACAGACCGAGATTCAATCAGTTCATTCTCTCTCTCTCTCTCTCTCTCTCTCTCTCTCTCTCTCTCTCTCTCCCACACACACACACACACACACATACATATACACCATATAACCTTAAAATGTAATAGCTATACTGTCTATTATGTACCCAATGTTCAACAATGTCCACACAGTGGCAGAATTTTCCAATGATGACTCTTTCAAGAAGTACCTCTGAGGCTAGAGACGATTCAGTGATTAAGAGCACAGACTTCGTTTTTAGAAAACCCTGGTTCAATTCACAGCACTCATATGGTGACTGAGAACTATCTGTAACTCCAATTCCAGGGTACCCAATACTCTCTTCTGGCCTCCACAGGCGCTACACACACGCGATACATGAAATAATATGCATAAAAAGCAAAATACATAAAATGAAAGTTTTAAACAAAAAATTAATCTAAATAAATTTTAAAAATAAATTTTCTAAAAGTATCCCCATGGCCAAGTGATGTGTGTTCCTATATACTTCATGTTCTTTATTCTTCCAGCAGTAGATATTTAGTTTGTTTCCAGACCTTGGCTACTGTGATAAGTATAGCTGCCAAAAAGATACACTGGGGAGAAGATAGTCTCTTCAACAAATGGTAACATAAAAATTGAATATCTGCATGCAAAATAATTGAACTGGACACTTATGTTACCCCCCCCACACACACACACACATCAATTGGAAGTGGATTAAAGATTCAAGTTTGAAGTCTGAGAACTGAAACACCTAGAAGAAAATCCAGGACATAAACATCATGATTATGGGTCTTGTCAATTATTTCTTGGATAGGACACCAAAAACACGGGCAATAAAAGACAAGTAGCAAAATATTATTAGATCAAGCCAGAAAGATTTGTATTCCAAAGGAAGTGATCAGCAAAGTAAAAGAAAAAAAAACTGCCCTGTGAGACAGGGAGAAAGACATATAAATCATAAATATAGTGTATAAACCATAAATCTGATCAGACTTAATTTCCAAAACTTATGAGACACCCCTATAACTCAAGGGCAAAAGAAAATTATTAATAACTACATTTTAAAATTGACAAAATGGGGCTGGGAAAATAGGTTAGTCAATAAAGTGCTTGCCGTGCAAGCATGGGGACCCTGGTTCTATCAAAGAAGACACGTAAAAAGATTCAGGCATGGCAGTTTGCACCTGCAATTCCAGCACTGGAGTATGGTATAAAGTCATTGCCAAGGGCTCAAAAGTCTCACTAACCTGCCACCTTAACCTACTTGGACTACTTCAGGACAAAGAGAAAGAAATATTGTCTCAAAAACCACAAGGTAGATAGCTTCTGAGGAAAATGACTTTTTGCTTCCATCTGTGTGCGCATACATACATGTATGCCCAAAGAAGCATATGACTCATACTGCACATGAAAGAAAAAAATATTTCTAAAAGCTACCTCGTCAAAGAAGGTAGATAAATGGCCAACAGATATATGAAAAATAAAACCTATCAAAATTGTAAATATCACCCACATTTAGGAAATCAATTGGTTTTGCAAATCAAAACCATTATGGGAATTCAAGCCCTATCTGTTTAGATGCTCATTATCCAAAAGAACAAGAAGTAAAATGTATTAAGGAAGACATGAAAAGGGGACCCATATATTGCTGGTGTTTTCATTTATGGAAAAAAGCATGAGAACACCTCATAAAAACTAAATACAGCGTGACCGTGTGACCCAGTAACCCCACTTCTGGGTCTATAGCCACAGTAACTGAAAGGGAGAAGACAAAGGTAAGGTTTGCCCATGTTCTTAAGTCCATTTTAAAGATGCAGAGCTCTGAAATTAATCCTAGTTTTGCCACACACCCTGCAAAACCAGTTCTTTCTCCTTAGTAGGCCTTCATTTTTTCCTCTATAAAAATGAGAAAATGATAGGATCAGAAAATCCCTGAAGATGCCAACAAGTCATGATAATTGGCAAACTTAATATCTCCTGTGGCACTTTGGAATCCAGTAATTGAGGAGACTCAGAATTGTGAGCGGTCTCCTGTCCATTGCTTCAAGTGCTTAGGCCAGCCTCTTACTCATCTCAAATGTGACTTTTTACCCAAAGTTTTCCAAATCTCTTCTCTGTCTTCTCCCCCCTGTATTGTCTCTACCCTTTCCAACTGTTTATTACCTCTGGTGCTTTCTGAAGCTCCAGAATAATTGTTGCAGGAGAAGCAATCAGCTCATCCTTCAACAAGCCATCAAGACAGACAGGCAATCGGAGTATTAGGCTGTCAATTTTCAGGCCTTTCCAAATGTTAGAACAATTTCGGTGAATTACAAGCAATAGAAAATCACTCTGGGTCCTCATTAGCCAGGAAGCAGGAGTGATGATGAATGCCTGGAAGCAGAGGCAGAAGCTGGCTTTCTGGAAGCCTACAGCCTGTCTTTCAGTCTGTTCCAGGGATGGTTCCCTTAACCCTCACTCTTCAGTAGAAAGCCCAAGGAGTTCCCAGGGTTTAGTGAATGGAGTAAGTGACTGTGCTTTTATGTAGCACCTACTGGTATTGTGGGTCTTAGAGATAAGCAAGGCAAACTTGCAATTCAATTACTACACACAGCACAAAAGGATGAGAATGATTGTAACTGGAGGGTTCTCATCCTGCCTGGTCCCACAGTTGTTTTTAAAACAACCACTCAAAGACTTAACTTAATAACAAACTGCCTGTTTTCTCAGGCTTATTATTAACTAGCTCTTATGACTTAAACTAACCCATTTCTATTATTCTATATTTTCCCACGGGGCTTGTGACTTGTTCGTCACATCTTGCTTCTCTGGAAACGCTGACATCTCCCAGACTCCACCTTCTTTTTTTCCTGTATCTTTGTTTGGATTTCCTGCCTAGCTATAATTCTGTCCTGCCGTAGGCCAAAGCAGCTTCTTTATTAACCAAAGGTAATGAAACACATTCACAGCATACAGATGATGGGGAGCCTAGAAGGAGGCTCTGTTGTCAAGAATGAGTGCTTCTTTTGCAGAGGATGTGTACAACTTTGCCATCCCTATGACAAAGAAGGAGGACAAGATGAGGAGATAGCTTGAAAGGTAATGTGCCTTTATCCCAAGCATGAGTACCTGAGTGTGTATCCTCAGCACCCACATAAAAGCTGGGCATAGGCATACTCATGTGTTACCTTAGAGCTGGGGACCAGTTGGTGATCTCCAGTTTCAGTGAGAGATGCTGTATCAAAAAAGTAAGGTGGGAAGTAATAGTGGAAGACACATTTCATATCTAAACTACAACACAATGCTACTGTATTCAAAGCATGTAAATAAGGGTTTTGCACATATAATAAGTTATTATTATATTATATATTATATTATATTATTATATTATGATGAACTTCAGGTCACTATTAGCTGTATATTATATATAAGGAAACTGAAGTGTTGAGAATTCAACAAATTAACTAAAAAATTTACAATCAACAAGTGTCTGATGATGGATTTATGAGAGTCATCTGACACAGGGTAATTCTCAAGACTTTTTAGAGCCATGGGGGAGATGGCAGACAAATGTCATCTTCATGGCAGCAGTGAAGGTTCTTTAAAGAGACTTCTGCCTCTCCATGTGACTGACTATGGAAGCCATGACACCAAAGGAACTGTAATTTCTCCAAGAGTCTCATGCTGGAAAAAGAAAATTTTGGAAACCAGCAGAATTTCTGGTAACAGAGGAAATACTTGTCTTCCAGAGAGAGACTTCACACCAGTCTGAATTACCAGACCACCTTGTAGGATAGGCTAGAGGCAAGACAACTGTTTCTCAAAGATGGGTAAAAACAGAGATTGACAAAGACTGCCTAGTTAAACATACCTCATGCTTCCTATTAAACCTAAATCTCGTGGCAGGACCCTAAAGGTAGACCTGAGGTTGAGGGGTGTCACTGGGCGTTTCTGATCATCTTCATTGTGTACCCACCTTGAGTACATCCCTCTCTGCTTTGCATGGTGATTTGTCAGCTGAGTTGATGAACTGGAGACAGGTGGTGAGCCTCGCTTGCCAGCAACCACATTCCGACCCCAGAAGCTCTAGTGATATAAACAGAAGGTACACCAGCCAAGAAGATTAGAGTTCAGTTCCAGTCCCTGTCATTTGCTATCCTGTCACTTGGACTTCCTGAACTCTGTCATTCTCAGAGAAAATACTGCAGTACCAGATGTCTGGGAGGAACACTGTGATAGACGTGCAGTCTCAGAAAACTAGATCAGTCTTCATTACATCATTCACAGAATTTGCTGAGTACCTGCTGCAGGGCTCTGTACAGGTAAAGCATTGTGGGGACAAAGGGAAATGAAACCAAATCTTTGCTCTTACGGGAAATGCAGCATGGTAGGAAATGTTTGTGAGTTTCAATCTCCATTCTGGCTGTTAGACTCTGAGATTACTGAATTCTTTCTTTGGTAGCTCTCTCCTGAACCCCAGGATGAAGGGAAAAGTGCAAGCCATCCATTGTAGAGAATAAAGCAAAGGCTGCTGTGACTACTGACAAATGAAAGAAGAGTCAGAAGCACCCAGTGGAGCTGCAAACACTCAAGGGAGGACAGCTCTGAGAAAGAAACATGAGGCTGGGAAGGGTCATTCATGGACCACAGAGGGTGAAGTAGGGCTTTGTATAGAAGATCGAATGCCAAATGGTTGTGTAGTAGCTGAAGTGTCACGATTTAAATAATACTCATGGACTCAGAAGTATCTGAGGAGTCCTGTGGGCCAGAGGTCAGTCTTGTCATTCATGAGTGTATTGATTGCTGAGGTACTTGACTGTGCCGTAAGACTGCTTCTGATTGGTCCGTCTCATGAAAACCATCTATAACCCCAGACCTTGAGGCATTCGTACACCCAGAGACTCCACAGAAGAAGAAGGAGAGAGGTCTAGGATACCTTGGGATGACCATGACCTGAAGGACAAACCTCAACCCTGACCAAGGGAGCACTAGAAACCAACAGAAAATTGCCTCTGGGGAGGAAGTTAAAGACAATGTCTAAGAGATGCTAGAGCTGAGACGGGATGTGTGGAGAGTCTCTGGTTACAAAGAAAAGGTGTGAAAGGTGTGGCCATTTCTACCAATATAGACAAGATGCAATCAGGAAATCTTCTATAGATAAGAAAACTTCAAATGAAGTCCTGGCCTAGTATGTTATTTGTAGCAAAGGGAGTGGTCATGAAGTCTGCCAATACCTCACCACAATCTCAGATCATGAAGCTAAGATCGCCCCTGCCCCAAATATGGGACTAATGGACTCAGTAGTATCTGAGAAGTCCTGTTGTCCAGAGGTCAGTCTTGCTACCCATGGGGTATATAAATTGCTGAGGTCTTGACTGTGCCATAAATTGCTTCTGATTGGTCCATCTAGTAAAAACCATCTAGCCTTTGTGAGAAGACAAAGCTATAGAGGTGAATTCAGAGGCCCTGGATAGAAAGACAGTATATAAAGGGCAGTATGTGAAGCGAGGCAGGGTTTGGAATCTAGACAGTACTTAATTCATAAAGATAGCTATAAAATGATTGTATTTTGAACCCAAAGTCAACTGACAATGCTGAAGATTGAAGAAATATAGAGGTCTGTATGAGAAAGAATTAAAAGTAAGATTAATTAAAAGTGGTAAGTACTGTAGAAACCAGCCCCAAATTAAAGCAAGCTTTGCTCCAGCTGTCCACACAATCAGGCCTGTAACTGAGGCATTGCCTTAAACTTACGGAAGAAGTAGAACACTAAAGACCCTGAACTTGAGAGTTTATCAAAAGCACTGAGGTTGTGAAGTGAGAAAAGAACAAGCTTTAGGGCTGACAAAACCTTGCTTGTATAACCTTGGGATGTTATTTTCCTTCCCTAAGTCATAGTATCCTCAACTGGAAAGGATATGTGGAAGATTAGAGAAAATAGAGGAAAAGCAACTTAGAATACCTGGCAAAAATAGGTACTTAAATATAGCAGACTTTAACATGGAAGATGATGATAGAGGTGGTGATGATGAAGAGGATGATGGTGATGAGGATGATGATTATAATGATGATAGCAACAATAATGATCATGTGATGTGTTTTAGTCATGATGATAGTGGATGTAATAGTAATGGTTGTGCAGTGTGCTGGTGGTGATGATAATGATGATGGTGGTAATGAAGGTGGTGGAACAGGATGATGTCATGGTTGTGTGTTAGTTATGATGGTAAAGATGATAGTGGCAATGGTGAGATGACAGTGATCATTGTTTAATTGTGGTGGTGAAGGTGATGACCAACAATGACAGATGATGATGATGATGGAGAGAGTGGTGACAATGATGGGAAACAAAAGGATACCGTTTTCCTTTTACTAAGCCAAGTTGTAAAAACATTTTCTCACCAGAGATCAGTAGATCTTGGCAACTCTGAAACCCTTGAGATCGGGGCTAAGTGTTTGGGTAGACGATCAAAGAAATTTTGTAATAGTAGGTTTCAGCGAAGAGAAATAGTTTATTTGACTGTCAGCCAAGGATAGGCAATAAAAATAGCTATCATTTGCAGGGCTTTCATCAGGGACAGCAAGATGCTTTCGTGTTCATTACCTATAACTTTTGTGAGAGACAGTGCTCTCTCCAGATAGAGGAAACCACTGAGCAAGGGACCCATAGGAAATATATTAAGACAACTATAGAGTGGAGAGCAGAAAGGAAAGGAAGGTAAGATGAGAGATCCTGAACGAGTGCCCAGCAGATAGTAAGTTCTGGGCAAACTCCAATTACCTATCACTGTTGTCATAAGAAAGGATTCATAAGAGCTGATGGGTTACCAAAATAGAGGATATGCTGCCTCGGGGGAAAAAATGCTCCCTGAAAAAGGAGTCCAGACCGTCACAGAAGCTGCAGATCAACAGATTGTGGCACTGGAAGGGAGCAAGGTGTCGAACCTTGTGCTGGTCAGTTTAGACTGTTACTTGACACGACATAAACTCACCAGGAAAGGGAGACTTACTGGGTTGTCCTGTGAGCCTGCTTGTAAGGTAATTTTTTAATTGGATTAATTGAAGTGGGAAGACACAGGCTGAATGCGGGCAGCACCGCTTCATGGTCCGGACCCTAGGATGAATACAAAGGAGCGAACAAGCTGAGCTCCAGTAGGATGCATGCAGTATACACTGCTCTCTGCAATGACTGCGGATGCAGTGTGACTCAGTTCAATCTTCGTTTCCTGATATCTTGACTTTCCTGCAATGAGGGACTGGAAGGAACCTGGAGCTGAGTCAGGCAAACCCTTTCTCCTTTCAGTTTTGTCAGCATATACTATCAAGGCCACAGGAAACAAAATTAAACAGACCCCTTGAACCTGGGAACGATTTTACCCAGGAATCCCTGACACAGGTGGCACAAAGATGCGTGGTTTCCTCTCAGAGCACTCTGAGTAGAGCATGCACACACACACACACACACTCCAACTCAGTATCTGGTCCGGAGATAATTTCTACCTAAGGTCTCAACCCAGACCTGGACACAAATGTCGCAAGGCAGATTTCCTTTTTTGCCCTTAATCCCCTTTAAACATGTCTGATCTCCTTTCTTTCTCCCATTTTAATGACTCAATTCTCTCCTCTGCTCTTCTCATGGCCACCTTGCAACAGCCCCACAGCAGGGAGCCCTTTAATTGGCAGTAGCTCTGCCATCATCCAGCTGCAGAGGTAGAGAGGCATTTAGTGGTGTTTGTTTTCTGGGGGCGGGAGGTTGGGGGAGTTCTTCAAAACCAAGTAGCTACTGTAGTCTGTTCGACAGCATTTGAAGGTGATAAATTGGACTTGCGGTTTTTGTCATTTTTCCTCCTGCTGGTTCTTCTGACAAGTGGCCACTGCTGAGACTGCTGAAGGAGACAGAATAGCTTTCTCTAGAAGACATTGCTTTCTGTCACCTCACCTCCCTCCCTTTCATTTCTTCCTTCTGTCAGGGGCCACCGCCACCCACTGTAAATCCAGCCCCAGGGCAGCAGCTAGAAAACACAGGGCAGCTTCTCTGAGCATCCATGTGCCCAGGCTACTGAGTTCTGAAAGAAATGTCTGTAATAAAGCCAGGATGCACCCATTCACAGGAGGTTGCGATCCCAGCCCACACACTCAGGCTCTGGAAATATCCCTGACTTCTTCACTCACTGCCCATGTTAACTCAGCATTCAATGAGCACCCACTGTGTTCAGGGCCCTAGGACTAGAGGAAACATCAGCAAACAGAACTGACAAAAGTCCCCGCTCTGGTGAGAAAGATGAAAACACACACAGAGAGAGAGAGAGGAAAAAAACAGCTTATAGAATAAATCAGCAGATTAAATATCTCTAGAGGGTGCTGACGACTACGGGAAGCAAACAAGCAGAGGAGGAAAGGGGTGACTGACAGCGTGGAGTGGAAGTGGGGAGACGGCGATTTTCAGTAAGATAAAAAGGCAGCCCTCGGCTGATGCTATGATGCAGGAGCAGAGCCCTGAACACATGCCCTTCATCACCCATTCCTCCACTGAGCCATAGTTCAATATCCACCTCCCCAACTGTCGCAGTCTCACTTGCCCAACCCCTTCCCAGGAACCCCTTCCATTGCCTTGCTCTCTCACCCCTGTGTCCCATGAGTTCTGCTACCAGTGTGTCGTACTCTCCTCCCACAGACGTGTGTCCTGTCCCCTCTCCCCTGCACTCTCTACCCTGCACCTGGGATGGCTCTCAAATTTGATAAATTTCCTTTGGTGCTCCTCTCCAGCCCTCAGGTGAGATTTTCTCTCTCCGGGAATCATGGCTGACCTGAAGTCTAGGTGAGGCTCCATCTCAGGGTTGCACACCTCCGTTTCTCTATCACAACATTAATGATGGTTTGTTTTAACTGCCAACTTGACACATTGTAGAGCTCTTGGAAAGAGAGCTATAAGGAAGAGCTGTCTAGCTCAGGGTGCCCTGTGAGCATGTCTGTGGGGGACTGTCATGATTGGCAACTGATGTGAGTAGATCCAGCCCATTACTGGTGGCACCATTTGTTAAGGCAGTGGTACTGGAACAGTCTAAGAAAGGAGAAAGTCTGCCGAGAGCAAACAACCGAGCAAGGATTTGTGCATTTCCACATCCCATTCCTTTTTTCCTCTCTCCCCATGGCTGTGGCTGTGATGTTTTAAGTTTCTGCCTTGATTTCTTCACAGTCATGCAATAGTAGGTTGTAACTTTGATTTCTAAAAACAAACCTTACACCACAGCAACAGAAATGACTAGAACATGTTGTCCCATAAGTCAAGTCCTTAGGCGGGACTCCCTCAGGACCCTCAGCTCCTTCCATTTGGAAAGGTCACCTTATCCCCACTGCGACCTCACGCTCACCACACAACAGCTTCCCAACAAAGTCAGTCTTCAGGACAAAGGATGAGGGGAAGAATGTCGAACCAGCCACAGACACTGTGCGTGGGAAGGGAAGAGGCAGCTCGTGGTCACCAGAGGCTATACACACCTGATTAAGCTTCACAATGACCTCTGAGGCAGCCACTTTAAACCCTGCTTTATAGATGAGGACATTGAGGGACAGAAAGGTTAAATGCCTTGCCAAAGATCCGATGGATAAACAGTAACTCTGCTGGAATTCTCCCAAGCCTGCACAACCCAGACATGTTCTGACCATAGCCTTGAGCTTCCTCTTTAAAGACAAAAGAAAAAAAAGGTAATAATAATAATAATTAAAAGGCTGGCCTCTCTTCTGTTTGGCCAGCTGAAACTGAACCTGGAGTTCAAGTTATAGCCTTGGGTCCTGGTCCCCACAGAAGCTACCTGCTGCAAACCTGGATAATAATATTATTTTCTGGATTTTCGTTTAAACGGGACCAGACCTCCCCAAGACCAGAGAGCCCTGGCCTCCAACCTTTTAACTGGTAATTACTCTGCAGTCACAGTGTGAGATCATCCATTAAACTAAGGCCAAAGGGCACCCTGCTAATCAGCCAGCTCTATTCCATCAAGGAGCTGGGTTGATTGTGGGCCTTAATCACAGAGGGACGGCCAGAATCAAACTGTCCATCCCTCCTCCAACCTCCACGGGGAAGGAAAGTTTTATTACTGAAGGACTGACATTTGGCAGCCTCTACAAAGAGATGTTGTTATAGGCAATGTCTCAAGCAAGGCCCACTTAATATCCATGCAAAACCAAGGAAGAGGGATGAGGGGGCTGGATACAGGATGGAGCCTGAGAACCTTATCAAGGGTAAGAAAAAACTAGGACTAACTGAATACTTTGCATGGGCCAAGCACTACACCGGGTGCTTCTTTATTATACAGTTGAATCTTAAAATAATGCTAAAATAATGCTCCAGGAGTGCCCTGGAGCCCCTGCTTACAACAGAAAAGCTGAAGTCAAGGGAAGTAAGAAACTTTTCAAGGTCTGACCTTTCCAAGGTCAGAATCTTCCCAGCACCTTCTGCTGGCTGTGTCTAACTTTCTGCACATCTGATTTCCCTGCATTAAGAATAACAAAACAGTTGATGTGTAGGTGGAGATGAATGTGCAGTGCCCATCCTAGAGACATTTGCATTTGAAGAGAACTATGATTAACCTGAAGAAGAGGTGAATAATCCTAGGATTTTAGGCACCTTGTTGCAGGGCCCAGAGCCTTTCTCTGCCCCAAGGGCCTCTCTCAGGCTAGGGGACCCTTTTGGTCTCTCTGGGTCACTGCTCTCACTGACCTTATTCTCTAATCACTCAGACTGTGAATGCACAGCTCGGTTAGCTTGAGACACTGTAGATATTTTAGTCAGATTGTTTGGGGAAAGAAAATAAATAGGAGACAGATACAAGGGGTATCTCTCTTGGGGTTTTTAGTCTCATTAATAAAAGAATTTAAGAATAGATTCAAATGGAAACACAAGGACAATTTTAGTCAAGTTTAAAAGCAAAGCCTCCAGGACAGACAAGGTGCTAAGAAAAGGAGAAGGGGGGAGAGAAGGAAAGAAAACCATGCTGTTTAAGCCAGCATGGAGGTCACACACATGGCAGACAATCAGACACATAGCAGAGAGGGGAGCATCACAGAAACATTAAGGAAGTCCAAAGTGTTAGGGCCAGCATACTTACAGCAGAGATATAAATAAAATAATAATAATAAATTAGCTTTGTCAACTAATTCGAAAAAGTAGGCAGACCCATAAACCAGCATAGCTGTGCTCTGTAAGAAAGCAAGGTGGCTCAGTCCTAGGGTATGGCAGTGGTGGGAGAGGGGGCTACTTCAGCCATGCATGGAAGCAGAGAAATAGTCTAGACAGAGGTAGTACCGTCCCATATCCACCGTGAATGGAAACTCCAAGAAAGAAACTGTGAACACAAAAGCTCATTGATCTATTCAACTTTCAATGTTGTGAAGAGGTAGAAGTGTTGCCAAGCCCAGAGTCAAATCATCTTAGGCCATTTTAACCCCCTTAATAACCATTTATTGTCTTACTCAATATGTGACCTAACATCTTTGTGACCATGAGATAAATCCTTTGGGATATAAAAACAGACTCCTAATTTCTACCAAGCTAAGAACACCTTCAGACAGCATCTGAAGCCTGTAGCTGATATTTCTCTCTTTTTATGTAATCTTCCTACTTGGTATACCCACAAATGGATTTAAATATTGTTTCGCCTTACTATTTGCTTTGCTACTATAAAAACGTCATGAAGCTATTACCACATTGGCACATGGTATTTGAGCAAAATCTAAACCCATGTACCCAGGCCGTGGTCATTCATATTTGTTTTCAGAATAAACCATCATTTTGGATCCTTTGAAGTAAAAACTCCTTCTTTCATGGACATCAACAGGAGATAAGCAGGGAATACACTGCCCCCTGAGCTAGTGGTCCAGGATTCTAAAAGTAGGTGAAAATCCAAATACAAATGGATGAATTGTGAACTGACGTTCCCAGGGGGTGGAAGGAGCCATACCTTCCTTAAACATTCAGGGCTTGTTGACTAATTAGAACTATAATGATTATAGAGAGCTGGAGTGCTGAAAGTCAGAGCCTAATTATCTTGGGCTATCTTAGACCTCTAAATAGTGTGTTATACAAGCCAACACTTGACCTGACGTCCTCGTGACTGGTACATGAGGAATTTTGGAATGTGCAAGCAGACTCCTAGCTTTCACCAACGCAAAGGCTACGAATTCCATCAGAAAGTTTAAACTTCCTTATGTAAGTATAATCTGTTTACCTGATGTCTCTAGTATGCTTTTGGTTTTGGTTTAGTTTTGGTTTTGGTTTTAGTTTTTGTTTCGTTTTTTTTGAGACAAGATTTTTCTGTTTAACAGCTCTGGCTGTCCTGGATCTCGCTGACCTCAAACTCCAAGAGATCTACCTGCCTATGCCCCCTGAGTACTGAGATTAAAGGCGTGTACCACCACGTATCAGCTCTAGTATACATTTTTAAAGTTGTTGTGCCCAGTCCATGGGGACCCTAAAAGACCACCAGGAAGACACTCACCGAAATGCAAAAGCAAGGTTTATTGTATGTACAATACAAGCTGGCAGGGACCTTGCCAAAGCAACTGGCACGGCAGCAGCAAGAGGAGGTATCCCACCCTTCTAGAGGGCATTATTTAAGGGCAAAACCCAGAAAAGTTACAATAACAGGGTAAAGAAGGACACCTTGTGTTGTGTCTCCTGTCCTCCAATAAGGAGCAAATGCATTGCACAATTGCAATACCTTCCTCCCATAATAATCTGTTCAGAAATGTCCCAGTCCTCCTCCATACGAGATGTGGAGAGAAGAATCTGAGAAGAGTGAAAATGATCCCTAAGAAGCCAGAGGTTAGAGGGCTTGCTGATTGAAACCCGGCTTTTAGCCTTTTCCCCCGTGGCTCCTTGAGGAATCCTCTATCAAAGACCTCGCAGGACACCAGCAGCACATTCAAACTTGGTCACTAAGGTGAGCACCATAAAGGGTCTAATCTGCAAAACCCAGGATAAGGCTAGGTTACACCAACATAGGACTGTGCAATACTTTTTTCTAAATGTGAGACAGAAAGGAAGGAAACAGTCTGCAAAGACAGACAGAGTGGCTGCAGAAACCTGTCTGGGAAGGAAACTGTCTCGAGGTCGTTCTCCTCCCAGCCTTCCATCTCTAGTCTCTTCTTCCATTGATAAAATCCATAAGCAAAGAGGTCCCTAAGAATGGGATCCCAGGGCACAAAGCAGGGTCCTAGTGTAAAGAGCAGATCTAAAGGGGCAAGGGACCTAGAAAATGGTATGACCTTCACCTCTTCCATCCCTTAAATTCCTTCCTGCTAACCCCACGTCATGCTCTGGAATGCATCACAGAGTCACAAAGTCTCCAAGGCCCTATTGAAATTCTCTCCCTTCCTCGGCTTTCCCAATAGCACTACAGGATTACTGCAGCTCACAGTCATCTGTCTTCTAAAGATTAAAGCATCCCCTGGAAAAGGCCACTGTTTCCCGAAGGACAGCAGCCCATTTGTGCTCATTCCCGTAAGAAAATGACTCTGCAGAAGCAGGGTGTACGTTGCTTTCCTCCCTGGATTGAGAGGGAGGGGCTATTTTGTAGGATGGAGATGAGGGGGTGGCAGACACAGCTAAAGGATTTTGTCCATCAAATTCAGCTAACAGTTCTGTTTGAGTGACCACACGAAGGACACTGAAGACATCTACAATGGCAATAACTGTGAAGATTTATTTACTAAACATTTGCCTTATGCCTAGCACTGTGATATTAAGTACTAGATGCAGGTTATCTGACTTGATTCACACACACACACACACACACACACAGACACACACACACACACACACACTCCCACTGAATAGGTGAGGAAACACACAGAGAGGCATACAACTAGCCAGAAAGAAAATTGGGCTGGACTCAAGTCTGAGACTCTTAGCTGATGACTCTTTTCAACCCTGGGAGATATACACATAACAAGGTCTGGAAATATTGTTGACTGTCATAACTGGTGACAGAAAGGCGTGGTGGTGTTACATCCAAAGCCCAGATCCCCAAAACATCATCACGAGGCCATACCTGATTCTAATGCAAAGAGTCTTTATTGCAAATTAACTCAGGTCCTTCTGTCCAACAACAGTAGCAACAATAGCAGCAACAGCAACAACAGGAAGAGTGCAGGAGAGACCCTGAGAGGCAAAAAAGAGAGGAAGACAAGAGGCTTGGGGAATTCTAAGCCTCTGGGTTTGTGATTGGCTGCTCCTGAGTGGGGCAAGGGAAATTTCAGACTTCTAGGCTTGGAATTGGCTGCTCACTATGATATAGGAGATTTCCAGGCCTGAGGGGAATTTCCAGCTGCCAGAAACTCCCTGAGAGGAATTTCAAGCCTCTAGAGGGCTCAGTGATCGGTCTGTTTTTTTGAATGGTTTTGGGTCAGGAGCAGAGATGGCTCTGATTCTGGAGTCAAACATTGTTGTTTTTTCTTTTTACCTTTTCACTCTAAATTTGGGATCAGGACAAATATTTTTGGTATACTCTGAATCTAGGGGCTTAGTGTGTTCTCTTGGTCCTGGTTTCAGGATCTGGGGGCTTTTTTCTGGCTCTCGGTTCCCGCACAAAGTCTCTTCCACTGGCTCTGCTCCCATTTTCAAGGTGTGTTTCTTCCCCTGGCTCTAAATCTGGAGCCAGGCTACTGAGAGGGGTGGGTTGTGCTAGGACTGCAGGCTCACTGAATCTATGGGGACCTGTGCCTTTCAGTGGTTTCAATAAAAATGATTCCCGTAGGTTCATATATTTGAATGCTTAGGGTGTGGCCTTGTTGGAGGAAGTGTGTCACTGGGGATGGGCTTTGGGGTTTCAAACACTCCAGTCTGGCCCAGTGTCTTGTTCTCTCCTCCTGCTGCCTGCTGAGATGTAAAACTCTCGGCTGCTTCTCTAGTACCACATACTGCCATGCTTCCCACCATAATGACAATGGACTAAACCTCAGCAAATGTAAGCAAGCCCCAATTAAATTCTTTCCTTTGTAAGAGTTGCTGTGATTATGGTGTCTCTTCACAGCAACAGAATCCCTAACTAAGACTAACGTTATAAGAGCGTCTAATGAGTACACCTTAGAGACACTTTTACACATCCTACAATAGGCACAACAACTCCTCTCAACAAAGATGTATCAGGCTCCAAACGCCTGCAATGTCAAGGAAAAAGACACCCTGCTTTGACTGAAGTCTCCAAACACCTCCTGTACCCACGCTGTTCTGCTGTGTCTCAGGGGAGTGAGTGCCTGACCGCTCAGGGCCAGAGCAAGCTGGGATGAAACCATTGCTCTTCAGTCTAAGCCCACTGGGAAGGCCCGGAGGAGTCCTGAGCAAGGAAGACCTGTGTGATCTGAAGTTTAAAGGAAACAGTCCTGGCTGCTGTGTGGAGCCTGGATCGAAACATGCGAGGGCAAGAGGAGGGAAGCAAGCTTGCAGGGACAATGCATGAGACAACGGTTGGACGAACAATGGCAGGGCAGACAGGCCGGTGCACAAGAACATGGAACTCGGACCTACTAAAGGCAAGCTCATCAGGATTGATGAGGAGGAACTCTGACACCCAAGCTCTGGGTGAGAGATAATTTGGGTACCTGGGAATATTTCCTTTGATATATCCCATGTCTGTCTGTCTGTCTTCCATAGTTTTGATTCCAAACATCCCCAAAAGGTCATATGTTAAAGACTTATTTCCTAGTTGTGTTATTATGGATGGCAGAGGAAGGAATGGGCCACAGGCCCTTAGATCATTGTGGGTATGGCCCCGAAGGGGTTCATAGGACTCTGGCCCTTATTTTCCTCTCAGTTTCCTGACACAAGAAGTTTGCAGTCAGGCAGCCTTTGACTGTGCTATTCACCATACCTGTCAGAGGCACAAACAAGGACAGAGTTTATATGATGTTGTAATCTTTGAACCCAAATAAACCTTTTCCTCTTTACACGTTAGTTATTTTGTTAAGGTTTCTATTGCTGTAATAAAACACAATGACCAAAAGCAACTTGGGGAGGAAAGGGTTTATTTCATCTTACAGTTTATAGTCCATCATCCAGAGAAGTCAGGGCAGGAACTTAGGGCAGGAACTTAGAGGTATGAACCTATGTAGAAACCACAGAAAAACACAGACCAATAGCTTAGTCCCAATGGTTCGTTCAGTTTGGTTTCTTATGTATCCCAGGACCACATGCCTAGGAGTTATACCACCCATAATGAGCCTCTTACATCCATCACCAACTGAGATAAAGCCTCTGTATGCCACCTCCTTGGGTGTGTCTCTTTGACATTAATCACAAATTAAGAAAAGCCACCAGAGTCCATGATGATGTCTGTGGTCTGTGCTGTTGGCTAAGGCCATTTTGATGGCCACGGTCTGTGCTGCCACCAAGGGCCATGTTGATGTCTGTGATCTGTGCTGCTGCTGGAAGTTGTATTGATGTCCACAGGCCATGCCTCTGCTGTAAATCATTTTGAAGTCTGTGCTCCATGCTGACACTTGGAATCCATGTTGAAGTCTGAAAGAGATGATGTGATTGTCCATGATCCAAACTGCTGTGGCTATTTGGGCAATGAAGCTTCTTTTGCAGTAGTATCAATAACTGCAAAGTCATAATTGGGAATGAGAGAATTTCAAGGCTTCTGTGACAACCTCCCCTACCCAATCCCCTCAAAAAAGAGAAACAGTCCAGAGAGAAAGTCATTGAAAAGACTTCTTGAAAATTGTGATAAAGATAGTGAAGTGTACTCTTCACAACTGATGCCTCTGGCAAGGGAGTGGAGAAGGACTTAAATATCACTAAGGGGCTGGCCACTGGGAATTGGACCATGCTCCATGAGTATATGAGCAACACAAATTGGACTTGCTGTGTTTTTTAAATTATTTGGGGAGGGTAGAACAAGGGTAAGAAGGTGGACCTTGGAAGAATGGGAAGTGAGTGCAATCAGGATGCATTGTATGAAATTCCCAAATAATCAATAAAAATTTTATGTTGGGCAAAAAAATGCAGTAAAATGGTACCTAATCCTCCCACACACACACACAACAAAGAAAGAAAATGCCTGATGGAGTCATTTTGGCATTTTCACAGTTAAGATTCCCTCTTTCCTTGACCTACCTCAAGAACCAGCTATGCCACTCCTGGGCATATACCCAAAGGATGTTCTACCGTACCACAAGGACACTTGCTCAAATATGTTCATAGAAAATGTATTTTTTAATAGCCAGAAACTGGAAACAACCTAGATGTCCATCAACCAAAAAACAGATAAAGAAAATTTACACAATGGAACATATTACACAGCTGTTAAAAACAATGATATCATGAAGTTTTCTGGCAAATAGATGGAACTTAACAAAGACCATCCTGAGTTAGGTAACCCAGACTCAGAAAGACAAACGTGATGTATACTCACTTATAGGTTGTTATCAGCCATAGACTAAAGGATAACCATGCTACAATTCACAGACCCAAAGAAGCTAAGTAACAAGGAGGGCATAAGGGGGAGCACACAAAACTCACTGTGGGGAAGAGGGGTCTGGACGGGAGGGTGGGCATGAGAACAGGAATGATAGAGACAGTGAGGATGTAGGGAAAGAGTACTGGGAAAGGCAACTGGAATCAAGCCATCACTGGGATGAGCTAAAAACCCAGAGCAGTGGTCCCAGGAATCTATGAGGGTGACCCTAGCTAAGACCTCTAGCAATGGGGAACATGAAGCCTGAACTGACCATCTCAAGTAACCAGGCAAGACTTAAAATGGAGGGGTTGGGACCCCTACCCACATAAACTTTGACCTACAGTTTTCCCTGCCTACAAGATATTCTTGGGGAAATGCGGTGCAGAAATTATGGGAGTGGCCAACCAATGTATAGTCCAGTTAAAGATACATACCATGAGAGGGAGTCCACCCCTGGCATTGCCTGGAGAGCCAGGACGCAGAGGCTGGATGACCCAGAGACCTAGGATAAACCAAACATGAAAAATGAAAAGATGAAATTGTTGCCCTGACAATGCTGAAGCGTGCATAGGCAGCCTGTATGTGGCAGTTCTGTGAACTTGTCCATATTGGGTTTCATGGTCAAAGTTGGTAAGGACGACTGACCAGGTCTCTTCCGCAAGAGGGCACCAGATCTCATTTCAGATGTTTGTGAGCCACCATGTGGTTGCTGGGAATTTAATTCAGGACCTTTGGAGGGGCAGCAGTGCTCTTAACAACTGAACCATCTCTCTAACCTCAAATACGGCGGGCAAAAACAAAATAGTAATGAAATAATTTCTAATGATATTCTGCTATATTCATAAATCATTGCCTAGTCCAGCTGTGGTCAGAGAGGCTTCACCCAGCAACTGATGGAAACAGATAAAGAGACCCACAGCCAAACCATAGGTGAACCTCAGAGAATCATGTGGAAGAGAGGGAGGAAGAATTGTGAGAGCCAGAGGGGCCAAAGACACCACAAGAAAACCACAGAATCAACTAACCTGAGCTCAGAGGGGTTCACAGAGAATGAAACACAAGCCAGAGAACTTGCATGAGACTAACCTAGGCCTCTGAGCACTTGTTACTGGAGTTTGGGACTTCCTGTGGGACTACTAACAGTGGGAGCTAACTCTGTTAGCTGCATTTGGGGACCCTTTCCTCCTACTGGGTCTCCTTATCTAGCCTTGATGAGACAAGAGGTACCTAGTCTTATTGCAACTTGATATCCCATAGCTGGCTGATGTACAAGAGAGGCCTGCCTTCTTCTGAAGAGGAAAGAGGAGTGAGTGTAGGAGAAGAGGAGAGGTTGGGAGAGGGACTGGGAGAAAAGAATGGAGGAAGGAGAAACTTTGATCAGGCTAGTTGATAATTAATTGATTAATTAATTAATTAAAAATTATTTCCTCGGGCTGGAGAGATGGCTCAGTGGTTAAGAGCACTGCCTGCTCTTCCTAAAGGTCCTGAGTTCAATTCCCGGCAACCACATGATGGCTCACAACCATCTGTAATGAGGTCTGGTGCCCTCTTCTGGCCTGCAGACATTCACACAGAATATTGTATACATAATGAATAAATAAATATTTTAAAAAAAATTATTTCCTCTTCCCAAATATGTCTACAATTTATGACAATTGACAAAAAGAAACCCACACAGTTGTCTTAAGTATTTGGTAACAATGATAGAAAACGTATTAATATAATAACTTTCTTTCTCCTTATCTATCTCCCCACAACTATCCATGTATGTAATACATGGCTATGTGTTTCTGATGAAAGGTTCTACATGGACAAAGCTGGCATGAAAGAAAAAGCTAAAACCTATTGTTAAGGATGCCAGGGTACAAATTGGGGGGTGTCTACAAAGTGAATGGTTCCATATGGGAAAGAGACTGGGAGGTCTGCATGGCACAATTTATTAGGCCTGATACCTTGATTTTGGTTTGAGCATTCCCAAGATTGAGGGTGTAAAGGGAAGAGCAATGTCAGGCTGAACAAGAGGAGTCTAAGTAAAAAGGCCATGTCATTATCTCTAGCTCTTTAACAGAATTGTTCCACACCTATGGAGGAGAAGAGGCAGGGGTGGTACCCACAAAGTCAGATGGCCTGAGCAGACGCTCAGTAAAGTAATGTTATCATTACTGGAGTGGGAAAGGAATAAGCACCACATCACTGGGAAATCCCAAGCTCAGGCTTGGTAGCCTTCAGCTAGAGAAACGGCAGAGGGAAGTCAGCATCTATCAGGTGGGAGATTAGACTAGACCCCTCCAGAACACACAGAGAGTAGAGAATGCAAACAAGGCATGCTGGCCTCGGTGTGTTGGCTATTATAAAGTCTAAATGGATTTCTCTAACAACTCTTGGTGTACCTGCACCACAGGCTGAGAAAACATTAACCCGACAGTCCTGACCACATCACTTATTAAAAAACACTCCCTACAGGGAAGGGAAAATCTTCCAGACGTTTTTTTGAAATGTATCAACGATTTGCTTGCAGCAGCTGACAGAACTTCAATAAATGCTTCCTCAGTGTAAGCCTGCTTTCTTTCTCTCCCTTCTAACAAGCGCTTGCTCAGTCCCCACCCACCTAAACACTCCCACATTCTTTCCTGCCATATATATATATATATATATATATATATATATTCATATATATATGAAATGGGAAGAAAAGATCAGACATGATGAGAAACACAGCTCATGGCCACTCCCACACCTCAAAGTGAGGCATGTACTTCCCTAAGGATACTAATGCAGGCCCTCTCCAACCCCTGTCTCTCCTAGGCTCCTGGAGTCCATTGTCTATGAAGCAACTCCTTGGAAATACCTCAAAAGGCATCTAATATTCAATAGTTCCTTTACATGGCACATCCTTCTCTGTCCAAGTGCTCTCCTGTTCAAGGGTCCTAAACTTCAGGAAACATTCAAGCAGGACACTCAGTTCTTCACAAGTAGCTTTGACTCTTCCCTATTGTCGAGTGCTCAGCATCCCACCTCTACTTTAGAAGAGAACCTAGATTCTATCTGGAAACAGTGGGAAGCCAGGGGGAAACTAAAGGAAAGAGGAGGAAATATGACTTATCAGAGCCGCCTGGAATATAAGCAGTTAGCAGTGAAGCTAATTTCCTTGTGGAAACCTGTCCAGGCAAAGACAGATACTGTTGACATTGGAATTAACATAGGAAGTAGGTCTTAAAGGTGGATGGAGAAGACATCTATGAAGTTGACTACCACATTAAGTCCTATAGAGTCAAGATTTAAATATCTTTCTAAGATTCTAGATATTTCTTGTGGGAACTTCCTCCACCTCTCCAGGCCACTACCTGACTCCTGTAATTTTCTCTATCTCTGTGCCTCCAATCTACCATGCTGTGACTCACCTCCAAATGACAACCTGCATGAGGTAGTGGTACAGACGGCACAGGGCAGGCACCAGATCTGAATCTTAGGCTTTTCCAGGTACATGACTTCAGACAAAACGCTTCCTGGTATCTGCTTTGCTTTCAAGTAAAAAACAGGAATGAAAATGGTCCCAACTTAATATGGTTACTGCAAATATTAAATGAATGGGCACATTAAAAGTGCTTAGAAAAGCAGTTGGCACACATTGTGGATCTCCCAAAATGTTAACAATGATAATTTCTATAGCAAAAACAAAACAAAACAAAAAAACAACAAAATTCATCCCCTTCTGGGAACTAAACTCTGAAGGAGTGGGCCTTGGTAACTGCTGAGAGAGCTACGAGAAACCAACCATCTTGTCATTCTCAGAAGACAAATCTTCATCAAGGATCGCAGATACTGCTGGAGCAAGAAGTGACTTGGGAGAGAGCAACAGAAAAGGATGGCTGCTCCCTGAGACTGTTCATTGTAGGTGATGAACTCAAGTAGCCAAGGACATCGACGCTGAGAATGAAGTCCTCCCCAGCCAAGGAAAAGTTTTCAAAAGGGTCCAAACTAAGAGAAAAGTTCCATATACAGGCTTGAAATTACAGTTGGTAGAGAATCAAGAATTCTCAAGAAGCCCCCAGAATCAAGCTAGTACAACATTAAAGTCTGTCTCCATTAATGAATCACAGTGTGTCTTTAAGAAGTTGACCTTCCCTCTCTGAACCTGTTTTACTATCTGTAAATTTAAAATAACAAAATCTAAAGGTGTTTTGAAGGATAATCATTATAACATATTTAAAATGTCACGTTATAAACAGGCCTTGAAAGAATGCTGCATTTGTTCTTTCTCCCCACATGCATTACTCTCTCCTAGTGCTGAGTCTTTGTCTTTGCATCAGCACTGCCATAGATATTTTAAGTTCCCCCTTTCAAATCATTTCCACCCACTGTCTCAGTGTAGTCATTGTAATAGCAATTGTCTGTAGCTGGGTACAGCCTGACACCTCCCATCTCTGACATCACGTCTCTCTCAACAAGAACATACGACCTCATGAGAATTTTCTAATGAACACCTAAACTTTAGCTTGGTTCATAGAGATTCCAGTGTTCCAGAAATTTCAGATAAAGGGATTAATCTAAATGCCCCTCGACCGAAAAATGGATATGAAAAATGTGGTAAATTTACACAATGGTGTACTGCACAGCTGAAAAAAAAATGACATCTTGAAATGTACAAGTAAATGAATGGATCTAGAAAACATCATATTAAGTGAGGTAACCCAGACCCAGAAGGACAAATGTAATATGCACTCACTCATAAGTGACTTTTAGACATAAAGCAAAGAAAAACCAGCCTTAATTCACAACCCCAGAGAACCTAGACAACAAAGAGGCCCCTAAAAAAGATATGCATGTATTCAATTTACATGGGAAGTAGAAAAAAACAAGACCTCCTGAGTAAATTAGGAGCCTGGGAACCATGGAAGAGGGTAGAAGGGGAGGGGAGTGGAGAAAAATATATAGCTTAATGAAAACAATTTAAATAAAGAAAAAAATGAAGGGATTGACTACAGTTCTACTCCAGGTGATCTAGAAGGAATTTAATGAACAAATTCTTTCCTGTGGGGAGAATTTTTAGGTATATACTTGACTATTTATTCTACATGAAGGAAGAAAGACTGTTAAACTATGAATACACAAAGATTTCTTGGCAATGACAAATGTCTTCAATGGTAGATCAGAGATCTCCAAGGAACATCAAAGATTAGAGACAAGGAAATACGCAGAAGAAACAAATGGATGAAGTTGTGGGTATGAAATGATCCATACAGATTTTTTTCACATTATTGTACATGCAGAGTTATTTAAGAAGAAGCTGTTAAAAGTTAGCATGATTCAAGCAGTGGGTGTCAGCCAATCTACTTAATCTCCTTACCTGACTATAGATGCCAAGCAAGAGTCCAGTACATATAGCAGCACGATGCAGGGGTAGAAGTCATTTATAGTCCCTTTTCATTAATGACTATTTAACTAACTACCACTGATGTATGGCAAGATGAACAGCATTGGAACTTAAAAGTGATTCCCTACAGTGGCACCATAAGGACAATAGCCACCACTTTGTGGCAAATTAATGACATTCATTCTTTTCTATTGTCCTCGATTTGTTTTGTTATCACGAATTTGTTTGGGCTTTTGTTGGTGTTTTGTTTTGAGACAAAATCTCATGCTGTAGCTGTGGTTGTTCTGGAACCCATTATGCAGCCCAGGCTGGCCTTCAAGGTCTAGCGCTCCTCCTGCCTCGGCCTCCTGAATGTTGAGATTCTAGATATGAATCACTACTCCTGGCTGCACCAGCTTCTTTGTTGAAGTCAGATCAACAGTTGTCCACACAGGAATAAATACCACTCAAGCTATGGGTTAGTGTCTCTGTCTACATCCCTTTTCCAGTTAGCACCAGCCACCATGCACTTAAAGAATGCCCTCAATGCAAGGCTGCAATTACAGACCTAGTCTCTTGGATCTCCAATGTGCAAAGGGTAGACTGTGAGATCTTCCAGCCTTCAGAATCCTGTGAAGGAATTCCTTATAAGTCTTAAAATGGTACGTTATACAAACTTATCTTGGACAGAGAGATTCATGATTGTTTCACTCTGAGTGCATAACCTCAGAACCTTCAACACATAAATACTTTAGTAAAAGCTCCACGAAGGAGCTAACTCTGAGACAATAATCTAAATTACTGAGAAGCATATTTAAGAGAGAGGTATTAGATTACTAGTAGAAAAATATGCAGGTCCAAGAAGGGTTGGCTTCTCTTACCCTCATCCCATGACACACTTGTGATACTTGTACTTCCCATGCCTACAGCTTGGTTCTTTTAGTGTAGTAAAGGAAACCTTTTTCTACAGAGGAATAAAAAGCATACCAAGACTGATATGAATCATGAACACTGATGATTCTGCTATATAACCGTGGCAAAAAAGAAAAAAAACTTCTCAGAAGGCACACGGAAGGATCAACGTTTAGTGTTTTCAGTACTCACAGCTGTCACGACTCATGTTAAGTAGAAATGTCAATACTCACAGTTGACAAAAGCAAAGCACCTATTTAGCATCTGATTATTTCTTTAGGGATATTTGCATTTCCCTATCAGGTCTACATATCCTTACCTTTCCAAGAAAGGTCAATGTGCTGAAGCATTTGACAAGGATAAAAGAACGTGGAATGGTGGCTGGAGGTGGAAATAATAACGGTGGTGATGATAGTAATAATGATAATGACTAATTGGTTGATTGAGGTCTGAGAACCCTTCTCTGTATCAGAAATTGTAACTTGGCCTATAATGCATCCAAACTGAGTAATTTGTAGAGAGGGGTAGCCTGTTACTCTCACAGACTCTGTGTAGTAAGAACAACAATGCAAATGGCTCAATGAATGGACAAAGCCAACGATATTTTGTGTGATTTTGTGTTGTAGATTACTTCCTCATGGTGTGCCATTTTGCCATAACTTTTAATATGGTAAACAGTTGCTACTAGGTGTACAATGTGGCTAACTCTCATCACAGCCACAGTGTTCATCTTACAAAGAATGTACTTGAAAGCCAGCAGGCTGTTCTGGTATATGTATGCATTTGCTAAAGAAACAGTAAACAGAATAAAAATATATTGCTTCAAAGAATTATGGAGGCTGAAAGATCTCATGATCTGCCCTTTGTACTCTAAAGAATTAGGAAACCAGTAGAATAATTACAGCCTGGGGTTGACAACCAGATAAGAAAAAGAATGACTGTCAGTCAAAGACCAATGTTCCCATTCAAGCAGAGAGAGGAAATTCTCCTGCTCTTCTCTTTGACTGCCCCTCAGTGAGGAGTCAAGTGATGCCCACCATCACTAGGAATAAGCACCTGCTTTGCTAGCCCACCCACACAAGCGAAGTCACTTCTGCAGATGTATTTACAGACACACATAGAAATAGTGTTTAGTCAGATAATAGGGACCTCATGACCCAGTCAAACTGAAGTATAACATCAACCACCAAATTGTACCCACCCGGAAGTTAAGAAGCTCCCTAGACTCGTAATGGGGAGGAACTAGAATTTAAATATCTCTCTGTGATGGTTATTCCATGTCATCCATTTGAGATCTAGAATCAACTTCAGTCTCTGGGTATGCTCATAGGAGATGATCTTAATTAGGAAATAAAGTGGGAAGACACGCCCTCTATAAGTAGTACTATTACCTGGGAGAAAGTCTTGGCTTGTATAAAAAAGAGAAAGCAAACTAAGCACAAACATTCATCACCCCCTCTTGTTCTTGACTTTTTCTGTAATGCAATCAGCCACCTTGAGTCAGTGAGACCATGTTCCTGGGACTTCCCTGTTATGATGGTCTATAAATTGACCTTGGAGCCAATTTTCTTCCCTGAGTTGTTTTGTTACATTTTTTTAAATCACATGGCAGAAGTAACTAAGGCACCTCCCTTCTGAACTTTGAGTAGACAATTTTGAAACATATTCTACATGATTTGTCAGAAGATCACAAGTAGAATGAAGTCTCAGATGCCCAGAGTCCTAAGTTGGTAATAACCACCATGGATGGATTTCTTCTACCTTTCTTAATTCACTCACTTCTCACTGCATTCCTCGATCCCTGGGAATCACTTTGCAAGTTAAACTAACTCTCTATAAACCGTCTTGGAAAAATAACTTGATCTGTTTAAGCCTGCTTCCTCTTTTATATAATAGGAATAATAATTCCCATCTCCAAAGGTTTCTGTGAGCATTGACCTGGAAGTGTGGAATCTGATGAACCTGGTGTCAAAGTACACCAAGGCCATCAACACACAGTAAAAACCTGAAAACAAAAGAACAGAGCCCTGTCTGACAACTTCCTCAATTAACTGTTTTTCCTTTATTCTTTTTGCTTCCATACCACTAGGTATCCTAATGCAAACACACCAGCATTTTTTGTGTGAGAGCTCTCTGACATCTCTCTGACAAAGAAGTGACTGGGGTCCACTTATTCATCAGATTTTTTCAAAGGAAAATCCTTAGATATTCATTTGTAGATACAGTCCAAGAAAAGGATGGAGTGGAGTTCACCAAAGGCAGGGCCCAGCAGTAATCCTTACTATTAGAATCACCTGTCCAGGCCTCTGAATTATTTGAAGATCATATTTTATTCTTCATTGGTTGTGACATCTCTTTATCCAGAATCTTGGATGACACATTGTCAAGGGTCTCATGAATAATTTATGGTGACCTGGAAAACTCCAGGAGGGTAAATTAAAGATGAGGATGGAAAACCTGGATGAATTCAGCTTTGACCACAGCAGGAAATTTTGCTAAAAATGATCTACCTAGTGTTTCTCCATGCTCTTCCTCAAAGCCAGGCCTCACCTTCTGAGGTTCTTTCCACTGGTTTACTACCTTCTTCAATGCGAGACTTAGGATCTTGTTCTGCATCGCCCTTCAACATGACCTCTCCTATGTCCTATTTTCTTCATAGTTTTTTTTGATTTTTTTGTCTGTTTTATATATATGTATAATTTTACCTGCATATATGCACCATGTGCATGCAGTGCCCATTGAGGTGAGAAGAGGGCATTGCATATCATGGGTCTGGAATTACAGACAGTTAATGAGTCACCATGTATATGTTGGGATTGAACCCTGGTCCTCTGGAAGAACAGCCATTACTCTGAACCACTGAGTAATCCTTTCATCCCTTCCAAAGCTTTTCATGAATTAATGCTACACCAACAGTTCCATGCAATGAATACAATATAATAAACTTATGAGTGGTATGACATCACCTTTCCAGAAGCCAATCCTATGATTTTTTCCCCTAAAGTCAGTTATGTTACACACAGCCATCTGCAAACACCATTGAGCTTAAAAGGAAGGATAAGAGTGACTAATACTCTCAGTCTATGAGAGCCATGATCACAGGAGCCCATGCAGGATGCAGATATAAGAGAGATCAGGTTCATACTGGGTTTGCTGCTGATTGCCTTGCTGGATAAAGCAGAGTCTAAAGGATTCCCCAGTCCCATTCAAAGGATGGGAGAATTGAGGCCTGGAGTTACTCTTTCAGGATTGCACAGTCAGCCAATAATAAGGAAAAAACAAAACCTATGCCCTCCCCCACCTCTATAAAAGCCCCCTCCCACGTCTAAAATGCCCACCACCCCATTCCCAGGTGAGCCATCCACAGAAGAGGAGGGGTAGATAGATTTGCAGATAATTTACAGCAGAGATGCTTCCAGGATGCCCCGCTCCATCTGGTAATTTATGGGTGTGTGAAGGACATGATGGGCTCATTGCTTACACCATGTAATTCAAAAGCTGCAGCTGCCCCAGAAAGATGGGTGAGAGGTATAAAAATATGTACATTTGATGGAGCATATATATGTGTTTGTAAATACAGTCTGTTATTGCTCGGTGTTATTATATATCCATCATCTTTCTTTGGGTTATTGGAAACATAAAAATCTTACTAAGAACACAAAGAACGATAAGTCACCGAGGAAAGTATATCTTCCCAGGGATGATTTTATGTCGGGAACAGTTTCTGCCTTCAGAAAATAAAGTCTTTGCACTGCCAAGGAGGGAAGAGAAGACAAGATGGGGCTGAGAGATGACACCTACAAGCCCTGCTGCAGAAGTAGCTCCTAGAAGTGATGGGGAAACCAGTAGAACAAGGCAGAAAATCAAGGAACTGAGAGAATCTGGCCAGCATTGACAAGTCTCTGACCTTGGGCAACTGTGACCTTGAAACTCATCTGTTTTCTTACCAATAAATTATGGGTCAGATTTTCAAGTGGACAAAAAAAATGGCTCTAATGCTAAAATCCACTTACTGTTTTCTGCCCCTCCCGCTCATGTTGCCCCATCCTAAGTGAGCCTCCAATGTGGCTGCATGAAAAAGACATTGATGGATCAGACCTCCCCGCCTCATTCCCTCCTCACAGCCCCCGAATGCAAACCACAAAGTGGAACCGTAAACCAAATCCCAGGCAGCAGACATAGTCAATAGCTTGGACGTGATTTTTAAGTGAAATTAACGATTTTTCGAATATAGATTTCCTCTCCAGGCCTTTGCTCCCCGACTTCAGAGATTCATGCTTCTACACGCAAATGGTAATATAGCTGAAGCTCTGGTTTGTGTTATAAGTCAGGTGTTAAGGAGGCCTGGGACGGAACACGGAGTGCAGAGACAAGTTGCATGAGGTCACAGAGGAAAAGGTCCTCTACAGCCACAATGGAAGACAGTGGACTAAAGGAACCTGGGGTTCAGGAGTCCTCCAGTCTGCTCCCCTCCACGCACCCTAACTCACTCTTGCTTTCCACAAATCCACAGTCTGGACACCAGTTGGTACAGCTGAGAATGATGAGATGCGAACACAGCCTCTCAAATGACTCCCTGAGGACTTCAGCTGGGATAGTTCACAAAAGAAATCCATAGTATACTAAATCGTGAAGAAGGGTCAGATTTGAAAATGTATATTTTATTAATTAAGTTAGCTTCTGTTCTTCAGAAACTCACTCGGTGTTTCGAGGGGTTGTAACCAATTGTATTAATGGAACTAATTGCTAGCCTTTCTGTGTCCACAGCTTTACTTTGTTTCCCTTGGATCTGGACTCAGTCTTCTGACTGGTCCCATCAATGGGAGAATTGCAAACAGAAACTTCGGAAGGTAAGTGCAATTAAATTCTACCTCATCCTTGGACCCAGCCACCAACAAGGCCTACCTTCTGGATGAAAACTGAGCACATAAGAAAAGATGAAGATGCCAGCTACTGTCATGCTGGACCACAAAGCTACTGACCAACTCACCAGCTAACTATGGGTAAATAAGAAACCCCCATGCCACCAGTCAAGCATGACGTGGAGCAACAGGCATCCCAGCTAACCCCCCAAATCCAAGAGTAATTTCATATGGCATTTGTTACACAGCAAATACAGACTGGTACACAAGATGATAGGAGAGCCTGTCCAAGGTGTGCATATACACCAGCTAGTAAGAGACTCTGTCTAACATTTGCATATTTGTAGAAATCGTAAAATCTAAGCTCGGGGTGGGGGGAAGCCGAGATGGTTCTGGGTCCTGGGGACACACTGGCTGGAAGCGGCAAGAGCTCGAGGGCTTTGTTGCATGTTCTGAGCTTACAGAGGGTTAGCTGTTGGGAAATAGTTTCTTGCTCTTTGATTCTCATGCCATTTGTCAATTTCCACTCTCCCTATCTCCACACAGATGTTCACTCCCTCCTTCCTATAGCTCACACAATAGCCAGAGGACTCATCACCACCTTCTGTGTCTTTCTTTCCACACACAAGCGTGCAGCCCGTGAGCTACTGTAAGTGTCTGAGGCAGGGTCAGCCACTCCACACTCACACTTGGCAGCTCAACAAGACTTACAGGAAAGAAAACTAGGGATACCACAATGTACTGATGCACAGAAGGGAATATATACATATGCATCTACATGCTTGTTAGTGGGATTACATTTCTATGGCAAGATAGCTGAGGCTATCAACTGACAAATAGAATGGTTATCAGCTCATAGGTTTGGAGGAGTCTATCCATATTAAGTTATTCCTGTTTCTTTGCATATAGCAGTAATACATGTCAAGAGGTTGTGGTGGAGTACAACCATGTATCCTTTTGTCAAAAAGTCAAGGAGAGCTGGATGGGGCATGAGGCAACTAAGATTTTACCCATCCCCTTAGGAGACACACCCCCAATGATGTAAAGACCTACTAGACCTTACCCCTCCAAGTTCTAACACCTCCCAGAAGTATAACCCTGGGGCCAAACCTTTAGCACATGGGCTTTGAGGGACACAAACAATATCCAAACTTTAGCAATGTGTGCAAGCATGTACAGACCTATATACACATGTATATTGTCTGTGTGTACATATATATATATATATAAACACACAAATATATACATACACACATATTCAGAAAAGCCAGCCTCAGCTCAGTGATAACATTAGAACCTGAGTCAGTCTAAGATTCTTAAATTCTTATTTATTTATTGAGTGCTGCTGTGGATCAAGGACAGGGCTTTGGACATGCTAGGTAACTGCTCTACCACTGTTCTATGTCTCAACATATTATTCTTTCATACTAGCCCTGAAAAATTGGTGACCCAGACAACAATTCTGCTTCTCTCCCTCTTCAACCTTGTCATCAACTTTATGCATTTCTTCCTGGTTGATCCTCCTTCCCAAGAACATGTGGGAGCATCCTCACACAGCGCCCAAGCATTCATGTGGGAGAACCACCCACTGCCTTTGAGATTCACTCTTGGACACTCTGATCTTTATAAACTGGAATGAGTTCCAGCTCGATGTTATTTCTTAGATCTGCCACATTGCTTAGGGTTGGATAGTGATAATAAGCACCATTCTGAAAATGCTACAGCTCAGATATGTTCTGTTGTGATTTTTAGAACAAAAGTAGTGATCCCACAGGAGTGGGAGCTCAGAGTTCCAGGGAATATTTCAAAGAGTTCATCAATTGAGAATGCAATATACAAATGCACCCAAGAGGCTACACTCTGCAGAGGATCATTTAGGCTAATGCACAAGCTGTTGAATCAGGAGACAGTTATCTAGTATCCAACTTGAGTCATGGCAGCCAACTTTCACTGGATCTGCTCAGTATTAATCCCTACCTTACCTCTGGGGCTACCCAACTGGTTCAATTCCTGAAGGAGAAACTAACATTCACTGACCATATGGCATGTGACCATGTAGGAGTCTCTCCCTCCTTCCCTCCCTTTCTCTTTCTACCCTTTCCTTCTCCCTCTCTCAGGCCTATTAAATGAGACTATAGAAGGATGATTATACCTGCTTCTAGAGTTGTTAAGCCCAAGTATTAAAACCCACATTATGTTATATAACTAGCTCAGGGTCTGCCACCTATAATAAAAGCTTAGTAAACAGCCACTGTCATTATGGTGGTTTTATAGAATACTTACGCCCAGGAAAGACGCTGCAAGCAGGGCAGAGGGCACAAATTTTTCCTAGAGATGACACCTGAACTAAATTTAGGTAAAAGGATTAAAACCAATTTGGTGGGTGTAGAGTGCAGGTCGATGGCCCACAAAAGGTCAAAGAGTTCTCTTGTACAAAGAAGGGAAGACAAATTGGTAAGCTGGCAAGCAGAGACCACAATACATGAGAAATTGCATTTTAGAACCTGGAAACAACTAAGTTAGTAAGGCCAGCCTGAGAACCTGAGTTCAAGCCCCAGAATCCATAATTAAAAAATAAAAATAAAAAAGACAGCCTGGCACAGTGATCCAAACTTGTAATCCTAGCAAGGATAGATGCAGACAGGATTCATGAGGCTCATTAGCCTGCAAGTCTGAACCATTTAAGAAGTTCTATGGAGGCCCTGTCTCCAAAAACATGTGACTAGAATTTAAGAAAGACACCTGAGAATTTTCCTCTGACCTCCACATGCAGAAAAATGTATGTACTAACAAAGACATGCATACACACAGATAAACACAACACTGAATCTGAGTTCAGAAATAACCTCATTCACAGACATGCTTGATTGTTCTCTCTCTCTCTCTCTCTCTCTCTCTCTCTCTCTCTCTCTCTCTTTCTTCCTAGCAGCTAGTATTCTCTAAAAGTGCAGCCATTTGTTAAGCTGACCACATACCAACATAAGACCACATACTCAGGAATATCCGGACACTGCAAACTGGCATTGGTGGGGACCAAAAAGGATACACATTTTGGTGGAAAGGGAAACGAGGATGGATCTGGGAAGAGTTGAGGAAGGGAGGTTAAATATGATCCAGTCCTTTTATTTGAAGCATTCAAAGAACTAACAAAATAAAAAGAAATGTTTTAGTTGTACAGATTTATTTTCTGAGTACAGATTATAATCTTTATTTATTATAAAGTCAGTCAACAAGAACAAGGCTGTTTTGATTGAACAAATTGGATGCTATGCTCAGGTTGATACAAAACCAAAAACATCATCCATAAAACCCTGACTGCACCCTTTTAATGTTTATCAGAACAAACTCATTATTTTCATTAGTTTTGGTTGTACATCACCCGGAGAACATGACTTACACAGATAAATAGCTGAAAATGCTAGTGGGTCAAGAAAAAAAAGAAAGAAAGAAAGGTGATTTGCAGTGTTTGAATACTCTTCAAAGTGATCCAGAAACATAAAAGGAAGTCAAAGACACACGAGTCGTATAAAATTATCTCCTTTTAGCACAGATCCATGGTAGAATGGCTTACCACATGTTCACTTGTTCATTAACTGCCTCCTGACTGTCTAAGGCACCATGCACAACTCCATACTCGGGGAATGCTGCTGGAAGCAAAAGTAAACCACCTGTCTCATTCTGAGGTTTAAGCCTTTGGCATATGGGAGATGGAAACTCCACCACCAAAGGGGCTTATCTGTGTGGTATGAGAGTGAGGAGTGATACGGACACTTTTAATAAAGCAAGAATGGTTAAGGAGGTACATGAGGAAGACACTTCAACCACAAGGACACTGTGGTCGATTGTGTGGAAGATGTGAAGGAGTCAGTCCTTGATGCTGGGACAGGAGCAAGTCAGCTAGAGCCATAGCCCTGAAAAGCTCAGGGAAGAGCATCAAGGATGATGGAAATACCGAAGAAGAAAAAGAAGGGATGGCTTTGGAAGTACCATCATTGTGCTACTGGAGTATTTTTAGCAGGGTGAAATCTGTTGCTTCTAAAGATCACTCAGGACATGGAGACTGACGGCGTGCAGACAGCAAAAGACCAGAGACCATGACAATGGCCCAGAAGCAATGGCTAGTGGCATGCACAATGTGATAGTTGAAATTATGAGCTCTGGTTGGATTATGGTATATTCTGAAAGTAAAACCAGTAGGCGATGATCAGTTATAAGCAGGGTATGAAAGAAAGAATGGACCTAACGCTGTCCTCCAAAGTGTTTGATACAAGTCAGGGAGATATTGTCACTACAGCCTCAGACCCAACTAGGTGGGACTTCTCAGCTATACCACTCAGGAAAATGCCCTCAGATATACCCAGGAATGTAAGTCCTAGACAATTCTAAATCCAGTCAAGATGGCAATGAAGCTTAAGCATCGTAAGGACTATGAGAACTTGCTGAAGTCATCATGGGTGACCTTGATAAAGCCAGGTTTGATGGAGTGATAAGAACGGAAGCCCAACTAGAATATTACAAGGAGAAAGTGTATGAAAAAGGATGAATCAGTAGTAAAAATGGGTCTTCTCAGAATTTTTTATTTGTAAGGGAACCAATCACGAAATGGCATCTGAAGAGAGAGAAATTCAGTTGTTTATTTGGGACACCTCTTGATATATTTGTGCCCGATGTGAAGGGACCAGGAAAGAGAGAGCACATTTGACATCTGTGAGGGAGTAACGGTGCTGGTCCTTGAATAGACTGTAGAGCAGAAGGGCTTTCTGAAGGACACGGGCAGTGCAGATATCATTGGTAGCTAAAAACTAGGTCCTGGGGTGAGAAGGAAAGAAGGGGAGAGGAATCAGAAGTTCAAGGTTGTAGTAGCAGGCTGCTTGTCCTCCCGGTCACCCAGAGCCAAGATAATCACACAGAAACTATATTAATTAAATCAATGCTTGACCTATTAGCTCTAGCTTCTTATTGGATAACTCTTACATATTAATTTAACCCATCTTCATTAATCTGTGTATTGCCACATGGTTGTGACTCACCGAATAAAGTTCCCAGCATCTGTCTTCAGCAGGCTACATGGCTTCTCTCTGACCCCGACCATCTTTCTCCCAGCATTCAGTTTAGTTTCCCCTGCCTAGCTCTGTTCTATAGCTCTGCTATAGGCCCAAAGCAGTTCCTTTATTAACCAATGGTATTCACAGCATACATAGGGGAATCCCACACAAAGTAAAAGATGGTATTTAAAGCATCCTTGATAAAGAGGGAGAATAGTTCAGAGAAATAAATCCTGGTTTTCAGACAGCTCGAAAGCCTAGGAGAGTCTGTGAGAGACCCATGCTGCTGCATCAGGGACATCATTCCCTGGATGTACAATCAAATTCAGCTGTTAATGGGGGAGAAGCAGCACTGAGTAGGTAGAGTGTGTGGTTCTAGACCCAAGAAGGACTGGAGTAAAGGATTTAGGCTTTAAGACAAGATACTTGCTTACAAACCCTTGATGCACCACTCACTAGCTGTGCAACTTTGAACCAATTACCTAAACTCTCTGTGCTTCAGATTCTTCATCAGGTTCTTAAACAAAAATAACTGTTGAATGGACACAGGTGAGATGTTAATTGTTTGCATTTGAGCATAATATATTACGTATATACAGATTTAGCATAGTACGCTGTATATGTGTAAATACTATGTCACAGCGAAATCTTTAAATTAAGTAGTCAAATATATATACAATATACTTGTATATATTGCATATGTTTGGAGTAGTGTCTGATCAATTACAACTCTCTGTGTTAGTTTTTTGAGGCAGCCTACTAAGAAAGAAAAGGAAGAAGTAAGGGGAGGAATAGAGAGAATACTCCATGAAGTGTAGCATTTACAAATAGTAAGAAATCAATACATTTCAAAGAAATCTCATCTGATCCATTTTGGCTGGATACATCATCAGATTTGTATGTCTAATTTATTTTTAGTTTTTTTATTCATAGAAGAAATTGCATGGTGGGGCCAAATATCATTTCCATTTTTTCTACCCTTTATCTGCTGCCACAGCTAGGACAACTAAAAGTTGGGCCCAAAACTCCCCTTGTCATTGTCACGCTATGTTGCCGTTATGTCCCACAACAGACCACTGTACTTTGAGAGTTCCTTACTGATACACCCTGTGATTGTTACTATTCATTCTCAACTTGACTGAATGTGTGATCCACTAAAAAGCAAACTGGTGAATACTCCTTTAGGGGATTTTCTTCATCAGATTTCCCTGTGGGGAGAGGCACCCTAAACATGAATGGCACTTTCTGGAAACAGCCCATATAAAAGAAGGAAGAAGGAAGCTTTGATTTTTGCCTGCTTGCCTTCACTCTCGTTGACAAGCTCACCCATCCTGTTGCTGCTGCTGTTGCACTCCTTTGCAGATAGTAGTATCTGGTTGTAGGTTTCCAAGGTGGACAGAAGACCTGAAGTACTCTTCAGTGACCTGAAACTTTCTAGGCCTTCAGTTGCAGACTGGAACTGCTTAAGCCCTGTGGACTGAGGAGTTACAAGATTCTATGCTTTCTGTTCTGAGACAGTCATTGTTGGACTACCCAAACCATACCATGCAAGCCAATCTGATAAATCACCTTTTAATAAATATTCATTTTGTCAGTTCTGTTTCTCTACTGAATCCTGGCTAACACAAAACCTGAGTATCAATTAGGAGGACGAAATCCAGGCCAAGGAGTGCCGTGCAGAGCTGATTTGTGTAGGAGATTTTTATCACTATAATTTCACTTTAAAATTAATTTAAGAGGGCAGGGGATGTGACTCAGTTGATAGAGTGAATACTTGCCAAGCATGAAGGAGACTCTGAGTACCACCAAGTATAAGATAAAAGTTACATGTTGGCATATGCCTGTAATCTCAGCACTTTGGAAAATAAAGGCCAGAGAATTAGCTCTAAGTTAGCACTATGTACACAGTAAGTCTGAGGGCAGTCTGGTCTACATGAGACCTTGTCTCGAAAAAAGAATGCTTGCAGCTCAACTGTGGCCAAACTCCTGAAGTTCCAGGAATGGTTCACACAGTAGTTAATGAGAGTCCTGTGCACGTTTCCTGGAACCTCCAGGACACCAGCACTGAAGTAGATGAATCCAATTTCCTGTATTCTATATTGTGAAGTTTGAAGCTGGACCCCAGCAGCTGGATGCTCACAGTGGTACCAGTCATATTCCAAGATGATGGGTGCATTCTGGGTAGCATCTGAGCCCACAGCCCTCATAGGGTCTTATGGTCCTTTAGCTGATGGTATTGATTGCTCTCACAGATGGGATTTTACACTAGATGGTAAAACAATGCTATCAGAACACTGACATATGGGGCTTTGTGTGGACTCATGCCCTTGCAGGTCTAAGAGCCACATGCCCATCTAACTTTCCACGCAACAGTCAAATACTCAAAAACAGATGGAACCTCTCTTAATTGGTTTAGCCCAATCAAAACCCATGAGGTAAAAAAAAGGGATAGAAAAACAGAAGCGACAAAGCTGTTCAAAAGAACTAAGAGATTCCTCTTCCACTGTCTACACTTTCAGTGCTCTCTGACCCAGTATCAAACTCTGCCCCACTGAGCACGAGTGTGGCCTCATATTCTTCTTCAACACTAGAGAGCAGCTAATTGTGAGTGTCATCACCAAAATAGGCTTCAAGAAAGGTGCTTACGCATCCTAACAGTAGCAGTTAGAATGCAAGGTGACAGGACTTCTATTCCAGTACTCTTCCTACTGACCAGAATCTATGTTGTAGAATATTAGTGGTAGACTGGGTGGAGAAAGAGGGAATGAAATGTTTTCCTATGGAAAGAACACTGCCTGGGCAGATGACATCCCTGCATGTGGTGTTCCATGTACTTGAGCAAGTAAGCAGCTTCACTTTCTCTGGTCCTGTTTCCCCTCCCACAAAACAGACACAGTGATTCTTACTTTGTAGAGCCCTTGTGATGTTCAGATGAGATGGTGCCTAGTGCAGTGTCCTTACAGACCTGGCAAAGAAGACTATGTATTTTGAATATTGACTTTGAATACTGGGCTTCTGTTGTCCGATACTTCATACCTAGCTTCCTCCTGTGTCAAACCACCTCCTGTTTCCTAGATTGACAAAGATGATAGATGACATTTTGATTTCTATGGTTGGACAGACATGTTTATTGAACAGATGAATCCCTTTGCCTGTGGGTCTCTGATAGCAGCTGGTGAGATCTAGGGCCATAGAAGCTGAATCAGTAAAGAATCTGCACTCTCAAGTCATGAGAGTAATCAGAATGTTCTCAGAACTAGAAGACTCCCTCTGTCAGTTTCTAGACAGTATGCTTTTCAGGAAACTATACAAGTAGGCAATGTCAAGGTTTGAAAGGAAAAACTGTGCTGAGACTCCAGAGACACTTCTGGTCCTTCTGCCAGCTCATAAGCTCCCCGGTGGGGAGGACCAGGTCTCATTCAGTTCTACATCGCTGGATCCATGTGTGTTGGCATGTAGTAGGTGCTATCTAATTCTACCACATCTGTTATCTCATAGCTTTGTAATGCTCTTTCACTTTATGCCAGGTACAACACCCCACCTCTGGCCTGGCCATGTGTGTTAATCAATGTTTCTTCCCTGTAACAAAAGTAACTGAGTCAAAGAACTTAGAAAACGAAATGGTTTCTTTTGGCTCCTGGCTTTGTAAGCTCCAAACCAAGATCACAAGTCTCTCTTGCTTCCTTGGGAAGCATGTGACAGGCAAGCTCCTCATGACAGAAGACTGGAAGCAATGAGAGAACAGAAGGACCCTGAGGCCCTACAATTATTCCAAAGCGCGGGTGCTCACAACAATACATCTTTCTCATTTCAAACTTTCTGTTGGCCAGTGTGAGGGACTCTGAACTAAAGCATCACTGTAAGCAAGGTGAGCCTGCTGACCCACTCAGGGGTGGGGCTAGCCTAGAGCAGTACAACTGCTCAGTGCAACCCAAGCAGGAGCAGATAACTCGGCAGAAAGTCACTGAGGTTTTGTGGGAGACAGGGACACAGCAAAAGTTCATGGCACCAGAAGCACTAAACATCAATAACTGACGTCGGGGGTCTGAAGAAATGGCTCCATGAGTAAGAAAGAGTGTTTGTTTAAACTCATAGGGGCCTGAGTTTAAATCCCAACATCCACAGAGAAGAGAAATCTGGGCACTATGATGCTAGCACCTGTAAACAGAGCACTGTAAGAACAGAGACAGGAGAATTATCTGGGCATGCTGGCTGCTAATGTAGCTCCAGGTTCAGTTAGAGACCCCATCTCAAAGGAATAAGGCAGGCAAAGAAAGATATCAGTTTCCTCTTCTGTCCTCTACATGCCCCATCTGTGCATAATACACACGCATGTCCATATAACATGTAAACATATGTGTATGTATCACACATACACACACAAATAATAATAACTGACTTCATATCTCTGTTGCCTCATCTACTAAAACAACAATATTTGGATCGTTCAGAGCCATCAGGAAAACTAAATGACCTAATACTTCCAAAATAATTAAAATAGTTTCATTGTATAATAACCATGAGTGCTTTTTTAGATTAGCATATCCAGTCAATAATGACTAAGCAATGTGTTTTTCAGATGTTAAACCATTAAAGTTGTTTCATTCACTTTTCACACCAGTCTTATCTTGTTGGTCCTAGACAATTTTATTCTCAAAATGAAGCCGAGCGGTGGTGGTGCACATCTTTATTCCCAGCACTCTAGAGGCAGTGGCAGGCAGATTTCTGTGTGTTGGAGGCCAACCTGGTCTACAAGAGCTAGTTCCAGGACAGACTCTAAAGTTACTGAGAAAACCTGTCTTGAAAAACAAAACAAAACAAAAATAGAACTTAATATGTTTAAGAAATGTGCACAGTCCTAAATGGGATGTCTTCATCTAGCCTGTCCCCTAGGGCTCAGGGAACTCTGTGGAAGAGCAGACAAAAATAGTGTAAAAGTCTGTGATGGCCCCCACACGTTAATAGGGACTGGCACTATTAAGCGGTGTGGTCTAACAGCAGTGGAGTAGGTAAGGCCTCATAGGAAGAAGTGTGTCACTGTGGAGATGGGCTTTGAGGTCTCCTATGCTCAAGCTACACTCAGTATCTCAGTTCATTTCCTATTGCCTGCAGAACAAGATGTAGGACTCTCAACTCGTTCTTCAGCACTATGTCTGCCTGCGTACTGTCATGTCCCACCACGACGAAAATGGACTGATACCCTGAAACTCTAAGTCACCTAATTAAATGTTTCCCTTTATAAGAGTTACCAAGATCATGGTGTCTCTTCACAGAAATAGAAACCCAAACAAAGAAAGAGCCACTGGGGATGGAGGGTATGAAGGAAACAAGGCCTTCTAGATACAACAAGACCAGTGCATATATGAACTAATAGAGACTGTGGAAGCATCCATTGGCCCTGCATGGGTCTGCCCTGGATGGGGTCACAGCACTGAGAGAGTGGATATGACAACTCTCCATCCCTAACACTGAAGCCATCTCCAATTGATAACCACTCCCAGAGGAAACATTAGCTTTTGCAAATGGAGTCTCATTGGGTATAAAAACCATGCTTATGGGCAGGCCCCATTGCAGCAGTAGATGGTCAACACAAAAGAAGCTCAATAATACTTCAGGAGGCTTTTTTGTCTACAATGCTTTATCTGTATATTTTTAAATTTACATATCTTTTGTTTATATATTATAGTTTATAATTTTTCTTTTTTGAGTTTTCTATGTGTGTAAATGTGTGTGTCTCAGCATTTATATCTGCCTTTCTTTGGCTTTTTTTCTCCTATTTTTAAATTTAATTAAGTTTTGTCCTTTCTTGTTTCTTTTCTCTTCTATTATTATTATTATTATTATTATTATTAATTTTAGATACCTGGTTGTAGTCTAATAAAAGAAATAGAATTGAATGGATGGAAAAGTGGAGAAGAGCTGGGGGAGGGGAACCATAATCAGAATATGTTGTATGAAAAAGAAAAGTATCTACTTTTAACTTAAAAGCATATAAAAATGTGCACATATATGCAGCATGTAAGTGGAAAGTTGGGATTTGAATTCATGATCAGCTAAACAAAATCCAAGACAAGAAAGCTAAGAGACCACAGCCACAGCAAAGAGGTGAGAAGCATAAAAAGAGGTACAAATGGGTGAATGAGCTATCGCAGAATGAAGACTGTCAAGTCAGGCAGGAGCCAAGTCATTCCATCTTCATGGTGCCTTATAGGATCGAAAACGATGAGTCAAGAAAGATCAGACTTGCTGAAGGAAAAGAGAAGTCTGAAAAGAGACAATTTCAAGCCATATAGGTCACTGAAAATAGAAACTGATATCTTCATATGACCCAAGGAACTACATCACCTAGGTGGAAGTTCAGGACCAACGGAATTTAAGGAAACACTAAGAATTCTATCTCTTGCTGGGAAGTGATAGCACACACCTTTAATCCTCGCACTCAGGAGGCAGAGGCAGGCAGATCTCTGTGAGTGTGAAGCCAGCTTGGTCTACAAGAGCTAGTTTGAGGACAGCTAGGACTGTGGCACAGAGAAACCCTGTCTCAAACAAACAAACAAACAAACAAAAATTCAATGCCTGAAAGGAAAGGGGCCCTTCTGTAAAGATTCTACCATACCAAGGATGCAAGATAGAGTCTTACTCTGGGAAATAACTCAAATTATTTACCTTTTGAAATCTCTTCCATCTTAACAGCTGGTACATTGAAGAAAACAAATGCATGTATGAATACAGAGTCAAAACCTTCCTGATGAGTGAAATATCACCTGGTTTATTTCTGACTCCATGGCATGAAACAAGGAAAATTGAGAGTAAAACCCTATTTCTTCAGGTAACAAAGATGGACTATGCACCTGACCACAACTCAAAGGGATAAAGTACATCATAAAAAAGATGATAGTCCTCCATAGGTCATGCAAATGACACAAGCTGTCCTAGAACTGACCAGAGAGACTATCTTGTTCCCCACTTAGACAAGACCTAAATCTCCCAGTGTAGCCTCCCTTGCTTTTCTACCTGGCTGTTCCAAAGCTCATCACTCTGACAACATTAAGCCTGGCCTGGCCACTCTTTCCTGTGCCTAATTTTATCTGGTATCTCTATCTTTTCTTCTTGATGTTCTCCAATGGCTACAGTCCCTGCTCTCCTTCACACAGTCATGGAACTCAGAACTTTTCCCTGCTCTTTCTATCACTCTGCACATCTCATGGGTGACACCAGACATCCATGTGGAGTTTGGGCTACTAAGATGTCAGCAATTCCTCCATCCCAGGCTGTAGCATGGCTCTTTCCTCAGACCACAAAGCTCCATATCCACTACACCCAAAGGAGGCCCCTGATGACAGAAGTTACAAAATAATCACACACTAGTTCAGAATTATGCATTTTTAAAAGTTATTTATTTAAGGGTGGACTCACAGGTCACAATCCTAGGTCACAGTCCTCTGCACAAATGGGTAACAGGAACCGAATCCAGCTGCCCGAAGCAAGAGGGCTAATGCATGCTTTATATCTGCATTTATAGTAGAAAAGACCATGCGCAAGTGGGCTGGTATCTTAAAGGCTATTGGCTGAAGGGCCTCCCACAGCACCCCCACACACAGCCATCCAACTGGGCATCTCTGAATTGACCATTTTTAAGCTTACTCTACGTTTTAGCACAACCAGTCTCTCTTCTTGGTTGGCACCAAATTCTGCTATCAGGATTTCCATCTGTAAAACAATGAAGTCTGAGTGCATTACTTTCAAAGTCAGTCTATTCAGTTTTGACTTCTTGTCATATGAAGTTTCCATAATTTTTAATGTTTCTCAAGTTCTATGGTAAACTAGTAAAAACATTAACAATAATCAAATTTTATAGAACATTGCATGTGGTAGAACTTTCTATGATTGGTTCCTGTAAGTTATCTCCATAAGGAACTTCCTCCATTATTGTAGAAGGTCATGAAACAGGCTAAGGGAGATTAGGTTGATTGAAGGTATACTGTGAAACTTGTCATACAAGTTTCAAGCCTTCATAACCCAATTCACAACCTTGGTCTCCAGATAGGAGTGAATCTTTAGTTTTAACCTTGATTTTCAGTCTTATGACCTCTGTATCCTTGACAAAAAGCATTGCCCTTTAATGAAAAATGGGAGGTATAATAACAGCTACTCTTGTTAACTGGAGTATAGACTTTTAGAGCTGAATTGATGCCCCAAATACAGTCAGAAGACTTCCCACCCAGATTTGCTTATTCCCCACAATGCTTAATCTTCTTGTGGAAAGATAGCTTCACCACTGCAGGAAAGAGCTATCCGATCAGAATGCAGAGTAAAGATTGAAAAGTCAGGCTCCAAAGGAACCAGGATATAAGTAGTTATTTGTAGAAAATGGTGTTGAATCAGAGCTCAGTTTTCTGTCCACAAGTAAGAAAAGATTTCTAAGAAGCAATAAGTAGATGGATTGGGCCTTTTTTGAAAAGGGACTCCCATCCTTCCCATCTGCCTATCTTTGTGCGGTAAGGGAGAGAAAGATGGCAAAAATTCAAGGGAAGTTCTAAGATACAGACAAAAAGGAGCCTCTGCTCCAACTCCAGCTCAGTAAACGTCTGTCTGCGGTGGTAGATGAGTTTCAGAGGTTTGAGACCACCTTCAGCGGTGTTTGTTCCAAGGAGCGTTAGGAATTACAGAGAGACCCTGTGCCAAGAAATCAGAACATAACTAAGGATCCCATAGAAGGTCTTTCAATCAGGACAAATAGGGCAGACAGTGACTCACAGTGACCTTCTAGTGGGCCACAACTTATGCTATATCCACCAGTATCAATAGATGAACCACATCTGGTCGGAGATGCCTACAGTTTCACTACTCTGGGACTCAACAGCATGGTAGGATGCAAGTGAATGAAAAGTTGTCTTCTGCTACTCAACAAACTGGGAGTTCAAAACAATGAGCTAAAAGAAAGAGGGTTATATTGACACTCTTACCCACTTGAGTTTGTGGCTTGGAATCGAGACAATCACATATATGAAGCAGCCCACCTGACCCCAGCACAGGTTTGCTCTGTTGCCCTACTTGCACTGGTATAACTTCCTCTCCATATCACATGCCCCTTATTGGTCCTCATGTCTACTTAATAACAATATGGGGAGATGAAATACACCTGCTCTCCACTCTGCACCCACAAAAATTTTCTATCCAGTTCCTAGAGTGAAAAATCACTTTTCTCTCTTCCCACCTGCAGATGCTAATTAACATGGATGAAAATGAAATTGTCAATTAGAGAAGACTTTATCCTAAAACTCAACCACAGTGTATCTATCTGTTCATTTGTTAATCAGATTGTTTATTTAGTGACCTCCAGACTCCACCAGAACAGATGGAAAAGAAAACCAACAAGAGTCATGCTTTGCAAGCCTCACAGAACCTACACATCACCTGGGGATCTCGTTAAAATGGAGCCTCTGATTCAAAGGTCTAGGAAGAAGCCCTGGGCTCTACAGGCCTAACAAGCTCCCTGTTGCTAGTAATCCTGATAATTCCAGGACCGCACCAAGGCTCCAGCTAGACACGCTAGCTTCAAATCTTGAGTCTGACTCTCAGTAACCATGTGACCTTGGGTAGTCTAATTAACATTTTTTGAGCTTCCATGTCATCATTTATGAGAGGAAAAATATGATTTCTTACTGAAAGTTTGTATAGGTGATGATTAAAGATAATTCAACAGAGCTACGGCATGTCATGGGCATTCAGCAAGCAGTAGGGTGAGTGAGTGGGCCAGCATGGCCTCATTACTGCTAAATATGGTGGTGTATCTTTATACCAGATCCCTGAGTGACAGTATGTAAAAAGAGAATAGCTTTGGATGGCAGCCACCTGTGGGGGATCATATGGAGGTGTTGGACTCTTCTGCTACACCAGCTTTGGGACATCTTACTGTCAAAATGGACTCTGCCCACTGCCTGGGATGGTGCCTTTTCTATGCTCTTCTGAGTTTCTACCCCAACTCGGTAGTCATCTTTATTCACTGTATATTGCAATTAGAATGGAGAGTAATTCCCAGGTAGATACACCCCTATATGGCAGCCTTGGTGTCTCTCTGTGAAGTTCCAAGAGTTGGTGGCAGCTTTGCAGGATCTAACTATAGAAATTATATATCAGCTGCTAGAAATTAGATTATATTTTATTATGTGGAGGACAATGGAAAGATGACAACAACCAAGGACTTGGCAGAAGAGACATGGGTGCATCAGACTGAGATTCGGAAATGAAGCCGCTACTCTGAAAGTTTGCCTTACCAGCCATAAGCAGCCAAAGAGGACAGTAATACAGCTCAAGTGGTATCTGTGCTGGCTTTCACTTCCAAGAGGCAAGACAAGGCTCTGAAAACAAGCTACCCCTCACTGAGGACCTCCAGACTCAGATCAAGATTTACCCTTTTGAGATAGAGTATAAATAAACAGATGGAACCAAAACAAAAATTAGTACAAAATCCAGGAACAGATGGTTGCAAAGAGAGTACTTCCTTCTTAGGTAACAACTTGCCTGTGGAAAGTAGTCACCCATATTTTACAGATGAGGAAAGTAAATTTCAAAGCTCAAATTCCTTTAAGATTTGACTGTGTGTAATAGTCAGAAAATGACAGCTAGCTTCAGCTGTCCCATCCCACTAGCAAATCTTACTCTATTATACAACCACTAGAGAACTCTCAAGATGAACTCATGACCACTAAAAAGTTCTGCCCTTGTTGGTTTTAACTGTCAACTTGACACAAACTAGAGGCAACTGGGAAGGGGAACTCTCAGTTGAGAAATTGCCCAGATCAGATAGGCCTGTGGGTATGTTTATGGGGCATTGTCTTGTTTGATGATTGATGTGGGATGACCCAGCTCCCTCTGGGAAGTACCATCCCTAGACAGTTGGCTCTGGGCTGTATAAGAAAACTGGCTGAGCTTAGGCTGTGGAACGTGAGTCTGAGACCAACCTAGTAACAGCATTCCTCCATGGTTTCTGCTTCAGTTCCTGCCCTGTCTTCCTTCAGTGAAATATGGTGACCTAGAGGAATGTGCTGACATAAACCCTTCCTCCTCTAAGCTGCCATGGAGTTTACCACAAGAACAGAAAGACAACTAGAATAGGTTCCAAACAGAAACTCGAAATACAAGCCTCTGATATGCTCATGTACCTAAAGGCTGTCCTCTCCTCCATACTGGGAATGACACTAACTGGATCAGAATCTTCCCTTTCGGCCTCTGTCCCTTCCACTATTCAAACCACATAGCAGTCCTCACAAAAGTCTTTTGTGGGACTAGCCTTGTGTTACAGTAACTGAGGACATCTTTAACAGGTAAAAGTGAATGAAAAGCTTACCAAAAGAAAATAAAAACAGAGACTTAAATAGATATTGTATCCTCATGTGTATCGCAGCATGATTCCCGACAGCCAAACGGTGGAAACCATTCAAACGCTTATTCATTTGTGAGTGATAAAGAAAAAGCGTATGCAGTCAGTAGAATGGCACTATTAGAAGGTGTGGCTTTGCTGGAGTAGATGTGGCCTTGCTGGAGGAAGTGTGTCACTGTGGGAGTGTGCTTTGAGATCTCCTATTCTCAAGCTATGCTAGTGTCACAGTTCACTTCCTAGTGCCTGTGGATCAAGATATACAACTCCCAGCTCCTTCTCCAGCACCTTGTCTGCTGGATACTGCCATGTCCCACCATGATGATAGTGGGCTAAGCCTCTGAAACTGGAAGCCACCCCAATTAAATGTTTTCCTTTTTAAAAGTTGCTGTGGTGAAAATGGATGGAACTAGAAAAAACCACTTGAGTGAGGTAGTCCAGACCCAGGAGGACAAACATGGTATGTACTCACTCATAAGTGAATATTAGATGTAAGGCAAAGGATAGCCAGGCTATAAACCACAAACCCAGAGAAGCTAGATAAAAAGGGGACCCTAAGAGAAACACACATGGAGGGCCCCAGAAAGGAAAATAGTTAAGATCTTCTGAGTAAACTGGGAGGAAGGGGGTAGGATGCAAGGGTTGGGGATGGGTACATGAGGGATCAAGAAGACTGATTTAGGGGAGGGACAGAGGAGGAGAACAATGAAAGAGATATCTTGATAGAGGGAGCCATTATGGGGTTAGGGAGAAAACTGGCATAGGAGCAATTCTCAGGAATCCACAAGGATGACCCCAGCTAGGACTCCTAGTAATAGTGGAGAAGGTGTCTGAAATGGCCTCCTCCCTTAATCAGTTTAGTGACTACCCTAATTGTCATCATAGAACCTACCTACATTCAGTAACTGATGGAAGTAGATGCAGTGATCCACAGCAAGGACTGTGCTGAGCTACTCGAGTTCGGTTGAAGAGAGGGAGGAGGGATCCTATGAACAAGTGGGGTCAAGAGCATGATGAGAAAACCACAGAGACAGCTGACCCAAGCTAGTGGGAGATTTGTGGATTATGGATTGACAGCTGGGAACCTGCAAGGGACAGAACTAGGCCCTCTGAATGTGGGCGATAGCTGAGGCTTGATTTCTTGGGGGTGGGGGATTGGCTGTCAGTGGCAGCAGGACCTATCCCAGGTGCATAAACTGGTTTTTAATAGCTCATTCCCTATGGTGGAATACCTTGTTCAACCTTGATAGGGGGTGGGGTAGGAGCTTGGTCCCACCTCAAGTTGGCTTGCCGAACTTTGTTGACTTCCCAAGGAAGGCTTTACTCCCTCTGAAGAATGGATAGGAGTGGGAAGGAGAAGGAAAGGCAGGAGAAGGGGAAGGAGGGGCACGGGGCAACTGAGGTTGATATGTAAAATGTAAAGTAAATTTTTCTAATAAAAAATTCAGAAAAGAGTTGCTGTGGTCATGGTGTCTCTTCACAGCAACATAAATCCTGAGACAAATGGTAAAATAGAGTTGTATGGAAACGGCCATTTCAATCGTTTCTAAGCTCAAAGCTCAGTGTCATCGCGCATGTTTGCCAACATCACTGTCTGCAGAAACCTTCACCATTTCAGACTGAAATCATGTACTCTCTGCAATAACTGCTAACTCTCACATGACTCGGTCCTTGGTAACCACTTCCCACTTTCTGTATCTGTAAATTTAACAAGTCTAGGTACTTCATCAACCAGACTCAATGTTTATCCTTCTTTTATAGCTTATTTCACTCAGCACAATGTCCTTTAGCTTCTTCCGTGCTATATCAGACAGCAGAATTTCATACCTTTTTATGATAGAATAACATTCTACTGACAAGGTAGGCTTTTTCTTTATCCACTCACAGATGGATAAGTTTGGATTGTTTCCACCATTTGGGAAACTGCTATACACATGAGTATACAGAATCTATTGAAGTATCTGCTTTCATTTTCTAGGGCATATCAACAAGAAGCAGAGTTGCTGAGTCATGCTGCATTTTACATTCCAATCAGTGATGCGCATTGATTTCAACTTTCCAAGATCCTTACCAATAATTATTTTCAAAGTTGTTTTTATAATAGCTTCTTCCATTTACATATTGGATGTTCTCCAAAGACCTGTATTTTAAAGTCTTGGTACTCAGAATCATTCTGTCAGAATGTGGTGCAACTGTTAGGTAAGACCTAGTCAGAGGTCTTTGAGTCATTGGTGGTATTATCGCAAAGATTTTGGAACCCTGGTCCCTTTCTGTTCCTCCCTGAATCTGCCATATATTCTTGCCTTACCATGCTTCCTTTCTGTGGACTCAAAGCAGGAGAAACTAACCAATCAGGTTCTGGAGCTTCCCAACCTGTGAGCAGAAGTAAATCATTTCTATTTAAAAATTGATTATCTTGGTGTTTTATTAGATTAGCAGAAAAACTAACAAGCACAGTGACCCTGGTGATAAGTGTGAAAAGGCATCAGGATTTGTTGCATTTTCTTGATTTCTAGTCAAAGTGAACTTCCCTTCATTTTTTCCATTTGTATGTTTTCTTAAGGAAAAGTCTACTCAAATGTTCTGTACATATTATTAAATTAATTAATTAAGTTAGAGAGAGAGAGACAAAGAGACAGAGAGAGACAGAGACAGACAGAGACAGAGAGACAGAGAGAGAGAGAGGTATCTGTGTGGTCGTGTACATGCAACAACACATATGTGGAAGTCAGAGGAAAATTTTCAGAAATGAGTTCTTGCCTTCTTTATTATTCCATGCTAGTTGATACATGTGTTTCCAGTCAATTCTCCTACCACCGTGTTCCATCTTATAGCAAGAAGTGCTGGAATTACAGATGCACACCACAGCATCTGGCTTTTGGCATGGGTTCTGAGGATTGACTTCAGGTCATCAGGTTACCCATTAATCTTCTGGGTTCTCTTTTATATATTTTTGAATTATGTTGTTTCTTTTGTTCTTCAGCCATATGATTTCTTTATAAATCCTGAATATTAAAAACTTGTAAGATATATACTTGCAAGCATTTCTCTATTTTCTATATTATTTTTTCTTTTTTAAATGCAATTGTCACAATGATTGTGCACATTTATGGGGTACAGTGCAAGGTTTCAACAGATGTATTCATTGTATAATAGTGAAGTCAGGATTTTTTTTTCCCTTCATCCATTGCTTTGTGGCAAGAACATTCAAAATTCTTTTCAAAGCAGGAATGGGAGGCTGAGGCAGGAGAACTAACATGAGTTTAAGGCCAACCTGTTTTTATATCAAGTACCTGGCAAGCCTAAAACATACAGCAAGACCCTTTCTCAGAATAACAAATCCTCTTCTCTAGCTCTTTTGAGACATACAATATTATGTGTTGAACATAAGACCTTCTGCATGCTGAGCATGCAGTCTGCTGCTGAGCTACACCCACCCTGAATAACACATCATGACCAGTGAACTGCCTTTTCATCGACTCATACAATCTTTTATCCACTCATATTTTTAACTTTAAGGAAGTCCAATTTATCCATATTTTTCTTTTATTGCCTGTTCTTCTGATGTTGTATCCAAGATATATTGCCAAATTCATTGTCATTAAGTCTTTTTTGTTTTTCCAAAGTTTTACTTCTCACATTTATGTCTGTGTTCATTTTGAGTGAATTTTTTCATACAATATGACTTTAAGGTATAAACCCAAATTTTCTTAGTACTGTTGGTTCAAAAGACTGTCCTTTCACTATTAGATGATCTTGGCAGCCTTTGTACAAGTCATAAGTGAGTTCCTACTTCTAGGTTCTCTATCCCCTTCCATGAGTCTGCATATGTCTTTATGACATTATTATGTCGTTTTACTTTTTCTAATTTATTGTGCATGTATACAACATGGCATAGTACATGTACAGAGGTTAAAAGACAACTTTGGGGAATTAGTTCTCTCCTTCTATGATAAGGATACCAGTGCCAAAATCAGGTAATCAGGCACATGGATAAAGCTATCTTGCCAATTCTACTATGCTGTTTCAGTATCCAAGTTTCAATCTGAGAAACTTTGAGAGTTCTCCATCTTTGTTTCCCAGAATCTACATGAGTCTCAAAATAGGCTTATAAATTTCTGTGAAAGATGTTCTGTTAGTCAATTTCCTGTTGCCCTGATAAAGTACTCTGACAAAAACAATTTAGAAAAGAAAGCATTTATTTTGGCTCTCAGGTCAAAGTTATACTCCCTCATGGTAGGGTTGTCACAGTGGTGGGATGCTGAAACAGCAGACTAAATCTGCACTCAGGAAGAAGACAGCAACAGGTGCTCCTGGCTACCTAGCTTCCTCCTTTTTATATAGTGGAGGACAGAAGCCCAGAGAAGATAAAAAGTCTTCCCCTCTCAACTAATATTCCCTCACTAGCATGCCCTAATCTAAATAACTCCTAATGGTGTGGCTGAAGGCTTGTCTTGTAAGTGATTACTGACCCTATCAAGCTGATAATCAGTGCTAATTATGATAGATGTCACTGGGATTTTGGATAAAAAAAATGTGAACCTGTAGACAACTTTAGACAATACTGATATCCTCACAATTAAGGCTTTCAATCCATGAACACTTACTTGTGTCTTGTTTAATTACTTTTAGCAACATTTTGCTGGTCTTTAGGTACACATTTTTATCTCCTTTGCTCAATTTGCTCCTAAGAATTTTTTTCTTTTTGATGGAATTATAAAAGGAATTGTTTTCTTAATTTCCTTTTAATATGGTTCATTGTTAGTGTATGGAACACTTGATTTTTGTTGCTGTTGTTGATCTTCTCTCCTGCAACTTTAATGAATTTCTAACAAGTTTTAAGGACAGTATAAGTTCTAACAGCTTTATTTTTTTGTGTGGAATCATTAGTATTTTCTGCATAAAAGATCATGTTATTTGAGAACAGAGATAATTTCACTGTCCCTTTCCAGTGTAGATAAATCTTATTTCTTGTTCTCACCTAATTGTTCTGTCCTAAAAATCTAGTGCTTCAGTAAATAATGGGTGAGTATTCTTGATCTTGGAGGAAAAGTTTCAGTCTTTCGTCACTATGTATGATGCTAGATGAAGTCAGAGACATTTTCAATTTGCTGAGAAGCAAGAGCATTAATTTCATAAAACTATTTTTAGTTATAACAACAGGAACAGTCAATAAGCACTCTGTATATATGCCAGGCTGTTGCCTGAGTTCTAATTGGTTTTAATAATAAAAACCTGGAGCCAGTATCAGGGAAAATACTAAAAAATATCTGAGAGAGAAAGGAGCAAGTCACAGTCAACTCTTACCTTGCTAACTCCTCAGCCAAAAGGGAGCTGAACTACTGTATCTTCCTATCTTATATTCTCTTTCCACCCAGCCATATCACTTCTTATCTATATTTACAGACCTCCAAACCTCTATGATTAATTAGTTTCTAGCTCAGCCCTCTGATCTTCAGGCAAGTTTTATTTGTTCAAGTTCAGACAAGATATCATCATATTTCCCCTTTTTGTCTAAAATAAGTACAATGACTATATACAATCTATACAGGCAATAAATGCATCAACAATGTCTAGTCCATTTGCAATTGATAAATTCAGAGAAAATATTTTATATCTATCCTATCTTGATGTGTCCAAAAGGTTGTACCTAATTCACTTTCTATTCTAACTTGCATTACCAAAACTATCTTTTAATGTCTCTCAACCTTATATACTCTACATCTCTTTAGTGAATTTCTTTTCTGAATCTGGTAACACTGAAAACTGTAACTAAAACTATAAAGTCTTCAACTCCATCAGAGACCTGAGAGGGAAATAATATTACCTGAGTAAGCAGGAAGTGCAAGCAAGGAACTTTCAAAAAATGTGAAATATGACAGAAACAGCTGAATTTCTAGATAGTCACCCAAGGTTCCTCTACAATGTTGGGGCATCCATATTCAGCCTACAGGCCTAGCATACCTGAAAGACTTTTCTGTGAAGCAGGATATTATGAAGGGCTGTCCTACCTTGTCTTGGCAAAGTACCACAGTTCTTTTCTTTGTGTCCGTGTTTGTCCAGTTTGGACAGCATACTGTCAGCAGTCAAGGCAAGGGCACTTTCTTGCCCAGTGACTTACTTTGCCCACCCAGAAAGTAAACTCCATATGGAGTTTCTTCGGTGTCAATCATCTTCTCTGAAGTAGATTGGTGCTGCCAGGAATAGACATGTATCATTGTTGTAAAAGAAAAAATGAAAAGAATCTATATCTTTAAAACATCTTAAATGTCATATTCTGTAGACCTCTGAAGTGTTTGAATATGACCTGTCTACCTAAAATATATCTCTGTTTGACCTTGAAAGCATACCTAATATGACTAAAAGTTTGATTGTAATGACTAACTACTAACTTGCATTTATTTATATCTTAATTAGTTGATAATAATAACTTTTATGGACTAGAAATTTGCATTACATTGTTAAATGAGCTGTATAAGTATTATACCTTAAACAAGATTAGAAATATATGTTCAATATGTTCAATTAATCTCAAATTTGTATCAATATACATAGATACATATCAATGTAAAATATTTAAAACAAGTAGTTGCTTTTTGTTTAAAAGTAGATTCAGTAATCTACCTTTTTATCCTATTTCTATATCCTTTCTTTTCCTTTTCAGAGGAACTCAATAATATGCCTTTATATCTCATCATATTTGTATCCCCCCTTTTTATCAAAACAAGAACTCTGAATCTAATCCCTTTTGTTTACCTATTTTCTTGACCATTACCAATAATAATTTGTAACCAACCACCCCAAACAGTGACAAATATCCATAATACAATGAAAAACCAAAAACCACCCACCTCACCTTTTGGGAAGGTGGGTGTCATGTTCTTAAAGTTACTTCCTTCTGTATGGGGGCAGCAGCATCTTTAAGGAACCTTGAAAAGAAAAACTTGGGTTAGCTTTCAAGTCCTGGGAGAGGTAGCTGTTTCATTTGTTGTCCAGTCTCTGTGTAATGGGAAAGTGTAGGGCTAGTCTCCCTCCTGGCTAGAATAATCTATAAGTCTGGGTTATCTCAGCTAGCCACCTTGAAATTGTTCCAAGTAGTTTGTATTCCAAAGTCAATCTTTAGGTGATATTTTTCAGCTTGGTTGCATTATTACAGTCTTGGTGGAATCATCATTACGAGGCCCCATCCTCTTTTTTGAGACTTTAAAGGTTACTGGAAGGCATGGTCTTGGTTCACTGCAGAAAACATAAACATTTTAAATGTCATATGCAGTAGATTTCAAAGAGATTAAAGGATTAATATTTGTTATATATATCCAAAGTACAAAAACTTAATTCCTAGTTACCTGATAGAGACTCAAACTCAAAATCATACACAGGAAGCTAAATGAAGACTTTTTCTAGAATTAGTTAGTATGCTATATGACCATTAATATCATGACAAAAAGATTTATTTTGAAAAGCAAAGAAAAAAGGGGGTATACTGTGGAATAATCCTCCTATACACTGTAAAAATCTGTTACTTGTATTGGTTTTTATAAAATGCTGATGGGCAAGTAGCCAGGCAGGAAGTACAGGTGGGGCAACCAGACTAGGAGAATTCTGGGAAGAGGAAAGACAGAGATGGAATTGCAAGTCAATGCAGAGGAAGCAGAATGAGAATGCCTTACAAAGAAAAGGTTCCAAGCCATGTGGCTAAACAGAGGTAAGAATTATGGGTTAATTTAAGCTTTAAGAGCTAGTTAATAATAAGTCTGAGCTAATAAGGCCAAACAGTTTATAATTAATATAAGTCTCTGTGTATTTATTTAAGACTGAATGGTTGTGGAACCATGTGGTACAGAAAACTTCCATCTACATATGTGCATCCATGGAAGCTAAAAGTCAAGTTTGGTTGTTTTCTTTTTTCTCTCTGTGTTTTCTTTCCTTCCTTTCTGCTTTTCCTCCTTTTTTCTTTCTTTTGTAAGACAGCATCCCTTATTTGGTTTTAGCTCATCAATTAGGTTAGACTAACTGACCAATAAACCCTGGGCACTTCCCGTCTTTCTCCATCTCCCCAGTACTTGGATTACAGAAACATACCACCTATGATGGATCTTTTAAAATTAGTGTTCTGGGAATTGTTTTCAAACATTTTATCGAATATGCCTTCTCTCCAGAACTCATCAAAAACTGTGGTAGCCAATAAAATCACAATATATACTTAGAGCATTGTTAAATCAAGTTAAATGTATATTTGGTGATTGTTTGCATATATGTTCCTCATATGGTTGACACAGGTCACAGTGACACTTGCACAACTCAGCAAATAGAAACATCAAGTTAGAGGCTGGTGCTGTACAAGTTCTAACTGGTCCTAATAATAAAAAACCCAGAGACAGATATTGGGTAACATGCTGAAAGATCTGAGAGAGAAAGATTCCCTTTGTTGCCTGTTTTTATGTCTCTGTTTCCCTCTCTGATCTCTACATGCAGATCCATTTCAGCAGTTCATTTGGGAGACTGTACTTGTAGTGCCCTAACAATAAGCCTAGACCCATCCATGTGTCTTGAAAGTTTCCAGAAAAATCACACTGGTTTTCTCTGGACTATATGTTCTAATCTCTTGTCCCTGAGATTTCAGTGACAAAGATATATCACATTTTCCTATGCAATGGGCTTGAATTATACCAGGGATAATGAAAAGGTATTTTTCATCTTTAAGTGTTAATGAATATAAATGGGATTCACAGTCCATTTCTTTGCTCTGTTCCCTTTCAGAAATGAAATAATAGAAAACTTCCAGTGGCAAAGGAAATAAGAGGGGTCCCTCATTCAGTTTTCTCACTCAAGACACTCCAAGAATAGGAAGGACTTCAGAAAGCCCATGGTTTTTCCTTTTGCCCAACTGCTCAAAACCTTTATAAGTAACAATTAGTTGATTCACCTCATGTTAAAAGATACTTAGATTAAAGAAGTTGAAAACCAACAAACTTCCTTCAGAGAATTAAGATTCAGAGAAATCAATATTTAAACTACTTTTCCAAGAGGAACACCCCTCTCTTCTTGTGCTGATTTTCCTCACATTAGTCAGAAACAATCCTTCTCTTTATCTCTTTTCATACTTTGTTCCACACTACATTAATCATAGGATCAAGAAAGTTATTTCTCTCTGTCATGGACATATTAGTAAGTGTGCCTACAATGTTGATAATGGCTACAAATAGTCATTGGAAATAAAATAATGCAGTGTATGTATATACATTGAAACACCATGCAATCTCAAAAAGGAAAGATGCTATGAAGTTTCAAAATCCCTGTGGTTTGTGAAAAGTATGATTGACCATGAGGACATCATACAAAGTGAGAAGATAAACACTGCATGACCTCATTGCTTTTTAGTGTCCAAAATGTCAAATGCATAAAAACAGAGTAGAATAGTGGTGATCAAACCTGAGGGTGGGGAAGTTGAGATGGGTGGAGACTAAAGGATAAAGTATTGTTCTTCAGAAATAATATGAAGATATGGATCTATTTTCATTTTTCTACATATTGATATCCAGTTATACCAGCACCACTTGTTAAATATGCTTTTTCTCCATTTGATATTTTTTGCTTCTTTATCAAATATCTGGTGTTTGAAGATGTCTGAAATGATATCTGGGTCTTCTGTACAGTTCCATTGGTCCTCCTGTCTGTTCTTATGCCAGTACCAGGCTGTTTTCAGTACTGTAGCTCTGTAGTAGAGTTTAAAGTCAGGGATTGTGGTGCCTCCAGAAGTTCTTTTACTGCCCAGGATTGTTTTGGCTATCCTGGGTTTATTGCTTTTCCAAATGAAGTTGAATACCGTCTTTCCAGGTCTTTGAAGAATTTTCCTGGGATTTTGATGGGCATTGCATTGAATCTGTAGATTGCTTTTGGTAAGATTGCCATTTTTATTATATTAATTCTGCCTACCCAAGAGCATGGGAGGTCTTTCCACTTTCTGGTGTCTTCTTCAATTTCTTTCTTCAAAGATTTAAAGTTCTTGTCATACAAGTCTTCCACTTGTTTAATTAGAGTTACTCTGATATATTTTATGCTATTTGTGGTATTATGAAGGGTGTTGATTCTCTGATTTCTTCCTCAGCTCTTTTATCATCTTTGTACAGGAGGGCTACTGATTTTTTGAGTTAACCTTGTATCCTGCTACATTGCTGAAAGTGTTTATGAGTTGTAGAGGTTCCTTGGTAGAATTTTTGGGATCACTTATGTAAACTATCACATCATCAACAAACAATGAGAGTTTGACTTCTTCTTTTCCAATTTTTATCCCCTTGATCTCCCTTTGGTGTCTTATTGCTATAGCTAGGACCTCAAGAACTATATTGAATAGGTATGGATAGAGTAGAGTGTGGCGATTTCTCAGAAAATTAGGAAACAACCTTCCTCAAGACCCAATAATACCATTTTTAGGTATATATCCAAAGGATGCTAAATCATGCCACAAGGACATGTGCTCAACTATGTTCATAGCAGCTTTGTTTGTCATAGCCAGATCCTGTAATCAACCTAAATGCCCCTCAATCAAGAATGGATTAAAAATATGTGGTACATTTACACAATGGAGTACAACACAGCAGAAAAAATAATGACAGCTTGAATTTGGCAGGAAAATAAATAGAAATAGAAAACATTAATTTGAGTGAGGTAACCCAGACATAGAAAGACAATTATCACATGTACTCACTCATAGGTGATTTTTAAACATAAAGCAAAGAAAGCAAGCCTACAAAACACAATTCCAGAGAACTTAGACAATAATACGGACACTAAGAGAGACTTGCATAGATATAATCTACATGGGAAGTAGAAAGTAGAAAAAGACAAGATCTCCCGAGTAAATTGGGAGCATGGGGACCTTGCGGGAGGGTTGAAGGGGGGAGGGGAGAGGCAGGGAGGAGAGCAGAGAAAAATGTAGAGCTCAATAAATATCATGGAAAAGGGGAAGTAACATGAAGAAATATCTTTAATAATGAGGTAACTACTATTAACTATTCTTGTTTGTCTGTCTGTGGCTGTGTGAAAAAACACCAACCAAAACCCACTTGAGGAGAAAAGTGGAAAGGGTTTATTTAGTTTTTAAGTTTTATATGGATTTGAACTACCCTTTTTTTTTCTTTTTCTTTCTTTCTTTTTCTTCTTTTTCTCCTGTAGCCAAGACAGTTTGTCTGGAACTCAGAGATCCACCTACCTCTGCCTCAAGAGTTCTATGATTAGAGGTGTCTGTTACTACCACCCAGCAACTACTTTTTTCTTGCAGACCAGGAGTCCCTTTCCTATGGGCGGCACCACCCTTAACTAACTGGACCCTTATAAATCAATTATAAAATCACAAAAATGCACCACAGGCCAATTTAATAGAGGTAGTTCCTCAGTTGAGTATCCTTCTTTCCAGGTATGCCTAAGTTTGTGCAGAGTTGACAAAAGCTAACCAGCACTATAACCCTCAATTAAATATGTGAAAGACAGAGAGTATGTTTTAAATGTTTTTACTGCCCAAAGTGACAAGTCTGTGAGGGTAACTAATACTTTCACTAACTTGATTTTGCATTGCTGCCACAATCTACACAGCAATAGAGAAATTGCTATGTGAAGCCTTCAAGCTAATAAAATATAACCAGAAGCGATGCATGTACTTCTTGGAGGAGTCAGAAAGCTGCTAACCATGTTCTCTTCTTGATTCATACATGGTGGATATCTTGCGTCTTCCAAGTGTCTTCATCCCCATATTATGGTGGTGAGCAAGACCTCACTGCCTGATCATACCAGACAAATGTCAGAGCACAAAGTAGACTTTCTTTGTTGTAAACCATTTATGGAATGTTTGTTATAACACAGCCTAGTTTGTCCTGAAAGACACATTTAGCTCAGAGTTCTGAAGGCTTATCCGACTTAGTAAGAGAAAACATATATAGGCACAAGTAACAGAGTACAGCTGGCCCCGGAGCAGAAAAGAGCTTGAGTTTGGTTCATTAGAAAACTATGGGGATGGGGGGGTCTGATCTGCAGTTAATATAAAAAGAGGGAGTGGGTGAGGAAATTAACATAAAAAGGAGGGAGCTGGTGAGGGAAGTAACATAAAGGGGGAGCTGGTGTGGGAAATATATTAACTCTGACAGATTGATCTAAATCAAATATCTATTTTCCCACAGTTTTAAAAACTACAGATTCAAGATTAAGGTGCCAGTATGGTCAGTTCTGTTGAGGGCTCCCTTCCTGGATTACACACAGCGACTTCACTGTGTCCTCACATGAAAGAGGAAGAAAATTTCTACCTCATCCTTCTTCTCTCATATTCATCATCATCTTCATCATAATCCTTTTTCTTCCTCTTACATAGTTCTATAAGTAGGGTCCCACACTTGACGACCTAATGTCTGCCTGAAATGTCTTCTCCAAGTTTTAGTTGCAGTGGGGGGTATTGCAGCATATGCACCTGAGAAGACACACCTGAGTCCATATTAGCAGTGAAAGGTAAGTCTGAGGAGACACAAATACATGCCATGGCTGGTCTTTTGCTGTGGAAACTCCTTCAGCCAATAGCCTTAAATATGCCAGCCTACTTGGGTGTGGTCTCTTATTCTATAAATGCAGCCATAAAACTTGTGTTCTCTCTCAGCTGCTTGATTCTGTTCCCTTTTCCTGTTCCTGCAGAGGACTGCGATCTGTGAGTCAACCCCTGAATAAAGAATGCTTGATTATACTCAGTTCTCAGCTAATTTGGGATTACATTATAGCATCCACCTTCATCTGGCACCCATTGTGGGGTCTGTACATTGCCAAGCATTGAATGTCACTTTATATGCAGAGACTGCTTGTTTGTTTCCTGTGTGCCCAGATCTGAAATAATCACACAAAAACTATATTAATTGCAATACTGTTTGGCCAATAGCTTAACCCTATTTCTAGCGAGCTCTTACAACTTAAATTAACCCATTTCTATTATTTTATATTTTACTTTGAGGCTTGTGGTTTACCAACAAGGTTCTGGCTGGTGGCTCACATCTGCTCCTTTGGTGGCTGCTTGGCATCTCCCTGACTTTGCCTACTCTCTATATATCTTTTATATATCTTTTCCCAGCCTGTCTATATTCTGTTAAGTCATTGGCCAAATGTAGTTTCTTTATTACCCAATGGCAATAAATACATTCATAGCTTACAGAGGGGAATCCCACATCAGTTTCTGAAATCATTGTCGGACCTTAGGATTTTATCCTGAGGGCAATGGTGTTCAGTGATGGTTTTTAAGACAAAGGGCATATAGGGAGCTCTGTTTTTAGTGTGATATTCAAATGCCACCTACTTCCTGTTGTTTATTCATGCATCAGTTGGCACCTGCTTTGTGGACCACCACAGATTGCTTATAGTCTGACCATTGGTATGGGAGGTCCTTTTGTCTATGTGTTGCTTTTATTGATTAATGAATGAAGAACTGCTTTGAGCTTATGTCAAGAAAGAACAGAAATAGATGTGGAAAACTAGGTTGTATGCTGGGAAAAAGAAGGGTGAAGTCAGAAAAAAGCTATCGAGCCACTGGAGATAGACGCTGAGAACTTTACCCTGTAAGCCACAGCCACGTAGTGTTACAAAGATTAACATAAATGGGTTAAATTAATATGTAAGAGTTAGCCAAAAAGAAGCTAGAGCTAATGGGCCAAGTAGTGATTAATTAATACAGTTTCTGCATGATTATTTTGGTGCTGAGCAGCCAGGAACTAACAAGTGGCCTACTTACTACAGACCCTGAACCCTAGGGTGCATCTGTCTGTCTCAGGGGCAAGCAGTCCTTGGGGAGTGGGAAAGTTTTAGAAGCTCTTCTAGGACCCCTGTTCTTCCCTTAGAACATTACCTGTCTGCGGAAAGGATTGTGCTTCCTTGATAGAACAGTGAACAGTGAGAAAGCCCTCCTATAAACAGGTTAAAATTTGACTGTCCCCATGCTGTGATACACAGAGCAGTCTGGAGGAAGAAAGATGGAACCTCTGAGTATAACCCTGCTTTCATCAGCTTCATATCCTTCAGAATGTCTATAGTTAAACATTATTTTAAATCTTTGCTGCTTGTGTGAGCTTCAAGATAGTAACAAGCAAGTTACTTCATTTATTCCATGAAATCTCATTTTCTTTACTTATAAAGTGTCCATGCTAATAACTACATTATATAACTGTTTAGAGAATTAACTCTCAGATGTTTATAAAGTTCAGAGAGCCTGTCCCATGATCTGTTCTCAGCATGGAATCCACTATCATTATTCTAATCATTGCCATTATTAACACTGAGTCAATTTACTAACTTATTTGAATTAAAATTGAATTTTCTATGGATGTAGTTTTGTGCTAGTTTGATGGAAACAAACACATGAACCCACCCCAAAGAAACAAGAAACCATTATGTAACACTGTCTCATCTGTGATATATGAGTCAGTTCTGAGGTTTTAAGGCATGTCATTGTCCAGATGAAGCCAGGTCCTGGCTAAGAAGAGACACAAGACTTGACCCAGATAGGCTCCTTTCTATACTTTGCCCTGAGCTGCCATTCCTACCTCATTCCTCTGGCAATTTCTCTGCTGAAGCAGACCTTTAACTGCAGAAGACCTGCAGAAGTCAAATCCATAACTTTTCCTCATTGATATTGCCTGTGTCAATCTTCTAGTCTGAACTGAGGAGACCCTTACAATAGTTATTTCTCATTAGTTCCTAAACATTCTTCACATGAATAAGGCCCTAGTTTGGCCCTACTAGGCAGGGAAGATCTATAATCAATATCTTGGAACTGGCTCTAGGCCCATTGCTAGAACTCTCCACAGAAGAAGAGAGTCTGGGCAGGATAGGATCTGTGAGGGCTTACTGAAGAAGAAGAGGACAAGGGAGCTAAAAGTATACAATGGAAGAAAGAAAGCATCTTCAACAAATGGTGCTGGCATAACTGGATGTCAATCCATAGAAGAATGAAAATAGATCCATATCTATCAACATGCACAAAACTCAAGTTCAAATGGATAAAAGACCTCAATATAATTCTGACTACACTGAACCTGACAGAAGAGAAAGTGGGAAGTAGACTACAACACATGAGCACAGGAGACCACCTCCTATGTATAACCCCAGTAGCATAGACAACATGAGCAACAGTGAATAAATGGGACCTTCTGAAACTGAGAAGCTTCTGTAAAGCAAAGGACACTGTCATTAAGACAAAAAGGCATCCTACTGAATGGAAGAAGATCTTCACCAACCCCGTATCAGACAAAGGTCTGATCTCCAAAATATATAAAAAACTCAAGAAACTGGACATGGAAAGTCTAATTAACCCAATTAAAAAATGGGGTACTGATCTGAAAAGAGAATTCTCATCAGACGAAGTTCAAATGACCAAAAGACACTTAAGGTCATGTTCAACCTCCTTAGCGCTCAGGGAAATGCAAATCAAAACAACTTTGAGATATCATCTTACACCTGTCAGAATAGCCAAACTCAAAAACACCAATGATAGCCTATGCTGGAGAGGATGTGGAATGAGGGGAACACTCATCCATTGTTGGTGGTAATGCAAACTTGTGCAACCACTTTGGAAATCAGTGTGGTGGTTTCTCAGGAAATTGGGAATCAATCTACCTCAGGATCCAGCAATATCACTATTGTGAATATACCCAAGAGATGCCCAATCATACTATAAAAACATTTGTTCAACATGAAAATATCATAGCAGCATTATTTATAATAGCCAGAACCTGGATACAACCTAGATGCCCCTCAATGGAAGAATGGATAAAGAAAATATGGAATATATACACATTAGAGTGCTACTCAGCAGTAAAAAAAACAATGACATCTTGAATTTTGCATGCAAATGTATGGAAATAGACAACACTATCCTGAGTGAGATAACCCAGACCCAAAAAGATGAATATGGTATGTACTCACTCATTTGAAGACTCTAGCCATAAACATAGGACATTAAGCCTATAGTTCGCAAGTCTAGAGAAGCCAAATAACAAGGTGAACCCAAAGAAAAACATATATAGATCCTCCTGGAAATTGGAAGGAAACAAGATTACCGGGCAAAAGTTGGGAGCATGGTGGTGGGGGTAGGGGTAGGGATGTGGGAAGGGAAGCGGGGGAGAGAGAAGGGAGAAAGGAAAGACTGGAGAGAGCTTGGGGAAGTGGGAGGGTGGAGATGGAGGAAGGGTGGATATATGAGCAAGGAAGAAGATATCTACATTAAGGAAGCCATTTTAGGATTGACAAGAGACTTGACTCTTGAGGGGATCCCAGGTGTCCAAGGGAATGTCCCCAGCTAGGTCCTTGGGCAGCAGTGCAGAGGGTGCCTGAACTGTCCTTGCCCCACTATCACACTGATGATTATCTCGAATATCACCATAGAATCTTCGTCCAGCTACAGATGGAGATAGAGACAGAGACCCTCATCAGAGCAACTGACTGAGCTCCCAAGGTCCAGTTGAAGCGCAGAAGGAGGGAGAAGATGAGCAAGGAAGTCTGGACCGTGGGAGGTTGGTCCACCCACTGAGACAGTGTGCCTGTTCTAATGGGAGCTCACCAAATCCAGCTGGACCAGGACTGAATGAGCATGCAATCTAACCGAACTCTCTGAATGTGGCTGACAATGATGGCTGACTGAGAAGCCTTTGATAAAGGCACTGGGACTTGTTTCTACTGCATGTACTGCCTTTTGGGGACCTTAGTCTATTTGGATGCAAAGCTTCCTAGTCCTGGATGTAACAGGGAGGGCCTTGGACTTCCCCCAGGGCAGGGAGGGAGGGGAAGGGAGGAGGGAGAAGGAGGAAGTGGGAGGGGAATGGGAAGAGGGGAGGAAGTGTAAATTTTTGAATGGAAAAAATAAAAACTAAATAAATAAACAAAAACGAAAAAAAGTTCTTCTGTACCATTGGGGTATTCTTCTTCAGCCTACCAGTTCGTAGTATCCAGCAGACTTTTCCACAAAGCAGGAAATTTCAAAGACAGCTCTGCCTATACTGGTAGTTTGTCAGTCACTTTCTTCTCTATCCTGCAGAATGTCTCACAGACTCTTTCATGAAGCAGGAACCCTGTAGGACAGTCTCACCTTTAGTCAAGTTCAGCAGTCATTTCTCTATGGGTCCTGCACGTACAGTTCATCAAGTAGTCCAGGCAACAGCAGTTTCTTGCCCAATAAATGACTAGCAAACTCCATAGCCTCTTTGATGTCCATCTTCCTCTTGATGTAATTGGTGCTGTCAGGAGCACATGTGTCTCACTGTCATGAAAAGTCCTAAGTTCTTAAACATTTTAAATGCCATATTCTATAGAACTTGAAAGGTTTAACAAATACTTATTCGTCTGAAATATCTCTCTCTATATATATCTATAAAACCGAGTAACATGACTACAAGCTAGACTATTATAGATGGTTATCTATTAACTTATATTTCTTAATTATACTTTACATTTTTAAATGAATTGCACAAATACCTTAATCAAGACCAGAAATACATATATACAGAATAACAAAATTGATCTTAAATTTGTATCACTAGACCAAGTTCCATACCAGTGCAAAGTATTCATCTCTATATCTTACCTTCCTTTAAATCTAAACAAACATTTACAGACAATATTTGAGAATTTGAGTGTAGTTCTCTCCAAACTGATTCCTGTTTTTTGTTAGGCGAAATATTTTTGGGGTTGTTCACAGTGCTCTTGGTCCATCAAACCACATTAGCCTGGAATGCATCCACAGATTCTCATTCTCTACAAAAACAAAAGAAGAACCTCTTTTCCAAAGCAACATATCCTTACACTCAAATTTTGAAGTCAAGAAACCTTTAAAACATATATTTTGGTTTAGTTTTGCAGTCCCCAGAATCAAATATCTCTCTGTAGTCAAAACATTCAAAGAAAACACAATAGTCTACATAATCCAGACTCTCTGTGTATATTCCATCTTTACATGGCTTTTTTTTTACTCTTTTTAATCTATGACTGACTCTATCAGTCAGTCATGATAGAGTCATACAAAGAGTATGACTGTACTCTATCTCTTTAAAGACTTTACCTTTTTTTAAAAAAAAAGCATTTACTTCTTTTTATAACTGTCTATCCTCTTTTTCTTCTCTCTCCCAAGCTTATATAAATTTATTCAACACTGTGACCCATTTAGAGGTCTTTTCCAACTGAATCTGTCTTTATTGTGTATCTGTAATCCTTTTCTGACAAGGACTGCTTCTTAAAATGCTAAATGCTTCTTAAAAACCTAAGGAGCGACATTGCTAGGGCAAACTGGCCTGACTGCTTGTTCTACCTAGTCCAACACGACGGAGGTCCATTCACTGCCTCTGAAACTCCTGGGTGGGATTCATCCTCACCACCTCAACTCTGATAACCAGTTGGCCCATACTGTCATCAAGCAACTTGCAGCATGCTGCACATAAACCCCCATTTAAATGCTTGGACTTCTGAAAGAGCCAGAGTTCGTGCTGGCAGCATATCCCAGAAAGTCATAGCCTCAAAACCATATGACTTTTTTTTCCTGCTACACTGTATCAGAAAGATCTCTCCTAAGGGAGCTGCAGCATGCCACCAGCTGAAAAAAAAAGTGACTAAACTTTGTTTTTCTGTGTCTAGAATTTTCTTCTAAACTTTCTCAGGTTTTACATGGATTTAGTTAGCACGTTGGAGCACCAATTTGTAGTAATATGCCACTTGTTCATTTCCCGGCAGCCCAGGCTCCCAAAATAATCACACAGAAATCATATTACTTGCAATACTATTTGGCCAATAGCTTAAGTGCATTTTTGGATAACTTATATCTTAAATTAATGTATCTTTATTAATCTGTGTATTGTTATGAGGCTGTGGATTACCGGGTGAAGTCCTGGTATCTGTCTCTGGTGAAGTTACATGGCTTCTCTCTGACTCCACCTTCTTTCCCCCAGAATTCAGTTTAGTTTTCCCCAACTAGCTCTGCTCTACCCTATCACAGGCTCAAACAGCTTCTTTATTAGCCATTGGTATTCACAGTATACAGAAGGGAATTCCACATCACTATTAATTGGTAAGAATTACATGAAAAGCTGCATGTAGAGGCAAATCAGCCAACACTGGAAAGGATCATGAGTTTAAGTAAGATATTATCAGAAAATAAAAAGAAAGATAATTAGATGAGAAAGGGGTTCTGAAGACAGAAAAGATGTTGACAATACTTGCTAGGAAACATTCAATATATGTGTTCAGATAAGATATCTCAGGACCCTTCATATGCTAATAGGCACCATGCCTCTTCTGGAGGACAAAAACACACAATGTTAGCCAAATGTGTGAGACTTGAGAATTCATTTTCTCATTATAGAACATCTCTGTTGACTGTTGTAGTAAAATGCATACTCTCTATAGAGATTTTGTCAAAGAAAATCTATAGGTTAATGTGACAATATATCTTTCAAGAGGATAAATAATCTTCTCTAGAATAAAAGACAGACACAAAATTACAAAGCAAGTTGAAGCAGAGCCATTGATCATTTGGATAAACATCCAAAGAATGTATCTTTTGCACTGCTCTGTGTGCTAGCCTTGCATGTAGATCCAGGTGATAGTCACCACAATGTTGTCAACATAAATATTATCACCTTAATTATCACATCATAATCTCTATCTTTCCTGTCATTACCATCAACAATACTGTCGGTACCATCAACACCCTCAGCAATGTCACTTTCACTACCATCACCACCATCATCAACAATAGCAACAGCACTCATACCAACAGCAGCAGCAGCTGCTGACTACCAGCAGCAGCAGCACCATCACCTGTAGCAGCACAATGGTTAATACATCATGATCACCCCGATCATCGTCATTGTCATCATCATCATTATAGTCTCTTCCGAAGAGCTATGTGACTTGGAAGCTACACTTCTGGAAAAAACACTAGTTTCTGAGTTGGATATGTGAATTTGAGTTCCAGCCTTATCACTACCTATGTGGATTTGTGACATTTCCAGAACTCACTCAACCTCTCATTCTCAATTTCCTCACTTGAATAACAATGTATGAAATATAAATTATAAGAATGGAAAGGAAAATGTCCTGTCAATACCAAGCAGTTAGGAGATTCTGTTTTCATTTTTTTATAATGCCTGTTACACTGTATGCATGATTTCCCAGGAATATTACCTTAAAGTCAGAACTCAACTCCTATGGCATATTTACTTTATGCTCAGTTCTTCAGCCTTGTAATGGTTCTATCTCCAAATAGCGTGGTATTCAGATAGAGTAGGGGTTGCTATCTTGTCCTATAAATGGTGGAATATAATTCAGTCTGTAGCATGGGTATCATCTCAATATCTCAACACCCTACTGCTCTGCAATAGTGAGTAAAATATAATCTTAAAGCCACCAAAGCCCTGTGACTGTAAGAGTGTCATCTTCCTTTTCTTGGCATACTTTCTTGTACATGAAATGAAATCATAAAGTTTCTTAAAGAACTTTCAATGAAATAATGAAAGTTAAACATTCATCATAAAGAGGCACTTAATGGATGTCCATTCTTCCTTTTCTATTATTCCTTTGAGGTTGACCTTAAAACTGTAACTCCCAATATAAGGGAGCTAGGGGGAAGAAAAGAAAAGAAGAGGAGGAAGAAGAAGAAGAAAGGAGGAAAGAACTATAACACTGAATAACATTAAAACCATTTTTCCAGAGGGAAAAATCTACAATCTGAAAAAAAAAATTTACTTGTGTTAAGTGAGAGCTCTGACTGTAGAATAAGGGCCAGAAATCTTGGTATTAAACCCAAGAACCCAAGAGGAGGATAATCACCTTTCTTCATTTCTATTGTATAAGTGAATAAGAATTTCCAAATGAAAGCCACTGATACCAATATCTTAAGAAAGGATGGCCAAGAGCTTAATGTGTGCATAGGGAGATTACTAGGGTTATCTAACCAAGCAGATGTGTGGAGCATCATTCATCTACAGTTGTCTCAGTTGCAAATAGAACTTTCCAACCAGACTTACTTCAATAGCTGGGCTGATGTCCTATGGAAGGCACATGTGCCTTATATGCATGAATTGTTATTGATTTCCCCACAAAGACTCATTTAGGGAAACCATGCAGCTTGCGCAGAAAAGTTAAGGCAAAATGACAGCTGAACTGCTATACGCAAAGGGAGCATGTTTCCATCCATTGGTGGGTTAATGGGACCTTACCTAATCCTCTCAGAAGCAGGGTTCTAAGCTTGTCGTGTAAAGTATGGCTATGAAAGTTTGGGTGCAGGTGGCACTGTGAGAAAAAAAATGGACAGCCGACTGGAAAAGGAGAGGCCTGAATTGCAGCCCAGATCTGCTAGTTGTTCACCCAAGTTCTTTAAATCAACCCCCTTCACCAACACATCATGCAAAGAGCAACGAAGCTGTGTAGAATAATGCTGCCATTTATTCCTCTCCAATGTCCCTGGTACTATGCTGGATACAGACATGGCTGCAGCCCTCTCAATATGTAGAACTGTGTAGAACAGGATGAGAGTTGTTGCACAAATTCTAATTGTGCTTAATAATAAAGACTCGAAGTCAACTATCAGGTGGTAAAAACTGAAGACTCAGAGAAGCAGAACAACCAGTCACTAGAGTTCCTACCTCTATCAATGCTCAGACCAAAGGGGTGATGTGGTCCTCAGACTGCATCCTCAGACGGATGACTGCTCCAACGGCAATGAGTTCCTGTCTCTTCCAGCCTTGTATTCCTCTCTATGTGCATTCATAACACTCCTGTCTCCACCTCTATAGTGCTGGGATTAAAAGTGTGTGCTCCCAAGTGTTAAAATCACCTTTAATGAACTCTGTTTCTCTTTTAGACTGGACCAATTTCATGTAACCCAGGGTGGCCTTGAACCAACATTTCTTTCTACATCTGTCCCCCGAGACCTGGGATTAAAGGTGAGTGCCACCACTGCCAGGCAACTAGTGCCTTAGTTCTGCACTCTGATTTTCAGGCAAGCTTTATTTGTTAAAATATTACTACAGAGAGTAAACAAGTAATTACTAAAATATATTTATTTCAAACTATTAGGAGGAAAAATGGTTCTGTACTGAGGTAAGAAAGTGAGAATCAGGGAAGACTTCTATGAAGAAATAATACATCAAGTAAATATAAGAAAATTCATGGAGAAAATAAGATATGTATTTTCAAGAGAACTCATCAAATGACACAGTCACCACTCATGCTCATGACAGCCCTTTGGAGTTGTCACTGGAATTATCCACCGTGTGAGCTACTTTTCTCATTCCTGCAACAGAGCATATAATAGAAACAACTTGAAGAAGGAAGAACTTATTTGATTCCTGGTTTGAAACAATACAGTCCTTCATAGCAGGTATGGGGCTTCTTCACATGTCAGTGATCCAGGAAGCAGAGAGACCTCAGGCCAGATCCAGGGATCAGCTATCACCCAGAAATCTCATCTCTAACAGCCAACCTTCCCCATCAAAAATTCACCTCATTTTTGCTTCATAACCTCTCAAAGTCCATCTACCCGAAAAAAGTGATCAAAAAATGAGCTTATAAGGGACATTTAACATCACATCATAATATCCTCATCAGGCAAAAAAAAAAGGCATTAAAGAAGGCTTGACTAATCTGCCCCTGTTCACACACTGCACAAGTGATGAGCACAGAGAGAGAACCTCTGATTTGAACATAGGTTTGTTAGACTTCCAACTTTTATTGTCTCTACGGCTGAAAGCAACCATCTCCCAGAACACTCTGGGAATACATGTGCAGGTACTCTTGCTCTTTCTCCCTTCATACTCAAACTCTGTGACTCCTTCCTGCATTAGCTATTTTAGCAATAATGTTTCATGTCAATCAACTTCTAAGTGTTCTGACTTACAACCTATGTGGATTCTCAGGAATTCACAGATCACTGGTCGTAGTCACACATTGTTAAAAGGCTGGAACCATATTTGTATCTCTCAACTACAGACTGTAGGTTAAATTCAAGGACACTACGTATCTTTATTACAGAGTTAGAGACTACCAGGCCAAACTTTCTTCCATGGGAGACCACAGATGTGCAAGAGGTCAATCTAAATCATGAAAGCATTATAAAGTCTCAATTCATATTATGCCCTGCAGAATCGATAGTCAATACAAATCACATGGTTAAGCCCCCAGTTACCAAAATAATAAAAGTTCTTTGAATTCTATCAGGATTACTGCAGGGTCATATAGATAGATGAATATATGGAATAACTGGTTTACATTACAAATCGACCATGTCCCCTGACCAACCACTGACACAGTGGTTGTTGGGTTTTATTTCAAAGGTACTAGCAAGATGATTGCTCAATTGTTTATTTCCTCTCAGAAATTCTACTAAACTACAATTCCCAAGATTCCTTTCTTCTAGATAGGTCCATGTTGTTTTATCTGGTTAAATGAAACATGGACAAAAAAATAAAAATTAGCCGTTCTAAATCTGGCGTAAAGCCTTCCAGGAAATCCTTCTCCTTTCTCCTCTTCAATGCCATCTGTCTGGAGGCAGACATAGAGTACAACATGTCCTAGTAACTCATTGGCTAGTAGAAACATGAATTCTCATATTTTTGTTTAAATGAAGAAGTCTGAGATCATCCCTTTGACTAATACAAGCCTTCAAAGAAGGAAGAATAAACATTTTCAAGTAAGCCTCTGAAACCTCAAGATTGTATATGAGAATATCCAGTTCTAACTAATTGTTTTCCTACTGGGTGGACTGAATCAGACTCTAACTCTACCTTTCTGTTTTGACTTTCATACTGTTTTGACTTTCATCATTCCCCAGCTATGGTTAGTGGTGCATCCCCAACTAGGATCCTCATTAAGGAAGAGATAAAAACATTCCCCTCTTGATATCAACCCCTCAGTTTCTCCATCTGAAAATGTACTAGCTGACTCTCCAGGGCATCTCTGCTTCTGACCACAGTAGGGGTTTATATTTAATTGAGTGAGCTTAGAAACTAAAGAGAAGCAAACCTACCTATAAAGCTGCAGAGTGGAATAGGATTTATCTAGAAGAAATTGGAATCAAGATCACCAACTAAGCAAAGCCTTCTATTTCAGAGATGGAAAATGATTTTGCATAAACAGGATAGCTATAATCTATCCAGACAAGCCCCATGGGCATATGAGTAAATCCTAAAGAGGGTGAAGATGTTGGTTAAAATCAAAACTAAACCAAAAAAGATGGGCCTGAATTCTGTGACACACTACAGATGGATTAGTTTCGTGCTTCCCTCCCCAACTCAGAGTTTAACCCAAAGCTCTCCACTACCTCTGCACTGCAATCTCTGCAGGCATAATCCTCTTCTAAGGTTTTGTAGTCCAAGATCCTTCATGTAAACTTTTCAACTGAAGTGAAGAGCTGTTTCTACCCGGTGATTGGATAAGACACCTATGTTTGTTTCTTGATGTATAGTGTTCTGACTCCTCTCCACTGATCATTAGGGAGAGAAAACTAAAGAGTAGAGATTTGGGAGGACAGGCACCTTTTGAAGAGAGAAAATAGAGTATAGGCCAGATTGATAAGGAAAGAGGTCTTCCAAGTGGGCACAGAGGGGTAGAGGGATTAGTGCTCAGAGTCCCAAACCTAAAAGGGAAGTACACTGATATGGCAGTAGGAGGATCTGCTGGACTCATCAGACATTTCTTCAAGGTCAACAGTCAAACCTGGCTTCAATGAGGCTCCTGCAACACTGAGTATCCTGGGTGTGCCATGGTACATCCTTAAAGTATGATGACCCCTTCACAAAATAGCTCACATTTTTAGATTATGCTGCAGAACAAGATAAACCAGACATGTTGAACCTGGCAGAAAGTAAGTACCCAATAAGTTGCATAAAAGTTGTGGTGGAGCTGATAGCAAGTCATGATTGCACCTGATTTCTTGGCTTCATACTATCTGCTCTCCCATCCCAAACACACTCATGTGTTGTGCCTCATCTGGCTTTACAGAGCCAGAATTGTTGACCTCCTTACACTGAAACAAGTTGAGATATTGGGAGAGAAGTGGGGCAATTTTTAACTTTGGCATTGACTTTTGTTCATCTTGAAGACATGGTATATTGCTGGTCTTCTAGAGTGGCTATACTTAACCAAATAAGAAACCGGGAAAGCAGCATACAGCCTACGCTAATTAACTAATTAGTTAATTAAAATTAACTGTATCTTGAATTTTGCATGCAAATGGATGGAAATAGAAAACGCTTTACTGAGTGAGGTATCCCAGACCCAAAAAGAGGAATATGGTATGTACTCATTCATAAGTGGATTCTAGCCATAGTTAAAGGTCTTTGTGCCTATTATTAGTGATCCTAGAGAAGCTAAATAAGAAGGTGAACCTGAAGAAAATCATGTAGTTTTCCTCCTGGAGATTGGAAGTAGAAAAGAGTGTCAGGCAACATTGGGTGCACGGGGGTGGGAGTGGATGGAAGGGGAGAAGGTTAGAGGGAAGGGAGTAGGGGAGGATTGGGGAAAGCTTGGGGGATTGGGATGGGAGGGAGGGAGGAAGGATGGATATGGGAGCAGGGAAGTATATATCTCAACTAAGGGAGCCATTTTAGAGTTTACAAGAGACTTGATTCTAGAGGGGTTCCCAGGTCCAAGGAGAGATCCCCAGATTGTTCCCTGGACAGCAGAGGAGAGGGTGCCTGAATTGACCTTGGCCCATAACCATACTGATGAATATTTTGCATATCACCATAGAACCTTCATCTGGCGATGGATGGAGATAGAGACAGAGACCCACATTGGAACACTGGACTTAACTCCCTAGGTCCAAATGAGAAGCAGAAGGAGGGAGAACGAGAGCAAGGAAGCCAGGATAAGAGGGAACCTTCACCCGATGATGAATGGAGATTGAGACTGAGACCCACATTGGAGCACTGGACTCAGCCCCCAAGGTCCAAATGAAAAGCAGAAGGAGGGAGAACATGAACAAGAAAGGCAGGACGGCGAGGGGTGCGTTCACCCACTGATCCAAGGGGACTGATCTAATGAGAGTTAGCCAAGGCCAGCTGGACTGGGACTGAATGAGCGCGTGATCAAACCGGATTCTCTGAATGTGGCTGGCACGGGGACTGTCTGAGAAGCCATTGATAATGGCACTGGGACTTGTTTCTTCTGCATGTTCTGGATTTTTGGGATCCTAGTCAGTTTGGACTGCTCTTAGGACTGGAGAGGGAGGAGGAGAGGAAGTGAGAAGAGGAGAGGGGGAAATGGGAGGGTATAGGGAGGAGGGGCGGAAGTGGAAACTTTTATAAATTAATAAAAAAAGATAAAAAAAAGATAAAGGGCCAATGGTGAGGAAGAAGGTATAGGCAGGATGTTCAGGAGAGGAGCGAGAGGAGGAATTTAGGCTCAGGGAGAAAGAAAAGGAGACAACAGGGAGAATGTGAGGAGTCAGCCAGCCAGAAACGGAGAAAACAGGAAAGTAGGGCCTACAGAATTAAAGAAAGGGAAAAAAAAAAAACCCTGAGGTAAAATGCAGATGAATAGAAACTTAAGTTAAAAGAGCTAGTGGGACAAGCCTCAGCTAAGGATGAACAGCCATAATTAATAGTAAGTCTCCATATCTTTCTTTTTCTGGTTGTTGTTGTTGTTGTTTTGTTTTTTTTCAAGACAAGGTTTCTCTGGGTATCTCTGGCTGTCCTGGAACTCACTCTGTAGACCAGGCTGTCCTTGAACTCACAGAGATCCACCTGCCTCTGCTTCCCTGAGTGCTGGGATTAAAGGTGTGCACCACTAAAAAAAAAAAAAAAAAAAAAAAAAAAAAAAAAAAAAGAGTACCAACTTATCACCTCTCTCTTGTCCACACAACTTCAAAATGTTTCTTTGTAGTTCTTCTCATTGAAGAGATGAGTCAGTTTTTCACTACTTTAATCTGGTCCCATTCAAATGAATTTCTTAGAATTAAGTAGATGCAATAGTGACTTCGAATGCTCATTCTTGGGACACTACCATTCTGGGAAGAATATACTTAGACAGGTCTACGGCTCCCACAAGAAGAATGAGAGATACTGAGACCCAAACATACCCAAATGTATTGAGTCCTTCTCACTCAGCTAGAGCAGAGACCCCAGCCACCCACAGCTCATGGTGCCTTAGGGTTACCAATTGCTGTGATACAGCACCATGAGCAAAAGCAAGTTGTGGAGAAAAGGATTTATTTGGTTTATGGTTCCAGATCACTGTTCCATCATTTTACAAAAGCAGGATGGGAATTAAAATATGGCAGAAACACAGAGGCAAAACTTCATGCAGAGGCCATATAAGATTGGTAATTACTGACTTTTCTCACCCATGGCTTGCTCAGCTTTCATTCTTGCAGAAACGAAGACCACCAACCCACGTATAGTCACAAAGAGGTGGTTCCTCCCCCATCAATCACAAATTAAGAAAGTGTCTTACAACTGGATCTTTTGGAGTCATTTTTTCAAATGAGTTTCCCTCCATTCGGATGACTCTAGCTTGTGGCATAAATCTAGCCAGTACACATGAGAAGTCTGGCCAGCATCATCTCAGTCCAATCAAGATGAAGTGAACCCCCAGTGTCCCAGCACATGAGCAATAAAATCTTACATAACATGAGGTTTTAGAGTTACCTGTTATGCAGTGTTATTATTGTAGTGATAAATAATAAGACGCACGTGAATAGAGAGTCATTGGCCTTGGCTGTCTGGAATGTAACATTAAAGATTCAGAGTTCAGATCAGAGCTAAGCAGTACCACAATGAACTTGTGGTACCTGCCAAGACATGATAAAATAGAGAAATCACATATAAGAAATACATTTTGTCCCTCTGAATAGCATCTAGTAAAATGGATATTTTGGTTGGAGATAATTTTTTCCAATCTCTGAACTCAAACTTGTAATAAGAATTACAGAAAAAAGAAAGGTTAAAGGGTCTGTTTGTTTACTGCAAGTAGCCTTGAAATGATCAGTCTCAAGTAAGCTATTTGTAGTAATTCTAGTGCTATCTATTGATCACTTTGCGTATGTGTTCATTCATTGTTTTTCTCTCCTCTCTCCCCTTCTCTCCAGTTTCTCTTCTTCTTTTTTCCTTCAAATCTTCTTTCTTTATCCTCTCTCCTTTCTTCTCTCTTCCCTATCTCCTTAACTCTCTTTTGGAGCCCAAGGATTGGACCTCGCTCACTGTTCTATGTTACTCTGCTTCCTTTCCTCTCTCTCTCCCTCCCTCCCTCCATTCCTCCTTCCTTCCCTTTCCTACAACTGAAGAATTGGGTTTCATACTAGGATCCACATGTTTGTTTGTAAACAGACACTGACTAGAACCTTACAGATGAAAGACACCAAAATGTGTCAAGACTCCCTAATACAGTAGTTCTCAATAAGTGGATTATGATCCCTCTGGGGGTTAAACAACCCTTTCACAGTCATCTCATATCAGATATCCTGCATATCAGAACAGTAGCAAAATTACATATATGAAGTAGCAACAAAATAATTTTATGGGTGGGGATCCCCAAAATATGAGTAATTTTATTCAAGTGTTGCAGCATTAGGAAGATTGAGAATCACTACCCTAATATTATCTTATCAAAGGGGAGCCAAAAATTGTGCAAAGAATCTGCTCTCCAAATTTCAAGAGCTTCATAGTAAAAGACAAACCTTATGAAACTTCGGACAGTTTAATTCATAGGTTGAGTATAAGATGACAGAATCTGTTTAACATAGAGATGACCTTCCTAACAACTAAAATGTCTTGAAATAAAATCATAAAGGCTTGGGAGATAACAAGCCCTTTGTCATTAGAGGCATTTGGAGGAAATCCTGAGAAAATCATTTCTCCATTGTATAATGTCTCTCTTTTCTAAATAGTAGGTGACATTAGACTCATGTTTTTTCAGTAGAAACTTTCTTTCAAAGATTTACCCAACAGCTTTGAGTAAGTGATGCACTACACACACAGCTTCATATCATTCCCAGGAATATTTACAGATCAGTAGATTTAGGAAGTTAAGGACCAGTATATGAATAATTTTTTAAACCATTAGTACATGCTTTCAACCAAATTGAACATGCAATAGCAGACACACAGAAAGAATAAAGAAGAATATCCTGCTTGAAAACACAATAAAAGGAGAAAAGTAAAGATGAAAGTTGTGGTGGTTTGAGAGAAAATGGCCCCCCAAAGAAGTACACTAGTAAGAGGTGTGGCCTTGTTGGAGGAAGAATGTCACTGTGGAGGCGGGCTTTGAGGTCTTTTTTCTGAAGCTTCCCTCGGTGTGATAGTCAACTTTTTGATGCCTTCTGCTCATGATGTAGGCAGCACTATGTGTGCCTACAAGCTGCCATGCTCCCCATCGTGATAACAGACTACACCTCTGAAACTGTAAGCTACCACCTCAATTAAATGTTTTCTTTGTAGGAGCTGCCGTGGTCGTGGTGTTTCATTGCAGCAATAGAAAGCCTGAGACTGAAATCATACGCATTTCTGATCTCTAGATTTTTGAGACAGAGAATTCCTGTCATACATTATTTTCCATAGAACCAAATTAGCTCATGTTGGTCATGATGCTAATTTTCTGTCTCAGATCATTAACTAAATGTTTAAAAGACACGTTGGATTGTTGGACTCCTTCTTTGTAGCATGATAGAAAATTGAGTTGTCTCTTCTAAAGAAGTTATGCATCACAGACACCCTAAACTCCAAATTCCAACCTGTTTATCACCAACAGGAGCACATTTCCCACTTGTCTAGACAGCAGAGACACGTTTCTTCCAGCCAGTCCCAAAGCTCTGATATCAGAAATGAAGAGCCAGCTCTCATTTACCTACTTCTCTTTCTTGTAGAAATACAGTTTGGATATTGGAAATCCAAATATTACTTTGCCCACAATTTGCTAACCACAAAGTTGTCTCACTCAGTGGGCTTCCTAAGCCAGAAACACACTTAGACTTGAACTCTAAGAACAATTAGTGTCATGGTTCTCAAAGTTGAAAGGAAGAAAATTGTGACTTTCAAATTTAACTCTTCAGTCCAGTCCTCTCCTCTTAAGGAAAAGGCCATTTATCCAACTTCCTGTTGTGAATTTCTACTGACCATAACACAGTATACTCAAATATCTCCTTCAGTGAGGGACATCTTAAGAATAATAATGCTTGTGTTTTGGTTATGTTCCAGACATGTATCATCTCCCTTAGTAAATAAAACATGCCTCTGAGTGGATATGATTAGTGTTCTATTTGATCACATGAAAGGAAATTATGCCATAGCAGCAAGTGGTAGTTTCACAACTGAGTGATAATGCTCAGTTGTGTGTGTGTGTGTGTATATATATATATATATATACATATATATACATATATATGTATACATACATATATATACATACACACATTCTGCCTGGAATTCAATGTCATGGAATAGTGCTACACAGCCACCTCAAATAACCCTATCTAAAAATCTCTTCATAAAAGTATTCAGAAATTTTCTGCTAGATGACTCTGTATACTATTAGGTTGACATTCAATATTAATCATCATAACACTATAAGTCAGAAAGTTACAAAGTATCTTGAGAAATCTCCATCACCCCCTACATGCAACCCATTACAAGAGCAAGTGAGTCTCCTTCAGTTAAATTTCTCAACATTTCCACCACTACTACCAGTTCAAAAACAACCATCATCTCTTACCTACCAAATCTTTCAAATTTAGTACCCATGTTTCACACGTGCTCCCCCACACTACCACCAGAATGACCTTTTCAGGATGCCCAGTGGCATGTGTACTGCCTTCCTGTTTAAGCCCCTTTAATAGACATCCATTGGACTTAGAAGACAGACCAATACCATGCAACTCTGTAGGATGCCTTGTCATGTGCTCCCCAGTCTGCCTCTAACCATTCTGAACTCCACATGAATTTAAATCCCAGAAGGTCTTTGAACAACTAAGATGTCCCTTTAAGGCTATTTGTACATTCTGTTCCCACTTCCCGGAATGCTTCCTGTACCCCACAACTGTCACCCACTTCTTTGTATCCACTCATCCTGCAGAGTTCAACTCCAAGGAACCTTCCAGAAGGAATCTTTTATTGTACCTTCCTCCTCAACTGGCCAGATCTTCTCTATAGATTGCTGTACCTCCTTATACTTTACCTTCTCATGGTTAAAAGTTGAAATTTGGACATTTAGTAATATCTTCACAACCGTGTAGTCTTACCTTCAAGGTGACAGCCACACAGTCACCATTCAGTAGTCCCTCTGACACAGGAGTTATGTACCAACCTTCAAACAGGAGCTGCTTTACAGTGACAGAGGCTTTAGTAAACAGGTGCTATAAAAAATGGCTTACATATTATCCATGCACATAGCAAAAAAAGACAGGTGATGTCCCTTAGCACAGATAACATCAGAGGGAAGATTCATAAACCACCTTGGTGGGCAGTATGAGTGGAAAGCGGTAGGTATGGATGGGAACGGCTCTAATGTCCCTTCGGTCGTGTACTGCACAAATTGGTGATTTCTAACAAGTTTTTTATAACAGCTCACTCGCTAATAGAGCTGCTGCACTAGGAAAGCATGTCACCTCAGGTCTGAGAAGACAGTTAGCAAGAAAATCTATACACCCCTGGTGAAGTCACATGCAGAATATTGCATTTCCTTCAGGGGCACCTCATTACCAGGCCAAAGCAGACAGACACATTGGAGAGAGTTCAAACTCAAAAAAGAAAAAAAAAATGATTAGGGAAATGGAGAAATTGATCGAAGCAGAGAGATGAAAGAAAATGCATGTTGAGTGGAGGCGGGGTGGGGTTAAACAGAATCTAGGGCAGCAGCCTGCAATCCTCATGAAAGGGTTGAAGACCGAGTTGAAGGGAGTCTTAGCATAGAGTGTGGAAGATGGACCTGGCCCAGCTGGGAACATGGGATAAGGGAAGAAAACTTGTATGGAGCTTCTGGGAATTACGACTGAATCTTTCCTTTGATCACAATTGCCAGGATCCACATGGGAATTTGTACTTAAGCTAGAGGGTCGGGTATGCATCCTTTAAGAGACTCATCAGCCACAGAAAATGTAGTAGGGGAGCAGAAAGTGCAGACACACAGCTTTACAGGTCAGGCAGCTCTGGATCTGATCCCCCTTTCCTTGTTCCACAGCTGTGCAGTGATGAGCAGAATACTCACCCTCTCAGGTCTCAGAATGCTCAGCACTCAAGAACGTGTACCGCTGACTCTTGCCATCTTGAATAGTCATCACGGGCCTTCTTGTAGCTGCTTTTAGATGTCATGTAACTCTCCTAGCTTCTGACTAGAGGCCTCATCGTTCTTTAGTCCATTCCTCAACTGAGTCCTACATCTAAAGAGTATCGACTAAAGCACCCTTCATGCCTGGTGGCCCAGAACATGGCCACTCTTCCTAGGCAAGAGTCTGAATTTGGACTGGAATCTTTTCTGGAACTCACCATCCAGTTAACTCTATTAACACAAGCACATGGCTTACTTTGTCTTGGCCTTAGTGATCCATATGTACAATGGTCTGAATGAGATCTAACATTCTAGAAGACTGGAATATTGGGTGGAATATTGGGTAAAGAGTCTGCTATCCAGATAGCTTGAGGGACTCCACTCTTTTCCTCACTCCATCTATCAACCAAGCTCAAGCTAGAAACCCCCAGCACACTGGGATCCTCCTCTATATTGATAACAATCAATTTATTCAACAGTTTCTGGGGACGGTGTCTCCTCTCCATCTTGTCTTCCATGGTCTTCTTGCTTGGACCACTATTGTTACTCTAAGACATATGTCTACCTTTCTTGACCTCTACAATCTACTATGTGTGTACGGACTAAGATTCCTGGTGCATAAGATTGAAAAACTAAATCTCTGAAATGGCTTGTCAATAACAGCAAAAGATGTGACCTCATTATCTTGTCATTTAGGGATATTGACTGGACCTGGACCTTCCATCATTCCTATGCTTCTTCCCATCTGCTCCTTCATTCTCTACCAACCCCTCATATGCACCTAGGGACAACATTGCAGTCACAACTGATTTCCCATCATTCACGAACATGCTGCCCCATCACCACAGTACCTCCTTCCTTTAGCGCTCATTTCCACTACCAGGAATGATTCAACTCTCCAGGTGTATGTAACAGCAGATCACCCACCGTCCAGCCTTCTTCAGCCTTTGTTTGCAGTGTAACCATTCGTCTTCACGTTTGGAAATATATGGGGTACCTGCTTTGTCTTAACCTGGAGTGCGTCATTTGGAATTAGGAGATGATGCAGTTTGCTCCTCAGCTAATCTGGTAGCTCCTTCTAATCAGGCACTGGATGAGCCCTTACATCTTTGGATTCCAGAAGGAATGAATGTGTCATGAAATGGATCATGTTTCTTAGACTGAGGAGGAATGATGACACAATGCAGTGTCTTCCCTGCAATGAGTGTGGTCAGATGAACTAATAGGACCAGCCAGAATTGAGCCTGGAGCCAGAATTTGGCAAGTCTGCGTTATCAAACTCAAAAGTCTCTTTTCATCCTGTGAGCAACAGGGAGCTTGGTGGACATGCTCTCTGTGGACCAATGTTGTCTTTGCCTATGATGTTACTTTATCTGGAACATTCCTTCCAGGATTCCGCACCTGGATATGCTTCATCATCTCATAGAAAGTATCATTTCTCTAGGAAGCCCTTTATACGTCCCTATGCACCTATCAGACTGTGACTTGTGGTTTGACCATGGACTGATGCTATGCTACTGTTGCTGAGCTAAGAATTCCAAAGAGAAGTGTACTATATTTTCCACTGGACATTCAGGCAAGTCAATGACTTGCCCAAGATAAAGGGAGAATAAAAGGGAAGGAGTAAAAGAATAGGAACTTTTCATACTGGTGCATTGAATCAAATTAAAGGCTACAGGGATAATGAATTTAAGCACGGTAACATGAAGTGTCTTAGGAAATCTTTGCAGTAATTCAGAAAGATACATATCTACAGTTGATAGGGGTTACATTGTGATCTGCCTCCTACCCCCAAGTTTATATGCTAAAGCCTTAACATTTGGTTCCTAGCATATTAGTATGTGCCTGTGTTTAGAGAGAGAGCATCAAAGATGCAATTCGGCCACATGAGGTCATGCTGAAAATCAATGAGCTTTCTGAACAATATCACTAGTACCCTCATAAAAAGAGAGATTAGAAAGAACACCTTGTGGTGAGAAAAGTTTTGAAGAGATTTATGACTCAAAGGGTATCAGTGAACCACCAGAAGCTGCAAGAGACACATGGGAAATACTTTCTCACAGTCCTCAAAAGCATCTCATCTAGTTATATTTTGATCTCTGACTTCAAGTCTCCAAATGCCATGAGATAAGACATGTCTGTGTGTCGGTCCTTCTACGTGTGGTACTTAGTTATAGAAGCCCCAAGAAACTAACACAAGAAACTAACACATCTACTCCTTATGCCACATGAGAAACCACCATCCACCTTTCTCTAAGGAAAATCCCACACCTCCCTAGGACCTGTTGCTAGATTTTGATCTGGCACGCACTCATTGTGGAGAGAAAGCAAAGAAAACAGCAAGGCCTCAGAACTGCTGGGCCAGGAATTCAGAACCTCCGTTTGCCTGGAAGAAGAACCATGCCTGAGCTATTCGAGCCCTGGCCCCTTAGGGGTGTGCCTTCAGATATAAAGCACCAGTAGCTTTGGAGAAAGAGACAAAGGCACCATGGGAAAGTTGCCTTTTCTCACGGGATATGGAGGCTTTAACTGAAGGACTCTTACTCACATGCTCTAAAGAGGCATCTTCGTTTTCCCCATGCTTCTCACAACTCCTCCTCCAGTCGGGGGAAGGATGACAACATCCCAGATTGAAAATTCACTTGGAGATGAAGATACCACTGAGATCACCCAGGTATCTACGTAGAACAGTCTGGTCCTGGGGACTGTGACTGCCGTCGATAAATAGCAGGAAGAGAGGCAGATTGTGGGAGGTTCTAGACTCTAAACCAGCCCTGTAATCTAGACTGTGTGACTTTGGGGTTTCAAGTCACCTCTCTGAGCCTCAGGATATAACTGTAAAACCTAGAAATAAAAGTGGTGTAACAGCACGTGCTTAGCAGGCTGGCTCAAGATAGCATTTTATATTTATATATAAATATATATATATATATATATATATATATATATATAACCATATATATATATATGGTTAGAAAGAACCAAAGACAAATGCAAATGACCCAGACTCAGCCTGTGCTTTTGTCCCTGTGTTAGGCTGTATGACCTTGGGTGGCTGATGCAATGTGAAAGGCTGTGCTGCCTTCTCTTCAAATAGAGCTAGCTCAAAATCGTGGGTGAGTGTCAGAGATGTTGCACAGAACGGATCTGGCTGAGGTCTTGGGTGAGTGTCAGAGACGTTGCACAGAATGAATCTGACTCGGTGGTCACCATTGTTCAGCACTCCTCCAGTATTTGTTGCACATGCTATTGATTATTAGGGAGTATTGTGGTACCTGAAGCTGGTCCAGGAGAGCCAACAGACTGGCGGGAGAGACCCACATACTCAGAGATGGTTGCAAAGGTTCCCCTCTCCCCTAGTGAGATCACACAGAAGCACCTTACCCAACACAAGGACAGGGACAATCTTTTAAGAGAAAGGACGTTAGGATAAACAGAGGTTACCTGTGCAAAGAGAAGAGCACATGTCTGAAGCAGGGCATCACCTATCCCACCGGGTTTAGTGTAGACAAATATGCATAGTTGAGTATGCATTCCTGATCCTTGAATATCTCAGAGAAAAATCTGAAAGACAAGTGAAGCCTGAAGAACCGTTTTACAAATTTGAACTTTTTCCTAAGGACCATCAAGAGCTTCTGAAGTACCATAAAGGGAGACTGACAAGATCTAAAGTTCACATTGGATGGAAAAAGCTTGCCCCTGAATAGATGATGCAGTCAGGACTGAGGAAGTCGTGCGGCAGCCAGCATTTCTGACCATAGGCTTTGTCATCCACCTCCCTGAAGCCAACATGGGGTTGCCGGGGAGGGATTCAGGAGAAAACAGCAGACAAGTAGTCCACGGACCAGAGACTGCATGTGAGGAAAAGAGAAATAGCAAAATCAGACCTCAGGACATCCTGATGGGAACCTACAGGAATCATCTCTGACATGCTGTGCTCAATAGCTTCCAGAGAAACAAACGCAGGTTCATTAACGGGTTCTTTAGGAGTGGATCTATTGGTTGCTCCTTTAGATTGAGGGTACCAAAGGCTGGGGCTCATGTGTTAAATGAGGATCTCAGACTTTGAGGCACTGTCAAAACCAGCAAAGTCAACTATCTCACTTGACCAGTGAGGTACCTGAGGCAGAGAAGGCAAAGGACTTTACCAGAAGTAGAGAGCAGGATAGGCTCTATTCCAGACAATTCAGTCCGTATATGAGCTCCAAACTAGGTGCTGCCCACGTAACCAAGACCACAAGTGTCATTGGTTTGTATGTAAAGTATCCCCTCAAATGGCTCATTTGTTGACTTGCTCCCCAGTAGGTAATCTATTCACTGAGAGGTGACTGGATCATGTGTTTGGCCAAATTCAGTCTGTAAAAGGATTCACAATTGAATGGACTAGAGGGAAATGGGTATGGGGAAAGTAGTCTTCTCTGGAGTAGGGTTCCTGGGGTATTCCTTTGAAGGGTTCCTAAGGGTGTGCCCAATCTCTTCCCCTCTCTATCCTTGCTTCCTGGTTACTGTGAAGGGAGCAGCCTTATCTATCAGATGTTTCTGTCATTACTCCACAACCAAAACAATGGCTCCAGCAGACCATGAACCAATCCTCTAAAGCCATGAACCCAAATAATTTGTTCTTCTCTAAATTGTTTCCTCCATAATTTTCGTCACATTGATTAAAAAATGAATAATATGACACAATAGTACATCTTGTTTTGGCCACTCTTAGGCTCCAGGTACCCTTCTTTCTGGTCTTAGTCAAGTACATGCAAGTGAATTCAAACTATTCCTCCTCTTTCTTTTTAGTCAAGCTTAAAGTAATCCAGACTAACCTACAACTCTTAGTAGGTATGGAGAATAACCTTGCATTTCTAATCCTCCTACCTCTCCCTCCCTAGTGCTGGGATTACAGGTATAAGCCGCCACACCTGGTTCATAGGTTCCAGGGATAGATCCCAAAGTTTTATTCATGCTAGACAAGGACTGTCCAAATTAAATATGTCCCCAGGCCTCCATTAATTCTTAATAAAAGAATAGGCTTACTCAATGCATCTTCTGCTTTATTTTATTATTTTATTAGTATATTAATTATAAACCACAATGGAATTCACTGTGGAATTTTTTAGCATATGGAGTTTATTTTGATCATACTTAACCAATAATACTTCCTTGTCCCCCTCCTACTCCAACTGATCCTCTTCCCAAACAGTATTCCTTCTTCTGTTGTCATACTTTTTCTTTCTTTATTTTTGGTGATCCAGAGTGTAATTAGGCTTAGTTACAGGAGAATATATGAAAGGCTATTCACGATAAAATGAGCACCTTACCAATGGTTATATCACTAAAGAAAATGACTCTGCCTGTGCTAGGAACAATTAACTCCATTATCAATATCGAGGGATAGTTATTTTTGGACCTATGCAGAAGGTAGCTTGGGCTTCTGGGTCATAACAAGCATTGAGTTCAGTATCTCTCTGCAAGTGCTTGCAATAGGAGCAAGGCACTCACATCTGAAACTGGGAGTGAGTGCTGTGAATATTGAATGAACCGAGGTGCTTACCCTAGTTCACAGCAGACAGAGAGAGACTGGGAAGGAGATGTTGGGGGTGGGGGTAGATGTCATTGCTTCCTGGGTTCACCTTCACCATCTCTGCTTCAACACCCAAGAGACTTCCCTTTTTCTGAAGCTATCTTTCCTTCTTCTCAGCCTCTCTTCCATTCTTCTCATACTCAGACATGTTTCCTACTGATTCCACAGCCATTACTAGCAGGGCAGCCTCTCCCAAGCCAACCCATAATAGAGAATAAAGCGGCAGCCGCCACATGCAGTCGCAGCTGCCAGCCCTGGGAGTGAGATCTTCTGTCAGCTTGTCCTGAAATTCTTTTGGAAGTTTGACAGGATTAAGGGGATTAATACATTAAAGCATTATTACAGCATTCACCAGGGATTTTCAAAAGACTTTACACTCTGATCTATTTGTTCTGTTACATAAAACTCGCATTAACAGTCTGATGGCAACAGGGAAAAATATCTGTGAAATCAATAACCTTATTTTTTGGTAAACACATTTAGCAGGCTGAGCTGGTCATTAGGGCCTGCAGACCCTCCCACAGTGCACATCAACGAAATTACTCCTCCAGAATCCATTTGACAATTAAGCCAAGAGCCTGCCTAAGCCTTCTAGGCCACTAATGGCAGGGGTCAGGAGAGAGAATGTCCACCTCCTGTCCTCTTGTTTCAGCCCTCTCCAGCCCTAGACCCACTGACCCAGGTTGCAAGGCCGAAGAGGCAACACGTAAAGAAGGAATGGGACTGGCCCTGCACTACACTGCACTGCATTCTGGATTTCCTGCATAGTACAGGAGGTAGCCTTAGAGAAAGCAGTGGGGCATAGTGAATAACACAGGTGTAGACTCAGGACAAAAGGGTATGTGTCATTCTGAGGGTGGAAGCAGGGCCATCCATTGCACTTGATGATTTGTCCTGTTGGCGCCTGCTGCTGCAGCACTTGATGAGTGAGCATCAGACATTATTCTGAGCATTTCATAAGCATTCTTGTGGTTAACATTTCCAGTAAACTTTTGAGGAGAGTTCTATTGTTTTCATTTTGCAGATTAGAAGACAGAGAGAAGAATGGAGAGATAGCTCAATCAGGAATGTGTTAGGATCTAAGTTCAATCCCCAGAACCCATGCAAAAGGCTTAGGAATACAGGGGAAGCTAGTTGGTTAGCCAGCCTAGCCTACTTGGCAAGTTCCAGGTTAATGAGATACCCTGTGGAAAATAAATGAATAAAAAAGACAGCACCCAAGGAGCAATGCCTGGCGTTGTTCTCTTGCTTCCATGTACTCACATGTCCACACATGGAAAAAGAGGCAAAAACACTGGGTTTGATCAACATCGATATTTAATTTTACTGGCAGGTATGTGTATTTGCCTATATGAGTTTATGTGCACCATGTGGGAATAGGAGACAGCACAATCCAGGAGAGGGCTCTAGATTCTGAGACTGGAGTTACAGAGAGTTGTGAGCCACCACCGGGGTTCTGGGAACCAAACAGAGGTCCTCTACAAAGTCAATAAGAGCTTGTAACTGCTGAACCATTTCTTCAGCACTTTGCTCAACATCACAAAATCATTAGGAAACAGAATTAGGATTTGTACTGATTTTCCAAGTCCATGTAAGGGACTGGGCTTTTTATATGCAGAAGTTATTCTGCTAACAAATATTTGAAACATTGCTTCAACACATTGAGCAGTTACAAATCATCTTAGATACTTATCTTCACTCAACCCCATTAATAAAAATATTACTACATTCCCATTTTTATACAAAAGGACTGAAACTCTGTTGTAAGAGAGAGGAGTAGGCCTGCTTTTCATCCCAGCTGCCCAGCTAGCTTACATCTGAAATAATTACACAGACACTGTATTCATTTAAACACTGCCTAGCCCATTATTTCTAGTCTCTTATTGGCTAACTCTCACATCTTGATTTAACCCATTTCTAATAATCTGTGTTCACCACCAGGTCATGGCTTACCAGGAAAGATTCAGCATGTCTGACCAGGCAGCTGGCTCCATGGTGGCAATCTTTGGCCCTGTTTTCTTCCTCTCAGAATTCAGTTCTTTCTACACCGCCTAACTAATTGCTGCCCTATCAAAAGGTCAAGGCAGTTTCTTTATTCAACCAATTAAAGCAATACATAAACAGAAGGACCTCCTATACCATTTCCCCTTTTTCCGTTTGAAAAAGAAAGGATTTCACTTTAGCATAGTAAAATTACAAATAACAAAACAGGTATCAAGCTAGAATTACAGTTACAATATTTAGATCTATTTTATCTTTTATCATAATAAAGGAAAACTCTAACTCTAATTATCTATCTATTCTTCAACTCCATCAAAGACTCCAGAAGGATATAATATTACCTAAGTAAACGAGAAGTAAGCAACTTCCAAAATTCTAGAAATGACAGAGACATCTCGTTGCCTGTATAGTCACCCAAAGTTCTTTTGTACCTTTCGGGCATCCATCTTCAGCCTACCGGCCCATAGTGTCCAGCAGGGAAATTCAAAGGCAGTTCAGTCACTTTTTTCTGTATCCTGCAGAATGTCTCACAGACTCTTTCATGAATCAGGAACGCCGATGGAACATCTCACCTTTAGGCAAGTTCAGCAGTCATCTTTCTGTGGGTTTTTCATGTCCAGTTTATGCAATACTCCAGGTAAGAGCAGTTTCTTGCCCAAAAGGCTGTCAAATTCCATAAGGAGTCTCTTTGGTGCCCATCTTCCTTGGGAAGTAGATTGGGCAGATGTGTCTCATTGTCATGAAAAGCCATAAGTTATTAAAACATTTTAGATGCCATATTCTGTGACTTTGAAAGATATGAAGAATGTTGATCTAACTGAAATAAATCTCTATATATCTCTAGAAAATCTAACATGACTATAAACTTGACTATTATAGATGATTATCTATTAACCTATATTTCTTAGTTACACATTACATTTCAAAATGAACTGCACAATCATAATACCTTAATCAAGAGCAGAAATACATCTGCATATAACAAAATTGACCTTAAATTTGCATCAATAAAACCAAATCCATACCAATGCAAATTATTCATATCTGTATCATATCCTCCTTTAAATGTAAAAGAACATTTATAAACATTATTTGGGAATATGGGCACAGTTTTTTCTCTCAAAACTGCTTCATGCTGTATGGGGGTGCTGGTAATCAGGTCTTTCATGGTATCATTTCATGGTATCTTTCATGGTATCCTGTATTCTGGGTTCATCTCAGTTGGCAGTTGAGCAAAGTAAGTTTTTGAGGGTGTTTACGGCAACGTTTCAGAAGGGCGTAGTCTATCATACCGCATTGGTCTAGAAGCAATCCACAGGGTCTCATCCTCTGTGAAAACAAAAGAAGAATCTCTTTTCCAAAGCAGCATATCCTTAGACCCAAATTTTGAAGTCAAGATACCTTTATAATACACATGTTGGTTTAGCTTGGCGTAATGAGATGTCTCTCTGTACTTAGCTCCTTCACAGTCAATAATATCAAAGAAAAAAACAATAATACACATAGTTCAGACTCTCTGTGAATTTTCCATTTTTACTTGGCTTATTTTTCTTTACTTTTGTAAATCTATGACTATCTGTACTCTGTCTCTTTAAAGACTTTACCCTTTTTTTACAGCATTAACTTTATTTTATGACTTTCTATACTCTTTTTCTTCTCTCCCAAGCCTACGTACCTTAACTAACACTATGACCCATTTAGAGGTCTTTTATGTCTGAATCTGTCCTATTGCACTGTCTTTAATTTTCTACTGTCTTGAAGAGCTTTTAAAATGCTAAACTCTTAAGAATCTAAACTGCGACAATCCCAGGTCAAATACAGGTACTGCCTGCCTGCCCCACCCAGTCCAACATGGCTGAGCCACTTGTGCCTCTGAGCCGTGTGTGCACTACACTGCTAGTATGGTGCTAGCATGGCAGAGCTGCTTGTGCCTCCGAGCTGCGGCATGCAAAGCCCCCCTTTTAGACACACAGCGAGTCCAGTTGCCATCAAACAAACCATAGCACTTTAGTCACAAACCCCTTTGAAATGCTCTGTCTCCCGCAAGAGACAGAGGTCGCACTGGCAGCACAGCCCAGAAACTGGTATTTCAAAACTGCCACTTTGTCGTAGACCTCATCCCACTGCCTACCCAGGCAGGGAGTGCCAAGCCACAGGCATGGTCTCGGGTACTTTGTTACCTACCCCGAGTGGGCACACAAATACCCGTGCCCACAAATGCCCCATAGCCAGGAATTTGCACCAGCGGCAGGGCCCAGGAAGCCTCGTTTTAAAATGGCACGGCTTTTTTTTTTTCTGCTATAGCTGAGTCAGGAAAATCTCTCTGTGGCATGCTGCTAGCAAACAGCAAAAAGCTGTGTTAAACTCTCTCTCCTTTTTAGGCCCTCTCAGGTTTTCCATGGAGTTAGTAGACCACATTGGGCACCACTCCATAGATGGATGAGGCCACATGACTGTGAAATGCTGGAGGTGAGAGTTAACACCAGGCCATCTCACACTGAGACTTGGGCTTGGAAACACAGTGTGTGAGCTTGTTCATACACTTGGCAATTAGCAAGATTCTTGGTGACCTTCCCTGGCTCCTAGAAATGAGAAAAGAGAGATGACATGGCCCCAGGATAAGGTCAGCCAGAGCACTCAGTGATGGGATCTCTTACAGAATAAAGGGCAGCATAGGGCTCAAGACCTCTGGATAGAAGCTTTGTTGTTCTGATCAGAAAAATGATCAGTGCGATCCCAGTTTAGCCCAGAGCCTGCCTAAGATCTTCATCAAATGACTCCTACTTTAGAAACAAGGAGGCCATACTCATTGAAATAAGGTGGCCTGTCCAAAAGCACACATTTGCAGCATGTCAGCTACAATCTATACTAGCTTTTCTCTTTAGTCTCTCTCTCTCTCTCTCTCTCTCTCTCTCTCTCTCTCTCTCTCTCTCTCTCTCTCTCTCTCTTTCTCTCTCTCATATCAAAGATTTTTGCATTGAGCTGGGCGGTGGTGGCACATGCCTTTAATCCCAGCACACAGGAGGCAGAGGCAAGTGGATCTCTGTGAGTTCAAATCCACCCTGGTCTACAAGAGTTCTACAAGATAGTTCCAGGACAGCTAGGACTCTTACACAGAAACTCTGTCTCAAAAAAACCAAAAAAAGAAAAGAAAGGAAGGAAGGAAGGAAGGAAGGAAGGAAGGAAGGAAGGAAGGAAGGAAGGAAGAAAGGAAGGAAGGAAGAAAGAAAGAAAAAGATTTCTTCCTTTTCTCTCCCTGCCATGACCTCAGGCCAGTGTTTCTGGAAGACAGTGAACTCTAAGTCTATCCCACATCTTTGCATAAGCGCTTCCCTGTACCTACCATGCTCTTCCCCTGGCTTGATCCTCTTAAGTTTGTTTCTTCCTATTCACTCTGAGTCTCACCACAGCTGCCACACTACCCCTAGGAACCTATTTGTCCTCAAAGCCATGCTCTATCATGAGGCCCTCTGCTGCCCTTAGTTACTGAGGTGTGACAGTGCACTACATTATACTTTCCTTCTCTTTCTGGAAAGAGCCTCCTAGACCCTGGACTGTGACTTTCCATTTTTTCTCACCTGTAATTTGCTACACAGCATTAATAAACAGATTCAGAAATGTGAGCTCAGGCTATCATTTGTGTGTGTGTGTGTGTGTGTGTGTGTGTGTGTGTGTGTGTGTGAGTGTGCATACACATGCACGCACACACTCTGAAGCTCACTTATTGAGATATCTAATTATGTTTTCACTGTTAATTATGTTAGTCACCTATTGTTGTATAACAGATTATACCCCAAATTTAGCAGCTAAAAATTGCAACAAGTATTTTATTATCTCACACTGTTTCTGTGATTCAGGAGTCAGAAACAGCTCACCTGAGGGGCTACAGCTTGGTCTCTGGGGAGACTGCAATCAAGATGTTGCCTGGGCTGCAGTCATCAGCTGCAGGATGCGGCTGGAGTATCTGTTTCCAAGATGGTACCTTCACATGATAGACAGCAGGAGGTCATGGCTGCTGACTTCGTGGCCCCCTCCAGAAAGCGACGAAAGAGCCTCATAACAGAGTAGTCAGATTCCCCACGCATGCTCCAGAGAAGACAAGGAGAGCAAACATTTCTTATGGCCAGCATGTACCTTTAGTCCTGCCACATTCTCTTCTTTGGAGCCAAACCATTAAATTCAGCCCATTCTCAAAGGGATGAAGCTGGGGCTCCACCTATTGGAGGTAAGAGTGTCAACAAATTTATATTCTTAGAGGAAAATAATCCCCAGTCCTTCCCCAACTCACTAACCTCAAGTCTTGGCAGGAGGTAGAAGGCGGCACAAACAGCGGATGCTGAGAAATGGGCAAGCTCTCCAAAGCTGAATGGGACAGGGATGACGGTAGCCTCATCCTGCCTACACATATGGCCTCTTCAGTAACAAACACTGCAGATGCCCACAGAGAAGGCCACTAATGGCTGATGACAAGAAGGTCTCTGTAGCCTACACCCCATCCACTAAGAAAACTCTAAACGACTTAGACGAACAGATAGACTAGGCCTGACCACAATGTCCTGAGGCCCAAGGGGTCCAACAGCAACAAGCAATCAACAAATCCATTTCTAGGTGTTCAGTTGGTTTGTCAGCCCTACTCCTGCCCATTCTGATACACTCACAATAAACTCTATTGAAATGAAGGCAACATTTTTATCAAACAATAACCAGAAAGCAAGGATATGGATGGGAATAACTAATGTTTCCTTACTCCCTGGTGTGTGCTAAGCAACTGATACAACCTCATTTAATCCTCTCATGACAATTCTTATTCCTACTTTATAGACGGAAAACAAAATGGAAATCTATCACACAAAAACACTGAGACACTGAATAAGTAGCCCAAGGCCACACTTTAATTGCTATGACTCAAATTTCTGACATTTGTAATCAAAAGTGGATAGGGCCTATTTGGTTCACAGTATCAAAAGGTTCAATGTGTTGGCTTTTGCTCTCTTGTTAGACAGCGTCTCCTGGCTTCAGAAGAATATGGTAGGCCAATTAGAGTACAGACAGGAAGGGACAAATAACAATATTGTAATCTGCTGGCCTGGTCTGTCACCTGGTATCCTTTCCCTTTAAGAGACAAGCCCCGCCCAATCCCAACCTTCCCTTTCTGCAAGGATCTCTCTCTTGCTTGCAAGCCAAGCAATCTCTCTGTCTCTCTGTCTCTGTCTCTCTCTGTGTCTCTCTCTCTCCCCCCTTCTTCTAGAGAGGCAGCTTCTGCATCTCTCTCTCTCCTCCCTCCTTTCTCCCCTCCTCCCTTCTCCCTTTCCCTTCTGCTTCCAGAACCCATGAAATAAACTCTGTACCCCAGCTCTCTCTGCATGGTATATCTATCTGTCTCTCACCAAGGTCTCAGATCACCTGCTAGGGGACCTACCGAGGCCTCGGGTGACCCACCACTGGCCCTTGTGTGTCCAGCGTCAGATCACACAGATGTCTATAAATGATAGCAAATACTCTTCCAAGGAAGTACCCTTCCTCCCAGACTTATTTCTTCCAGGTAAGTCCTATAGACAGAAGCTTCCCAAACCTCTCAAAATAGTGCCACAAGCTAGAGGACAGTCTTTTGACATGTGAGAATATGAAGGAAGTATACTTAATATCCAAATATGAAGGGATAGTCATGACCCCAATATTAGTAGATAAACACACACAAACACGGCATTAGTCTGTGCTGTGATAAAACACCATGAGAAATGTAATTTTTAGAAGAAAGCTTGCATTCAGCTTATACTTCCAGAGGAATAGAAGTTTGTCTTGGTGGTGAGGCTCAGTAGTGAGCAACAGGCATGGCAGCCAGAGGAAGAGGCTGATAGCTTACATCATGAACTATAAGCATAAAATGGAAAAGCAAAATAAGCGTGTGTTCTTGGTCCAGTTCTTTGTTCCTGACTGCTAGAACCTGGACATCTCATCGGGTACCCTGCCGATTTCAGTCCATATCTATAACACTAGTATAAGCCTAGGCATATGGACCAGCTCCTCTTCACTGAGGAGGACACAAGAAGAAATCTCTATATGACATGCCACTCTTTTCCTGTAAGAAGGTCCCCACTTCATTTCTGCCAGACATCATCTTCACCTGTCTGATGGCTGTAGCCCCCAGAAGTGCATGGGGCAAATTGGGGACAGGAAAGAGCAGAGAAGAAGCCTCTGAACCTTACAGAGAGCCACGGCTGCTGCAAGCAGAAGCAGCAGAGACAGCCACTGTCAGCTCCACAGAGCCAGTGTGTGGTAATTTGACAGGATTAAGAGGATTAATACATTAATGCATTATTAGTGCTTTTACAGGAGATTTTCCAAGAGTTGAGCGCTGTGATCCCTATGTCCTGTTATATAAACTGGCAGTAATTGCCTTAATTGGCCAATTGTTGCTGATGGAAACACACAGGAAACACGTATGATTATCTCATAGCCTGGGGTTCAGAGTCTGAGCACAGATCCCCACTAAACCAGGGAGGTTTGGGGAAACTGAGTCTGGGTATAGCCACCCAAACTATTTGGTCAGCAGGAGGTAGAAGGTAGACCCATGCACTGGAGCACAGAGCAGCCAATATCCAGATTCCTGCCCCAGCCATGGTGCCTACTGACTGTCCTCACCCCCAGCTTCCATTTCTACATCTGCCAATATGGACAATAATTACATCTACCTTATGATGTTGCCAAGAAGAAAAAAAAGCAATGAGCCATTGTTGATGAACGTGCTCTGTCAACTGGACAGACCTATGTTCATGGGAGGGAGAGTCATGATTCTGCTGGATGGAGTGAGTGGAGGGTTTTTGCCTTTTGGTGTTTATGAATTGGGAGAGAATAATAACAACCCCTGAAGGGAGAGTGGGTGGGATGGACAGAAGGCCCTGGGAGACAGCCATGGACAGAGGACAGTAGGGCCAGCTCAGGGCAGTTAGTTGTGAAAGAAGGCAGCATGCTCCAGGCTCCAGCATGGAGGCTCAGACACTTCACCATCTCTCCCTTGCTTCAGCTGAGTGGCAGGTCACACAGGAAGAAGCCCAGTAACTGTGGAAGCAGCCTCCTTAGTGTTTAATTTGCTTTGCTAATTAAGCGCCTGAGTCGGACTCCCCACTGGAGGTGTGAGTCTGTAGCTTCGCGGATGAGAATAATAATAGAACACTAAAATAGCAGCTTGGAAGGGTCCTGAAAGATCTTTTACTAGAAACAAACAAACCTGATATCTTTTATCTTCTCAGAAAGGAGAGTGCCAGGGGTGCCCATGCATTAAATCTAGGAAGGAATGGTCCAGGGGTTTAGAACTCAGAGTTAAGGGAAGAATAGCAAGGATCAAGACTGGCAAAGAAACAGAGGTGGAGGCTGATGCAGCAGATCAGCAAAATGATGGGTAACAATCACAATAATAAAGCAAAGGAATGACAGTTGTGTTTTCGTGAAAAGATTTGAGACACCTAGACTTGGCAGCTTAATAAGAGGGACAAGAAGTTATAGACAAACATTTTTGCTTCCCTTCACTAGAGACATGTGGTCAGATCCATGCTTTGTCCTCCCTGTGTTAAGGAAATCATGTGACAAGCCATGGCCCATGTTCTGGGCCGTGCAATGCGCTGGGCTAGTGTGAAATCCTTCTCTCTTCTTCTCCTCTGTCTGGCCCTGTGAACTGGCACCTCTCTCATTGGCCTACCTCCCTGAATAGCTTCAGTGAGCACACCACCTCCTGACAACCTCCAATGGAATATAACGTAATCAGGAGCAAGCCCTCACCGTTGTAAGTCTTTGAGAATCTAGAATTTATTTTTTATCGGAACATGACCTGGTCTTTTCGCACTGATACCAAGGACTTTCAAAGTTTTGGCTAGGTATCAGTGAGCATCATCCTAGCAGTTCGGAGGGAAGGCCACTAACAGGCTAGAACACAGGCAGGTCCCCACTGGAGAACATTCCCAACATGGTCCAGGAATTAAAATTTGTACTCCAACACCACAAAGTTGCAACCCAGCTGTGACCCTAACATTTTACCAGGATGAAACTTTGGTCAACGGGGACTACCTTATTGTATGACAGAGACTGGAAATTTCTTGTCCAGTGGCTCAGGCTTATCATTTGTCAGTCAGTACAGATTGTTCTCCATTGTATGAAAATCGCATGCCGGGAAACTATACATTAAGAGACACATCCAAACCATAAAAGACTTCTCCTATGGTCTCAGTGGGTAAAGTCCCTGCTCACAAGCATGAGTTCAGATTCAAAAGAATCCAGGTGTAGAGATATAGGTATACATCTGACCCTAATTTAGAGGGGTAGACACAGGTATTTCCCCAGAGCTTACTGGCCAGCCATTCTAGCAAATCAGTGAGTGTCTGGTTCATTGAGATACTTTGCCTCAAAAGATAAAGGAGAAAGTGATCAAGGAAGTCACGGGTTGCTAGCCTCTGGCTTCTACAGACATGTGCACATACATGAATACAATACACACACACACACACACACACACACACGCTTATACTAAACGGAGGCACACATACACACACACCCCACAACAGCTGTGCCATTAACCATAGGGAGTATCAGAGTTAATGCCTACTACTCTTGTAATATACTCAAGAAACTATTTTTCCTATGTGGACCTAGATAATGAACTCATTAGCAACCCATCTATCCTTTCATCACTACCATAGTGCCTGAGCACCCAGTTCACTACTAGCAAAAGTATCCATATTTTAAAAAAAAAAAAAAAAAGTCCCAACAATGAACTTCTCCGCTGTCAGCCAGATTTTTTTGCCTCCAACCATGAAACGCCGTGAAGACTTTGGAGAGTTTGCTGAGAATTTAACTTTTGCTTCTGGGCCCAGATGCTGCCAGAGAGGAGCCCTGTGTGTTTTACATATATTAGTCACACCACACACAGTCCTGGATGTTGGCCACTGGAACTGGCCTCACATTTTAGCACTTGCATCTGGACCAGGCAGATAGAAACCTAGCTGTAATGAGTTTGCCCCTTGCCCATGACATTTGTGCTTTGTAGGGGGGGAAATGAGAAAAAAAATTTAAATCCTAAAGTCTGTTTGCTTTCAGCACTGTAGCTGTGATGAGGTCCAGGAGCCTGACTAGGATTTAAACTTAGCTTCCCAGTCAGCCCAGGAGAGAAGTTAGCGATGAAGCGGGTGTTTTTTAGCATCTTTGGCATTTGTGTCTAAATTTACATTTTTCTCTTTCAACTGATAAATTACCTGGCCTGAAATGAAGGCAGAGCTCTCAGAACAAATGTTGATGTCTTTGTTGGTGACTGAGCCTCCCTGTGTGTAGGCACTGGGTTACCTGCTGTGTGCACCACCTCTTTCTATCTCCTGTTAACTCTTCAAGGTAAGTGTATCAATTCTTTTGGAGGAAAGACATAAACAGATGCGAAGAACTGAGAAACGCCAGTGATGGCACATCAGTTTAGCCAACCTATGATCTCTCTGTCTCTCTGTCTCTCTCTCTGTCTCTCTGTCTGTCTGTCTGTCTCTCTCTCTCTCTCTCTCTCTGTGTGTGTGTGTGTGTGTGTGTGTATGTGTGTGTGTGTGTGTGTGTGTGTGTGTGTGTGTGTGTGTGTGTGAAAGCTAAAAGTCATTCTCAAATGCCCTCCTCCTTGTTTTTGAGACAAGGTTTTCCCTTGAACCTGGAGATCACTGATTTTCATAGGCTGGCTAAGGAAGCCTTAGAAACACACTTGTTATCTACCTTCCCAGGACTACAATTGTAAGTGTGTGTGATGCTACGCCCATCTCTTATGTGGGTTCTGGGGCTTGAACTCAGATCTTCACGCCTTCACAGTAAGTGCTTTACTGACCAGCTCATCTACCTAGCTCTCAACCACGTTTGTTCCCGATACTACCCTGCTTTTGATCCATAATTAAATTTACATCTTTAGAAAAAAAGTGTGACATACCAGTGTCTTGAGAAACGATATATATCAGGAAGAAAATAGGCTGTAGAATTGACCAGATCCATGATCAAATACTGAGACCATTTTTCTTCTGAGTGTCCTTTCCACAAGGGGGTAGGGCACAGGAACAGGAAACAGTGATAGTTATTACATAAATGGATAAAATGGTCCTGGCAATTGGAGCTAAGATCAAAGTGTAGTAAGGAAGGAAGGCACAAGGCTCTGATGGAGGCGGGATGGTAAGGAGCTCTGTCACTTAGTTTCTACACTGCGGTCCCGAGAGGACCTCACTGAAGAAGAGGTGTCTAAGAGAGCATATGATTAATAAGAGAAGCTAAGAGTGGAGCAGTCCAGAAGAGAGCACAGCAGGCATGAAGGCACTGGGTGAAGAATTTCTCCAGGGGCTTTAAAGGAGCAGAACAGAAGACCAGTAGATAGTTTGATTTAGCCAGCCCTATATATACATATTTCAAAATATAGCAAACATATATATATGAAAATATTCAGGGAAAGGGACAACAAAAAGAAAGGGAAGGTCAGGAGAGATAGATACTAAATGTCAGTTTCCATAAGGAAGAGTGAGTCTACTTTAGAACTACTACCTCTTTGTTCTCAAACTTTAGCAACTAAAAAGTATGCTAGGACAGGGTCTTTTTACCAGTGAGACTGACAATGATATAACAACTGATCTTGGGTCCAGATAAGAAACCTATGATTAGTAATGTGTGTGCACGTATGTGTGTGTTATGTGCATGTGTGTAGATGCATGTACATGTGGGGGGGGCTGTAATTCAGTGTTGACAATCATTCTCAGTCATTCTTCATATTGTGTTTTGATACAGGCTCATTTACTAAAGCCGAAACTCTCTGAGTGAGCTAGTCTGGCTAGCCAGCAAGTTCCAGAGATGCACCTATTCCTTTCACTCCCAGAATTTTAAGTGTTCAGGCAAGGAGCTCAGGTTATGAAAAGAGAAAGTTCAAAGAGTGAATAAGTAAGGACAAGAAGAGAAGATGGATGGACTGACTGTCCCGGGAACAGGAAGTGGTACAAGAAGGACAGACAGCCTTCGTCTAGTTTGCAGACTAAAGTACTTATGTTCAGGAGCAAGTTTAGAGAGGCAGAGGTACCAGCCGAGACAATGGCTGAGGAGATAGATGATAGTAAATTTAAGGAAGACACAAGTTCAATCAAGCCCCCTAAAATGAATATTTGCAACTTCAGGAGGCAGCAAAGTGTGGGATTGGGAGGGGGTGAAAGGTGAGGGCACAGCAGAACAGGTTGGGTAGTTTCTGCCAGACAGGGTGAGCTAGGCTGCTGATGAGATTTCGGCACCATAGCCCTGAATGAATAGAGCCCTCCACCAGGCTCCCACCACAAATGGACTCATCTGACAGTGAAATGAGTAATGAGTTCATTAAACCTCCAGTATCTGTTCCTGAAAAGATGAATGTGGCAGGGAAAGGCAAGGTGCATGCCAGTACCTGTTTGTGGCACCCGCAGAGTCCTTGGCACCAAGTTTAATGTGGCCACCCTGCTTTGAGTTTCCTGTAGCTACCCACAGCCTTCAGACTACACGTTGAGCACAGCACTCAAGGTGTTTTAGGAGCTGATTCCCAATGATCTCTTAGAGTCACTCTCCTTCCCTCTTGGGAAACCCGTCCTTCCTAGCCTCCTGATGCTCTCCACTAACACCAGGTCATGAAGCGTATATTCCTGGAATGTCCTTTCCCTTCCTACAGATGTGCTCAGGTGGTAAACTCATAGTTATTCCCCTGCACCCGGCTCCCAGGCTGTTTCCTCTGTCAAGTGCTCCCTGGGCAGCAGAGTGACCATGAATCCTCAGTGATATTATGAGTTAAGAAGTCCTATTGTGAAATCAAAGAGTGTGAACATCCATTACCATGTAGGAGGGGCCGACCCTTGTGTCAGTAACTGTCTCTGTTACTGGTTTGTATATGGAGGAGGCTGATATGAAATAGGACCATCAAAAACAGAATGCTAGAAGTCTCAGAGCCATGCATGAAAATTCTGGCTTATACTACATTCAAAGCACCCTCCTAAACTCTGGTTTTCTAGTTCTGTGGATACAGATGGATGTGCATAACCTTGTGGGGTGAGTGAGCCAATACTCATATAGTGGGCTTTAAAAAAAGTTGCATTAGAATTTGGTGCATGATATCAGAAGGTAAAGAGGAGCTCTGACATTTGCGATGAATGAGTGTTGGTCAACCTGACCCAATCCTACCTTGTGTCTACCTTAAATTTACTATCATCTACCTCCTCAGTCATATATCGGTTGGTACCTCTGTCTCTCTAAACTTGCTCCTGAACATGAATACTTTGGTCTGTAAACTGACCAACCCTGTGACCTTACCTCCTAGCTTCAGTCTTCTCATACTGAAAGAGAATGATAAACTCCTATATGCCATAGAGTGTTTGTGATCAGGCGTGCCACATGGAGTTCTCAACAAAAGAATAATTTGGGTGGAGATCAGAGGCAGAGCAGAGTTTGTGGATATTAGAGTAAAAGCCTAACATTTTGCCCCTTTTTCTTCATCCACTCTTTCCTTCCCCTCTTCTTTCTTTTCTTCACATAAGAATTTCACATACCATGCCATGTTGTGGAAGAGATTAAGTAATACTAGTAGGCTTTGCGTCTCTTAGCAGGCTGGTAAGTTGATTGGTTAGGTGGTTGACTGATTAGCTGACTGTTTGTTTGGTTAATTGGCTGGGTGATCAGTTTGTTAGGTGTTTACCTATCTGATTTGAAGACTAGTGAATTTGTGTGCTGGGCAGCCAATCTGGCTGGTTGTTTGGTTGGGAAAGGAGGGTAAAGAGAAGAGAAGAAAATATCCATCCAACCTGGTGGAAGACCAATATCTTTCAGGATATACTTGTCAGTGGGGATCACCCAGGAACTGACCAAAGTGTGTTCAGAACAAGGTAGCCATCATTCCATCTCTTCTCACTGCCAGATCTTCAGACACACTTCACACTGTAGGCAGCTATGCAGATCTTCAGGAACAGGGCACCAGCAGCCCACCCAGCAGTCCAACAGCTGACAATGACACGGCTCAGGATGTGCCAGGTCTGCCTCCGGATTTGAAGTACAGTCTTCTGGTTTTTGTTGTTTTTGTTTTTTCCGTACTGGTTTATTATCTTCACCTCACGGTGTCTTTTGTTATTTTAGGCTTTGCTTTTTTATGTCACCTAAAACATGGAAACTTCTTCATTCCCAGCTATGTAGTTTTCCTCTGTGTCTTTTTTTTTTAGGCTTTTAAGGTTTTGCTGGCATCTTTCAAATTTATTAAAAAAATAACGAAAGTCCTTGGAGTCCAGCCAAGTTACCCACGACCTTTCACAATTGTAGCTTGTAAGACAGCCTGCATGCTTCAATTGTATCACCCAGATCTTTCATTATATGCATCATCACCCCAAATACAGTGGTGAGATCCTTGACACTGGAGGCTTGAACTCTGATCACAGCACTGCCTTTCATTCGCCGGGTGACAGTGAACCAGCCCCACACCTTTTCTGTTGTGGGTGAATTAAGTACTTAGAGACCCTAAAACAGTATCTTCCAGGATGGATGCCAAGTTTAAAGAATATCCTGGACAACTGAGTTCTTGGGAGTGGGGGAAGCAATATAAGGAAGGAGATTATTAGTCCCTGCAACCAAAAGACTGGAATTCCCTCGATACAGGTGGGTGGAAATTTTGTATCCATCCATTACTTCAGTCAACATGTGAAATGACTTGAAAATCAACACTTAAATGAATTATGGACATGTGTGGCAAATATAGGGCAGTAATGAACCTGAAAAGCTGCTGGCAGGTACATATGAACTTTAACTCTTATCCTACATATCAGTCAGGATTCTCCAAAGAAAACCTATAGCGCATACAGTGTCCCTGAACTGTGATGGCTGGATGGAAATATCTCTTGTTTGTTACATTTATTCATCCACTGGGAAGGAAAGAGAAGTGCATAACATGGTTCACATAAGGAGATAAAAGGACAAGTTATAGTAGTACTAGAGGCATTAAATCAATTTATTTTCAATGCTTGATTAGTTATTGGGGTATAACATAAGTTGGTTGGGATGGTTGTACATCATATCATTTCAAATCATTTGTTTTATATTCTGTTCAAATTTATCTATCAGTTTATAAATATATAAGAGAATACTTGTTACTTGTGTAATTATGGAAGCCAAAGTCCTACGACTTGTCACCACTTGTCCCCAGCCAGGCAGAGAACAAAGGAAGCCAGTAGCATGAATGGGACTGAGTCTAAAAGCCTGGAAACCAGGAACCAGTAGTGTAAGTCTCAGAATCCAAAGGTGCAACAGCATGGACCTTTGATGTCTGAGGGCAGGAGAAGGTGTGCATCTCAGCTCAAGAAGAGAGTGAATTCTCCTTTCCCTGGCCCAGTCTCTCTGAGAACCCCATGCACTGTGATGCTTACCCATGTTAGTAGGGCTATCTTATTGGATGCACAGGTTCAGATGGTGATCTCTTCTGGACCCACTCTTGCTGCCGCACACAGAAATATTTTACCAAGCATCCTTTGGTACTCAGAGTACCCACACTCCTTGGTGGGTACAGTAGAAGAATGTGACATCAAATTGTAAAAACAAACATGACTGACAAGGAAAAAAAGTCAATGAAAGGATTACTAATGATATTCTGCTATCCTCATAGGACCAGTGGAAGCCCAATCTTCAGAGAGGCTTCCTCCTGCAGCTGATGTGAGCAGATATATAGACCCACAGCCAAACATTAAGCAGAGTTCTGGAAACTCCACAGAAAAGGAGGAGGAAGGATTGAAGAAGCCAGAGGGGATGAAGGACACCAGGAGAACATGGCCCACATGCTGTGAGACAATGATTTTACCCTGTAAAGATTTGTTTCTTATACTTGTTTAATAAAATGCTGATTGGCCAGTAGCTAGGCAGGAAGTAGAGGTAGGACGACCAGGCAGGAAGTAGAGGCAGAGCAATGAGAACAGGAGAATTCTGGGAAGAGGAAAGGTCAATCTGCAGTTGACACCCAAACACAGAGGAAGCAAGATGTGACTGTCTCGTCAAAAAGAGTACCAAGACACATGGCTAACACAGACAAGCACTATGAGCTAATATAAGTTATAAAAGTTAATAAGCCTGAGTTAATAGGCTAATCAGTGTATAATTAATGTAGGCCTCTGTGTGTTTATTTGGTACTAATGAGATGTGGGACCTGGTGAGACAGAAACCTCAGTCAACCTACAGACTCAACTAAGCAGGGCTCATAGGGGTTCACAGAGACTGACGTGGCAACCATGAAGCCTGGATGAGTATATGCACCAGGTCCTCTGCATATACACTGTGATTCTTTAGCTTGGGTTTTGTTGTTGTTATTGCTGGTGGTGGTGGCGGTGATCTGCTAACAATAGGAGTGAGGGTGTCTCTAACTCATTGTCTGCTCATGAGACCTATTTCCTCCTACTGGATCCCCTTATTCAACCTTGGTATGAGAGAATATGCCTAGTCTTATTGTCTCTTGTTATTCCAAGTTTGGCTGATATCACAGGGAGGGATGCTCTTTTTTGAAGGCAATTGGAGGAGTTGTGGATCTGGAGAGAAGGGATGAGGAAAGCACTGGAAGGAAGAGAAGAAGGTGAGGCTGTGGTTGGAATGTATTGTATGAGTGACAAATAAAAAAATAAATAAATTTTAAATTCAGCTTTGTCCTTCTTACTATATGACTCTGTGAATTTCTTCTCTGAACATCAGATTCCTCAGAAATAAAATGGAAATGAAAACTCTTACCTTGTGGCATTTTGCCTTGGTCCTGGACAGCATGCATCCCTTTGATTTCAAGCAGAACTCTGAACCTTGCTCTGCTCTTTGGTCTCATGGAGTGTTCCATGTCCTTTCAGAGGAATTGCAAAGACAGAAACAGTAGAAACAGTGGATTAAAATCTTTATTTCCATCAACTAAATGCACACAGTAAAGCTGTTTGACTCAAGCTCGGCTCTCATACTCAGCGTCGGCGGTCCTGACACAGAGTGTATAAATTTCCTCCAGAAATTGAGCTGCCCTAACCAGTTACCCATGGGAAGAAGAGAATTATGGCACACAGGCCCAAAACACCCAGTCTGGATCTAAAATTGTTATCCTGAGAAGAACCTGAGGAGACCAAAGGGGTAGGTAGGCTCTCTGCTGTGTCTGAGGCCCACGAAAGAGCCACCTGTGCTTTCCCAGTATGTCAGGCTGCACAGGGTCCCTTACCTACACTCTCCTCACACACTCACACTATAGTTCTTATCTACTCCACCCCAGAAACACTCTGTTTCCCTAAGTCTTGTTCCATAGTAATAGTCCCCATCCCTTGCAACAACACTGCTGTGTAGGTAGAACTGTGTCTTGTTCTGACAGTGGTAAAAACCAAGATTCCCCAGCTGTCCATCTCCTCTGGGGCCACAGGAGAAGGTTTCCTGTTGCACGCATAACACCTCTTCTGCCGTGCTGCAGTGTTCCCACCGGCCCACCGGCATCTCATCTCTTTCTTCTTCAAATTCAGGTTCAGTGTAACATAGCATCTATCCCTAGCACCCATGATCCCAGAGAAAGGATGATTCCCTCGCAATTCAGTCAGTTCAGCCGTGCAGACAGTAAGGAGTGCTACTTCTGCTGAGGGTCAGAGCCTGAGCCCTGGCAGCCTCGGTAAACCACGTTTGGCCATCCGTCTCTAGTAAGTAATTACTCTAACAAGTAACAGCAAAATGCAGAAGGAGATGTTTTGTAAGCCAAAACAAGCAACCCAACTTTATCAAAGCGTATTAATAAAAATGGGTGGAAACTGATATAAAGACAATGGGTAGGAAAAGCTCAAGGAAAATGAATGAGTCCACACAGAATGAAGAACTTTAATACACACAGCTGAATGGTCGCTGTGGACCAACTGCCATTCTAATACATGAGCATTTCCTCTCTTCATGCAAGATGAAAAGATAAACACTTTCTGAGATTAACCTGGCACAAGGCAATCTAAGGAGAAGGTTTTGATGTATCCCTGATGAAGGACTTGCTTTGGGTCAGAGTTCATGCAAGAGACTGTCATAATCTACCCTTGATCCATACTCAACCCCTTACATTGTGTTTAGTTTTGTTTTGCTTGTTTTATTTTTTATTGTTTTTATTGAGCTATATATTTTTCTCTACTCCCCTTCCTTCTTCCCCCCTACCCTCCGATCCTCCCCCATGATCGCCATGTTCCCAATTTACTCAGGAGATCTTGTTTTTTTCTGTTTCCCATGTAGATTAGATCCGTGTATGTCTCTCTTAGGGTCCTCTTTGTTGTCTAGGTTCTCTGGGGTTGTGAACTGTAGGATGGTTTTTGTTTTTTTTTTCTTTATGTCTAAAAGCCACTTATGAATGAGTACATATGATATTTGCCTTTCTGGATCTGGGTTACCTGACTCAATATGCTGTTTTCTAGATTCATCCATTTGCCTGCAAATTTCTAAATATCATTGTTTTTTTTTCTCCTGTGTAGTACTCCATTGTGTAAATGTACCACATTTTCTTTATCCATTCTTTGGTCGAGGGGCATTTAGGTTGTTTCCAGGTTCTAGCCATTACAAATAATGCTGTTACTTAATCACACCAGAAAGAGACTTTTTAAATGTGGCTCAAGTGTGCCTTGAGAATGGGGTCATCTCTTTCAGACTAGGTACAGGATGATGCTCTCTCCAGCACATGTACACTCAATATTGCCAGATATTTCATTTATTTATCAACTTAGTTTATTTATTTTTGTTCTAGAAATGGAGTTTAGGGCTTCAGATATGCTAGACAGGTCCTCTACCACTAAGTTATATCTCAACTCTTGTCACTTGAAGCTGTCAGCAGCTTCTATGAGGGGCTGATATTTGAAGTTGGGAGATGCCATCTCAAGCTCCCAAAGATTCATGCCCTATAAGGTATACGGGAGACACAAAACTTTCCCATTAGGACTTTCCAGGTTAACTGAAACCTCTGAGTATTGCAGGCACACATAGGGCAGAACTGGAGGAACTCAGCCATCGCTGTGTTATCTCCTCAAAGCTCACTGACAAACTTAGCCCCTTGCATTTTTAAGGCACCTTATAACTATGCCTCACTAATACAACATTGACAAAAGAGATGTGTATGTCACCATGTTACACAGCCAGTAAAGAAAGTATGCCATGTTGTCTCCTGGATGAGTGAGGTGAGATCCATGGGCATAGACAAGAGCAGAGGCACAAATGGAAGGAGTCTGGGTCCTGGAGTAACGGTCTGGAGCAGAGCAACCCCCATCCCAAGTGGGACCATGCTGTGAATAAAATATAATCTTTGATTCAACAGCAAGCAAAGGAAATGCTGAATTTTTCAATAGTCTAAGTAAACAGAAAATGTGTGCATGTGCACACACACAGACAGACAGAGAAAGAGAGAGAGAGAGAGAGAGAGAGAGAGAGAGCAATTTCTGTCCCTCTAATACACAGAACACTAACAGATATGTTAAGGATAGAAAATGACCTGTCTTTATGCATCAGTGTGCTTACTATAGACAGTGCAGCCCACACAGAAACGGAGATGAACCACTCTTTATGAATGATACCCAAGTTTGACCATTGTGCACAATCATCTGTACTCACACCATACAAACACATAATCTACACAAAGGAATAGTTTGAATATAGCTTTAAGAATAACTATTGAGGAAAATTCCATGATGATTATACATTATTTTATAATATTATTTTATTTTACGTGCATTGGTGTTTTCTCTGAATTCACGTCTGCATGAGGGTGTTACATCCCCTGAAATTGTAGTTACAGACAGTTGTGAGCTGCCATGTGGTTGCTGGGAATTGAACCTGGGTCCTCTGGGAGAACAACCTGTCCTTTTAACCACCAAGCCATCTCTCCAGCCCTATACTTATAATATTAAATGTGTACTTAAACACAAGTTAAGAGTAGGGAAGAAAGTTGATCTAGCCCTGAAGACAAAGTAGAGTCTAAGAGCCCAGTCTACACGGGGTTTGTTCTCTTGTATTAATCCTTTGAAAGAAGCAGCTATCCTGAATGGTGAATGATAGTGTAACTGAAGAAAAACAATAGTAGCTTATATCAGAATTCCAATCAACTCAGGAAAATGACAATTTCACAACAGCCCTGTAATGGCCAATTTGTACACTGCATCTGTAGAAACTCAGATTCCCATCACTTGTTAATCAAATTGTGTTTGAAAAACGAAGTTCGAGTTTCTTGCTGAGCCTTCTCCAAAAGCATCTGCTCTCCCGCTAGCCACAGCTCCCTCACTTGGCCCCCTCTGTTTCTGCTCTACGTCTGTTTATGTCTTCCTGGTTTTCAATTTCTTAATGATGTTTTAACGAGATGCCAGTTACACATGCAAATTGGGAAGAGGCGACATTGAGAGATTGCTACCTGGTGGTAAATTTATTAAAATCAAGGCAGTTTTAATAAGTTCCTTGCATATGCATCCGCCTCCATGTCTGCAATATTAGTTTGTGATTTTTTTTTAGCCTTCTTATTAAAACAAGTGATTAGGGGAGTATAATGTAAAGTCACAGGAAGTAAATCTAATTGTCTCCTTAGCCTTAGCCTTGTTCTCCAAAATAGAGCGTGCAAGAGTAAATTACATTTTTTGACATTGTCCAACTTGATCTATCTCTTGAAACCATCTCTTTCCATCTTTTTCTTCATCATAGCCATCTGTACCATCACAACCACCATTTATTAAGTAGCTAACTCAAGATGACATACCTAGACTAAATGATAAGTTTCAAATTCAAGCCCTTCAGCATCTGAGACTTCTGTTTACTTTTCCATATTCAATTTTTCTTCCTTTCTTTCGTTGGTCTCCTGCCCTCCTGTTTCCCTCTTAGCTTCTGTCCAGGTTTTCTTTTTCTCTTTCCTCATTTACTTTCCTCTTCTCTTCCCTTGCTGCCCTCTGCCTTCTTTCCTCCTCTTTCAACATTGCTACTCCTCACTCCTGCCACCTATATTCAAGATCACAGTTCTGATCACCTCTGCCTGTTAACAGCTTCTTTAGCCATGTCTCCAACCACTGATCTGCACAAAGCTATTCCCACCACATGCTTCCTTCATTAAGATTTATTTTTATTTTAAATTATATTGCGTCTATCAGGGGACATCTACACATGGGTATAGTTGCTCATGGAGGTCAGAAGCGGGTGCTGGATCCCCAGGTGGAGTTGCGTGGTGCTGTAAGCTGCTTGAAGAGAGTACTGCAAACCAAACTCAGGTCTTCCGCCAGAGCTCTGCACACTTTAAAATACTGAACCATCTTTCCAGACAAGACTTGAATCTTAAACTCTTCAGCAACTCCAAGGACAACTCAACTTCTCTCCATATTATCCCTTACCCTCAACTTGTCCTTTAGACAAACAATACACAAAACCCAAGCTTTTCCTACTTGTGATTTTTGACACCATGAGAAGAAATCCCCAAAGAGTAACTTGCCTGCTCCTGCCGCCAGATACAAAAAGTGTGTGTAGTTCAGACTCATCTCTGAACTTTGAAAAAAAGCCCTTCTAGGGCCTATGTCCTCCATCTACCACTGCATGGTAAAGAGATCTTCCTGACCCAAATGCACATTCCCTAATCTCAGCTTGAATGGTCATAAAGGTGATATCCTGCTTTCTAGGCTACTTAGCTTTGCTTGATTTCCCAACTGGATCAAAACTTGAACAAACACGTAGACGCTCCAGACTTTCCATATTCATTCACTGAGGAAAAAAAAAATCACGGAGTCCCACCATGTTGAATTCTGGAATATTCTTGCATCCACCCCTTCCCATTTCCACCTGAACTCTGAATGTCTGTGTTGTCGGAGGCTGTTCGTTCATTTTCTGGTCATCCAGACACTAAATTACACAGAAACTGTATTATTACAATACCGCTTGGCCTATTAGCTCATGCTTCTTATTGGCTAGCTCATACACCTTAAATTAATCCATGTCTATTATTTTATATTTTACCACGAGGCTCGTGGGTTACTGGCAAGGTTCCAGCGGGTCTGTCTCCTGCTACATAGCGTCTCTTTGACTCTGCCTACTCTCTCCTGCTCTATCTGCTTGGAATTTCCACCTGCCCTATTTTGCACTGCTATAGGCCCAAAGCAGCTTCTTTATTAACCAATGGTAATGTATTCCAGCATACAGAGGGAATCCCACATGATACCTGGACTGGGGTTCTGGTCTGGGATTCTCATCTCTCACTTGATTTATCAAGATGTCCTTCCAGCATCCCTGCCTCTATCCCTTCTCTCTCCCTTCTCAGACTCCTTAAACAGCTCCAAATTGAAGACTTTCTCTCAGTGGTGGCTCATAATGAGATCTGAAGTCATTTGTGGCATGCTGGAGATCTGATGGTAAGGACAGAGTTCTGTGCTTAAAATATTCCCGTGACATCACTCATCAATTCTACTGCCTGGATCTAGGAAAATGCCCACCATGTATAGGCACTCAATAAAACTTTGGTAAGTATGTTGTTTCACTGGGAAAAATACTGAGTGAAAAAAATACCACAGTGAAAAGTGGTGAAGTCAACGTCGGGTTTATCAGTTGTTGTCCTAACCACGGAAAAAAAATCACTTTTCTTCTGAGACCCTGTGTCCCGTCTGCAGGGTAGGATTGTATTGTAATATGCTTTTCATGGATGCATAGGTTCAGGAAATTCTACTTGAGCTTAAACATCAAAACTCAGATTCCTCAAGGACTGACGTCTTTAATTTGAATCAGGGGAGAAACATTAAGAGGATCGATTTTTATATGAAAATTGTCTCTAAATGGCTGCAGCTTTGTTCTCAGTCAGGAGTTTGTGACGATGCATTTCAGCTTCTATTTGTGTACTTGATTTGGTGCTGCTCTGTGTACTGGCTGCATAAATTTGATTTTTATGGAATTTTTTAATGTTTGCAAACAGTATTCTTTAACTTAAACTGTCTCTCTGCTTAAATGCCAACCATTAAATACACAAACTAGCCACTCAATCTCCCCCTTGCCCCCGTGCCCAATACATATAGCCAATTCTTGATTTTGTATAAACTCTAAAAGCAGTTAGAGAAAAGACAAAGGAACAAAGAGAAGCTGGCCTATAAACAGGGTGGCCTTAAAGAACATTTTCCATGTAGCACCTGATCTCTCTTGTTTTTATGAGACAGGAGATACAGTCTCATGTAATCCAAGGTAACATCATATTCCCTATGTAGCAAAGGATAATGAACTTCAGATCTGAGTGCCTTCACCTCCCAGGTACCAGGGTTACATACACACACCACAATATTTTAGATAGTACAGATCAAATCCTGAGCCTAGTGCATGCTAAGTAGGCATTCCACCAAGTGGGCTACATTCCATCCTAGCCCCTTCATTCTTTTAACCAACGGAAACCAGAAGTTCAGAGAGGCAAAAAAGCTTCACTCAAGATTACACAGTTAGGAAGAGAGGCACAGCTTGAGTAAAAACTGGGACTTCCCTGGTGTGGGAGGTCCTTATGTCGATCTGTTGCTTTTCATTGGTTAATATAGCAGGGCAGAACTTAGGAAAGGAGGGAGGATGGAACTAAATGCTGGGAGGAAGAAGGCAGAGTCAGAGAGACATCATGGAGCCGTCAGATATGCCAGTAATCTTTGCCAGTAAGCCACTGCCACGTGGCGATATACAGATTAATAGAAATGGGTTAAATTAACATAAGAGTTAGCCAATAACAAGCTAGAGCTAATGGGACAAGAAGTGTTTTAATTAATATAGTTTCTGTGTGGTTATTTTGGTTCTGGGCAGCCGGGACAAACAAGCGGCCTCCTCCTACACTTCCCCCTTCCTTCTTGTCTGTAACAACCAAATGTTTCCCTGGAGACATGGACCAGTGCTTGGCATGTGCCAGAAAGAGTACAACATGTGTTGCATGGAAAGGGGATGTTCAAAGCAGGTAGCCACCATGCCTGTGGGACTTGCCATCCATGTGTCTTTTGTTTCTTTTTTTAAAAATGTAGGTGCAATTGGTGATATTCCTGTCTCTAAGCATTAACCCATCCAAAAGAAAGATAGAGGCAATCTTGTCTTTAAATGTAGAATGGCCTTTCCCTTTGCTTTCCTTCTTTATAAGCAAGCTTTGGAGTGTGTGTGTGTGTGTGTGTGTGTGTGTGTGTGTGTGAGAGAGAGAGAGAGAGAGAGAGAGAGAGAGAGAGAGAGAGAGCCTTCACTAGGACATATAAATCACATCAATTCATTCTTTATAACTTTTTAACAACAAAGCAATGTTCAATTTAACTCTCAAGAACCGATGAGTTTGTAGAGCTTATTACATAGCATGGATGAAGGTTTCCAGGCAGGAACGTTAGTGACCCTATGTAGCAACACTGGGGAGTCTTAACCCAGGATGGATTCTGGCTTCTCCATGGCTGCATGAATGAAGCCCCTTTTAGTTAATCTTCCCTAGTCTTCGTACTCTAGCATCTTCAGGGAGTCAAGGTCGCATGCAGTTAGAGAAGAACTGCATTTTGACTAGGAAGAACAGTTGGATCTCGGGTGAGGGTTAAAAGATACTCTCTAAGACATCCTTCTGGGAGAAAATGTTGCCAATCAACAAGCCTGACCTAACTAATAGGTCAGTTAATAGACAGTATTTTCTAATAGACAGTTAATTTCTGTTTTGTTTCTTTTTTGCCACACATTGATTGCCACACAATGATGGTGGCAGTTTTACTCAGGAGACCTGTATCTACAACTGTGCATGTATGTGTGCATGGGGCACCCTCGTGTGTCACTCCCAGAAGATCACCTACCGACTTTGAAGACTTTTAGTTTGAAGCTGATCTATTAGGTTAGGCTGTCTGGACAGTAAACTTCCATTTGGGATTCACCAAAATTAAAAGTATGTGTAGCCACACGTGGCCTTTTAACTTGGGTTCTGGGGATCCAATGCAGTTTCTCATGCTTGCAAGGGGAACACTTTACCAAATGAGCCCTGCCCTCAGACCTTTCACAGCTAATCTCTTTAAGCATAATCTTTGAAGTTGACAGACCCAAGTCCAGGTAAGTGACTTCCCATTTCAGAGTCTGAAATTCTCCATCTAAAGAGGTGATTGTGAGAATCTGAAAATACATATTTTGGTTACCAGTTCAGAATAAGGACTCAATAAACATCAGCCATGCCTTACAGTTGAGCCCCCGTTTATAAAGTTGGGAAAAGAAAGTGTCTTACAAATTGCCAAGAATGTACTGCAAAGCAAGTCAATGGTGACTGAAGGCTATAGCTCCATATGCACGCGATGCTGGAATGGACCATAGCTCTGATAACTGCCAGCAAATACTCCCCAACCTTATTCTTGCATTGAAATTTTTAATTCCATTTATTGGTCAACTTTTCCCATGAGAACACTTCTTTAATTTAATCACGTAAATCAATGGGAAAAATCTAATTCACTTTTAGAGAAATTTGCTTCAAGGCAGGCCTTTGGGGAATGAATCTGTTCCTTTAAGCACACCGTTAGCAAGTGATGTGTGTCTTTATCACAGCTACAAAGGGATATAAATTAATCTCTAGCCCATTTTGCAAAATAGGGAGTTGATTGAATAAATGGTGGCTCTAGTAATTCAAATGACCTGTCGTTTTTTAACATCTCAGATACTAATTTTAATGCTGACTTATGCCTTTTGCAATCAAAGATGTCATTTGCTTCTTTGCTACTTAATTGGCCTGGTTATCACTATATTAGAGCCAAACAGGTATTTTATCATTGTTCCTCTTTTTTTTGGGTGTCTAATACTTGTTCCCAAGCCTATTTGGTTTGAATGTATGACAAGAAAAGATGACGATGTCTAACACAGAACCTCACTTGTCAGATGGATGACAATCTTAATGCAGTACTAGCCTCCTCATAGGGGAATCATCTGCCCAGCCTATGAGTTTATTGTGTGGGTTCACTAAGAGGGAAGATGTGAAACGCAATTAAAAACTCATATTACTATTCTTGTGCCCAGTAGTGATAGGCAGGCAAAAAAATAACTCACTTGCCCATCAACCTCTATTTAAGAACCCTTAAAGCACCAGTTACTCCAGAGTGGAGAAACCAGGACCACTTAGAGTCATCCTAAGCCCTAACGAGTTCATCATGCAAGCTGCCTGCCAATAGGCCTGTACGCTAGGACTTACAGCCCAGCACTACGGCTGCTCTGATTTCAGAAGCAAGGTACCTTTGACTGACGCTTGGAATGAAGGAAGGCTTTTTAAAGGATGTAGGCTTTAAAGGGCTAGTAAAAACTCACTAGCCAGAGGGATGGCAAAGTCTTCATTTATTAATTTACTGTGTCGTATTGATTAGACATGCCACCTACTATATGTTTGGCCCTGAGGTACATGAGGAAAGCAGAACAGACATTTCTACTGTGGCAACAGTCTGACTGTTCTATTAGAAATACACAACCACCAGAAGAAAGATTGAAACACAGGAATAATGCGGCAAGTGGGGCTCAAAAGGGTGAGGGGGTAGAGGAATGGATGTGTGGAAAGAGGAGAAGTTGGAATCTCTGAGAACCTTCATCCCAAATCCTGGAATGAGTAGAAGAACCCTAGTTCATGGGAAGTGCAATAAGCTGGCAATGTTTTAATTACCAAATTAGGTCCTAACTGGTGTCTCAGGGACCTGTGGAGAGCCACCACCTCTGACCTCCATGAAGGCAAAAGTTTCTTTCATCGCTGGGTAAATCTACAGACTTCCCTCACTGGTCACATCTAGCCCAGAGCCCTAGAGACAAAATCATTCTTGACGGCAAAGCCCCCAGATTGGGAAGTTTGAAGAGGTGAAAAGAATGCCAAGCCTAACTCCGAGAGCCCTGCATACTACCCTTGAAGAGTCCTGGACTAAGAGAAATTTGGCAGTAATAAGATGGCCACAGCAGTCCACACAAGCCTGATCCAGCCAGGGGAGTGTGAGAACGACTTCTAGAAGCTCACAGGGAAGCCAGAGTCTGCCAGGTAGGGAGATGTAAAGGGACCTCTGCACATTCTTTCTCTCGGGTGCATCCTCCAGCACAGGTGGCTCTCCTTCTTCCTATAGTCATTCAAGAAATTATCTGTTCAGTTCTCCAACAGCCTAGGGAAGAGTTTATTGCTCTGGGGATAAAAGGTGAACACATCTTAAAGAAATATTCTGACCTCAGGAGTCATAAATAAAAGCAGAGAGCCAAGTCTAGTCTACAAGGCAGTGTTTAGTGGAAACGACTTCATCCACAGGTGAGGAGTATCGCTGAGGGGCAGCTTGGAGGCTCTGACCTAGCCCCAGGCCTCACCTCTCCCAGCGCTTCCACAAATGGATGAAAAATTGTATCATTAAACTCCTCGATGTTCTTCTGTCTAATTGAACCTGTGAAATTTCCTAAGGTTCTCCAGCCTCCAAAAATTCAATTTTCCATGTAATGCATGGTGACGTGTCAATAAATCATGCTGTAAAATAAATGTGCAGATTCTTTTGTGCAGGAGCGAGTAAGGAATAAACCTTTCGTAATTGATAAATAATGTCATTGGAATCAATAGCTGGCAGAGGAGTTGGAGGAGGAAGCCTGAATCATGTATGAGGGCTCAGGAGTGATCAATGCCTTTGAAACAGCCAGGAGTTCGGGAGCCAAGTGTATAAATTACAGCCCTAATATTACATCATGGCCAAAGTTGAAAAGAAGCATGCATTTCTAAGTGCTGGGAAGATGGGTCTCGGATGTGGGTGAGCTGGTCCACTGATAGACACTCTGTGGAGAGCAGCAGGGTCCAAACCAAAGGGTAGAGTTGGAATAAGGAGCAGATTGTGCTGCCTGGGACTTGGGATGGAGAAAGTACAATTCCAGTCCTGACCAGTGGCATTCGTGGCCCACATTGGCAGGAAGAGGAGCAATCTGCTAGAGGAGTTGTAGATTAGAAAAATGGCCAAGAGGCTGGGGAGACAGGTTCATTTAGGAAAGTGATTGCCTTACAAGAGCAAGGACTTCAGTCTGATCTACAGTATCCACTGAAAAGCACAGGCATAGTGGCACAGGCTTGTAATCCCAATGCTAAGCCGGAAAAGCATGTGGATCCGCTAATTGGTAACCTCTGGGTCAGTGAGAGCTCTTGTCTCAGAAAACAAAATGAACAGTTCCTAAGGAACAACACCCAAAGGTATCCTCTGTCCCTACACACACACACACACACACACACACACACACACCTGCACATGTACACACAAAAGAAAAATTTTAAATATTGTTGAATATAATTGTATCTGTTATATAGAAAGATTTATTTTTTGATTTATAAATTTATATTTATATGTGGCATACCTGTGTATGTATCACATGTATGCAGGTACTTGAGGAGTTCAGAAGAGGGCAGCAGATCCCCTGGAGTTGGAGTTATAGGCAGTTGTGAGCTGCCCAGTGTGGACACTGAGAACTAAACTCCAATCTCTGCAATAGCAGCAAAACCTCTTATCTACTCAGCCATCTCTCCAGCATGACTGGTTAGTTTTAATTATCAACCTGGCACTACCTAGATTCACCTAGGAAGAAAGTCTCAATGACTGTGAGACTTCCCGTGGGTATATCTCTGGGAGAACTGTCCTGATTATCCTAGTTGGTGTGAAAAGATCCATCCTGAAAGTGGGAGGCACCACTCCCTTGCTTGGGGTCATGGGAAGTATAAGAATAGAGAAGGATTGTTGAGTACTGAGCATCCATGCATTCATTCTCTGTGTTCTTGACTGTGGATATGATATGATCAGCTGTCTCAGCCTTCTGCCACTATGATTTTCCCACAGTGATGAACTATAATCCGGAATTGTGAGATAAAGTAGACCCTTTCTTTTTGCTCTTGGTCAGGGTGTTTTGTCAGACAAATACAACAGCCCCTGGGATACCTAGGGGCTGACACAGGGTAAAGAATAGGCATTGGCTTCACTGAATCAGGTTCCAAGTGGCAGCTGCAGTTCATATTAGGTTAATGGAGTGCTTATAGGAAAAGGCCTGGATCCCCAGCTTCAGGGGCAGACTTCTCAACTCTGTCCTCCTGCTGTGTGATGCAGCAAATTACTTAACTCACCTGATTGCCATCCTCACTTGCAAAACAGATGATAATGTAAACCTCACTGACTCAAGAAGGTGAAACAGAATTGTGCTTGTCAGTCCCAACTCAGTGCCTGCCCCTACTAAACACTAAACAAGTTGAAGCTACAGCACAGAATGAGTATATTCTTATTTGTTGAAGGGAGTTGTTAGTAGTAGTAGTAGTAGTAGTAGTAGTAGTAGTAGTAGTAGGAAAAAAAAATGAGGCTCAGAAAAGGTAAATGCATTACCCCAACTGCACTACTCTGGTTGGTGGAGCCAAAATCATTTCCTCTTTATGAAGCCTATAGCTGTATCTCATCTTCCCTGGAAGTGCTTGGTGGATGCTCTTCCCGGCAGTTTTCAGGGCATCCCACCTGACTCATAGCCTGATAAAGAGGACTGAGAGGATGACTCTATACCCCATGTATTATACGCAACTGCCATCACCCAATCTACTGAGTTCCATTAGGAGTATAGAAGCAATATATAATATCCATCCTTCAAGGTAACATTCAAAGTATGGTGGAAACAGCAGTGAAAGCGATTGGTCAGGGGACTCTGAGGTGCACCTAGACAGAATCCTAGTCCTACCCTGACAAGTTGTGCTTTCTTAGTCAAGGAGACTGTCTTAGGGTTTCTGTTGCTGTGGAGAGACACCATGATCATAGCAACTCCTACAAAGGAAAACACTTAATTGGGGTTGTTCAGAGGTTTAGTTCATTGTCATGGTGGGGAGCATGATGGCATATAGGCAGACATAGTGCTGGAGAGGTAGCCGAGGGTTTTACAATTGAATCGGCAGGCAGCAGCAAAAGAGAGTGAGCCACTAGGCCAGGCTTGAGCTTATGAAACCTCAATACATACACACACACACACACACACACACACACACACACACACACACACTTCCTTCAACAAGATCACATCTACTCCAACAAGGTCACACCTCTTAATAATGCTACTCCCCATGGACTTATGGGGACTATTTTTTATTCAAACTACTACAGAGGCTCAGTCTGGTCTTTGTCCTCTCATGTTTTTATTTTACTGAGGCAGTCTAAAGAATCTCAGATTGACTTTGAATTAATTACACAGCCAAGAATGACCTTAACTCCTGATTATCCTGTTTCCAGCTCCCAAGTTCTGTGTTGACAGACATGTGCCATCAGAACTGCTTGATGTCGCGATAGTGATGGGACCCAGCATTTCATGTGTGCCAGGGAAGAACTCTAACCACTGAGCTATATCCCCAGTCCAGTTTGTTCATCTCTTAACTGAACCAGGACAGCCTCAAAGAACTAAACCTGAATTGAATGAAATGACACATGTACGTACATCTCCTTCCTTACCAGTCCTTGAAACAGAGAGGGACCTTTTAAAAAATGCATGCTGTCTCCAAGCCTCTTTCTCTCCAAGGCAAGGCTGAAGCTGCTGCTCAACTCCAGAAGATGCTATTTTAATCTGCTGCTGCAGAGTTGGCCACAGTGATCAGAAGAGAGCTGAAGAAAACCCATACTTTCAAATCACCTTCAAGTCACTAGTGGGAAAGACGTCCCCAGCCACATGCTATGTGCTCTTGTGGCTCCTGAATCTCCTGTACCTACAAAGCAAAGAATTTCTTCTACCATCTATAACTAAGCACCAGACAGTCATTTGGGGGACCAACTTCATGAGGACAGGATATTGCATCTTAGATTTGTTGACTCCTCCCTCGGGTCAGTCTTCAGATTAAAATTTGAGTTCAAATAGCTGATTTTGCAGGCAATCTGAGGGACGGAAAAGAAAGAAAGAAAGACATACTTATGAGCAGGTGTGCATTGCGGACTACTGGGCTTTAATCTTGCTGACTATCTCTGGAAAACAGTCAAAGATTTCTTAGAGGTCACATGAGATGGCTGAGGAAGCTAAAAAATAGTTGGTTGACTCCTAGCATTACTAGCTCATGTCACTCATGGGTAAGATCTCCAGCAGCCACAGCAAGTCATTATTAGTGACTGCCTGGAGTGCTAGTGACTATGTGGGTGTTAGTGACAGAAAGCTGTCACATATGGGAGCAACCATGGCTACGGTTGCTGAAGAATCACTTATTTCTTGCTTATTTCTAAGGCCTAAAACCCTGCTGACGCCTGGTCTGATGTTTGCTTTATGAAATGAAATGAGTGGGTGGGTGGGTGGGTGGGTAGATAGATGGGTGGGTGGGTGGGTGGGTGGATGGATGGAGTAGCACTATAGGTCTATGGCACTATGGCATATTGGATGAAGGGTAGGTTTGGAAACTTCTACTTCAAAGGCTCAGAATCAGTGAGGAATATATGCTTTCATCTGCCTGGGCTGGACCACCCCTGGTAGAATATTCTGTATCAGAGGTGCTAAGGAGTTTCTGACTCACACATAGAATCAGTCAAAGCCACTGAACAGGAATTCTTCCCTCAATTCTGGTGGGTTATTACAAAAGGGATTAGCTGGCCTGGGAAGCCCTAGAGGGCAAGAGGAGTTTCTCTGTCTTTATAAACCCTCTTTCTCATTTAACAGAGCCGTGAAAACCACAGGTACCAATAAATTTCTGAAAAGCTGAGTTGTATTGGTGGAAGGTAAAGAAATAGATTTCAGCTTAATAATAGAATGGTTTTTTTGTTTTTGTTTGTTTTTTAGCCCTTTTGACCAAATGGACTTCCATGTTGTTTACTCGCTTGGAAAGCATTTGTTTTGGACTCTATGTGTCAACATAAGCCCGAAGATCAAAGCATAGGAAGAAAGAAAACATAGCTCTTGACCTTAAAGTCAAGTCAGATACATCAAGTAGAAACCAGCATCTACACCACAGGTACTATAACATAAGTATGTAGGAGAAGATTATGGGAGCCGGGGAGGTAGAGATTGACTGAGACAGTGACTTCACATCTGTGTCTACCTTGATCTCACATGCTTGTCTATTTTCCCTTCTATTATTGTTGGGAGAAAATCAGACAGCTTCCCTGTTTCATGGAGATTGACCAAGAAGCATTTATTAGTCTTTAGGTTCATACTTAATACAACTTGTGCCCCAGTTCTGCTGGCCTTCACAGTCACTTCAAGTAACTGATCAGCTCTGCCTTATCCTTCAAATGTCAGCGCAGGTATCAGAGCTTGAAGAAGCTTTCTATGATACTGAGGCTGGAGTAACTCCGCCCTCTACGTTAATCTCTGCACACACCGTCCTGAGCTGTCCACTTGTACATGGATGTTTTGTTAGAAAGAGATGGGGAATGAAATAACAAAGTGTTCGATAAGGTGAACATGAATGTATCTTTCACATAAACCAAACCAAAGGGATGTAGTACAAGATGGGGGTGCCAGGGTCTCTTCCCTGGGACCCTACTTCCCAGAAGGTCTTCCCCAGAGTGAGCCCTTCATCTTCAGAGTCTCTGACAAGGATTATTCAGGTATTCATCAACCCCGATAGACCTCTTGCTCACGCACATTCTTACCATACAGTTCCCACGAAACCCAACTGCGATGGTGAATACTGATTGACAACTTGATAGAATGTAGAATGTAGGAAACCACTCTGAAAAGGTCTGTGAGGGAGTTTCCAGACTAGATTAATTGAGACAGGAAGCCTCAGCACAATTTTGGAGTGCATGATTCCATGGGCTGACGTCCAGGTCTGAACAAACAAAGGGAAGTAAATTAAACACCAGCATCATCCCTCCGTTTATAGCTTGCAGATGCAATGTGACCAGCAAGCTCAGGCTCCTACTGCGGGGACATCCCTGCTATGATGGGCTAAATTGTTGAATTGAACCAAAGCAAAACCTTCTTTCCTCAAGTTGCTTTGGTCAGCAGCAAACAAAAAAAGTAACTGAAATACTAACGAACACAGGGTCCAAGATAGTTTCTGTGACTTGAGAGCCTGCATCCGCATCTCAGACAGCAAGTCAGAGGAAAAGGTAAAGGACTCATCAGTTCTGAAGCAGGATTTCCAACAGTATAAAATGTATCGGGCACACCAAATCACAAAGAAGGTTGAGGACATCTTTAAACTAGATAGACTTGTGTCTCACTAAGACCCATACAAGAAGGAAGATAAGTAGATACTGTTGACACCAGATAGTCTCTCAAATCAACAGCCAATGCTAGAAAAGACTCACATTGGTCAAGCTCCTATTTGTGGTCAAGCTCTAATGTACAATTTACAGACCTTATAACTTTTAGACCTTTCAACAGTTCCGTGAGGTAGCGGCCGTGACTTTTGTCCTTGTTTTACAAATGAAGATACTGAAGATGAAGAGTCCAGGGTCAGGCAGAGTTGGGGATTTGACCTGGATATTGCTGACTTTGTTGTGTTTTGTCTTGTTTTGGAAATAGGGCCTAAGTGCATCACAGGCTAGCCTCTGCTCCTGGGTGCTGAGATTGAAGCTGTGTGCCACCACACCCAGTTCGAGATCTTTATACTCCCTACCACTAAGCATCTCTGCCTCCCGGGGAACCTGGGAGCTCCTTGAAAGTGGAAAGCAGAGTCTTGCACCATAGCACCTAGTAACTCAGAGATAGCTCAGTACATATTTGCAGACACAGTTAAAGGGAAATAGGAAGGAGTCAGGGATGGGTCTAACCTAAGGTAACGATGACTGATGGAGCCATTAACTATCAAGCAAGATACCCCCCAGCAGTGGAAGAACAGTCAGCAAGAATATGACCCAGATTCTCACCAGTTCATTTCAAGCCTGTGTAGTATCTACGGTCAAGTACATCTCCACACCTAAAGTATCAGTAGAGGCCAAGGCTAGCACCATAGGCAGCAGCCTCTTTGCCATGGGCATCAGTTGTGACTGCGTCCAAACTCACCTAACAAAGTGGCTGTGGAGGACCCCAGTCTTTCAAACAACCTGAATAATTTCCGATAAGCAACTTTTTTTTTTTACTTCCCTCTCCTGTGTTAATATTCCCCTTTTCTCTCTCTGTCAATTTTGAAGTATAATTGCATTTCTGGACAAAGAGTTCATTGCATGTATGTGGGAAATGTTAAGGTCTTATATTAATCCCAACACTTATCCACATACAAGCAATATATATGTACTCAGTATATTCCTGTGTACAATATATTCCTATGTACACACACCTGCCTTGATAATACACATAAAATCAAAGGGCCATAAAATGGACCCACATCTGTGTGTGAGCAGCTATACAGATGCCTGTGTTACCTGCCGGTTGTCATAAAAATACCAATAAGAGGCAGCAGAAGTACGTTTGACTGGGAGAATGATTCTTGTTTCCTTTTCATTATTCTTAATAAAAGGAGATGGTGCCGAAAAATTGTATTTCCTGGGTTATTTCCCCCAAGAGATCTTTTACAAAACACGGAACACATAACAGACCATGTTGCAGGCAAATGCCTCATTAAGGGAATATAGTTAGAAAGAAATAGTAACCAAACTGAACAGTTATTTTCTTTATTTTCCCCCCTTGTAAAATGGAAAAATTGGATATGATATAGATTTAGTAACAGCCCTCAAATAATATTGTGAGAACATGAAGCTTGTGCCCTGAGGTAGGGGTGTCTTCATATACTAGACAGTTCTGGAAAGAACCCCTCACAAGCCCCAGTGGGCCTTCTTTCCTGTCCCTGCCTTCATCCCACATGGTGCTTCATTTGTCGGAGTACTCATTGCATTCTGGATTTTTCCAAGGACTCTCCTGCTTAGCCAGTGTTTGAACCAGTGATGCCAAGTCTCATTCTCCAGAACCCTAGACCCACATAACCCAGAATTTCATGAATGTTTTCATGCCAGTTCCTCTGCCTCTTCAAGTTCAGTGAGTTCTAAGCTGGACTTGTCAGCTCCCCCATTCCACTCCAGGATTCAATCTCAGCAGATGAAATCACTACCCACCCAACTGCAGCCATCAGGAAAGACCTGGGGCCATACTGATGGAACTGGATCTCACTGCCAACCATCTGGATGCTGGATGTGCTGGAGATCAACTCCCACAACAACAAATACATCCTTTCTGCTCTAACTCCTTTTCCACCCTAGCCCAGGCACTATCATTGCTTTCTAGGATCATCTTCTCAACCCCCTTCCTATATTTTTCCAAGTAACCAGTCTATAATTCTGATGCCTACCCTTCAGAAGCTCTCTGAGATCAAACACCATTGCCTCTCTTTCTGTTGATGTCTTATTAAGCTACACCTTTGTTCTTTCTCCAGGCATATGAACCCCCACCTTCAAGAGCACCACCATGACCTTCCCCCACTCAAATTCTCTGTTTTGGCAGTTTCACTGACTGGTCTCACTCACCCTCCAGGTTGAGGCTAGCGTCCACCCCACCACAGGAAGACTGCTAAGCTTTGACACACTTCCAGAGACGTCCCACACCCCAGCACATCAACCCCTCTCCAACTGTGCAGACATTGGCAAATGCTCATGGCTTTCTTCTTTTTTACTGTGAGCGTATACAGGGCAGAGATATTCTTGTTGATACCCTTGCTTCCAGCAAACAACAATAACTGCTATAGATAACCAGCCCCATATTGGGTAGTTGGAAGCAATGAAACCACATTGGAAATGGTAACAGCCTGCAAGTACAAGGTCAAGATCCAAGATCAGGGACCTGAGGAGACTGTTCAATGGCTACAATTTTATGTTGCACAAGCATAAGTTACTGAATTCAAATCCCAAGCACCCATATAGAAAGGCATAGTTGTGAATGTCTGTAACCCCAACACTATATGTGGGTGGAAACAGAAGAAATAGTAGAACTTGATGGCTGCCAGCTTAGTTCCTGATTCATTGAGAGGCCCTGTCTCAAAGTAGTATGACACAGACTGCGAGATCAGAACACCCAACATCCTTCTGTGACCTCCACCCTCATAGACACACAAACCAACATATGTCCATATATACCACCATCACACACCAAAAAATATAAAGAAAATAGCAATATCCAAGATCAATCTTCTGTGTCTGCAGAAGTGTTGAAGTCATGTGACAATATTGAGTATAAAGAAGAAGAAAGTAAATAAAAGTTCTTTTCCAGGTCAAACACAGGATTTTTGTTTTTCACAAACCATGAAAGAGATCAGTGTTTCTCAAGCAGCACCAAGTAGAGTAGTGTTCTAATTTCATTTCCCTTGTGACAAAATACCGACCAAAACCTACTGGAAGGAAGAACTGGGATATCTGACTTTCAGAATGTAGTCTATCATCAAAGGAAGCTGAGACATAAACTCAACGTAGGAAGTTGGAGGCAGGAACTGAAGCAGAGATCAGGGAGGACTCCTGCTTCCCAGCTTGATCCCATGCTCCTGTTCAGTTATGTTTTTTACACAGCCATGGTCCAAAATGTGCTGGGCCCTCCTACATCAATCAAAAACACCCCCACAGTCATTCCCACAAGCAATCAGATGGAAGCAATTCTTCAATTTAAGTTACTTCTTCCTTAATGTGTCGAGTTAACAACAAAACTAACCAGGACAGGCCAGATGGCTAAGAGTTTTGGATGTTTAGTACAGAAATAGAATTGTGGTATTTGGCTTTCAGCCAACCTCTCCTCTCTAAGCATTCTGTAGATGATGTGACTGATGGTCCTTCTTGTCATTGGAGCTTGTAAAGACTATGAACAAAAATTAAAAGCACAAGGACTGATAGAAAGTGAATGATCAATAAGTAAATCACAATGTATTACTAATAGTTTATAAAATATGTGTGATTGCTTGAATTGCAAAACTTAGGTCTATACAGATAACTACAATTAGTTGAATGTTATTGTTCAGAAAAAATAAGAAGAGGCAGCTCCATCAGCACAAAAAAGTCCAGTTAGGTCAAATCAAACTGAATCAAAATGTCCATCATTTTATTAAGTAAGACGCTTTTGGGTGGCCGAGCACATAATGGGGAGACAGGAAAACAGGGAGCCCATGCAGACCCAGAATCACGTGTTTCTCCTCTGGGAACCCACTTAAATACCCTGTGGGAGTGGTCCTGGCATGCTGGGATTTGGAGTGCAGAGCAATGCAACTCCCATGCCAGTGGGACTGGGATGGATACCAGGGGCTGGAGGCTACACTCCAGACTTAACAGTTATGTCCATTTTACTAAGGAGGAAGCTGAGAGTTTGAAACATAGAGACTTGCCCATAGTCAATAGAGCTTCAGTTGCAAGCTAAGGATGTTTATACTTTATCAACCATTGGTATTTGAGTGGAGGAGGTTCTGGACCAAAAACAATGGTACTCAGCAAGGGAAATGAAGGCTCAATGATAAGCAATCAACTCAAACACTTCTCCAATTGGAGCTGTATCATCAATAGATCAAGCCAGTCCCTCCCATTCTTTGGTCATGTTCACTGACTCCTGTTCCTCATTGGTCAATGGAAATCCTAAAATGCTAGTAGTGTCCATTTTGCCTCTTCCAAGGATACTCGTCTGAACCCTGTCTTTCTAAGAGACTCCCAGAAGTGTCCACAATGAGCAAGGAAGGAGCCATGGATTTCATGGAGACACCCAGAAGTCTCCACAGGAGCAAGGGGAAGGCTAGAGGCTCTCACCCCCACCTCCAAACACAATTGCTGCTTTTTACATCATACACATTGTCTGATACAGAGGACTTCCTGCAATTAAAAAATTCTGCTGGTATTTTTAGATGTTCAAACCATCATACTTAGTGTAACTATATAATTTTCAAGCAGGGAAACTGAGATCAAGAGTGGTGAATGCTTTGCAGTCCCACGGCTCGTTTGAAATTGAGTTAATATCCATCCCCGTGTGCCCACCCACCCCCACGTAGCAATATCCAGACCAATCTTCTCTCCACCCACCTGCTGCCAGCTGTCCAACATGCCACAGATTAATAACCACAAGCCGGAGGTGTTTATCTCTGAAATAACTGTTGTGGGACTGAATAGGAAAATCGATGCATTCATTAGCACACACTGGGAAGACAAGGCAGGATGCAGACTGGTGCTGGTTGCAGGCAATTGCACACAGAGATTGAGTCTGAGGAGAGAGGTAAGGAAAGGGAAATCATGAGGACCCCGTGCAGGCCTCCACCTCTGCTGCTGCGTTTGGTAGCCAGCTTCCTGCTTGCTTCCCAGTCCAGGTTTGATCCATGTGTATTGACTGTGACAATGTTGAAATTATACCTGGGAAAACTAGTTAGCTTTCATTGCAGTCCCCAGAGAAAATGAGGGGATGTGATGATTAGAAAAATATTGACGGCCACAGAAATCTGACTGCTTGTATGAGAGAGAGAGAGTTGGCTCCAAGGCATGGGGTTGAGGGAAGCATCTGGGAAGACTGTCCTGCTGTCCTAGCTGAACACCTGGGCCATCCCCATGTCCTGGCTGAGCTTTCAGAGACCCAGCCAGAGACGGGAAGGCACTGACGGAGGGCAGACGAAAAGGAACAAAGCTGAGACAAAGACCCAGTGTCTGGAAAGGCAGAGAACATATCCTATGAGTCTGTGGTTCTAGCATAAACTGGAGAATGGAGTGGAGTTTTGGCCAAATGAAGAAGACATGAGGAACTGAGGAAAACCTAGCCCAGGAGATCACTTGAGAAATGACAGCTGAGTCTACACGTGGATTTCCCAAAGCACTCAGGCCAGAATCCTTGCTAGCATCACTCCCTCTCAGCATCCCCCGAGATGGTGTTAGCCTTGTAATTTCCTCAGAGGTCTTTTTCTTTCGTATCTTAAATATGCATGTGTGCACACACACAGAGACAGACAGATAGACACACACACAGACACACATATGCACACATACACAGTTCAAGCAGAAATCCTATCTCCCTGGTGAATACATTTTCTTGAGAATTTAAGAGTAAAGAAGGCTTCAGTTCTCTTAAGTGGAGTGAGTGGAGTGGTCTAGGTCCTGATTTTGGCTAGCAAGAAGGAACACTGCATGCTGCAGCTTGTGGGCACGGCTCTCCCCTCCACTGAGAATCCCACTCTGGGACCTATCTTCACGGACGTCTTGCTCCCTCCCTTATAATTCCTGCTATAAAACTTGGGTGTCCCCTTTTACCTCTTTCATTATTTCTTTCCTTCTCCTTCTGAGTCTCATATTCTTATAGTCAGATCCTGAGTCTTGGGTTTCCAACAGTGACCTTGACTGACCTTGTGTTATTGCTGCGATGCTTGAGTTGCACAACAATGGCATTTCCTTAATCATGTTAGCATCGTCTCACTTTTCCCCTAAGTATTGCAAGGCATCTACAGATTCATAGCAGGATGGGGTTGGGTTGATCGCCCTCTGAGCCTCTGACCCACCAAATGCCTGAACATCTATGACCTGATCAAGGTCCTACTTAGCAGGTCTCTTTCTTTCTCTAGTGCAGAGTTCTCCATCCTGAGGTGAAGTCAACTCTCCTAATGCAGGTGGCAGCTTACCTGCTGGACCATCCCATGAAACCCTGTCATCTCAGGGAGCAAACTCTGCAAAGATCCAGGTAATCTCTGTACCCTTGTTCTGCTTTCTATGTGTCTCTTCTTCACGAATATTCCTCCTGTGGTGGCTCTAGGCATGATTGTAACTGCCTGCCCTTGCAGATTTGGTTCATGTGCAATGATTCCTTCTTGCATCCCACTCAGCCTAGGCATATACCAGGGTACTTTTCAGTCAGTTTCTAGAAGGCATAAATCTGTCTATCACTGCTAGCCCAAAATAGAATCTCCGGAAATATATAACTAAGCAACATATATAGTATAGGAGCTACAACTTATTTTTTTTAAAAAAAAAAAAAGAGGGAAAGAAAACTTAGATTAGCTATACTGTGTTTTTATTAAGAGTTCATGTCAAAGACTTAATCTTTTCAGAAAATGCATCATAAAGAAAACCACAGCAATGATTTTATTTATTTATTACAATTTTGAAAATTTGTTCTTTGAAAAATTCAGACATTGTATATAATGTACTCAGGCTACTTCCACCACCACCACCACCACCACCTCGCCATTAATCCTCTCCTATCACCTTCTCAACACTGTGAGAACCACCTCTCCATACAAGTTTTTTTCTGAACTCATGTCTTTTGGGTTTGTTTTGTGATCCACAAAGTTTAACCAAGGCGATCAGTGTGACCCTGAATTTGGAACTATTCACTGGAGCCTGGTGGGCTCACCTCACAATATCCGAGTGAAGGCAAAGACTGTCCCTCAGAATCATCTGTATCCTGTAGTTCCCAAGAAGAGATCTGACTCCATAACCCCTTCCTGATCCATGACTGACTTATGGCAGGACAAGTCTTGAATGTGCCAAGTGATGGCAAACACAGCTGACGTGTATCATAAACACAATATCTGTGTCACTCTCAGACCACAGCAAGCAATTCACAGCATGTCTCCCTATTGACTCACTCCTACAGTCTTGTCATGTCCTCCTGTGCTGTCCCCTAAGTCTCAGAGGAACTGATATAAATATCCAATTTAGGACTGAGCACTCAACCATGACAGGGACTTTCTAACCTACTTTATATTTTATGTGTAAAAGGCAAATCTCACACCCCTTCTCCAGCTCCACCCCTAGACAAAGAGCATCTACTTCTGACTTTTGAACCTTTAACTCTGCAAGGTCAAGGACAACTATCATCTTAGATGAGTCTATAGTATCTAGAAAGAGGGAGAGGAGAAAGGAGGAAATCAGGACTAGGCTAGGAAGGGATTCACCGACTTGTACCATGCTCGATAGAACAATAAAACATGAGGAAGAAGAAAACCATCGAATCTTTGACTTGCCACTCTCTGGCTTTTAGTCTTTTAGGAACGGCTACATGGCCCTGGACCTTCAGAATGGTGCACACGGCAGAGTCATCTCCAAAGGACAGTCGGTAAAGTGCATTACAGTTTTTATGGCAGTGAAGACCCAATAAACACCACAGATCTGAAAAGCATCCAGGGACGGTGTCGAATCCTCCTCCCTCCATCATCTGATAATGAACTGCAAACTCTCAGCATGTAAAGGGCTGCCAAGCTCCATCCACATCCCATTTGTGTTCTTCTGCTACTCTTTGTTCGGTTATTTTAATTCTGTAGTGTCCATTCATCTCTCCACCTGCTTGTCCTAAAACAATATCCAAAAGCCTTTGGTTATGGAGATGCAGGTTTTATCAAGAAGACAACACGTCCACACCATTTAAACAGTTCTAGCAAAGGAAGTCATTAAAATCTCTGTGTCCTATTCACCCCACCTCGATCATTTCCCTTCTAGTGTACTGAGAATCTATTCTCAGCTGGGTCACATGTTCTATTGTTACAGACATGGTACTCAACGCTTCGCACTTTGCGTCCTGTCAGAAAAGCATCCTGTATTGCTCATCTCCGTGATTATCATTTTAACAGTGCCATAACACCCTTTGTGCTGATGCACCATAATTTACAGAACAGTTTGCCAATGGTTGGACATTTAGCTTTTCTACACTGTTTGTTATTACGGATGACGCTATAATGAGCATTCATTATATGTGCACATAGCTCTTGGCATATAGTGAATTATATAACTACAATAAAAGAGAGATTCCCAGAAGTCAATGTTTGGAGTCAAAGGGCAGGAACCAATGAGGCAGAAACCAACAGATGGAAACATTCCTCCATTATTATAGATTATTTTTTCCAAAATCATTATATCAATTTATACCATGCCAATGGAATATATCAGGTTATATGATACCCACACAATATGGTAATTTACCTCATGCCAATGGGGTACTGATTTCCTTTTAACCTGAAGGCTATATAATATTGTGCATTCCAATTTTATTTTCCTTGACTATCTGTAGAAAATTTAGACAAAAAAAATAGAGACTAAAAATCATCATAACCTTTCAAACCAAAAATGATTAGTAGAAAAAATTAGTAATGGCTCTTTCTGGTCTTTTCTCTATACATATGAGAATATTTCCCCAGGCCCAGTTCATAGTCTATGCGATCTCTTTTGTTATGCTTTGCTTTTACCTACTACTACTGTCTCAAACCACTGAAACCATCAGCTTTAATAAGCACACAATATCCCATTAGGAGGGTACCACACTTAAAGATCCCCTGATGGGAGCTGGAGAGTAGATTCAGTGACTCAGAATACTTATGGCACTTGCAAAAGACCCAGGTTCAGCTCCCAGCAACCACATGGTGATCACAGCTGTCTGTAACTCCAGTTCCATGGAATTGGATGTTCTCTTCTGACATCTCAGGTCTCCCGCATCCATATGGCTCACATATACCAAGGCACACATGTGAACACACACATATATTAGATAGGTAGATAGATAGGTAGATAAATAGATAGATAGATAGATAGATAGATAGATAGATAGATAGATAGATAGATAAAATAGGTAAAAATAAATAAGTAAATTCTTGATGTTGGGTGCCCAAGTTGTGACAATATGTCCATGTAATGAGCAAAGCTGTCATGAATATCCTTCTGTATACTTTCTGTATTATGACCATCCATTTGTACATTTCTGCATATAGACATCTTCTATATACATCTATATTATGAACATCCTTCTCTATATGTCTGCATTATGGACATCTGTATTATGAACATTCTTTGTATACTCCTGTATTATAAACTCTATTCTGTATATGTCTGTACAATCATTTCATTTACTTACACAGCACAAGGAACATGATGTAGAAAAGCAAGATTAATTATTTTGTGTCGTTTTTAAACCTGAAGACTTGAAATTGGTGGAATTGTATATTATCCCTTTGTGTCTTCAAGAAGGCCGCCTGGGATTCTGTGAAGAGGACCGAGGTCTGGCCCAGCACACTGATCTCCATTGTCAGTATGGGACTTGGAGAGAGGCTTTAAGCTTCACATCTGCTTGCTTAGATAGCACCTTCTGTTGTCTGTCATCTGGGGCTCAGAACATCCAAACTTTCTTCGGATTGGGAGAAATCCAAATAAAGCAAAAGGTACAGTGCCTCTTCCTACTCTGATGACTAACTCCAAGTATTCATAAGGAATAGGCATGCATCATAAGGCTTGAGTCGAAATAGCATTTCTACCCACATCTTAAAGGGCAAAGTGTGTCCGTTGGGAAGAGAGCAGGGGCAACAGCTTCAGCAGAGACAAGATGAGTGAGCCACAGGAAAACTGTCCAGGGACAATAGTGGTGTGTGTTAGGGAAGCAGGAGGCTGGAGGCTGGAGGCTGGGACATCGCTAGGCTGATTGTGTGGTGTGCTTCATTTTGGCTCTTAATTTTGCTTCTCCAACCTTTACATTGACTTCATGAGTTTCCCAACATCCTTCCTGTAAAAACCTCTTTTCTGTTTTGTTTTTGAGAAGATTTCTCAAATTATATCAAGAATCAAATAGGTTAAGGGCAATACACCAGGCACAAAAAGACAACAAGCAATGCGTGATCTCATTTATACATGGAATTCCTAGAAGTGGACTCCTGGAAGTGGAGATTAAATAAATGGCTATCAGGGCCTAAGGCTAGGAAGGTGTCTAGGAAAGCACTAAGCGCACACACCCTCAGTTAGGTAGGAAGAATGCACGCCTAGGATCCATTCTTCAGCACAGCACCTGTGCTTAAGAACAGTTTAGTGCCATCTTGACAGTAGCTAGGGAGAGAGTTTTGACTGCTTTAACATGCACCAAAAACTGATGTGCTCATGTGGTGACAGGTTCAGTTTACACATTCCCCATGGTATGTTTATTCTAAAGGATCATCTGTGGACCAAGGATGAAGCTCGGTGTCAGAGTTCCTGCTCTGCGTGAACCAAGCTCTAGGTTTAGTCCCTGGAGTAAGGGAGGAGTATCCTAATAATTGTTTGTGAACTGATAGTCACAAATCAATGTATGAGTGAGTGAAATTCATCTGAACCAGACTCCATTGAGGAAGATAGGGTCTATCAGCTGCTGCTCACCCACTATATGTCATTTAATCTTTATATCACAGTAATTGTTTTGCATGTTCTGACAATGAAAAGCTCAAGATTCAGAGGGGCTTAGGATTGCTCAAAGCCACGGCTGGAGAACAGCTGGTCCTGGCCATCAGCCTGCCCTTTAGTCCAGCTCAGATTTGCAAAGGGACCTCTCCTGCATTGTTTCTGCCTGTTCACCTCCCTCTTCCCATTATCTCCCTGACTAAAGTGTGCAAAGAGGTTATTTATGTTACCAAATTGGCATTTAAAAGCCAGAGATTAAATAAACAAACCTGTGACCAGCTTACTGGGAGGGTTTGCCTGCCGCCAGCAGGGGCCTCAGACGGCCTCCAGATCGGCGCCACTTGACTGTGAGGCTGGCTGAGAAAAGCTGTGCTCAGTGTCCTGTTTATACAATGAATCTATAATGTAATTTCCCCAGCTTCTGAAATACACCGAGAAGCATGTGAGGACTGGGAGCCCAGCCTAATCCATATGAAACAGGTTGGAAATGTGCCTGGTAAACACGTAGGGAAGAGGCAGCTTCAGAGAGCCCCTTCCACTCTAAGGCGTTATCACAGATCAAGCGGGCAAGGCCTTGACCGCGGGTAAAGAGAAAGCGCTTCTCTATGTTGGCATAGGATTTGTAACAATTCGTGGATGTCTCCACGTCCTGCCTTCCTGCAGAAAGTGGATGTTTACGGCTGTGAGACAGGTGGCAGAGACCCTGGAAGGAAGAGTGCACTGCAGTTCTGACCCCCAAAGCAAGAGTCAGTAAGAACCATGTAGCCGTGGACACCCAAGAAAAGATCCTGCTTTCTGCCTCTTAGGCTATTCTTGGCCTGTGATTTTTGGCCACTCACTCACGCAGAAAACACAGCACAGAACGTTCTCCAGGTCAGCCTCTCAGCTAGTTGTTTGAGACAAGAAGACCCAATAAGAAAACTTGTGCAATAATTCAGCATATTTATCATGCAGGTTATATGGACCAAGTACTTCTTTGATTATCTAGGATGAAGCATCATTAGCATGAGTCACTACTTCCACAACAGGAGCCAAGACAGACAAGGGAAAAGGTAAGCCCCACATGTGATGGACTGTGCTTAGGAGAAGCAGACACAGGCAAGGAGGGACCACATAACCATCTACATATCCAGAAGAAATCATATCATCCCATGAAGAACTTCACAGAGTGCACAGAGTGAGGCCTGGAAAGGTTAAGTCAGAGCATGCCCAGAGGAGAGGGACATTGTTCTGCTCACTTCTCTGTCCCATCTGGTAAGTGATAGACACTCAATAAAAGGGAAATCATTCTAAGCACCAAGAGATAAGCACTAGGTGGGATCTTACCCCTCCTCATTTGTGTCATCTACTGTGCTTCATTGCACAGGTGAGAAGAGACTCTCGGAGAAGCCAAGTAAACTGCCTGAGGTCACAGAGTAAAAGCAGAGCGGGAATTCAGATGCAGGTAGCTCATCTGGGCTAGGTGATTAGTGCTGAACTCATATAGCACGTTAGCATAGGGAAAGCTGATGATGGGAATTCCTCAGCCTGAGGTGAAGGCAGCATAGAATCTGAAGACTTGATCCGAAGTTCAGTAGCAATGGCTTGCAGAGGACCGAAGTAGGATCCCAGCACTGAGTTCACTAATGTAACAGCTGGGTCATATCCAGAGGCCAGACTTCCACGGTACCTACCCATCCCTCAGCTCTTGCATTCTTTCCAGCCCTTCTTCCACAGTGTTCCCTGTCCCTTATGACGAAAGTTGGCACAGACGTCCCCTCTATGACTGGGCACCCAGTCATTCATTCTCAGCACTTTGATTAGTTATGACTCTCAGAATTTACCACCACCGTTTGAAATAAGAGGTGTCTCTGGTTTTTGCATCTGTAAAATACGAACACCAATACCCCTCTGAAGAGTCATAGAACAACATGGGAAGGAGAAAAAGACAAGATCTCCTGAGTTAATTGGAAACATGGGGACCATGGGGGAGAGTAGAAGGGGAGGGGAGAGGAAAGGAGGGGAGCAGAGAAAAACATATAGCTCAATAAAAATCAATTAAAAAAATTAAAAACAGACTCTCAGAAGGGTTAAAAGCACCAGTTTGCACACTTGGGGAGGTCCTGGGAGATAAGAAAGGCTCAAAGAGTATTTTTTTGTTCTGCTTTTGTTGGTGTATTTCTCAATGTCATTGAGTTTTCTCTGCGTGGACCCTTGAGTCTTCTCTGCCTCTTGACAGCTCTTCAGACCCACATGAGTTTGCTTCTTAGGACAAGTCCTTCCTGCTCCCCTCTCCTGGCTGCTGCAGGAGGAGTTAAAGCCTCCATCCAGTGCATTGCGACCCAAAGCCACGCCAGCCTCCATGCTCGTCACACCCTCCCTAGGCTTCCCCTTGGAGCTCATCTTCCAGATGGAAACTCCAAGTTTACAGCACACGGCCTGGGCCAGTCCATCATACTTTAGTATTTGTTCAGTGAATGGGCCAGGAACTGTTTTGGTGTAAAGGACGCAGCACTTAATGTAGTGAATATGAGTCCCTGCTTGGCTTCTTTAGCAGGGGAAAGGTAAACCTCATGTGTGATGACGGTAGGGCTTGGGAAAAAGATACAGGGGCAACCAACAATCCTTCTATGGAGGGGTGTAGGAGGTAAATTAATCGCAATCCCCTCTTAAACTGCATTTTGAAACTTCCTTCAGCCAGACACTCTCATTCCATTTAGTGAGCCCTTCTGCATTTGAGGTCTGATGACCTCATGCAGAGTCACAGCTGGGACTCGGCTCCGCCTTCCACCTCTCTCCTGCTGTGAGTCTGAAAGAAGTCACTCAGCTTCCCTGAGCCTCCAATTCACCTGTGTTAAAGAGAAAATAATATTTAGTTCATGTGGGTTTTCAAGCATAAATAAAATAGAGAACATGATAGCCATCATTTAATAAGCGGTCTTCATTAGTCTCAGTCTTATCATTATTATTAGACCAGAGTCCGGAGAATCTGGAGTATGTTCACACACACCACATTTACATTTAATTACAAAGGCATCTTCGACTCCCCATCGAAAACCCTTCGCAACTGGATACATTAAGATCCATGAAGCCCTAAACTAGTTATCTTCCCCCACATTTTACAAGCAGAGCCCTGGAGACTGTATGGGTCCTAACAGATATGGCAAGAAGAATGGGGCTGAGCTTCCATTCCAGGCAAAGTTGTCGTAAAACAGACTCCTGGGTTTAGACTATTTGCAATTCATTGTAAACTCTCCTTTCCCAAGAGCTGAAGCTCCAAGCCCTCCCCTAGGACTACAACATGAAAAGAAATAGACCAGGCAAGTGGACATGTATCCTGCCTGCCCTTTGCTGCACATCCTCCCTTTGTGTGGAAAAAGCTTCAGCCACGCCAACTGTCTGCAGAAAAGCTGTCGGCCCCAACCCCTTCACTGGCCTACTAGGGAGTTTTAGAGAAGCCACTGCCATGCCTGGAAGCCTCGTTTCCTTCATCTGTCAAGTGGGACGGTATGATGTGCTTTGCCAGGCTGTTGTGAAATCTGAACCATAAAATCTATCAAAAGTGGCTCTCTGAAGTGGTATCTGCTATGATCACCAGATTGAAAACATTAAAGGAGTGAACATGGTCCCTGCAGAGGGACAGGAATGCACAGAACTCAGAACACAAAGGTTTGCCAAGTCCTGCAGGTACCTTTTTTAATGAATAACTGAGCATGCCTGGGTAATGAGCATGGTGATTGTTTTATGTAAATAACGCTCCCCAGGAGCTTGTAAACAATTTCTTGTCTCAAGAAAACATTACCCCAGAGAGCTTGTTTACACCACAAATTTCCGTCTCCAACTTTCTCTCCTATGTCCTCCATAAAGAAGCATTTGGCCCAGGTAGGAAGGAATCGTGAGAAATCTATAATTGCTGCCCTTGGTCTCAGAGGTGCCAGATGGGATCCCAGGAGCTTACAGAGAGGGCTCTACCTTGAGAGAAATGCTCTCTTTTCTTTCTGTCATGTTCTGGGTCAAAACTGGAGTTGGGGGTTGGTAGAAGATAATTAACAGAGTCAATACATAGAGATGAGCAGAAGTGAAAAGTCTGGGTTGAGCAAAATAAGGAGACTGTAATCCTGAGCTGATGATTCATCAGCTAGAAAATGTGGCATGTCTCTGAGTCAATTGTCAGGAAGGGAGCTGCTCAACCACATCTGTCTATAAGAAGTTGCCCAGCCAAGGAAGATTCCTCGGGTCTTGATCTGTGTATTAGTTACCCCTCTATCGATAAGATAAACTACCATGGAAAAGCAACTTGAGGAAAAAACAGTTTACTTTGGTTTACAGTCCCAGAAGGACAGAGTCTACTGTGGTCAGAAAGACACGGCAAAACTCCGGAAAAGCAAGGAAGCACAAGCAAGAAATGGGCTGATCTCATTTTTATCCACACATAGGAAGCATAGAGAAAGAACAGGAAGTGAGGCCACCAGGCAATCCATCCTCCAAGCCTGCCCTAGTAATGTACTTCCTCCAGCAATGCTCTACCTCCTAAAGGTTCCATGACCTTTAGTGCTACAAAACAGCACCAACAACTAAGACCAAATGCTCCAATACATGAGCCATGCGGAGGACATTTCTGAGTCAAAGAACCACAATCTACATCTTCTTATTCATTGCAAATGAATTGACTAGTGCTGCTCTTTGTTTGTTTATTTGTTTGTTTTTGCTTTGTTTTTTCGAGACAGGGTTTCTCTGTAGCTTTGGAGCCTGTTCTGGAACTAGCTCTGTAGACCAGGCTGGTTTTGAACTCACAGAGATCCACCTGCCTCTGCCTCTGCCTCCCGAGTGCTTGGATTAAAGGCAAGCGCCACCACTGCCCGGCACTAGGGCTGCTCTTTGGTCACAGAAGATACCAAAGCTACCCACCTATATACTAGAAATAGCTTGGTGCATCCACACACTATGCTACTGAGCCCATCCCAGTTACAAGATTGCTTGAGATTTCTCCTTAAGAGCTACTCACGTGGAAGAAGCTACCACAAGTCTTCTACTTTTACCTAATTAAAGAGGTATATGTTTTACAAATCATGAACTGCTAACTTCCTTTCCCTTCCAAATGGATACTAAATTTTAAGTTTGAAGACTGGAAGTATAAGGCCCTGGGGTTTACCTCAAGCATCAAGGAAACAGCAATGAGTGCATGTGAGCCAGGTGAGCTGATGGCTCCAACTGGCCTGACCACGAAACCACGAAAGAGCATCTGACTTTCCAAATTCCAGTTCCTGATTATCAGAGGCTGCTGTGAGTCACCATCCTATAATGTACAGCCTCACCAGGCTGGTAGCTAAAGTGTCTCTTTTTTTATTGTTTGACTGTTCAGCTCCAGCCCACCTCCTCCATCATATCACCTGGCCAACTCAGCTGTCCAGTAAGGTTCCTTGACCTTACGTTTCCCCTTTCTCCCTTGCAAAGGTAGGACTTCCCACAGCATATCCTTGCCTCCATCATCAGACAGTGAGGTTGTTGAGGGTCAGTTTATGGTTTAATCACATATGTGTTCTCAAAATCTGGCACAGTGTGTGTCACTGAATTGCAGTACATATCGCGGCATGCATAGCAGAGTCTCTGTGACCGCTTATTTGCTGAGATGGCTCAATGGAAGGCCTTCCTTTTGTGTCAAGAACTCCTGTTGACACCCGTGTGATGAAATAGTTGCCTGGTGTTCAAAACTCTGCAGAAGCTGTGAACAAGTGAATGTGACTGCTCCAGGCAGGAGACAGTCAGAATTACATAACTAGGAGATGAGTTCCTCTCAGCCATATAAACACATAGGTAAATACGTTGGGGATACTATGCACCAGGTGCTCCTCGTCAGAGATTGTACTTCAAAGTGCAAGAATAAAGAAGGCTAGAATGAAATCTGTGCTATCAAAATAGAATGGAAAACACTGGTCTAGGATTGTAATTTAGAAAAATAATTTAGGCTAGATATGATATGATATATGATACGATATGATATGATATGATATGGATGGATGACAGAAGGATAAACACATGGACAGACAGACAGGTAGATGATAGTTTCAGAGCTGTGTGTATATGTGTATATACTAAGAGTATGGCAATACATGCCTAATAACTAGCTCTTCCATTTACAGGATCCCAAAACAATGGCATCCTTGTAGAAACGAGGACACAGAATGGCCAAATCTTTGTTTCCAAATGCTCTTATCCACTATGAAGAACAACAGGTTTCTGAAGAGTTACATGGTTGCAGGGATGAAGAGGAGTAATCAAGTACAAGACAAACTTCTACTGTCTGTGTCAGAGACGGAAGACATGTTTAAAAGCATACTGGAGCCAGACAGAAGGGGCTCCCACTCGGAAAGTGAGGACAGCTTGATCATTAAGTAAATAATGACAGTAATGGATTCTAACCAATTAAGTAAAATAGGAATCCATGGATTCAGCACCAAGAATAAGTAGCACGAGGCCGAGAAGGAAGACTTCTTCTTAGTGATGGAATGCCAACAGATAAATGTAGAAGGGATGATGGAAAAGAACACCATTTTCCGGGAACCATCGATGTTGAGGTTTATTTAAGTAGGAGTTACTAATGGATGCTAAGGCTGGTGGCTAGAGGTTTATCATTAATAGGACACAGGCATAATCTTGAAATATTTCACCACATAGTGCATATTACCAAGGAGACAAAATTGTTGTGGTTTGGTGGGGAAATCTGGAAGACATAGATGTGCCTTGTATAAAAAAAAAAGTGAATGAAGTAGACCGCGCTAGGAGTCAAACTCCAGCTTCCACAACCACCAAGCCTTGGAATAGCATCTCTAGCATCGCTCTTTGTGCTTCAGCTTCCTCTACTCTGTATAGAGCATGCTCAGGGTCCCCATCCCTGGAGGGTCATATTGCAGACAATGCATTAAGCCATTTTTTTAAAGATTAGATTATTCTGTGGTCTCTAGAAAACTCTCAGTATTAGCTATTGCAAATGTTACACATAAAGAAATTCAGACTGCTCAAACCCACATTTAAAAAAACTCAAAACTTCACTTTCACCCATTTTTTTTGTAACCAGTGGATCCCCATCTGGGAACCTAGAAGCCTTGAAAATTCTAATTCAGTTGCTTTTACTTGCAAAATTCTCTTTCACATTTCTGTAAATAGTAGCAGAAGTTCTAGCAGTGAACAGAACTTAGGTTTCCCATGGGTCCTGCTTTTTAGTAAGGGAGAAGCTTGAGGTGCATATAGTGGCAGCACTAGTAAACACCACACATGGATTTTGAGCTTTAGTATTTGATTGCAAAGAATTAAAGAAATTCCAGAACCTGAACTAGACTCTGGACCGGACTCCATTGCCATGGAACCACTAAGTGGCCCAGAAAGATGTCAGAAGCTAATCAGGCATTTCTAAGAGTAAATTTACAGGGAAAGTTCTGTCAAGTTTCTCCTCCTTCCAAATGCATTACACCATGCACAGGCAGGAAAAGGCTCTGACAGAGACTCAGAGACCTAAGAACAAGGATTACAGGCAAGGGCTAACATTAGTTAGTAAACCTTTAGGGTCAAGTCGAGGAGAATGCTAGGTAAGTAGGAGAAGCTATTTATATGTTCTGTTTGTGGAAACCTCATATTGTCATCTGGGGAAGGAGGCGTATCACAAAAGACATTAGGGGTAAACCATAAACCACTCTCAGGTTGAATGAAAGTATGTTCCTTTCCCATCCCTTAGGCACACCTACAGTAATGAATCAGTGACCACAACCTACTGAACACTTGGTATCAAAGAATGAATAGAAGAATGGAGTTTACTATCGAAGAAAAACACTTCTGAAGTTTACAAACACACCACAAGAACACAGGGGTACAATACTACATGAGTTGGGAGACCACCATTTTCCGCAAACCCACCACGGTCTTATTAGGGCCATCTGTACATATTTCCCTTCTCACCCATCCTCCTGCTCCCTGGGAAAGCTAAGGCTCATCTGTCTGCAGTTAGCAGAAGCCCCGACTAACTGGATTTGCTGCTGGAACAAAAGATAGATGTGACGTTACCAGTTCATTGAGCTGTGAGATGAACAAGACGGGTGTTGAAAAGGAAACCTGAGCCGAGAGTTCATTTCCAGTGCGAATAAAGCTTCTCTTTTGTTGTGTGTTTCCAAACACTGACTCCAGGATGGGAGCCATCAGTTTCCTCCTAGAATTAGATTGGTCTGCAGATTTAAGGCGTCGGAGAGCATCACTCTGCCCTATTAATGGACAGTGCAAGGTGCTATGGCAGGAGCCTGCCCTCCTCCTTAGCTCTGACTGTAATGATTTTGCTGGTTTAGCAAAGCATATGCCTCCTTTTTACCCAGAGAATGCCCACATGGATAGCAGCCCACCAAGGGAACCGGCAAATGTCAATAATTAGAATGGTGCATCTGCTTGTAACCATGCTTACCAAGGCAATGCCACCAACAGAGACAAGTTAGAAGCAACCTGTGTGTGCAACAGCTGATGATTAGTGAATTAGATGATGGTGGGAAAAAGCACACGGTGACATTCTATATATTCCTTCAAAAGTGCCGTACAAAAGCATATTTGTTGACACAGAACCATGGCCATGATTTATTGCAAGGTATTAAAAAGCAAGGTCTATAACAGTACGTATAACATAATCCCATGTGTCTAGAAGTATAATAAAAAAGAAAAGGCTGCTACAGAAATGGCTCAGTGGCTGAGCACTTCTTTTCTGTGTGTGATAGATATATCTTTTGTTTGCTTGTTACTTTTTCTCTTATTGGTTCTTTCAGTTTGTTTTCTCATTTTTTGGTTTGTTTTGATTTTTTTTAAATTTAAATTTATCTACTTATTATGAATACACATGCCAGAAGAGGGCACGAGGTCTCATTATAGATGGTAGTGAGCCAAAGTGTGTTATGGTTGCTGGGAGGCGAACTCAGGACATCTGAAAGAACCGCCCTGTTCTTAACCTCTGAGCCATCTCTCCAGGCCTGCAGAGCACTTCCTACTCTTCCAGAGGTCCGGGTTCATTTCCCGGAACAGCTCACAAATATGTCTTCAGTTCCGGGGGAACTGCTGCCCTCTTCTGGCCTCCACAGACACTACATGTATGCTGTGCACATACATACCTATAGGCAAGATACTCATACACATAAAATAAACATTTTAAAGTGAAGAAATGAGAAGAATAAGTTGTGTTTCCAGATTTAGAAGGCGGCAACCTGCTACATTAAAAGCTATGACTGAGACTGGGGAGATAGGCCACCAAAGCACGTGTCTTGCCAGCATGACATCCAAGTTTGGTCCCCAGATCCCAGGTAAAATGACAAGTATGGTGATGCACACTTGTAATATCAGTGCTGGTGATGTGGAAGCAGGGGCTACACTAGCCATAGTCTAACCTACTTGACAAGCTCTTATGGGGTGAGAGAACCTGTCAATCTCTATCTATCTATCTATCTATCTATCTATCTATCTATCTATCTATATATTCATTCAGTGTATATATCATCTCCCAAAGAACCATGTCCAGGGTTGTCCTCTGACTTACACATGCATGTGAACATGCAGATGCACACACATAAACACATACACAAAGCCCTGGCTATCTGGGTAGTTTTCAATAATTGAAAATAGACTTTGGTGACAGAAAGGCAGAAGACTGCACAACACAGGAGGATTCAGAACCTTTGGAGGACAATCAAAAAGTGAAAAAAAAGAAGAGAAAAGAGAGGGACACTGTAGTGGGTTCAGTTATGTTCTCCCAAAAGATACTTAGAAATGTGAACTTACCGATTACAATCAGCAAATAGTTCTTTTGCAGATATAATCAATACATTGCAATTGGTCCTTATAAAAAGAGAAAGCAGACGCAGGTAGAAGAATGTCAAGATGGACAGATAAATGGAGGAAAAACCCAGAAGGAAGTACATAAAGCCAAAGTTGGAGATAGGAGCCCAAAAAAGCATGGAGCTACTCAAAACCACGCAAGTACATCAAAAAAGTTCTCTGGGAGCCTGGGAGGAAATGCAACCATGAAAACATCTTGATTTGGGTCTTCTAACCTATAGATGAGTCAGAGGATAAATACATTTCTGTTGGGGGACTTTTGTTGTAGCACACTCACTCTATTAGTCAGAGCTCTCTAAAGGGTGTGTGTGTGTGTGTGTGTGTGTGTGTGTGTGTGTGTGTGTCTGTGTGGTATGGTGTGTGTGTGTGTGAGTGTGTGTGTGTGGTGTGTGTGTGTGTGTGTGTGTGTGTGTGTGTGATTGGATCATAGGATGTGGTCTGAATATTCCAACAATGACTGTCTCATGGCACAAAGGCCAAGAATCCAGTAGTTGCTCAATCCAGAAGGTTGGATGTCTCAGCAGTCCCAGGATATAGTTCTGGAAGATTTCTGGAGAGCTACTGGCATTAAGTCTTGCCATTGGGAGTGTGGACTAGCAAGCAAAAAGCAAAGCTTTCTTTTTCTGGGTTCTTTTATCTCAGCTTCCACCAGAAAGAGTGTCCCAGGTTTAGGGTGGTCTTTCTGATTCACATAAGGCTAATAAAAGTCACTCACGGATACGCTCAGAAACAAGATTAGGCCTCACACTCACAAAACCAATGCCGGAACCCGACAGGGTGGGACAAGGCTGGAGAGACTCAGGGATGAAGACATCAGAGAGTAGTAGATCAGGCTGAGGGCCTTTGAAGGATCTACTTCAGTTGGTCCAATTTAAAGGCACTAGTCTCTCCTCCAGAACCCCGATGACTTCCACTAGCCAAGAACATTTGGGGAGGAAAACAGGGAAACTGAAGACTCATCTGCTCATCTGTATGGTACAGAACCAGTCCAGAGAAGAGCCAGGGACCTTGAGAACATGAAACTGGACTCTCTGACTCTCTCTCTCTCTCTCTCTCTCTCTCTCTCTCTCTCTCTCTCTCTCTCTCTCTCTTTGTGTGTGTGTGTGTGTGTGTGTGTGTGTGTGTGTGTGTGTGTGTCTGTCTGTCTGTCTGTCTATCTATCCATCTGTCCATCCGTCCTTCCCTCTCACGTTTCCTCCTTCCCTCCATCTCCATACTCAGAAGCCTGGAATGTCTGAGTCTTGGAAAGCTTGAGGCACAGCCCTGGGCCATGCTGGTACCCAGATCCGTGGGACTCCAGCCCTCCTCTGATTAGCAGGCGAGCCAGCTCAGCTCTCAGTCCAGCTGCTCCAAAGGCTTTGTAAATGGGGAGCAGATGTTCCTCCACAATCATCCTATTCTCCCTGGTGCTCTCTTGGGTCAGCCAAAGAAAACAAAGGACTTCTGCTTTGTCCACTAATACAGCCACGTGGGGCATCCTTCCTAAGTTCCCATTGCCTCATTTAAATAGCAAAAGCAAATGTTCAGGGACAGATAATCTCCCCCCCTCCAAGGTTAAATATCTAATTCTTTCAGAAAGGTCATTCCAGACACTCTTTAGAGGTGCCAGTCACCCTGTTCTTGAACAAGATGGATAAAAATGGTTGAGTGCTGTGTCCCTTATAGCCATGGCATTATTGAGGGCTTCATCATTAGCCAAGACAGGAGAGGGTACCTGGCAAAAGATGGGAATTCGGTCAAGACTTTTCTTAGCCTAGTGGGCAATCCTTGCTCTAGCAGTTTGTGTCCATGCTTGACACAGTGAGAAACAAAGTTCCTGGCTGAGAAACTAAAAAGTAATTCCTGGAGAAGTGATTTCAAAGGCAACTCTTTCATCATACAGTGTGGGCTGAGGACATTCCCAGAAATGAGAACAAAGACATTGGGAGGAAGACTGGCATCAGAGATGCCTGAGGACAATACACATTCTGACTGAACTGGAAAGTGGGCAAAGTACAAACAAGACAAGACGCATAGGGTCCCAGATCTCAGGCACACTCCCAAAGGAGAACGGATACCCTGGGATTCTGTTCGGAGAGCACCATGGTCTCAGCTCTGCTCTGGGAGTTTCTGTCCAATGCAGACAAGAGGGATCACAGGAGAAGACAAGGCAGAAGCAGAGAGGCCACTAGGAAACATGGCAAATTCCAGAAAATACAGGACAGGGTGGGAGCAGAAGAAACGGGGTGTATCCCCAGGAGTGATGCTGAGAGGTATTTTAGGAGGTAAAGGGTGTGGCCAGGTGACAGTATATCTAGAGAGAAGGCAAAAAAGGAGTGGCATTTGATGGTGCTTGGGGATGGAGCGGTGGCACTAAACACTGAGGTAGGGCGACCGACAACTGAAGCAGATTCAGAAGAAGTGATTGGATAGCCAGTGGGTGCAATGGCGTGCCAGGTCAAGGAGAAAAGGTGGATGGGCATTAAAGACGGCCAAGTCCTCGCTCTGAGCTTCCCTTTGTGTCGAGGCACTGGAATAGTCTTCTACACCACCCCCTAGTAACTGCTCTCTCCAAGATTCAGTGTCCAGCCACTCATCCCAGGGGGCTGGAGGACGATAACAAAGCTGCTTCCAACCCTCCTTCTGCTCTGCTCGCTCTCTCCCCTTTATGGCAACGTTCCTCAAGTGCAGCCGGCATGATATTTTATGAAGAGGTAAAAGAGAATTGGCAGCACCCCAGGGTTCTTTTTTATTCTTCATCAGATGGTTTGTGAAAATTCCACCCATGTCCTTTCTAGACCCCTTTAGGAGGCATTGCTCATCTGTCCTAGTCTGTCTCTATCCCTCTTCCTCCCAGCGTCGCTCTCTCCTCTGCTCTGCCTCTGTGTGGGTGTCTTCCTTTCCCTCATCTTTGTGTCTCTCCTCAGGTACTCCTCCATTTGTATTTCAATATTTCTTTCTGCGGGTATGTGTGCATAATCTACATTACATGTAATCTGTAATATATGTGTATGTATTTTCCTGAGTGACCCCCCCACTTCCTCCTTCCCTTGACCTAGGTTCACCCCTGTCTGACAATAAAGTACAGAACAGGATCACTGTGAGGAAGAGTCTCTCTAGCAATTTTCTTGATATGGAACTGGAGTTGGATACATCTGTCATCTAAGTTTGTAACTTGTCTTACTTATAGACGCTCGATGTTGAACTTGGAAGCACTTTGCACTTAGATAAACAGGGTAGGAACAAAGGGATCTCTAAGGCTTACTGATCATCCATGCTAGACTGGGCTTTAGGGAATCATCCATGTTCCTGAAATGAGCTCCTCATCTCCACTCCTGTAAGCCCCATAAACTCACTGGTTCACTAAGTGGAGCTTGGATAGAACTGCATCTTTGGTACTTTGTTAATGAATAGATATTCGTTCGTGTTTCCTCAAGAAAAGCCACATCACATTCCCAGAGCGAAGCGCTCTGAAGGCTCGTCCTATCTAGGCCCATCACTGGTGAGGAATCGCCGTTGGTTGGAACTCAGCCCTTGTTTGTGCCGCTCCTCAGAGCAGCTTTGTGAGAGACACCTGATTCTTCACTTGGACAGAGGAAAACAGAGGCACGAGAGAGATACCCAAGCCACCAGGCTATGGAGCCACATAAGACTGTCTCCACAGCTTCCTTCAATTCAAGATGCTGGGAAGGTCCTTACACATCTTATAACCTCTGAGGAGATCTGAATTCATGTCTGTCTTAGTCCTAGGAACACCAATCCTCCTACCACAGGACAACTGAGAACCACTAGGGCCATACCTAGTTTCTTTCCCTGAAGGTTCACAGCCCAGTGGGTATTTTCCTGGTTCGCCATGTGTTTTTTCTGTGACACTCTCAAGAGTTCTCTACCCTTTACCTTGATTTACTTGACTTGATCACATTCAACTTCCTTCTGTGTCTCTATGTGGGTATTGGTGGCATGTATATGTACATGCTTGTGAGGCAGAGGTTAACCTTGGGTATGCCTCCATCTCAAACTCTACTCCTCAGAAGCCATCTCCTGGTTGTTTTGTTTTGTAAGATAGGATAGCTCACTGGGAACTGGGGCTTGTCCATTAGGCCAGGCCGGATAGCTGGCAAGCCCCTGGGATCATCCTATCTCTGCTTCTCCAGAGCTGGGGTTGCAGGCTGGCACTACCACATTTAGCTTTACATGTGGGTGCTGGAGATCTGAACGTGAGTCTTCAGGATTGGCTAACAAGTGCTTTACCCCAGGAGTCTTTTCTCCAGCCCTTACATGGTGATTTTCTAGACAAAGAAGAGAAGAAATGAAAGATGAAGAGGAGAAGATAGAAAGGATGAAAAGAGGAAGGGAGGAAAGGTACAGGGAGAAGTAGAAAGGGAGAGTGGAAAGAAGACAGCCTTGGGGTGGAGGAAGAGTTACAAATGAGGGCAGTTGTTCCCCAGCTGCGCAGCTGCTCACCCAAGCACTTCGTGCAGCTTCCCCAGGTGCGGGAGGCTTTATGGAGCTTGGTGATCTATGAGGCACACCACATGCCTGTGATATATGGCCGGGGCCAGGTTACAGTCCCACCTAGGGCTGCCTGTGTGATTTAGGGCTGCTCCCTGGAGACTCCAGCTGGCATGGGAGGGTGGTGAGGTCTACTTGATGTCTGGAATTGTGTGTGTGCCAGGAAAAATGACAGGTGGCTAATTTCCAGAACGGGACCAGAGAGCGAGACAAGTACAGCTTCTTCAGGGTAGCCTCTCCCTGTCTGGCCGAGGTGCTTCTTCTCCAGGGACAGAGACGCACACTCCTGTGCTCACGGTACAGGCTGCAGTGGGGATTTCTGCTCTTTAATTTGAGGATCTGAGCCTGGTCAATCTAGAGATCATGTATTCACTTCACAAATATTGGCTGATCTTCTGTTATATATCAGGTACTATCGCTAGGCACTGAGGCCACAACAGAGAAAGAAGTCATTTCTGTCCTCATATTCTAGAAAGAAGAGACTTCACACAAGCAATCAAGTAAAATGACGGTAGACTGTGCCAGATCGGAGGTGGCAGGGGACAAGAAAGAGAACTTCCGTTAGTGAGACAGTTAGATAGAGCCACCCACAGTGTTAGCGCTGAGCTGAGATTCAAAGAAAATGGGCCAGTTGTGTGGGGTGTTAAAGACCTTCAAGGAATGGGGAGATCTGTGCGCAAAGATCTTGGGGTAGAGGAGAGCGTGAGACCATGAAACACTAAAATCAAAGCAGAGTGCTGGAGTGTGGTCAGATGGGAAGTGTTGCAGCCAGGCAGAAAGCTGGAGAAGGGTCCTTCAGCAGTCTGAACCTTGATTCTCGCTATAGTGAGACTAACTTTAAGAGAGTCTATTAAAATAGACTCGAAGGAAACAATGTCGGATGGTTGTTGGGTGCTCAGTCGGGTGAGCACTTCCTCCTCCTCAGACAAGCATGAGAGTTGTCTGCTGGGGACTGGGACAGAACATGGGAGTACGGACAGATGCTCCCCTCCCACTAGCTAGCTCAGATGTTCCGCAAACTTGTAGAAGTGATGTTGGATAGAAACTAGAGAGATGGTTCAGTGCCTAGTGGCCTGAGTTCATATACCCAGCACCCATGGGAAAAGCTGGGCATGGCAACAATGTCTACAATCCTAGAGCTGGGACATGCAGGAGAGCAAAGGCAGAAGGTAGAGTTCACTGGCCAGCCAATTAAATGGAATCCATGAGACCAGCAAGAGACTATCTCAAAATATAAAGCAGAGGTGATCAAGGAAGACTCTGAAGAACAACATCTGCTCTCAACAGCCCCCCACACAGGGATTTCTACATACCCACATACAAGAATGTACACATGAGGAAGGGAGAGGAGGGAGTGATAAGAGGAAGAGAGACAGTGAAGCATGGCAGACATTCTGGACAAGTCCTATTCTCCCCACAATTCAAGGAACATTTTTAGAGTTAAAAGGGGGGGGGGATCAGCATTCTAAACAGCAATGTAAATGTAAGCCCAGGATAAAACCTGCAAGGACGTCATCGCTGCTGCCATGGCTTCCCGGCTACTTGCTGACAGCCTGACATTCCTTACATGGCTAAAGCAGAGATAACCTGGAGGCAGGTTTTCTCAAGATTATCCAATTTTTTAAAAAATTCCCTTGTCCAGTGTCCTGAGATCTTCCTAGGAGTGCAAGGCTAGGCCAGTCATCCTGACCAGGCTTCCAGAGATGATTAACAACCCATACCTGAAAAAGGTATTGGGAGAAGGAAGAATTTAGTTTATTTTGGCTCATAGTTTCCTTTCATCATGAGGAGGAAGACCTGGCAGCAGAAGCAAGAAGGAGCTTGTCACTCACTCTGCACCTACAGTCAGAAAATAATGTCACCCAGCTTTCTTTCTTTGGACTCTGTCTAGAACCTCATCCCATAGAATGGGGCTGTCCACATGTAAGGTGAAACTTCCCAACTCAACCCAATTCAGAAACACTCTAAGACATGCTCAGAGGTTGTCTTCCCGATGATTCTAAACCCTGTCAAACTGACAATCACTATTAGCCACTACAATCCACAACCCCTCCAGTCATTCTTTTTGGGCCTCACTGTACCCCCGAGGCCTGGAACAGAAGAGGCAGCATATAATTATCTGATGGATGGAATGAGTGTGAGGGACTGGACAAACAGTCAGCTGTGAATTGAGATGTAGTTACAACCCAAATTTTTAAAGACATGCCCTGAGAATCCCACCTCTAGTTACACTGCCTTCTAAGAAAGAAATAGATTGGAGATCTGAGAAAAGAGAGGCCTTCCCTGGGTCACATTGGAAGCCACTGCCTTGACTTCCACAACTGACTGGGTTCTGAAGATAATCCTGACAAGGTACTATATTAGTCACATGTCCCAGGGACTGTACTGATAGATGGCACTTATATCAGATTATATAAAAGGATTATATTAATAATCCTTTCAGCAGCCTGCAGCCGCATGTGCAGTGTTTAATTGATTCTTCTATTGATTCCTTGCTATCTGCCATCTTTTCCAGGGTCTTAGCTTTTTTCTGCTCACAATTTTTGCAGATTTACAGTCATCAAAGACGTGTCCTATGAAGACACAGGTAAGCATGCACTTCAGCAAGTTTCTCATCAAAATCTGTGACGTTAGGAACCAATCCTGAATCTAGATCCCCAGAAAGTGGGAGGTAGAGAGAGCATGGCATTCTGGGAGGGTGTGGTACTGTGGGAGAATAATTCCAGAAGGAAGTAAAGATAGCAGAGCAGACAGCAGGGACGCTGGGAATTAAGTGTGGGCCACACCTCTCTTATGTGCGCAGTCTTCACACTCTGCAAAGGGCCATCATTCCCAGTTTCTTGGGGAGGGACAGGGGCTGCTCCCTAGCACTCTCGCTTCCCTACCATACCTGAGATCCCAAACTAAAGTGCAAAGAGACACCACATCCCTCTCATCTGGGTCACCCTCTACACTTTAATTTGCTTTGTATTTTTGAGCCAAGATCTCATGAGTTAAGATTAACTTTGAACTTACTTTAAGGTTCCTGTGTGAGGTGTCCTCCTATGGACACTATGTTGGCTTGGCAAAGATGCTCTCCTCATCTGTCTCTCTTGCTCCGCATCTTCTCCCCAGGGGGTCCTTGGTTGGCTCCTCCCTTACTCTACTTTCCATTGTGATTTTTTTTTTTGTTTGTTTGTCTGGCTGTCTCTCACCAAACACCCTCCTCTTGAAATGAATGGAAAAGTCACTAATGCACATACTTGGGACCAGTACCTAGCAGCAGGGCATCATATGAAAGAAATAAAGAAACAATGAGTACCCTTGACAATGTTGATGGCTGTAATTAGCCCATACCAATGCCCAGGGAGAGGGGAGGAATCAGGGCAGCCTTTGAGATGGGCTTGGGCACAGAATCTAGACACTCACCACCTGCAGCGATCTCTTATGTGCCTTCTCAGAGCAAAAGAGCCACTGTCCCATGGAGTGTGGGTGAAAGGGTTGAAAAGGTTTCCTTCGTATTGTACCCCTTGGAGCTCCAATGTGCTAGCGAGTGACAACTAGCACAACCTTTTCTCAAAATGCAAAAAGATATATATATTCTAAAGCCCACCAGGTGATCATCTCTAAAATGAGCATGCATGCTAAAATGGGTGCACATAATTTTTTCTTTCTGTTTCACAGCTGTTAGTAAATCCACAATGTGTCTTGTAGATCAGGGGTTCTTGGAGTCAAGGGATGTGAAATCATGAATAGAGCCCTGACAGCCCTCCTGCTCCATCTGCCCTCCCAGGGAGATTCCCAACAGCACTTGGCACTCTCAAAGGTCTCAGCCTGGGTGACACGTGACATGATTCCCCCATCAGACACGGTGATGCCTCTAGGATCCCTATGCTCCTGCCCAGTGGATGCCTGGCATCCTTTGTTTAGGAACCATCTATCCCATGGTATTTGCACATTTGTTTGTATCTAAGGTCAAAACAAGCCATCCTATTACAGCCATTCTTTTGGGCATCTTCACATAGTTTCTCTTCTTCCCTGTAAAGGTGAGGATGACAAACTGAGTAGAGGTCGTAGTCAATTGTTTACCCTAAGCCACAGCCCCTGAAAGCAAAGGAGGGTAAAGCCATTCTCCAGGAAGAAGGCAGGCAATGCCCAAACCTCCCAGCAAAACCTTTGAATTACAAATTCTAAAGTGACACTGGAACTTATAGGTAAATTTATTTTCATTTGAAAACTATGTTTTCAGTTAACTGCCAAGGTGCTCCTCATCTACTCTTGGGCTCTGGACTCCCTCTGCATATTCCTAAAGAATTCAATCCCAGAGGCCTTTGCCCTTATCCAATGGGAGCTGCTTGCTGAGAGGGACTGGGTTCACCCAGAATGCCTGCAGCATGAGGAGCCTGCACTAGATGGAGACATGTCCCAAAGACATCTCCCCTGCCTTCAGAGAATCGAGCTACAGCTCTTACAGAGAGTGTTATCCCTAGTTGACAGATAAAGAAGCAAAAGCCAGGAAGATTAGTAACCTAACAAGTGCCACACAGGAGCAGGAACCCACAGGAAGCCTGAACTCAGGGGCCTGGACTCAGAGACAGGGTTTCTCCCCGACCTGGTTCCCAGTGACACTCAGCCTTTTCTTCTGTCCCCTGCAGGGCGCACAGATGCTCTCTTATTACGAAACAGGCCTGCTACTCCAGTTTCCCGTCCCCTTCATCATCACTGTGGGTTTCTTTCCTTAGACTGACTTTCCAAGGCAAGAGATTTGGGGGAATTTTTTTTTAAAGCATGCATGTCTATTTGCAGCTCTAAGAGCTGATTTGTATTTAGAGGGAGATTATTTTGTGAGATAAAAAAGTTGCTGAAACTACTATAGATAAAATACATTTATTCTCAGATAAGATCTGGTGGACTCTCTACTACCAGAGTGTGGAAAGCAGGTGGTACTCCAGAAAAACACTCACAGATGGAAATGCATAAATGGTAATTCACCCAAAACAACTGCCACTGTGGCTTTTAAATATGACGCTGGTTTCTTTTTTGGACTAACACGTTCCATCGCAAATGCTGGAACTTCCCAGAAGACGAACGTGTGGCTAATTAGAGGTTAAACCCCTGGGAAAGCATGGGGAGAGGAAAGCAGCTCTTTAATCATCTTGAGATTTTAATCTGTGTCCTTAACGATTTGAGTGTAGAGTCTATTGAAGAAAAACCATGTGACATAGCGGGGGGACAGCTGTGATAAACGAACCAATCCCACCGAAGGCACAGTCCTCTCCCTAGGTCCCCATGATTACTCCAACAGATGCCTCAGAGGTTGGTAGAGAGTGAATCATCCCATTCCCAAAGCCACTCAAAGTTTTCTGCTTCCACTACGTCTGTGGAGGTTGCAACCAAAGTATAAAGCAACTTCTCTTGCAGCCAGAGAGATGACTCAGTTAAAGCATTTATTGTTCTCAGAGAAGACCCAGACTCCATTCTCAGCACACATCAGGCAACTCGCAAACTGCCAGTAACTCCAGTTCCAGGGTATCCAGCACCCAGTGGACTGACTCCATGGGCATCTTCATGAATATGATGTACATAACCTCACACAGGTGCACGAGCATACACACACACACACACACACACACACACACACACACACACACACATTGGTTTGTCTTGGCCTAAACTGAAAAAGTGCCACATTAGGACAGTGTGTGTGTGTGTGTGTGTGTGTGTGTGTGTGTGGTTTTGTCTGATAACTTTATGTCAACTTGAGAAAAGCTAATATCATCTGAGAGGGGGAGAACACAATTAAGAAATTGCCTCTATAAGATTCGGCTGTAGGCAAGCTTGTAAGGCACTTTTCTTTCTTAGAGATTGATGGAGGAGGGTCTAGCCCATTGTGGGTGGTGCCACCCCTGGGCTGGTGGTCCTGTGTTCTACAAGAAAGCAGGCTGAGCAAGCCCTGCTGAGAAACGCAGAAAGCAGCACTCTCCACGGCCTATGCAACCGCTCCTTCCTCCCAGCTAGAGTTCCTGTCCTGACTTCCTTTGATGATGATGTCGAAGCACAAAGCAAACAAACCCTTTCCTCCCCGAGTTGCTTTGGCGATGGAGCTTTATCGAGCAGACAGTAATCCTAAAACACTGGTTAACTCCTCCTCTTCCTTCAAATGTCCATACTCAATGTCCTTTGAGCAAAGAGCCATTCTCCCCCTTCATGCTCCCTTTGTGTCCAGCTACTTTATAGTTACTGATAAAATACCCTGACACAAGCAACATAATGGGGAAAGGAATTATTTCTTACTTATATATCTGGAGGGATACAATCCATCACAAGAAAAGGCTTGGCAGCAGAGGGGAAGATGGGGCTGGCTGCTCACACTTGGGAAACTAACATGAGCAGGAAGTGAGGCTGGACAACCAAGCCTCCAGCCTCACTCTCAGTGACCCACTCCTCCACCCAGTTCTGCCTCCTAAGAGTCCACAACCTCCCAAGCAGCATGTGAACCTACAGTGAACATTTCATTCAAGCCTTGATCATGACTCTGCTCTGGAAGATCCTACCATAAGTCATGTCTGTGGGTGACTTAGTTTCATTCAGTCAGGAAGTCCTCAGTGCCTGTGATCCAGAATAAAATTTGGAATACAGAACCTTCCATAGGGCAATGATGTCCTTCAGAACAATTCGTTATTTTTGACTAAATCCCACCTTCATATTCTTTCATATATTCACACACACAAAAAAAATAAAACTAAACATTCCCATTCCAGATTTGTGGGGATAAACTGATCTGCAGGTAAAACTGAGAGACCTGGGGGTAGGGGGCAAACCAGGCCCTCCTAGTAGCCTGAAAGAAATCTAAACTTTAGTTTCAGCTCCTTAAAATGGGATAGAGCTAAACAGACAGTCCTCAGAATAACCACAGCCTTCTGCTAGCTCAAGAGACACCCCAGGACCCTGTCTGCTGACTCAGCAGGCTCCCAAAGTTCCTTTGCTGGCTCAGCAGGTACCCCCAGTCTCATGATAATAAAGATAACTTTCCCCTACCCTGCTTCTGGAAGGTCCCTAACAACTAGGACCTTCCACCAATCAGTTCCATACTAATCTTTCCGCCACCAATCAGCCCCAAATTAATCCCTCTGGAACTCCCCTTATTCAGCTTAAAAGGAGCTTGTGGCCTTCTTTGGTGGTCGACAAGTACCACCCCAATGTTGGAATTAATAAAGTACTCTTGTTATTACATACGTGGGCTGTTGATCTTTTGAGGAGTTTCTCTCGGGCCCTAACAAAACTAAGTCTGGTTCTTGCCTAATGAATGGCCCATTAATCAGAGATTGGAGAGATCATACTCAGGGCTTTAATGGATGCTGTCCAGGAACTCCCGCTGACATCAGAGAATTCTGTTGTCTCCTTTAAGAGAACTGGCTACTGGAGGACCTCAAAGCCTTACTCTCAGGTGCTACTTGCTCTTCTTGCAGCAAGCTGCTAGACTGGACCAGTGCTCACTCCTCCGGGGAAACCTCTGTAACGTGGTCCTCTCCTCGCCTTGCCAAGCTTCAGAGTGCCTCAGCCATAAAGTCAGGACAGCCTGAACCCTCTCCTCTGCCCAGCCCTGCCCTGCTTTCTCAGAAGCACCATGCTCAGGAGTTGCACTTCACACAACTGCTTAGGAGCCGTGTGTTTTCAGAAAGCCGCACCCTCACATTGCTCCACTCTCCAAACACGCAGGGTTCCTTCTGTGTTGGGAGATGGCTGCCTCTTGGAGGGCCCCAAAGACCTACCAGAGTCACTCTTGTTTCTGGGGACCCACGGACACAGTGGGCCGAGGAAGAGTCATTTCCAAGTGTCCACTACATAGCGTTTTGAGTTGATCTCTAAAATCTTTCTGTTCTCTTTTCCTTCTTTAAAATCTGCTTTTAACTGTTCTAGGATTCAGTGCTTTGTTCTGATTTAGGGGTTTTGTAGGAAGTCATGATTTTGAGACAGTCTCACTATGTACCCCTTAGTAAACCAAAATTTACTGTGTAATCCAGGCTAGTCCTTAACTTCCAGCAAACCTCGTGCCTTTGCCTCTTATGCCTGCTGCTGGTCTTTATAACCCACACAAACATCACCCAAAGCAACAACAAACCCTTTTAGAATCTTTAGGAGGCAGAGAGCTGTTGGTGCCACACTACTCTGTAACTCTTAGGAACAGACATTAACAAAGCTCTGGATGGTGTATATTGAAGCTTGTTCAAAGAAACTGGAAGTCCTGGGCAGTGCTGCTAGGAATGCTGGTGGGGTGGGGACAGGATGCAGGGCCCTCGACACACCTTATAAGTAATTACCAAAAAGAAAGGGCTCATATTAGCAGTGCCACGCTGACCCCTGTACCACCACTCACAATTGCCCTAAAGGGCCTGTCATTCAGGGATGTATGTGTGTGTGCATGTGTGTTTGCATGTGTCTAAAAGGTCTGTCATTCAGGGATGTATATGTGTAAGTGTGTGCATGTCTGCATGTGAGTCTAAAAGGCTTGTCATTCAGGGATGTATATGTGCGTACGCGTGTGTGTGTCTAAAAGGCCGGTCATTCAGGGATGTATATGTGTGTTCATGTGTGTTTGCATGTGTCTAAAAGGTCTGTCATTCAGGGGTGTATATGTGCGTGTGTGTGTGTGTGTGTGTGTGTGTGTGTGTGTGTGTGTATGTGTGTGTGTCTAAAAGGCCGGTCATTCAGGAATGTATATGTGTGTTAATGTATATTTGCATGTGTCTAAAAGGTCTGTCATTTTCAGGTGTGTGTGTGTGCATGTGTGTTTGCATTGTCTAAAAGGCCTGTCATTCAGGGATGTATGTGTGTGTGTGTGTGTGTGTAAGCGCGCGTGTGTAAAAGGTCTGTCATTCAGGTATATATATGTATGAGTGCGTGCCTGCGTGTTTGCATGTGTCTAAAAGGTCTTTCATTCAAGTGTGTGTATGTCTAAAAGGTCTGTCATTCAGGTGTGTGTGTGTGTGTGTGTGTGTGTGTGTGTGTGTGTGTGTCTAAAAGGTCTGTCATTCGGGTGTGTGGGTGGATGACTGGGTGTGTACAAATAAGAGAGATGTGGTATGTACTTGTGTGTGTGCATATGCATATATGTATATAAACACACACATATGAGAGAGAGGGACCCTGCACTCCTCGGTGAAACCAGAGGCCATTGCATGAAGAGAAGTAAGCTGGTCGCAGAAGAACAGATACTGCCAACAGTCCCCTTAGATAATGTTCCTTACATAGAACTCAGATGCAGAAAGTGGCATGGTGAGTGCCAGGAATGGGTTGGGGACAGTAGAGTCTCCAGCGTTCAGGCGCAATGCTTCAGATACTCACCTTGAATAGTGATTTGCTCTTCCGTTATCTCCGTGGCTAACAACACTCCCCTGTGAGAGACTGCTGCAGTCTCACAGAAGGTGTTTTTACCCTCATACAATACAAACAAAAATAAATGCATAAGATGGAACAATCTAAAAACAAATTTTCTTTTCAAAATGCCATGATAAAACCTAACACCATGTATGCCAATTAAAACTATTAAACAAGATAATAACTGCATGAAATCTGAGCTGTTTTCTACTTTCAAAAAATTGGGCAAAAAATGGAATTTTATATAAAAAGCTTAGATTCTTTTTTTTATTAAAGTACTATTTGTTTTTACAAAATCCTGAGGTAGCAGATGAAAACCTCTGTTTTACATGTGGGGAAACAGAGGCCTAGGATGAAGAAAGGACACCCCAAGGTCATATAGCAAGGGAGTTGTTAGAAGAGACAAAATGCCATGTTCAGTTCCCACATGTTATACAGTGAGTTTTTCCCCATCTCTCACTCTCTTCTGATGTCACAGAGGTCTCAAGTCTTAGGATTGGGGGGGGGGGGGCTGCCTGAGAAACATGCTGAAAGTAAGCTTCTCAGCAGCTCCAACATAGCCTCTGAGTCAGACATATGAGAGGACCTTGATATCTGCATTTTAGATACACACATTACACCCAGTAGCATTGCGAAGAGTCTACTGAGAAACTCTGGCTTGGGGAAGCTACAGCTTTGCTGTTGCAGAATCACGGGCAGCTGGTCTACCTACCTACATCAGGGCAAAGCTCCAGCAAAGCTTGCACATTCCCAAAGCTGGGGAGCTCGTCACATCCCAAGGAAGTCTACCCATGAGAAATACTCCTTCTCACCACTGTCTACAGGAGGCTTCTCTTTCAGTCCCACTTCTTCTCTGTGTAAAGTCGGTTTCTTGACTTTATGTGGGTCTACCTCCCAAGGCACAGTGAATATGAAATTAGTAACCGCTGGGTTAGAGGACAGGGACCTGATGGAAAAGAGAGAAACCAAGTACAGATTGTGGATGCTAATGTGCCTGAGCATCGTGCAAGAAAGGGCTACAGCAGATGTTCCAACCCACGGTGTAACATTGAATCAAGCAAACCTACAATGGCTGGTCTCTGCTAAGCACTGACTAGAGGGAGTCTGCTGGCAAAATGGCTTCACAGACTACTAGAACAGAGGATAAGAAATAAGAGAAAAAGAGTGTCCTTTCGGGTCCAATAACCAAGATTGGCATGGGTAGTTGAGAACAATCATGAGAGAAGAATGAGCCTGCAATTTCAGGAGTGGCTGTCAATAGCCCAAGCTGGTTGCATGTAAAGGATGAGAGGCAGGAAAAAAGCCTAGTAACCATGGGGCCAGGACTATCTGCTTACTATCTCAATTTGTTCTCTCCTTCCCTGTGACGCTCTCAGATAGAAGCCTCATGATACCTTGATCACAGTGGTACTTTCCTCTTTCCAGGCAGTATCTTGTGTTTCCTCTGCCTGCACCCCTCCCCAGTGGCACAGGCTTTTCACCCTTAACTGAGTCTCATTCCTGGCTCTTGGCACCTTCTTGGTGAAACCTTCTCTGATATCCTTGACATTCTCATGGTCATTCTATGTCTCCCAATATTCTATCTAGCACCTAGTGAGATAAGTAAATTCTCTTATTAGACATCACTGTAGACCCTGTCCCAACCCATCTTGATCACGATATCAGTGATGGGACCTGGAAAATCTTCCTCTCCAGCTCCCACTGGACAGTTCCTGAAACACGGTAATGCATCAATGAATACAATTTATTTATGTTTATTGAATGAATAAAGCCAAGTATACTAGAGTGGGTAAAGGATAATGACCCATTCCCTAAATATAAGCAGGCAGAGTAAGAAAGAAAAGCAAACCATACAGCCACTTTATGTCTATACACAAAATGGTCATGATTGACTTGGAGAACGGAATGTCAAGGATACACTCACATTAGGACTGGGCGGGCAGAGACGGACACACACAATCCCACCATGGCTGGCTGCCCTAGGTGGGGAGAAGAAACCATTTGGGGTGTGGAAGAGAATAGCAGAATAGTTTGCTTATGTACTGTGGAGAGAGGCAGATCTGGAAAAGTGAAGGTAGTGAAGCATGGGCTAATGTGGAAGGCCTTCTTGCCAGTCAGGGTCATGGTGATGTTCAGTCCTGGGATGCTGCTGATGCCCATGTCTGGGTCCATGGTCCTGCCCTAACTTGGGCCTGTGTTGATGTTCATTGCCCATGTTACCATAGGGGTCCCCATGCAAATGAAGTGTTGAACCATGTGTTGAGGTACAAGGGCTGTGCTGAGATAACCCCACTCTTCTCTAGACATGACATAAAGGACCCAAATAATCCCCAACATGGGAAAGCTGACCCCATCCTTGACATGGGTATGAGATAGCTGATTCTGCCCCTCACCACCCAGACACACATCCAGGGCACTCACCAACATCTATCCCATCTATGACCTGATGGAGCACATGAAGAGACCGGTCCTACGAAACCATAGCTGTAGGATCTTCAGGTAGGGTATCTGAAAGAAGAATCCAGTATTGGACTTGAAAAATTTTAAGAGAGTGTGTCCTGACCACATTCCTGTCATAAAAAGCAAGTCAAATTTTTCATGTGTAGTTCCACACTTCACCCCAGTAATATAAATGATTCCATGAACACTGGCCTTGCAGTGTGACTTGTCGGGACTACTGGCAGGTTAGTGAACATGCTTACGTGATTGGCTTGAGCTCTTGCTCTGCCACAGGCGGGCATGACCCTACATGAAACTAGTTTGTATGGATCAGACTTGAATTTGAACAGAAGCTCAGAGTCAACGATTGAGCCAAACAGACCCAACAGACCTGTGAGTGTGGGAGCAAACATCTCATGGGCATTTCTGAAACCTGAGAGCTGGTCACCATGCAGTCTTATTGCAGGTAACATTTGCCTCGTGTAAGTGTTAGTTTTAAAGCATGTCTGTAGAGTCTTCAACTGTCCTCCTACCTTTCTATTAAGAGATGGTCTATTTTCTCTCTCCCGAGGTTCACATTTTAAATAAGCATGGTACCGCTGAAGCAGCAAGACGTTTGGTGGCTCCTATGAGGTGTTCACTCATCCCATAGGAACCATGCACTTCTACCCAGAACTCCACCACCTTCTGGAGACCTATGGGAAGAGGAGGCTAGGTACTTCCTTCAGCTCTCCTGCCAGTCTCAACGTTATCAGGAGTGATCCCTTTCCAGTGCTGTTGCGTGAATTCTCCAGAGGACTTTATTCCCTGCCCATTGAGGCACACACAGCATTTGATGTTTCAGATACTGGAAGCAGAAGCATGCCCTCACTGTTGGTATGCCCATCCAAGAACCTGGCCTACAGTGTCTATTGGTATGCTAGCATGGCTCATTCACTCCCCAGATCTTTTCAGTAACTTGTCTGTTGGGCTAATGTCTGGGGCAATAAGCAATGGCTTTATAGGCTTCTCCTTTCCCATGGCAGCCATCACCAAGCAATGATGTTGTGATCCATCACTAACCTTGATCAGAGCATCTCAGCAGAACACTCCCTAGGAATCAGTATTAAGATAGAACCACAGCACACCTGCCATCCCAGACTCGATCTGACCTTTGCAGTCACAGTCATTGCTGAAGCATATGAGAAGCCCCGGTGCTTTGCCCACAATGGAAGGCTAGAGATGGGGCAGACTAAGCCCCAGCTTCATACCTGTTCATCAGCCTTGTGTCCCTATAGTTGTCCTGACTCACGTGACTGACTCTGAACCACTGCAGCCACCAATCCTTCTGTCCAGTTACACTCCTTGAACTATCTTATTCTCTCTTTTTCGCCCTCCAAACACCACTTCCAACAAGAAACCCCTCTCAAAATCAGTCACTCCTCACATCTCCCTGAGCTTGTGTGCCGAGATATTCATCATAAGTTTAATTAAGTAAGCATCTATAAAGCTAATTTGTCATCAATATCCCTCAATAATCTGTATTCCAGAAGACAGGAGTTGCCTCTTTCTTGATTTCTGTGATATATGGCAGCTTCTATATTGACACCAAGTGGGTAGATGAGAGAAAAAAGGCTCATACAGACAGTTGGTTCCTACTTCATCCTCTTCCTCTCCTGTCTCCATGACAACAGCACTTCTTGTCATCTTCCTTCTCCAGTATCTCTGGTCACCTACTGTGCCGGTGAGGTTTTTGTCAACTTGACACAAATTCAGGTCATCTGGGAAGAGGCATGTTTAATAAAGAAGATGCATTTCCTTAATGAATGTTTGATGTGAGAAGGCCGAGCTTGCTGTGCCAGGATGGCATCAGTAGGTGTGTGCGGCTGGGTTACAGAAGAAGAAAGTTGAGGAAGCCATAGGTAGCAAGCCAGTAAGTAGCATTCTTCCAAGGTCTCTGCTTTTGTTCCTGCCTTGACTTCCTTCATAATGAACTGCAATTAGGAAATATAAGGAAAAACAAAACAAAACGCTTTCTTTCTCAAGTTATTTTTGGTCAGAGTATTTCATTTTTACCACAGAAATAAAAAGTCAAATTAGAATGACCACACACCAAGAGATCCTTCCTCACCTTTGCCACCTGCTGGCCTTCAAAGTGAGGGTCCGGTCACTGGGGAGAACCCTCCACGGAACAGCAATGCTCCTCGAGCAGCAGAACTGAGAGTGGCGCTGGATGTGTGTGAGCATTAAGAAGCATTTTCATAATGACAGTTTAATAGTTTCAGATCTTCTGCTTGGAGTCCAAGTCAATTAATATTCAGTCAATTAGAAAATGTGTCAGAATAAGAATAAATTATCCACAGTTAAGTGTACCCAGGAACCAAATGATGTCCTTGTTGCTTTTGAGGGGGGAAGTGGTAATTCGTACCACTGTCAATAAGTAAATGATTGTGTATGCAGTATCAGGAGTTGCAGAAGGTCATGGAGGGTGTGGCCCAGGGACTTAATTAATTACACAAATCTGTCTCATACTGGGTTATTAGGAATTAATATGTGACCAGACTTTTGACTTGTTGAGTCGATGGCCAATTTCACAGAGAATCCAAAAGAAAAAATATTGTATTACTTAATCATACAAAAAAGTATCTACTTACTATCTTTAATCCCCATGAGTTACTCTCCAAGTTGCAACATTAGTGTCCCCTGCACAGCCCAACACTAACTATAATACAAGCCAGTCACCCAACAAACAAGATGCTAGCAGACTGGTAAATGCCATGGCCACGTGGCAAAACATAGATTAATAAAAATGGGCTAATTCAAATGTAAGAGCTAGTTAGTATTAAGCCTGAACTATAAGCCAAACATTCTGTAATAAATAATGAATTTCTGGGTGATTATTTAGAAGGATCTGCGTGATGGGGCAAGACAGAGAAACCTCTGTTCACTGCATCCACCATCATTGGCTCCTTATTGGCTTTGGGACAGATTGGATCTTCAGCACTTCTCTCTGGGATCTCATGGACCACCACCCAACACTGCCTCCTCCTAATCCAAAGCCTCCTTCTTCACCATCCCAGACATATTCTGGGCTGCACCCATAGTGGATAGGAGGCAACAGGCCAGGCCTGCCATGCTAACCCCTACCTCTTTATCTTTAAACTAGAATACTTCATCTCTCATCCCTTGCAACCAATTCTTATTTTTAATGTGTGTGTGTGTGTGTGTGTGATATGTGAATTCAGTGCACGTGTGTATACAAATGGATGTGCATATGTATACACATACATGGAGGCTAAATGATTATCTTAGGTGTCATTTTGCAGGAGCTCTCTGCTTTGGTTTTTGAAATGGGTTCTCTCACTGGTCCAGAACTTACCAAGTAGGCTAGGCTAGCTGACCAACAAGTTCCAGGGGTCCACCTATCTCTGCTTCCCCAGAATTGGAAATACAAGTATGTGTCATAACCCCTGATGTTTTAAACATGTATTTTGGCGATCAAACTCAGGACTTCATGCTTTCAGGATAGGAAGTTTATCAATTGAACACGCTTTTTCTTCTATCTACCTGAGCCCCACTCAACTGCCAAGATCAAGCTCAGACTTGGTGCACTGGAGGCTGTATTGAAAATAGTCTTCTCTCCCTTCATGACCGGGTGAAACTCTTCTCCCCTGGACCCTGTAGTCTAGCTACAGTGACCTATAAATAAGTACTCGTCTGTTTGACTTGTGTGGAGGATCACTGAAACCTCAACCAGTGTAAGAACTCCTTCTCTATCAAATTATTACAAGGATAAATTAAGCATAGACACAAAATATTTAGTGATATGCCTTGTATACACTGGATCTTCAATCACCCTTAAACAAATAAATAAATAAATGATATCACATGCTTGGATATCACACAGGCTTCAAGAAGAAAGAGCCACAAGAGTTTCCATCCAGGGGTGGATGTAAATGGTATTGACAAGCCAGAGGTGTGCTTCAGAAGAGGAACAACAGACTCTATTATCCTTCCAGCCCCAGGTCTTTCCATAGCAATTATTTTGTAACAGCCTCTTTAATGTGTTGAAATAAAATCCATAGATAGTATAACCTACCTATATTTTTTTCAAAAATCAATATAATGTACTATAGAGATAAAGGAGATAACTTATAACAAAACCGTATGCATTTGGCTAAATAAATGCTCAAGTGTGACCAAAGAGAAGAAATGAGAAGTAAAGAGATATCTGTGCCCCCTTGCAATGTGTGTGCTGTGATTTAGGAGACATGAGACAACAGTTAACTGAATATTGTTGGTATGCTTCCTCTATATTTGACATTTAGAAATGGGAGCTAAGCAAGCGCCTCTCTACATTTATAACTATGAGACACACCACACCTGGGGATTGTATTGGTATCCTTAGTTCTACCATGGTTTTTATTTTTTGTGTTTTTCTGTTTTGTTTTTTTTTTCTTCATCTCCAGCTATTTCCTGGGATAGGGAACAACTTTTAGTACATTTTAAGCAAAATTTCAGTGCATTCACGAACTCCTTGATGGATACAGCTTCATGTCTAGGAAGTTCTGTGTATTTCAAAGCTATGTATAGGATACTTGTGTGAACATTCACCCAAGAATACATGGAGGTACTGACTCCAAGCATGTATAACAAGAAACAAATGTTGCCCTTGTGTACATTCCCATGTGAGTCTTAATAGGACAGGAAACTGATGCTTTGTGGTATTCTAGCACAGGGCAATATGCTGTCTTCTCTGCCACTCACCAGCTAATTACCCACAGCTACCCCAAACACTGGGACAACCAAGTACACTTCCTCATAAATACCCAAAGTGTTATGTAGGGACATCACACTGGTACTCAGAACTTCAGCTGTCAGAGTGAACCCAGGGTCCATACAAAGGTCTCAGGTGTGACCTCTGACTGCTCACCAATCACGTCCATGTCAGTCAGGAGGCCTCAGAAGAGGCTTGGGGCAGCATGGATAGGCTCTGGGTGTACACTCCTACTGAGGCTGCCTCCAAGGATAATGTTTGTAGACAGAGTGTAAGCAAGAGAGGTTCACACGCCCCTAATGGCCACCAGCTGCTGTCATTTACATTGTGCCTGGAAGCACAGCAGAACCAGACTGGGCTTGCGGGCTTCGTTCCCAGGCCTTTGCAAGCTGAGCTCTGCTGCCAGCTCCCTGCAGCCAAAATCCTAGTGACCTGGGTTCTAGTGTCTGCTCTCCTGCTGATCCTCTGTGTAACCTAGATAAGCTATTTCTTCCTAGACTCCAGGTCCCCTCCTACTAGAAGAATTGGACAACATTCTCTTTCCTGTCCATAAAGTTCAAGTTACAAGAAGAGTTGCATCAAAAAAGAAAAGAAATGGTTGATTCAACTTACACCTGGTGGGAACATCTCTAGTAAAACCGCTGTGGGCATTTATATTCCCTTCACAGAATATAAATGGGCAGTTTTGCAGGCCACACATCAATCGCTTGCATACTGATGTCCAGTTCACCGCACAGTGAAAGAAGTGGTGTAAGGCAGACCTGGGGGTAAACTGTACATCAGCCTGAGCAGACCAAGGAAAAACCGAAAGTCAAGAGAAACCACGTTGAACAGACAGATGAAACCGAGGTGTTAAAGAGCTGTGGATGTCTATGAGGAGACATCCCAGGCCTTTCCACGTCTCCAAGGCATCCCAAGGTCAGGGCTTCTACCCAAGGGAAGTACCAAAGGCTTTGTGTACATACTCTGTTCTTCCTTATCCATACATATATGTGATAAAAATCTGATCTGTAAATTAGGCACAGAAAGATCATACAATAATTAATAATAAAATAGAACAATTACAGCATTACATTGTAAAAACTTGTCATTTACAATCTATGACTTGTTTACTGGTTAAAAACGTTCCATTTATTATTTTTATGCTGGGAGTGAATGTGAATACATGAAACCAAAGAAAGTCAAACTGGAGACTGAAGGGGACTAACTACTGTTTATGATATTGTAAGTGATGAGACTCCTATAGCAGAGGTGAAAACGTGGTTGGAATCTGGGCTTAGTAAGTGAAAGGAGAAATAGAGATGAGATTAAAGCTCAAGACCAGTGAGGCACATTGAAAATATGATGATCCTTCTGGTATAGGGTAACCCATTCCGGTCCTACTCCTCGTGCGGAATCACTGACTAGAAAACCAGGAAGCATCTACTGTGTACAAGGTACTGTATACAAGGAAGGAGATGAAGTGTCGTATAATCATAGTATCTGTGTCGTAAGTGACTCTCCACATAACGACCCAGCAGAAAATGTCCTCTATGTCCCTTAACTTGGAGGTGGCAGATAGAGAAGTCAACTGTCAGAGTATCTCAAGCATTTACTTATTTATTCACTAACACTTTCAGGGGAAAGCCCCCCAAAGGCACATCATGTTCACTGTGAAAACAGCAAACGGACACAGCAGTGGAGATATTCCAAGTCACAGGAGGCAGTAACAGGGGAAACACAGCCTGGAAAAGCTCTGAGGGAGGCAGAAATGAGAAAAGGTTGCTAATGTCCTAGGATAGCATGAAGTCTCAGCAAAAAGGTAAAAACGTCACAGGACCTGGGAAGTAACAGGAAGTCAGACACAATCACAGTTCAAGACAGAGGGGGCAGAGGAATTTTTGCTCTCACTTTAACAACTTGTTCTCAGAAAAGGAGGGCAGTGTGACCCCACTCACTGAACAGATGAGGCTGAGAGGAGGTCGTCAGCGGTGAGCAGAAGCAAACAGCAAACGCTGATCTTGGGGACAGCAGCCTGGATTTTATTTCAAGAGCAATGAGCTGGGGAGTTTTCTTTTCTTAAAGAGCACCACAAAATGAAGAAAATGGACCAAAGGTACCAGTGGAAGCTGAATGTGATGCTAAGAAACTGTCCAGGAAAGAGGTGATGCCTTGGCCCTAGATGCTGGCAGGAAATGTGAGAGCATTGCAGAGAAGGATGTGTTTTGACTGTGCTGCCAAGGAGACAAGACCAGGGACTATGCAGTGGAGGGAACAGAAAAAGAGAGCCCTGAGTGGCCTCTGCCTTCAGTATAGGCCACCTGACCCCATGTAGGAATGCACAGTCTTCACACACAGGTTCATTAAACTACACATGATCAGGGCCACCCCCCTGCTCTGTTGCATCTACCCAGGACGTTACCCCATGTCATATCTTTCATATCTTGCCTCATATCTTCACATCATTTTCCTCAGAACCATTTCCAAAGACTTCAATCTTACTCCTGCCTCAGTTTCTCTCTAATAAATTGTGCTTTCTCTTGGGACCACAGAAAAGACTTCCAAAAGGCAGCCTCTGCTGGGGGTTCTATTTCTTACATTATCCATATTAGTCTTCCTCTTTTATCCCCTCCCTCAATCCCCACACGATGCTCTCCATAACAGTATGCTTAACGTGCCCCTGTCCACTTATCTTTGTCCCCAGGGGCCTGGTCCAGCTATGATAATTTAAGGACAGAAAAATCACGGACCAGAAATCATCTTGTCTGCTCTGGTTACAGAGCATGGCATGCCCTTTCTAATTCCAGTTCTAAGAGGGATTTCTCCAAGACCTGAAATGACAGCAACTCAGAAGGAAGTTTGTGATCCAGAGTACCACATGGGTGCTCTCCTCCCCACTTCAAATCCCTACAAATACTTGAGGTAACACCGCTCCAAGCTGTCTGATCACAACCAATCAGCTTGGGCTCTACTTTCAGGGCATTTCTGGCTGGTTACCCTCTTCCCTTCATTGTGAATAACTGAAGACATAGAAGAGTGGCTAATGCCTTAAGTAGCCCCCAATGCCAAGACTTACACAGATGACAAGGCTAGATTTACCCAGCTTCTCTCTATTTTCGCTCCTGTCAGTGACTTACTCTGTTAGCTGAAAATCCCTATTTAGCCAGCCCTCAAGTTCTATTTTAGTAGGGCTGGCCAGGGGCACCCCAGGGAAGATCACCAGGGAAGAAAAGAGCCTTTTGAAGATTATACATGAGCAAAAAGAGCGAAGCTTTGAACACTGATGGAGGTTCTGGGCTTCAAACTCCAACTGCCTTAACTGAAGTAACCACTTTAAGAATTAGAGGAATTTAGATTATTGCAGGAATACAAACACATACACAAGAGGAGGGAGGGAAGGATGGAAAAGGAAGGGAGGGAGGGAGGGAGGGAGGGAGGGAGGGAGGGAGGGAGAAAGAGAGAGAGAAAATGGGGCTGGTGATTGGTTGAGTGGGTAAGGGCTCTTGCCACCAAGCATGATGATCTGAGTTTGATCCTAGACTCATATAGAAGGAAAGAACCAACTCCCACACTCCCATAAGTTATCTGAACCACACACTCATATACACACACACGAGAGAGAGAGAGAGAGAGAGAGAGAGAGAGAGAGAGAGAGAGAGAGAGAGAGAAGTGAAACAGGAGCCTCCAAGAGCAAGGATTTTGGCCAAGAGTCATCTATGCTGGCCCCTCCCTACAGCTCTCACAGTCCAGATGCACCACAGCTTTCTCCCCTGGGACCCACAGCGATCCCACCACGTCTAACATTGTGCTTTACACCTCCCCTCGGGTTTCCCAGGGCACTACCCTCTTCAGAGTGTTTTTCCTCCTGGGTCTGCACCCCCCTTGGTTCCCCCAAACACCCCCATGTCCTGCAATCCCCTGCCTTCCACATCTCTCCTCCACCTCCAAGAGCTGACTCTCTTTGGATCCCCTGTCCCCACACTCCACAACTTTCTCAAGAAAACTTTCCCCACATTCCTGCTGCTCCTTGCTACAACTCCCAGAGCACTTTCATGCTCATTCTAACTATTTCTATCTAACTCGGTTTCAGTATCTGCACATTGTCCTCTTATCTAGATGATACCCTAGTCTATCATTCTAAGAGTCACACTGCATGGACAGACTGTGTTAATGTGTATCTCATTGTCTCATCTTTAAAAGTACGATTCTCACTCATAACCTCAGTTGCAGGACTCTGACCTCTGTATGTTTAAAAGTCAGTAATTCTTTCCATCAATAAAAAGGAAGAGGCCATTGAGTGTTTTGCCTTCTCATTAGCCTTGCACATGTGTCCCCACTACCCTCTCTGCCTACCTGTAAGTCATGGTCAAGCCTCATCACTATCACAGTTATCATCAACATCAAAGTCATCATTGTTATTGTTAGGAGCAGTAACATTGTCGATATAACCACCACCATTGTTATCACTGGCATTAGCATCACCATCAACATCATTATCAACATCACCACTGTCATCTTCATCATTGTTGCTATCATCAAAATCCCCATCATCACCATCATTACCACCGTCACCATTTCCTTTCCCTGTCCCAGTAGCAGACAATATATTCTAAATACTGACTCCAGCAGCATTCCCATCTCACATTAATTTCTTACACAAGTGTGCCTCATACTCACTTCTCATGTGGTGCCTCTCCTTTTGCTATGAACTGGACTATGACTAGGGCCGAGGATAAACCATAAGGGATAAGAAAGCTTCTGACTACTTTTGGGATAGTTGGCCTTGGAACTTAGCAACCATGTGATGAGAAGCTCATGTAGAAAGATCCCTTGGCCCTCGGCGCCTGCTCACAGATGGCAGACAGGACCCACTTGCCAGCCATGTCCATTCGCCATCTGCAACAGTCCCCTACAGCTGTTGTGACAAATTACCACAGGCAGGTGGCTTAAAACTGCACAAACATCCCTTCACAGTTCTGAAAACTAGAAACCCAAGATCAGCAGAACCATGGCCTTCAGAGGCTCTGCAGCAGAGCCTGGTTTTGCATCCTCCAGCTTCTAATTTCTTGACATTGCATCCCGTGACTCCACTCTTCTCCAAGGACTCGTAACGGACCTATGTCTTCTCCCAAATCTCTCCACTTCTCTCTCACAAGCTCATTTGTACCTCCTCTGGCTGCCCATGGCCACAGGGATGTAAATCCAAGTAAATGCTCACATCTCAAAATTATTAATTGATCATATCTACAAAGACCCTTTTTCTAGATAAGGCTGGTGTTCCCAAGATAATGGCCTAATACATCTGGAGGCCATTATCATGTACTCCACTATCTTAAAAATAAATCTTCACTTCCCCAGGCAAGCTACCACAGCTGAGCTAAGACTAGCAACCTCTTCAAAGCCTGGCCAAAAATTGAAGTCACGAGAAAAATTAATGATTGTTGTTTGCTGTAGGAACTCCTTCAGTCAGTAACCTTTAAGACACCAGCCCATTTGGGCATGGTCTCTTATACTATAAATGCCGATTTAAAGCATGTGCTTGCTCTCTCTTCTGGCTGCTAGATTCGGTTCTTGTTCCCTGTTGATGCAGAGGACTGTGATCTGTGAGTCAACCCCTAAATAAATAACCCTTTACTATACTGAATTCTGAACTAATGTGGGATTTTTTTTTAGCATCCATCTTCAGTTATTTCCTTAAACCAGAGTTCTGAAGCATAGTTTGTTACGCAGTAATAGTTAACAAATACAATCTTCAGCTACCTTGCTCCTTTCTTGTTTCATTCCCATGGTTGGATTAATATGGGCTTCTGCCTGCCTTTAATCTAGACAAACAGCTGAATAGGAAATATCATGAGTGGAAAACACTGGATCCCTGCTGACTCCACCTCCAAATACATAGACACTAAGCTCTAGTGGGTCCTTTGGGCTGTACAGCCATCTATAAATACATCTATACATACTCCCCCAGTGACTCACTTCCCTTGTCTCCCAAACAATTCTTTCTCTCAATTCAAACCTTCACCACCTCATTCTTTCTTTGGTATAACTTGATGCCCTTGAATCCTATTTCACAGAAAAGAGATGTGCAAATCCTGCACCTCATCCGACAGTGATGCCTATCCATAACCACACACAGTCCTCCTGCCACAGTGGACAACTTCAGATTGTGGCTCTTTGTCTTCTTAACAAATACAGCCTTCAACGACACCATCATGTACTAGAGATAAATACTGCTTCCACTCAAGCATTTGTTCTTAATGCTACCCTGAACCCAATCAACAAACCTTTACACACTTTACAAAAACCAAATCCTTATGGAATCATCTATAAACTTCTCCATGCAAAAGATTGCCAGACTCACCATCATTTCCAAACCTGGGCTTTTAATTCATAAGCAACATCTGTAACTTCTCAGGGCTGCCACACAAATGATCACAAATCAAATAGCTACAGATAAAAGGAATTTGTTGGTAAGAGTCCTGAAGGCTGGGAATTCAAAACAACACTGTCAGCCATGCTGTTTTGTCTCTGCAGACTCAAAGTAACACTTTCTTTACACCTCCAGGTAGCTCTTGGCCTTGTTATACTTGGCTAGTAGCTACATCATTCCGAGCCTCTGTCTTCAAGTGTCTTTTCTCTACCTGAGTACCTGTGTCTCTCATAAGAAAATGGCTATTGGATTTAAGGCCCATTTTAATTCAATGTGACCTCATCTTTATTAATTATATCTACCAAGACATCATTTGTAAATAAAGTCACATTTTCAGGTTCCTAGTAGACATGGAATTGAGGAATATTATTCAGCCCAATGTAGTAACATTAGGCATAACTGACCCTTCTCTCTTAAAAATACTTTCTTCTCTTTGCTTCTAGAATAGCATGTGCCTATCTCAATGACCTATATTCTCTGTTTTCATTTGATGGCTGCTCCTCTGCTCTCTGAGTTTCTGGGACGCATCCCTCAGACCCCATCTTAACTTCCCCTTGCACTCTCCTTCTATGTATGACCTCCGTCAGTTTCATGGTTCCAGGTCCCTCTAGCAATTCCAAACAGCTCCTCTCCAGCACACCTGCCATCTCACCGGTACACACCTTAGGTGATCAAAGAGCAACTCAAGATCAATTCCCCAGCCTCTCACTTCCATCCACAGACCCCATCACAGTAACTGCCAATCTCAAAACTTTTGTTTGCTCAGGCCATAAGACTTAGTCCATCTCAATTTCTCTGCTATTTATATTTCACTCACTAGTAAGTCCTATTCTACTTTTCTCCAAAATCAGTCTGATAGTCAGTGGTTCTCACAGCCTGGCTACCTGCCACTGGTCTTGCTCATCCTTGTCTTGCTTAGGGAAGAAATCAGCAAAGTAGAGCTTGTGGGCAGATCTAGCCACCACCTGTTTTGCAAATAAAGTTTTATTGGAACACAGCCACATCCATTTGTTTACATGTTGTCTGTGGACATTTTGCATTCTAAGGGTACAAATGAATAATTGAACAGAGTCCATATGGCATTCTAAACTGAAAATATTTACTGCCTAAATCCTTTACAGAAAAATATTCATCAGTCCCCTGCCTAGATTATTATAATCACAGGTCTTCCTAGCTTCACTCCTGTCCCCATTATAGTTGACTTTCAATCCACCAGGAAGAATGATGCTTTGCAAATGTGAGTCTAACTGGATCACTTCCCTGCTGGGACTTCTTCCATGCCCTGTTGTATTAACTACCACAGCTATCTAAGCCTGCTGTGCTAATCCCCATCTACCTCTCTGCCCTGTACCCCAGCTACCTTCTACCTTACATGTCTCCAGCTACAGACATGTTCCTGGTCTAAGCATGTCAGCATGCTCCTATTCCTGGGACTTTGCATTTTCTGCCCTTCCTCCCAGTAATCCCTTCCCAAGTCCACCCCCACAATTCAGTGTCCCTAGGAGGCCTCCCTTGCTCACTTTGTATCAGAGGTACTGTCCCTCCACGCACTGGCAACCGTCCTTAACTGACTGTTTCTGTCTGCAGCACTCAGCGACATCTGACATAGACACTCCTCTTATTGTCTTTATTATGATCTGTCTTGTCTTCTTGTTTCCAGGCATTCTGGGAGACACGCCCTATTCCATCACCAGCATTTAGTTTAGTGACTTGAACTGAGTAAGGCATGAGAAGTGCTGAGTGGATCTGGGGAAACAGCTGTTCGTAAGGTGATTCTCGTACGCCTGAGGACCTGAGTTTGGACCCCTCAACTCAGTGAAAAAGCTGGGCACACTTGTTCACTCAGTGTTCGGAAGGCAAACACAGGCGAGTCCCTGGGACTCACTGAATGGCCAACCTAATTAATCTACACAGCAAGCTCCAGATGGATGAAAGACTTTATCTCAAAAACAAAGGTAGGCGGCTCCTGAGAAATAATACTCAGATTGTCCTCTGGCCTTCACACACATTTGTGTGCACACACATGCATACACACACACACATTTGTTGAATGAATGGTAACAGAATCAGTACTTACTGTGGGTAAGCCCCAGGCTAAGCCTCTGGCATGCTTTAGATCACTGGCCTCATAACAGCATTGCAGATAGTTATTGAATCCTGGAGCCTCAAGGTCATCAGCCAGTATTCAAAGTCAAGTGAAACATCAAGGCTTAGCCCCTTAAACACCTCTACCTTCTAGAATTACACTGCTTTGCAGGTTTTAAAAGATATAACTCATTAATTTATATCACTAGCAAATCAGGTTTTCATCAGTAAGTGAACAAATAAGCAAAATATGTTTCTGACACATGATGACATATTATTTAGAAAAGACGTATTAGAAAGGAAAGGAAGTTCTGATACATGTCAACATGAAGGAAGCTTACATGCATTATGCTAACTGCGATAAGCCAATTACAAAGGAAGCAGAAGCATGTGATCTGCTTCCTTAGGATGACAGTAGTACACACACACATAGAAGGAGAAAGGTGGTGGTGACTCGTGAGAGTTGCAAATATGGATGGATGGGGAAGTTATTACTTAATGGGAACCAAGTTTCAGTTTAGGAAAATGAAAGAATTCTGAGATGGGCTGGTGTAAGGGCTGCACAACAGTGGATATGTGCATCACGCCACTGCCCTGGAAAGCTAAATGTAGGGAAGATGGTGAATTTCAGATTTTATAAATTTTACAATATTATTGAAAAAATCTGTATTTCTTCCTCCTTACCAAGCCATGGAATGCATTTGCTTTTCTGTTTATAGAGAAGGAATGTAAGGCTCAAAGAGGAAGGTAGAGCAGATGTAGGCCACTGGAGGTCATTTCACTTTTCTTCCTACAATCCAGACTCTTCTTGGGGCAATAAAAGGATTGTCCTTAATGATTCAGTGAATTTCGGATACTGCACATGTGTTCCCTCCGTGTATTTGAATTGAAGAGAGCTTCTAAAATATTTTTTTTTCTTCCTTGTGAAGATATGGTCCTAGTAGGGATATGGTCCTGGCAGCAAGGAGCCAAGGGGGAGCCAACCACAGAAGGTGACTGGAGGCAGCAGGGGAAGACAGGTCATGAAACTGTTAATGCATTAGCATATGCAAATTGACAAGGGTAAAGAAAACTGGGAAAGCTGCTATTTTATCATTTGTGGTAATTACAGTAATTTAGAGTGGTGGATCAGTGGGTTCCTGGAGGTAAAAGCATCTTGGAAGGATAATGTGGTGTGATTAAGAAGTTCTGATTAAGAACTGCTGTCATTTTCTCATGAAAAAGGTGAGTAAAGAGGCTGGGGTCAGAAGTGCAGCCACAGAAGTCATAAGGGCAAGGACCTTGCCAGCCGAGCCCAGTCTCCAGCACTGGGGGATACAGAAAGAAATCAGCACCTCCTGCCTCGTGACCCCCACAGAAGAGACACTAAAAATGACTAGTCACACATGCTGGGATGTATGCAATGTCATCCCTGGAAAAGAGTACAGAGAAAATGACAAACTGTCTCGATGGGAAGAGTGGTCTTTGAAAGAAAAAGTGACAACGAGACAGGGTTTGTTGTAGCAGGTAGAATTTTGAATTGACGGCAGCCGGGAAAGAAAGCTGCAAATGTGGGTAATGGAGTACTGGAATGAGAATATGGATGAAGAACTTCAGAATGGAAGCAAAAAAAAAGTGGGAAAGTGTAGTTTGGGAAGACCAAAGACACAAGGCTAGGACCCAGCAACTGATAGAAGATAGAAAGATGGAGCAGGCTGGAGACCAGCAGCTGATAGAAAACAGGAAGACAGAGCAGGGGGCGTCTCTGTCACAACTGAGCTGTAAGGAAACTTTTAGATGCGTGCAATTATCTGGAGTCAGTGGAGGAGAGATGAGGGCAAGGAGAGAAATCAAGACAAGAAAGGAACAAGCCCATGCAGCAAAAGTAAGAAAATCAGAGATAACCAATCTGAAACGTCATAGTCACAGCCAAAAACTTCTGTACACATCACCTTTGTATTACTGTGACCAAATAGCTGACAGAAACTTAAGGGAGGAAAGATTTGTTTAGTCTCATATTCTCAGAGGGTTTCACTCCGTAATGATGAGGAAGAAGCGGTAGAGTTCATGGAGGCAGGAATGTGTAATAGAGGCTCCTCCTATCACAGCAGACCCTGAAGTTGAGAGCACCAGACCAGGATTCGGGTATAACCTTCAAAGGCCTACTTTCTGCTGACCTAACATTACCTCCTGAAATTTCCACAGCCTCCCCAAACAGTGTGACTAGCTAGGAACCAGGCATTCAAAACATGAGGCTGTGAAAGCCATTTCACATTCAAACCATGATATTCCATCCCTGCCCTCAAAGTTTTATGGCCAACTCATAATTAGTTCAGCTTCAAGAGTTTCCAAAGTCTTACCAGTTTGAACTATGATCAAAGATCCAAAGTTCAAAGACTCTTCTGAGGCTCAAGGCAAACGCCTAACTGTTCATCCTTACAAGATGAAAAGGAGGGTTACACACTGCCAGTATACAATGGCACAGAGTAAATATTCATTCCCATTCTAAATCACAAGAATAGGAGGATACCAAGATCGAACCAAAGCAAGACTAAAACCTAGCAGGGATGACACTAACTCCTGTAGTTATCTGGCGATCATCTGGGCTATAGGGGCTTGGGCAGCCCCACACTTACGGTCTTGTCATTTACAACACACAAAGCCTCGTTCTTGGGTCAACTTGGGTGCAGTTTTCCTCACTTAGATTTCTCATATTCCTATATCTACAAAGTCTTGAGATCTCCAGTGGAATCTACACTTCATCTTCACAGCTTCATGCTTCACCCTGAACGAGGAACTTCACAAGAAACCCGCCTCTGTTACACTTGCCTGGACTCAAAGACTTTCATTTAGAATCTAGGTACAAGTCTCCATGGCCCCATAACTCCTGTATTATGCATGTCAGCAAACCAGCTCCAGACTGATCATATTAAGCTCTGCTCCAGCCAGATCCCCTTGGACTACAGCTTCAGTTGCCTCCATACCTGAGTGGTTGAATCTGGAAAAGCACTTCTCCTGTCAGACTTCACTTTTTTCGGTATGGTTTCTGTCTTAGTTAAGGATCTCATTGCTGTGATGAAACACCAGGACCAAAACAGCAGATTGGGGAGGAAAAGGTTTATGTGATTTTCACTTCTACATCCTTGTTCATCATCAAAGTCAGTCAGAACAAGAACTCAAACAAGGTAGGATCCTGGAGGCAGGAGCTGATGCGGAGGCCATGGAAGGTTGCTGCTTATTGGCCTGCTGCCTGTGGCTTGCTCAACCTGTTTTCTTACAGAACCCAGGACCACCTGCCCATGGATGGCACCACACATAGTAGGTTGGGTCCTTTCCCATAAATCATTAATTTTTTAAAAAAAAATATGTCCCATAGGCACGTCTTACAGAGGCATTTTCTTAATTGAAGCTCCCTCTTCTTAGATGACTTCAGCATGGATGTAGTTGACATAAAACTATCCAGCACAACGTCCTACATGAGCTTAGGTTTTAAAAGAATTTTTAAAATATTTTTTCAAGGTTTTTTTTTGGTTATTTTGGGGTTTTTGTTTGGTTGGTTGGCTGTTTTTTTTTTTTTTTTTTTTTTGAGACATAGTTTCTCTGTACAACAATCCTAGCTGTCCTGGAACTACCTCTTGTAGACCAGGCTGGCCTCAAACTCACGGAGATCCACCTGCCTCTGCCTCCTGAGTACTGGGATTAAAGTCGAGGGCCACCACCACGGAGTACTTTTTCAGTTTTATAATACACTACATACATTGATAGGTAGGGTCTGGTTACTCCCTGGACCCTCACATCAGGGCAAAGTGCCCAGGTTCTTTTTAATACTGCCTGTTTCTTTAACAGCTTTGTTTCCAACTTTAAATGAGACCCTGTTCTAGACAAACTGCATATATTTCATGTCTTTATTTCCCTCTTTCCTTCTGGATTCTCAAAGCAAACCTGGCTAAAAGCAGTTAGCAACAACAGTTCCCAAGCCTGAATGTTACACTGAATTGAAATTTCCTTTGCCAAATTAATTAGTTCATTAGTGTTTAGTTCAGTCTCACTCAGATTTCCAGGACAGAATGGAAAATAAATAGCTTCCATTCCAAGAACAATAAAGTCCTTATCCTCATCTGTCAAGTCATTAACAATAAAGACCTTGTTCTCATCTGAAACTTCATGAGTACAGTCTTTACTGCCCACATTTTCAATGGCATTTTTGTCTTCCAAACTCCTATTTGAATCACCCATTAATCTCTACTCACAACATTCAACAGCTTTTCTAGAATTTCCAGTCTAATCCCACCCCCTAAACTAGTTCCAACGATCTAAGAAGCACTTGGTCACATTTATCCAAACAATAACTTCACTCCTTGTTTTAATTTTCTACATTAGCTACTTCTACATAGCTATGACCAAATACCTGTCAGAAATAACTTCAAGGAAGGAAAGTTTGTTTCTATTATTTCAGAAAGTTTAAATCCCTCATGACAGGAAAGTATGGCAGAGTCCATAGAAGTGGCTCCATGTGGCATGGTCTCCTCATCTAAGCAGCCCAGAAGACAAAAAAAATATACCCTGAAACCAGGGCTAAGCCTTCAGAAGCACTCTTATCTACTTCTGATGACCAAGTCCTACCCTAAAGTCACCAGAGTCTCCAGTAGAGTTCCTCCATCTGGGAATTCAAAGCTCAAGTCATAGTAAAGGCGGTCTAATTTAATCCCATCGTGCATGTGAGAAAGCAAAGCTTAGAAAGATTAAAATCACATATTTGATGCCGAGCACCTAGTAAATTAAACAGCATAGTTGGGCGCTAACACCACTGCCTAAGATCTTTCGTTCTGAAATCTGAGAAATGTTGACTTACAAAACACCAGAATGTAAGACAAAGTTCTTCCAGAACTTTATCATCTGGCAGGAGGTCAGAGAGCAGACAGGGAGCCAAGGGTGGCAAGGGAAAGAAAGTACTAAGGCTATGGTCAAACCACCAAAGGACTAACCTATGGCAGAGGCAGCGTATTTTATTCCCACACACACTGCAATGCGTCAGGTCACTGCTCAGCAGAGGACAGTGGAACAATCAGGCCTTTTCACCCGTTGATAACTAATCTTAGGAAGTAAGTGAGTCCTTTGTTTGGGGGGTTATGCAAGCTGGGGTTAAGTATCCCTCCCCAAAATACACAGTGATCCATAAGAGAATCTTAAGATATCTTAGCTCTAAGAGTCTATGATCTTTGAAGGCTGAGAAACAGCCCCAGGCAAATCAAGCACCTTTTCACAAGTTTTCTCTAGAGATTCATTCATCAGTTCACTCACAAGAATCCTTTGGAAGACAATTTGGTGGGAGAAACTTAAGAGCTAGAAGAAGAAATTTTAGGAATACAAGCAGTCTGAAGAGATGAAGGCAGCCAAAGCTCCAGCATGGGAATGCCAGAGTTAGGTGTCAGGGTCCAAAGCCACTAACGCAGATCAGCATGACTAACAACAAGATGCAGATGATGTGGTAGGACCAAACTAGCCTTCTGGACATGGAGAACCAGAACCAGTGACAAATTTCAAACAACAAATCAACACGCATTTTAGAAAACCCACCTGACAGCATGTCAGGTAATGACACTCATTCCTTAAGACCTTTACAGAAGAAAGGAAATATAGCCCTGCACTGGTTCTCACATGACAACGTGTGGCCCAGATATTTCCTCCATGGTCTGGGGCAGAGAGCTGCAGTTACATCAGGATTCCAGAATTCCTAGAGCCCTTCCCAGTGTTTGGAGCCACATTCTGAGGATACCTCTGATGACCAGGGTCTGCAAGCCTTAGCCTACACTGGTCCTGTACATGCCAGCCCCTCACATGAAGCCTCAGCCAGGCCTCACCACCAACAGATGGAGTGTTTGTTGACGCTCCAGTGACAGCTTGAAAACTCATCTCCTCCCTCTGAGCCGGGCCGCTCCACCTCGTCCTCCCATCTGCCATCTCATTTTAAACCTAGCAGAACAACTCGGCTAGAGCAATTCCGACTTTTTCCATCTGTGCCGAGTTAATTAAGAGGGTAATGAGAGCTGGGAATGAACGAGGGCTGCATTAATTCAAGATATGATTAAGAGAAACATTTCTAAAATATATACATGCGGGCAAAGCAAGGCCGAATTATGTGGGTGTGTACCCTAGGCCACCTGCCTCATGGTGTCTGCAAACACAAGGCTACCATCAGAGGACTTGAAGAAAGCAGCAGGAAAGGGACCGAGGTACATATAGCAAATGGCATCAGGAGTTTAAGGCACAGACAGCAAGACGGAGGCCTCTTTATAGTCTATTTCCTGCGGAGACACCCCACCAACACCTTTACATTCATCACCTAGTGTGTGTTTGGCCCAGGAGACAATTGACACAAGCTGGCACAAGGGTTTCTTTTTATTAAAACGTCCTTTCATTTATTTGCTTAAGCACTGATTTATAACAGTCCCAGATACATCAGAAAATTCTCTAAAAATTAACAGAATAAAAATCTGAGTCCCAACCCATGCATACATGTCTTTACTTCTCAGAAGAACCTGTGACGTTGGTACCATTGATAACGTTCCAATTTCACAGATGAGGAAACTCAGGTTCAGTTATTGAAAGACCTGTCCAAGAGGTCAGTTGGGAAGTGGCAGAGGTAAGATTCCAGCTAAGACTGCAATGATCTCAAAACTAAACTATCCTGCTAAGCACCAGTCCCAGTCTCAAACAGATGAACAATGAGGAGCGCAATGCTCTACTTTGAGGACAATGGGAAGGGGATTCTTATATGAACTTGTATGAATAGGGAAGAGGGAATCAGGTAAGGTTTCCTGGAGTAGGAATAGCCAAGCCAGGTCAATTCTGTCACGATCTAGATTCAACTTATAGTTAATCCTCCTGGGCAAAAAACAATAGGCCAGTTATTTAACCTCACTAACCCTGTTAGAAGCATATCAATAACCCCATGTGATGAATGAAAAGACTGGAAGAATCAGCATCCAGGTACTCTCAGTTTGTGAGCAGAGACAGAATACAAACTGAAGTCCTGATGCTAAAGGGTGAAGTACAAAGTGGGATGGAATGAGAAGAGGATATGAACGCCCCGGAGACACCAGCACAAAGAGGACTAAACAACATGGAAGTCTACCGCCCTTCCCCACAAGGAAATCTAGACTCCAAGATTCCAGTCCCTCTTTTCCTGCCAAACTTTCACAAATCCATAGCAATGCCTCACCATCTGCTCCATGGGATGAGAAGCCTACTGGTCTAGAATTCCATGACCATAAAAAATGTGTATCTACAATCATGCAGAAAAACCCTAGCAAGTGTAGAACCACCCTCCCTCTGTGAACTGGCCATGCTTTCTCTTCTTTCTCAGCCTAAAAAAAAATCAAGCTTGAATACTCAAGCATGTCTCCAAGGTTCATGACAACCTATCTCCCAATTTTCCTTTTCTCAATACCCCAATCCCACACTCCTCTATCCCTGAATACATCTATAAAGATGAGTGGCCTTCAGGTCCTTCAGAGTCTCAAGGAAAGTTATTGTCATCTTTATTTTCATCTCAATTCCCATCCTTGCAGCAAGAAGCATAGGAATCATTGTAAGCTCCTCATCATAATACAACCCTGGCCATTGATGTTCACCATGTCTGATATGTTACCAAAATTGCTTCCTACAGTAAGAACCTGGGCCCTTGGCATATTATCATTCTAGGCTCAGTCACACACCATCAACAATATAGTTAAAGAGATAACTAATCCCAAAAAGCAGAGAAAGGATATTTATTCAGTATGGCTACACAAGGAAGAAGAACAAGTAAGCAAATCCAATGACACACCACCATAGTAAGGGTCATTTGTTAGTTCCTGGCTGCTCATCCCTGAAATAATCACACAGAAATTATATTATTTAAATCACTGTTTGGTCAATCAATTAAGTGTATTGCTAGCTAGCTCTTACATCTAGTATTAACCCATTTCCAGTATTTTATATTTTACCAAGAGGCTCATGGCTACTGGCAAATTTCCGGTGGCTCCATGACTTCTCATTGACTCCACCTCCTTTCTTCCAGCGTTCAGTTTAGTTTTCCCCACCTAGCTCTACTCTACCTTACCAAAGGCCTAAGATGGTTTCTTTATTAACCAATGATATTCACAGCATATAGAGGGGAATCCCACATCATCCCACTCTAACCCAAGTCCATCTTTGAGAATCTGACCTGAAATTTAAGTTTAAATAGAGAGTAAGTGAAACACACAACTAAATAATCCCAGTCAAGGTGTGGGGCCTCTCATCATTATCTTCCCATTAGTCTTGAATGCACGTTGGTCAGAAAAGCTGAATTATGTGAAATCAGAGTTATAGTAAATCTCTTTAAGGAAAATGGGCTTCCTCCCTGGCTGGGGTCAAGGCACAGCTTTTTCCTTTGTCAGCGTGAGATTCATAGGAAATTCAAATTATTTGGTAACCATGGTTTCAATGGTTGGTATCTTAGTCAGTGTTACTATTGCTATGGTAAAACACCATGACCAAAGCAACTTGGGAGAAAAGAGGTTTATTTGGCTTATACTTCCACATCACCATTCATCATGGGAGGAAGTGAGGACAGGAACACAAACAGGGCAGGAACCTGGAGGCAAGAGCTGATACAGAGGCCATGGAGGGGTTCTGATTACTGGCTTGCCCATCAAGGTTTGCTTAGTCTGCCTTCTATAGCACCCTGGACCACTAGCACAGGGGTGGCACACCCACAATGGGCTAGGCCCTCCTCTATCAATCATTAATTAACAAAACGCCCTACAGCCACATTTTTTCAACCAAGACGCCGTCCTTTCAGATGACTCTCTCTTGTGTCAAGTGGACATGAAACTAGCCGTCACAGGAGGATAGCCAAGAAGAGACACACAAGTTTCTCTCTATAGACTATCTTCCTCCTATGAATTCCAGAGATTATCTCTAACGCTCACCTTGACTCCCTTTCCTCCTAGCCAGGCTCCCAGCCAGACTTTATCTCTTCCATTTCTCATTCCAGTCTTTGTACTGGTGCTCCTCCTCCCACAGACCCCCTCCAGATCTTCTGTCTTACCCACTAGAATAAGATAATTCATTTTTGGCATAAATGCTGTGGATTGTTTTTTACAGAAGACAATCTAATTTACAAATCAATACACATTTCAACTAAAACATCTAGGCTTCTGAAAAAGAATGTATGATTAAAAAACTAATGTGTAAAATTCAACAAGGAAATATATACATACATTATGTATGTATATATAACAGCACTGATGTTATACATACATATATATATATATATATATATATATATATATATATATATATAGTTATTGTTATTCTGCCACTGTGAAGGCAGAATGAAACCCTTCCAGGGGCCAAAACTGGAAGGAAACTGGAAGGATGCATCAGAAAACAGAAACCTCTTCACAATATGAGTCCAATAATCGGTCCTGTGTAGAAATTGTCTCTAGATTCAGGGTATGTTTGTTCTCTTGGAAAAGAGAGGAAGATGTTTTTGCTGGCTTTCTTTTCCAATCATCAGACGCTCATCTGCCGGCTGCTGTGATGGGCTGATTCTCATGAACTTCCAAGAGCCATTGAGATCTTGACCTTCCCCACTCCCGGACTTTGATTTAAAAGGGTTGATTATGTCAAGTACTATGATTTGAGTGTGAAATTCCTTCATTTGCAGTGGGACACTTGACCCACAGCAGCGAGTGGTGCTGCTTCGAGAAGACTGTGGCCGGCTAGCAGAAAAGAACGGCTGCATACAGACCTTGAAAATATTATCTGCCTCTGGAACTCACTGTGTCCTTAACCAAGATAAGAGCAGCTTCTAGCACATGTTCCAGATGTTGTGAATTTCATGCCTTCTCTGTCATGATGGACTGATACGACAAGCCAAAACTAATCTTGGTTCTTGTGGTTTCTTCTGTTAGGTATTTTATCACACCTGAGCGAAAGCTTACAGAAAATCAGCACTAGGATGGCTCTGGTGCTGTGATAAGCCTAAACATGTGGTACATTGGTCATCAGAGCTAGTTTACTGGAGCAATCTGGAAGAATTGGAGCAGTGAGCTAGAGAAGCCCTAGGATCCTATAAAGTAGACCCTAAAAGGCCATCACAGTGAGATGTCAGAAGACCAGAATGCTAACAGAAATGTGGAGAGAACACATGACACTCATGAGGCTTCAGACAGGAACCAGAGCTATCAAGAACTGAGCCAGACGGCCTTCATGTTATATCCTGACAAAGAATTTGCCTATGTTCTAAAATTTTGAGTTGGTCAAATGTAAAAGTAATGAACTAATTTATCTGGCAGAGTAAATTTTAGCTTTCAAGCTGTGGCATGGTTATCACTCACTATTTTTTTTTTTGCAGTTTTGCAATGAAAATTGAGCATAAAGGTGCAATAAAAATGTGCACTTTGAAAAAGAAAGGAATTTGAGCCCATTTAAAGTTGCAAACATAGTGGGTACAGACAAAATATCTGTAATTGTTAAGGAAAATAATAGCATCAAAGAGAAATCATAGACTGCACTGGAACAATTAGAAAGGTGTCTTGAGGGTGAGGCCCAATCCATTGAAGGCTTCAATGTGCAAAGATGAAAATTCATTTAAAAAGTTCTCACTTAAGAACCCAATTACTGAAGAGGGGCTATGAAAGCAAAAAGTGAAACTGTGATGTGTAATCTTCTTCTATCTATGTGTTGCTTTTATTGGTTGATGAATAAAGCTGTTCTGGCCAATGGCTTAGCAGATTATAGACATGTGGGAAATCCTAACCGGGTGGGGGGGGAGCAGAGTCAAAGAGACACTGTGTAGCTGCCAAAGGAGAAAGATACCAGAACATTTATGGTAAGCCACCGCCTCTTGGCAATACATAGATTAATAGAAATGGGTGGATTTAAGACATAAGAACTAGCTTGGAATATACATGAACCGTTGGTCAGTGTTGTAATTAATACAGTTTCTGTGTGATTATTCAGCTCTGGGCATCTGGGAACAGAAAGTGCAATCTCTGATTACAACTGTGGCAGCATCTTTTCTAACAGGGTGGTCTTCAGAAATGTTTTCTCCAAGGTTTAGCCATTCAGGCACTCAGTCATGTTCCAAGAAAATATGGATATACCTCAAGCTGGCAGCAAATGTTGATTTTATGTGGTACTAAACTTCTCAGGCATGCACAATATGAGAGTTACAGAGTCGTGGAAGGGAGTTCCAAGATTTGTTTTTAAAAAGCAGCTGATGAGACTAGGCAATGTCCATCAGGATCAGAGTCTCTGGAGCTCCAAAACAAACTATGTAATGGATATTTCAGGATGCTGCAGATGCCAAAAATGTAGAATATCTGCCAAGGGAAGCTTTAGGCATTGAATGAGGCTGGCCTAAGAGAGAACTCTTGTGCCATGGACATTAGGGCAAAATAGAGCTATCCAAGTCCACTGAAGTCAACATGATGCCACCATATTCCCAGATGTGGAATGTGGAGCTGCAAGATGTTTACCCAGCTGCTTGGTGTCTTGTTTTAATTTTTATCACTTCTTGTTGTATCTCCATTCTTCCCTCTCGGAATGAGAATCCTTCCTCTGTGCCACTGGATATCGGAAATGTTATTCATTATTGTTGTCTTATTTCAACAGAGGATCATGGCTAACAGAATATCTTGACTCTTGTAGGAAACTTTGGTATCGGAACCTACGAGCAGTGTTGGAACTATTAAAACTATGGAGACTTATGAGAGCATAGGCAATATTATGCGGACTGAACCGGTAGAATTTATTTAGGAGTGAGAGCAAGAGAGAAGTGGGGTGTGTGTGCATGTGTGTGTGTGTGTGTGTGTGACAATAATTAAAGAAAAAGAAACCATTAATTTGAGAGAGGGCATGATTATGCATAGGTAGGGTTAAAGAAAGGGGAAGGGAGACATGATGTAATTATAATTTCAAAATAAGAAACTATTATTATCTTAGGGTTTCTATTGCTCTGAAGAGGCACCATGACCACAGAAACTCTTATAAAGGAAAACATCTAATTGATCCCATATTCATCCTACCTCCCCCCCCCATCCCCGGCCACCAAGCTTTCCCCGTTCCTCCCCTACTCCCTTCTCTCTAGCCCTCTCCCCCTCCATCGACCCTCCCACCCCCCCATGCACCCGAGGTTACCTGGGACTCTTGTCTATTTCCTACCTCCTGGTGGATAGCTAAATAATCTTCATCAGGTTCATCTTCTTATTTAGCTTCTCTAGGATCACGAATAATAGGCTCAAAGACCTTTAATTATGGTTAGAATCCACTTATGAGTGAATACAAGGGAGCCATTTTAGGGTTTACAGGAGACTAGATTATATATGGGATCCCAGGTCCAAGGAGAAATCCCCCAGATTGCTCTCTGGACAGAGGAGAGGGTGCCTGAATCGGCCGTGGCCCATGACCATACTGATGTATATTTTGCTTATCACCATAGATCCTTCGTCTGGCGAAGGACGGCTATGCAGTCGGAGGCCCACATTGGAGCAACGGATTGAGCCCCCCGAGGTCCGGAGGGGGAGCGGAAGGAGGAGGAACATGAAAGACGAAATCAGTACTGCGAGGGATGCTATCACCCACTGATACAAGGGAACGGATCTGATGAGAATTTACCAGGGCCAGTCGGACTGGGACTGAACGAGGACGTGATCTAGCCAGATTCTCGGAATTTGGCCGGATTCTCTGACTGTGGCTGGCCCGGGGTCTTTCTGAAAAGCCATTGACTATGACACTGGGACCTGTTTCCTCTGCATATGCTGGATTTTGGGGATCCAGTCTGTTTGGATGCTCGCCTTCCTGGACCTGGAGGGAGGGGGAGGGAGCTGGAGCTTCCCACAGGGCAGGAAACCCTGACTGCCCTGGGGGACGGAGGGGAAGGAGGGGGGGAGTGGGGGGAGTGGGAGGGTGTTGGGAGGGGGGGCGGAAATGGAAACTTTTATAATTTAATAAAATTTACTAAAAAAAAAATAAAAAATAAAAAAGATTTTTCTTTAAAAAAAAAAAACATCTAATTGAGGTGGCAGCTTATAGTTTCTGAGCTTATAGTTTCGTTTCATTATCGTGACGGTGGGGAACATGACAGCTGGGAATAAGGCAGTGTACAGGCAGACATGTTGCTGGCTACATCTTGATCAGAAGGCAACAGAAGAACTGTCTTACTCGAGTAGTGTGAGCAAAGGAGACCTCAAAACCTACGCCCACAGTGACACACTTCCTCCCACAAGGTCACATCTACTCCAACAAAGCCACACTTCCTAATAGTGCCACTCCCTTTTGGGTCATTTTCTTTCAAACCACAATTATAAAAACTATGGGGCCTTTAATAGTCTGAATCCATTTTTCATTTAAGATGGTCATGCATCTTTGGCTCATGTGTTTGAATACTTGGTAGCACTATCCTTCCGAAAGATTGTGGAAACTCTAGACTGTGATTTAGTTAATAGATGTGGGTAACTGGCAGTGAACCTGAAAGGAATCATCAGTTTCTAGTTTTACTCTGAAATCTGTGCTTCTTGATGCATCAAGAGGAAAAAAGACTCTATCACACACTCCTGCAGCTATGGCACCCATGCCTTCAGTGCCATGGCATACTGAGACTGGGAGTCACAGTAAACCTTCCCTCCACTGCTGTCAAGAGACCCCATAATCAAAGCAACTCTTATCAAATAAATCACTTATTTAGGGACTTGCTGGCAGTTTCAGATGGTTACTCCATCAGCAGTATGGCAGGGAATATGGCAGCAGGTAGGTATGCATGATGCTAAAGCTGTAGCTGGGGGCTTTATATTTTGATCCACAGGCAAAGAGAGCAGCACTGGGGCTGGTTTGGGCTTTGGAAACTTTAAAGACCATCCCCAGCAGCACACCCCCAGAAAGGACACATCTACTCCAGCAAGGCCTCAATTCCAAATCCTGAAATAGTGCCACCCCCTGGTGACTAAGTATTCAAATATATGAGTCTATGGGGACCATTCTTACTTAAACCACAACACTCTTTTTTTTTTTTAACATGGCTTCTGTCAGATATAGTTGTTACAGCACAGAAAAAATTACCTGGCACATCAGGGTTTCAAGCCAATGGAGTGGTGTTCACTTCATCCTCACTAAGATGGCTCCTAGGTCAGCAAAATAGCTCAGGAGGAGTTTGACTCCCCAGAATCCATACAAAAACACAAGAAGGAAAGCAACTACACAAGCTGTTCTCTAACCTCCATGCATGCACCATAGCATGTATGCCCACTCACAGAGCTGGGGGAGGCATCCAGTCCATTCTGGACTCAGTGAAACAGCCATACCCGTGCTGTAAAATATAACCTTCATTTGCTTTGCTAAGCAGACCCTGGACCACTTCCTCTGTAAAATTACAGTACCTTGTCAAAAGGATGTGAGGAAACAAAAGGAGCCAGATATATCAAAATACTTCCTAAGCAGACATGCAGGTATGGAGAAGGGAGTCCCATCTATGCCCATGTGACCTTTGTACCTTTGCAAAGCCTCAGTTTCCCCATCTGAGAATTGGGGGGAGGCCATAGGATTTCTGAATAATTAGTTTATTTTTGCTCTATTACTCTGCTAGCTTCCTTTGGGGATGGTTGATACACACAAGGAATCTAGTGGTTCTGTTAACTTATTAGACTTGAATTCCCAGACTAGAAATAATATCAAGAATACCCAAAAGGGGCCAAAGAGATGGTTCAGTGGTTAAGAGTACTGTACTGGGTGTTCTACCTGAGGATCCAGGCTCAATTCTCAGCACCCACAAGGAGGCTAACAATCATGTTTAACTCCAATTCCAGGAGGTCTAAAGCCCCTTTCCAGTCTCCATGGGCACTGCATGCATGCAGTACACAGATATACACTCATAAAGAAAGCAAATATACATAAAATAAAAATTTTTAAAACTTAGAAAAGAAAAAAGTTCTCAGAAGACAACAGTGAAATTAACTCACCCAGAAGAACATTTGTATTCATATCAGTGTGGGCATGCATCTCACCAACTGACAGCTTAGTGGTAGCTATGGAGATTAAGGGGCAAATGGTACTTGAAAATTGTCTCTATGCTATATGCTTTACTGCATTATAAACTTGAGAAGCTAAAAACTACATGATTCCCTTGCAGTGAGTGTTCTGAAGACAAATAGAGTCTCATCAATGAGATGTATTCACATAAGGCTCAGAATAAAGAGGCATGGGTCATTTCCTGCCCCTTCAAGAGGATAGCAGCACAGTATTGCAGTGACTCGCTTCACAGCAAAGAGAAGGTGTACTACAGCTGCAGCCCAATCCTCTGGCTGGATGCCCATTCATTCTATGAGCAAATGCATGACTTCCTCACCCATCTTCTTTTTGATCTCATATAAGTGACCAGTGCCCTCTTCTAAATCTTTTCTTGATTCCACAGAATTCTGTGGAATATTACACCTCATCCTGAAACCAAAACCACTCAGAATATTGATTCATTTTAATACAGGCTCTGCAGATTATTCCAGAAGTCAAGCAAAATGTTGTATCTCAATCCAAGTAAAACCTCACAGTTCCTGACTTCACCCTGTTTCTCTCTTAGGTACAATGAGTGCATAACTTTGATCAGTGTGGTCAGTGACAGGTTCATTTTCCTGCTGAGGCAAGAAGTCTAGTAGCCATTCCTGCTAAGGGAATCTCCCCGCTCCATCCACATTCTATTCAAGCTCCTATGTGGCCCTACAACTTTGCCACGGCTGCCTTTACCGAGGCAACTCCCTGAGCTGAGCACATATTAACACATGACATACAAGAGAGCTAGGGAACACTGGAGCTTAGCCCTAAAGGCAACAAGCATTGAGGGCATGTGTGGAAGTGAGATGCAAAGCTAGGTAGAGAAAGGAATAGAAGAGATAGGAGGTGAGGGAGAAGGCGAAAGAGAAGGAATAAAGGAATGGGGGATGAAAACAGAACAGTCAGTTTATGGAAAGGACATTTGGAAGCCTAGAACATCTGTTACTATGGTGAAGCCACATCAATGCCCTTGGATTCCAGGATGAATTCAGCATCTTTACAGTAAGCCCATTTCTCTGCTTCTCTTCATTGAGCTGGGTGTCTGTCCGTTAGAATCCAGAGCCCTGTGGCACACAAACAAGACATTATAACTGTCTATCTGGCAGACAGGAAGTCTCTGGTTAGGCACAAAAACTGACAATTATATTGAGAATGAAAATGAGCAGATGTCCAGGGAATAAAACCACAGTCCCTGAATGACTTAAAATCAAAGCAGGAAAACAGAGTTGGGTAATCCCACCTGTGAACTCCACTTCACTGCTTCCAAGAAGGGTGATGATGGTCCTCTTTCATTTATCCAACCTGTATTTTTGTTTGTTTGTTTGTTTGTTTGTTTTTTGCTGGGCACTGTCCAAGGTTCTCAACACCACAATGGAAACAAAGCAACCTGGGTTCCTAGGCTCCTGGAGCTTGCAATGTAAAGAAAAACAAAAAATAGGTGTTCAACAAATATGTGACTTCACAGTGTTCTACAAGGGGAAAGAAGAGGAGGAGGAAGAGGAAAGAAAAAAGAAAGAAAGAGAAAGAGAGAAAAAAAGAGAGGAGGAATGAAAGAGGAATCACAGGGAACCCATGGGATGTACTGAAAGACCAAACAAGTTTAACTTGAGGAAGCCCTCTACAAAGTCTGGACAGGAGGATGAGGAAGGAAGGAGTGAAGTCTGGAAGGAAGCACCCCAGGAAGAGATGGAAAGTGTACAAATGTCATGAGGTGAGAACAAGCTTTGCAATGAAGCAGTAGGAGGTTGATGTGATTGTAGAAGAGTGAACAAAATGTGAGCGACAGAACTAAAGAGGTGGCTAGGTTTAGTCCAAGCAGTGATCTCCAGGATGGTGCCCAGGAGTCTGGACTTTGTTCTCAGGAACTCAGAGAAATGTCTCTTGAACATTATGGGACTAAGACCTTGATGTGTGAAGGAGACATTTGCATTTGCTCCTGTAAATGACCAAAGCAGCGTTCCCTTGACCCTAGCTACCAGCACAAGTCCAGACTCACTCATGGAGAACTGCTAATGCATCGCATGGGCTCTCCTGAATGGTCCGGCTTGGCTATTAGCCTGGAGAGCATTAGAACTTGAGTTCAAATCCCCAGTCTAGCTCCATGATGGTTTTTTTCTTGAGTTCTTTCCTGGTACTTTGAGGATGAAGCCCAAACTCTGGACAGTGTACTCTACCGAACCACTCAGAGAATTTTCAATCTCCATTTTTTTTTTTTTGGCTCTTTTAACCTCTCGGACAGTTTTACCACCTCCTTGGCCAAAAGTATGTCACCATTATTTCTAGGGAATGAGGCATAGCTAAGCCCAAATATCCAGAACTAGGATTTGCCTTTTCCCCCAGGATAACTAAACGCTTTACAGCTCAAAAAAATGTTGATATTAGAAAATGTTTTTGAAGCCCCTCCTCTTCTCTGAAATCCCCATCATTGGAAGATGCTGAACTTACTATACCATATCATGGGCTCCTCACCTAAGGTGCGAAACGGGCCTAACCAGTGCTGTATTATGCAGCCAAACTTCAGCTTAAAGATGAGAGTTCACCCAAAGTTTTGAACTGGTACCATGGCCTCAGAGCCCTGGATCCCACTATCCAAGGATGCTGGGTGAGAGTCAGTCAAAGTGACCCTTCCTGTCAATGTCTGACTCCTTAACACTGCTGCAGGAGCCAGGATCACTGGGTTATGACTCAAAAATGAGATGTTTGTGGTCTTAGAGCAAAATTAAGCCCTCTGGCAGGGACACTGCCATGAGCAGGATTTGTCTGGGAGGCTCACAGAGCTCAGCATGAGAGGAGATTATTCTAAATAACATACAGTCCAATGTGACATTATTATTCTTGGACTCTAAATCAATAACCTAAATAAAGTAAATTATTAGGTCGAGGTGGCATAAAATATGGGCACAGACAAAGAGACTTAGGGGACAGTTTGCTCTAAATCAGTTTAACCACCTTGCAGCTTCTCGAATTACAGTCTTAATCTAGCACATTAGTGAGATTAGTATGTGGTTCTTACAATTAAGCTGCATATTTTATCACATTCCTTTCTTTCATGCTATATAAACTTCCAGGAAATTACAGACTCATAAACTTTGGCATAAAGTATGAGGCAGTAGGAAGCAGAGAAACCAAAAAGACATTTTGGGGCAGCGCTGAATTCCACATTCCATATTTTTTATGTGATGTGAGAAAAAGTTCTCCATTAATAAGCCCATTAGGGGGAAGAAATTTCAGAGAATGGGTTTAGAGATGAGTCTCTTGGTGCACATAACCAGGGACCCTGGGGAGCCAGGGTATTATTTATTGCAAAGAGGGAAAGTTTAAGGATTTTATTCTAAATGGGTTTGCATTGGAGTAGTAGCCTATTCTCTGTGAGCAAGAAAGTCACATGATCTCCTGAGTATGGGGTGAGTCCTGGCCTCACCATGGCCGCCAATATATATGACATAGGATTAGATCCACTACCTAGTAGACCAGAGAGTGAAAACAGTTTTTCTTTTTTATTTTTAAAGATTTATTTGTAATTATCTAGGTGGGGATGCACATATATGTGGTTCTTGCAGAGGACAGAGGCATAAGGATACCCTAGAGACAGCGATAGATGGCTGGGAGCTGACTGGTGTGAGTGCTGAGAACCGAACTCTGCTCCTCTTCAAGAGCAGCATGGGCTCCAAACGGCTGAGCCATTTCTCCAGATCCTTAAGCCGTTTTATATGTCTTGTGAACAACTTCCTGTGACTGTGTCTTTGTGGTGTCTGAGAAGCTAAACTTTCCACACAGAGACCTGCCAGGGTTCTACACACAACCTGCCAACCATACATACACAAGAGTGCATCTACACATGTACACACAAATGTATCTAGACCAAAGGGAACTCTGCTCCCCAACAGACAGGTCTAAGGCTTCAGTTAGGACACATGTCAGGAACTAATAGGAAACTGTGCACGAGAGAATCTTCTAAGACACATTTTAGAATTTTCTATGAAATGAGAGCGAGAAGGCTGAGAATTCTCAAGCCAAGGGTCTGAGAGCAAGACCCTGAAAAAGTGAAGCATGCTTAATGGAAGAGAAAGTACTTCTGCTCCTATCGTCTTTGGATGTTGGCAAGCAGGAATTTTGAGATCAACAGCATCCAACAGACATGAATAAAGTCTTCCTCCTCCACCAGAGAATCTGCCCTGAATAATTGCTACAAAGAATAACTAGAATTTTGCACACGCATGCACACATATGCACAGAAAGGGAGAGGGAAATAAAGAACGAGGGAGAGGGAAAAAGAGGGAGAAAGAAAGAGGAGAGAGACAGAGAGAGAGAGAGAGAGAGAGAGAGAGAGAGAGAGAGAATGCTTAACCTGGGGGCTGCCAAAGAACAAACCCTTTATAAGTCCCAACAGGAACAATTTTCAAATAAATATTATTATTATTATTATTATTATTATTTGTATAAGAGTCAAGGTATTCCTAGGAACCTGGTGTTCAATTTACTACATCAAATATTTATCCAGAATCTAATCCATGCCAGGTTTTAGACTGCCTGTAGGAGACAAACAGGAATCAAACCATATAACTTCATGAAAAACTTTAGAGGCTGACGGCAAGGTTATCACACACCAAGTAAATGGCAGCATACAAAAGTATATTAACAGAGAGCTCTCATAAACTGTGAGGCCCATTAATCCATTACAGGAAGATGTAGTGGTCATTTTAGCTTGCAAGAGTCTTAGCTTGCAAGGCTTGGGGACCAAGCCTTAGCATCCACATTATTTACAGATATGATACTGATGAGGGCTGCCCAGTCTCCATACATCACAGTCTTATCCTCTGTGGCATGGGGAGGGAGGGAATCTCAGAACAGGCACTGTACATATCCCATCTACACCTCTGACCATCAGGAGATCTGGGAAAGAAACTCAAAACTCAGGAAGACCCTGGGTTTCCAGGACACCTCAGTTACTAGGGGTTCCATAACAATCCTACATATGGTAGAATATCTTTTCTAATCAATGACACATACTTAGCAATCCCCTGAAGTGATATGCAGGAGGGCTTGGACTTCTCTCACTGACAATGTCAGGACTACTTTCTCTTTTGTATATTCACTATTCGCTAGGCTGAGTGGTAAGTTTCTGCCAGCCCCTTTTCTCCCCACTCCTTTCTCCTTCCAAGCCCAGATGCATCACCTCTCTGTTACATCAGCAAAGTGGAGCTCCAGGATCCCTGAACCACTGTGGGTCACACTGAAATGCAAATGCCCCAGAAATGTTACCATTACAGTTAGGGCTAGGGCTGAATGACGGAGAGACTGAATTATCCGCCTAGTAAGTTATTAGGCCACGATAACTAAATGAATGAATCAGTGAACAAATAAGGCAGTGGCTTGGAGCCTACTCATAATCCTGGCTCCACCTTCCGTCTCTAGCCCCCGCCCTTTGTGTTTCCTTTGCTCATGACAGGCCTCAAGTTACCAGCACTTAGACCACCCATCACTTGCTGAAATACACCTCACATTCTCTTGATTCATCACAGGCAGGTCAACTAGGCAAGCATCTGCTCCCAGTGCCCATTTCCAGAAGAAGCAGCAAGATGCGCCAGCTGAATCCATAAAAGAGCTTGCTGAGTACCAGCCAATCTGACACAAAGCTTGTCGTGGCCTGAACCTGCCAGTGAACACTGAGGGAGCCACCCTTACCACCATCCACTTCCATCTACAGCACATGAAAACCTCATTCCTGAAGTTCAGGAGACAGGGGTTTTGTAGCACAAATAATAAAAACCCAGAGGCAGACCCTAGGGTTCAACCTGAAGATCAGAAAAGCAGAACAGCCAGCCACTAGAGAGCTCTTACCTCTATAAAATCTTCAGACTGAAAGAGAGTGAGTTCCTGTCTCATCCCATCATATAGCCCTCTCTAGTGCTGGGATTAAAGGTGTGCACCACCACTGCCCCGCTTCTATGGTTGACTAGTGTGGCTGCTGGGATTGAAGATGTGTGCCATTGCCTGACCTGTATGGCTGACTAGTCCTGCTGCTTTGCACTGATCTTCAGGCAGCTTTATTTATTAAAATACAAAATAATATACCACTACAGGGTTTACTATTACTCTATGCTACCCTGGGATCTAAGCAGGAAAGATATGGGAACATGAACAATGAGGAGACTCTTGAAGAATAGGAATGAGAAAAAAAAGAAACAAACAACCAATGGGTACGGAAAGAGGTGGCAGTGTGGGGTGGGAAGCTTGGAAATTTCAAACATGGCTTCTCTAGGCTGCTCACAAATTGATTCTGTGACCCTCAGCCAAAGCTGTTCCCATCTCTAGAACTCAGTTTCCCTGCTTGGAAACCTAGACTCAGCTCCTCTAAACTGCTGTTTTCTCTCAGGGCACAGACGGGAAGGGAGAGGCCAAGAACAAAGAACTACTAACCAGAAAATAGAAGAAAATACCATATGTCAACTTGGCCACCCTGACCCCTTCCTCGCTGGGGCTGGGTGGCAGAAAACTGGACACCACAGGAAGAGGAAGGAGCTTCGTTCTCCAGTTTGCTGTGTGACCATGGACAAGGTACTCCCACCTCCAAGGCTTCATTGTAAAATGGAAGCCGTCAAAAATCTCTATGACCAAGATTCAAAGAGAGAGACCAACCTTTAATATATTTTAGAGACAGAGATAAGAGACAGACAGCCCCCACACACAGGGTGTGTGTTCAAGACATTAAAGACATTCACAAAGGCTTGTATTCCAGAAAATATTCAGGACATGTTTTAGGAAGATGAAGAGTTTTGTGGGATTTTTGTTTGTTTATGTGGTGGTTGGTTTGGTTTTTGTTTTGTTTTATTTTTGTTTTTGTTTTTGTTTTTGAGGAAGGGTTTCTCTGTGTAGTTCTGGATGTCCTGGAGCCTGCTTTGTAGACCAGGATAACCTCAAACTTAAGAGATATACCTACCTGCCTCTGCTTCCTGAGTGCTGGGGTTAAAGGCATGCACCACCAAACTCAGCTCAGGTGAAGTGTTTTCAAATACAGATACTTACTACAGTCTCCTATGATAGAGATGGGTTAGTCATTAAAGGCTAGATTCACAACCAAAAATACAATACCATAGGATGTTTGAAAAAGTATTACTGGGTTGAGAGCTGGGTCCATTCACACCCATTCTGCTTCCATTGTTTGGGAGTATAAGAGTTAAGCCTAGGTATAAGAGTTACAAAACTCTCCTAGTGATTCTGATGACAACCAACCTTGCCTTAAGCCTGTCATGTTTACATTATGATTACAATCTGAAATGTCTCCCAACAGCTTCATGGTTTGAGTGTTTGGCCGTGAATTTACAGAGCTATTTTGAAGACTGTGGAACCTGTAGGAAGGCAGGATATAGCCCGCAGAAGTACATTACGGAAACAGGTCTTTGAAGGTTTTGCCCAGCCTTCAGATCTTGTCTAGGTTTCTCCACATACTGCCTGCTGAGATGTGAACAATTATCTCATACCTGCTTCTACTCTCAAAAAACCATTCCACCATGCCATGCCTGCAATGGTCAATAAAAACTGCATTGACTCTAAACCTATCTTTCATTGCTTCTCTCAAGTACTTTGTCGCAGTCATAAGAAAAGCAACTGATACTAATTAATGACTTTAATTCTTATCTAGGACTGCGATGGCCAGATGCCATCAAGGCATTCAAGATTCATTTCTGGAGAAACCACACCTAAGATCTAAAGAAACTGAGAGAAGGTAGCTAAAGAAACTGAAAGAAGGTAGTCTTGCTGAAATGAGTTCACCTGTACCAACAAAAATATTTTTAGCACTTTTCATATAATGGTGTGGGAGTTCCTTCTGTCTATGTGTTGTTCTTGTTAGTTAATGAATAAAGAAACCGCCTTGGTCTGTTGATAGGGCAGAACTTAGGTAAGCAGGGAAAACCGGACTGAATTCTGGGAGGAAAAAGGCAGAGTGAGGGAGATATGATGGAGCCACTGGAGAGAGACTTGATGAAACTTTGCTGGTAGGTCACAACCTCATGGTGACATACAGATTAATGGAGATGGGTAAACAAAGATGTAAGAGTTAGCCAATAAGAACCTAGAGCTAATGGGCCAAGCAGTGATTTAATTAATACAGTTTCTATGTGATTATTTTGGGGCTAAGCTAGCCAGGTGGCCAGGAAGAACAAGTGGCCTCCTCCTACAATATAAGTAATTTCTTCTCCCATAATAATTACTGTTGAGGAACAGATGATAGTTCCTCATGTTTTTGGTTATGAAGCCAAGGTTCAGAGAGGGTAAATGGAAAACCAAAACTGCACAACTAATGGAGGGTAGACTCAGGATAGTACTTGGGTTGTTGTTTGGCTCCATGACTATGAAATACAACTTCTAGGGAATTGTGTGCAGGCCTTCATTCTGTCTGAGCATAAGTTCAGGGGTCACTGAAATTGTCTTCTCAGAGAAGGATGGTTCTTTTCAACAAGAACAATGCAGCAACAAGGCAGAGACTAGCAATGTGAGACACGGCCTTTCCAGAGTCCCTTACCCTGGAACTCATGTCTATTACCTATGTAATCTCCATTCCACCTTAAGTACTCTTTTGGCTAAGAGCAATAAGCAACTATGTAAGTAGTAGTGATGTAGAATCACTTCTGTCTTCTGAAAATGCCTGAAAGAAAAATGTATGTACACATCTAGGTGAAATGAAATTGGCCAGCTTTGGGGTTTTACCTAGATATCATCAGTACCATCATCTGGGGGAGATGTAAAAATTCATGATGCCCAGAAGTTCTGCCTCCCAGTCTTTAGAGAAGGACCAGGTGCCAGTATATTTTAAAGTTCTCTGGAATCTATGCTGCAGAAACCACCATGTACCCACATTTGATAATGTACCATTATCCCAAATTCTTAGGACCTCAAATGATGGTACCTAAGAAAAATGGATTCCATTCACAACTTGGGTCTGTGTATGGGTTATGAAGCTATCCCTGAAGAGTAAACCCTTGATTTTGACTGTGAAGACAGAAAATCTAGGGAGGCAAATCAATCATGTGAACCTTTCCAGGACCCCAAAGTCTAAGAAAGTTCTTAGTAATTAGTCTGTCTCTGTAATTCTCCCTCCTCTTTCTCCTTCCTTGCATCCTCCAGGACTGAGCTGAGCTCTCTAGACAAATGCAGCGTGGAGGGAAGAACATATGTCCTGCACTCACTGCATGAGCATTTCTCGTCTCATCAGGAAATAAGTTCTCTCTGCTTCCAGATTTTAGAGATGAGCAGATGGCAAAAGTTTTGATTCAGGAATAATGTCCACTTGAATGATTCGTGCTTAAGGGCCCCTCACTGCCATTAAAAGATCAGCAGAGGCTCACAATCTGGACACCTCAGAAGTCCCTGTTTCATCCTGTGCTGAAGTTTTTTCTCACCCCACACCCACCCCAGCCCAGCTTCTCCTGCTGGGCCTCTCAGTTCTGTCCTCCCACTCTGACAAGGGTGTCACCTCTCCAGCCACCATCACCACCATGACAGCAGAGCTCAGACCCCCTGTGTTTCCCAGGAATGAGTGTTAGCCTCTTATAGCCCAAATTTCCTCCAAGTTTCTCTTCCACCAGTAATTTCAATGCTGTGACATCAGAGCTTTCTAGAAAGTGAAACTGACTGGACTACTCTGTCTAACGGTATACGATGGCTGCATACTGTTACAACCTCCTTCCTTCGTAGCCCATATTGAAAATGCTAGCACTGGTGGAACGCATAGAAGAGCTGCTCGCTGCTAGAAGTAGGAGGCCCTGGCGTGGTTGGCCAGCTCAAGAAGTGAGAGACAAAGAGTATCAGTACATCTATAAGACATTTGCAACTGACTGGGAAGCTCAGGCTTTTAATCATGGTTCCCCAACATTTGTGACCACCAAAGTTATCTGGAATCTTTCTAGAAATACAGCTCTCCAGTATTCCTGTGCCTAGCACTCCTCCATCATGTCCAGCTAACTCAGAGTCTTCTCCTTCAGTGCACTCACCTGTCAACAAACAGGCATAAGAAAAAGCATTTCTACACAGTCTCTCTCGTCACCAAATCAAGAGCTCTAACACTTCTACTGTACATGCAGTCCTTCTAGCCAGAGAAAATGCCACTTATCCCGGGAAACCTTCAGAAAACACCTATTAACAGTGCCTCAGACCAATCACCTTCTTCGGGTATTCACAATGAGCTCTGAGCTATATGACAGTGCTTGAAACATAAGCTGTTCTCAGGAATCACTGAAGACAGACAGGTGGGAGTGGGATGAATAGATGGATACATGGATGGATGGATGGATGGATGGATGGATGGATGGATGGATGGATGGATGGACAGATGGATGGATGGACGGACAGACGGACGGACGGGTGGACGGGTAGACGGATGGATGGATGGGTGGGTGGATGGGTGGATGGATGGATGGGTGGATGGATGGATGGATGGGTGGATGGATGGATGGATGGATGGATGGATGGATGGATGGATGGATGCTGGGATGGATGGATGGATGCTGGGATGGATGGGTGGATGAATGGACGGATGGATGGACGGATAGACGGATGGACAGGTGGACGGGTGGACGGATGGACGGATGGACGGATGGACAGATGGACGGATGGATGGATGGATGGATGCTGGGATGGATGGGTGGATGGATGGATGGATGGATGGATGGATGGATGGATGGGTGGATGCATGGATGCTGGGATGGATGCTGGGATGGATGCTGGATGGATGGTGAAAGGACAACAGATGTGTAGGTGGAAGGACACATGGTGCTCAGAACTTTGTCTTTACTTACTAAAGTATCCCCACAGACACACAAAAAGCTCACAAAATTAGGAGATGCAATGACAATGTCCTTACATGGCTTGTCCCTTTTACAAAAGGATCTGTTTCACTGTTTTGGACAGGGTTTTGGACACTAGCTTCTGGAAAAGCAAAAAAGATATGTTTAAAAAGTTATTTCCCTAACATACAGGCTTAAGCCAAGAATAGTAGCTTTTCAGGCTTGCATACTTCCCTTGGCTGCCTGGGGAAACAGCATTCCACCCAGGGAGAAGATCAAAAACAGCTTTGTTATTACACATGTTTCATCATCCAGCACAGGGTGCCAAGCAGAGAGAAGTGTCATGAGCCCAGTCCAACAGCACTGTGACTGAACCCAAGGACGGTTCAAGGAGAACCAGGTGGAGCCGTTAGAAAGAACACCTAGCTGCACCTCCTGCAGAAAATTCTCTATGCTCCAGGTACTCTGCTGAGAACGCTGTGCTCTGTCCCCTTTAATCCTCACCAAATCTGTACTGATGGCCTCTGGTGCTAGGTTACCTGAGTTTAACGCCTACCTGCACCGTCATGTGTCAACACGGCGCAGGACACTGTATATAGTCCCCTAACTTCTTTCTGTTTATCACGTGTAAAACACGCATGATCTTCTTACCCACTGCATGGAGCTGGAAGGAAGAACAACTGAGGAGTGCTTACTATGCACGTACTGATCAATTATATATAAACCACAGCACAGAGAGAGTAGGCCACCTGCTCGTGCTGCACAGTGAAGAAGGGATTTAAAATAAGCTTCCTCTGATCCTGGCCCACTGAAATAATTCTCAGCTAACAGGATGACTCCTTAAATCATGGATGAAGGACACTGTGCTGGGGTATGTGAGTTTTGAGGATGCTACAATTTAGGGATGACTGACCCAAAATATTTTTTCTGGAACAATATGACAATAATCAGGCAAAATTTCAAATTTTTTGGAAATATACAATATCCAAATAGACTTGAAAAGAAATGTAAAACCAGAAGAGATATTTAGCTATACCAGAAACAAAGTCAGTAATGCAATGTCTACCTAAGTGTATACATTCCCACACCACACACGCATCAGCGCCATGGAAAGAGAAACAATGGGAATGAGATCAGCAGATTATATTAATGTTGATATTCTTGTTACAATTGTATACTATCATTTTGCAAGTGAATATAGAAACTGAGTACAATTTTGGGGGGATTTTCCTGCATTATATCTTATAAATTTGAGTAATTGAAAATCATAACTATAAAAATTCAATTAAAAACTCAACAAGAAATAAAGATTCTAAAAGAAAGGTGAACTGTTATATGAACAGGCGTTTTGCGGAGGAGAAAACACAAACGGCCAATAAACACTCTTAGAGATGATTCAACTGAACAGTGAGGTGTCACTTCATACCAGGTTAATTGCTACGTTGATTTTTTTTTACAATTATTATAACACAAAGCACTGGCAAGGATATAGCAGAAAGGTATCTCTTCATGGGTACTGAGTACATAAATTGGCATGAGCACTTGGAAGAACAATTTGGCAGCATTTAGCAAGCTACAGATGCACACATCCTCTCAGAAACCTCTCATTGACCTGTTTCCAGGTCAATGCTCTACTACTATATGTGTCTAAATGTGCACATACATAGTATACATGCACAAGATGACACAGACAAAGGCATATGGTATAACTAAATAGCCCAAAGGTCCCTCAACAGACTTGGCATTGTTGACTTTATAAGGCTTAAATATAACACAAGCTAAAATGGCTAAAATAACTGACCACCATGCATCTGCAGAGCTAAACTCAACCATAAAATGTTGAGCAGAAAAAGTTTTCAAATAATATGTTATAATCATATTTATTTCAAGTCATAAGACCTACGAACTATTATATGTTGCTGGTAGAAATGTCATAAGCATTAAAACACACATGCATATATATATATATATATATGTGTGTGTGTATGTATATATGTGTGCATATGTTCATATATATATATGGCATACATAAAATGATGGGTGCTTTTGACCAGAGGCTTGAGAAAAAGTGGCTGGGACATTTTTCTTATTTAAAGAAGACGTATTTGAAGCAAATGCACAGACACACACACAGAGTGTGTACTAAGGAAATAAGTGGGTAGCAATTATTTCTTTCTATATTAGTGTTTGGGGAGTGTGCTGTAATGAAAAAGCAAAAAACAAGGACTGTGAGCGCATGTAACTCCTGACCTAGAAATTCCACATTTAGGAATTTAAACAACAGATATCCGTTCATATTCATGAATAAATATTTATAACATTTTTGTAATAGCAAAAGCCAGAAAACAACATAAATTCCTAATGAAAGTGACTAATTATACAAATTATAGAAATGCACAAAACTGAATGCCACAAATCCATTAAAAAGAATTGCACAGCTCTGCCAATGCTGATAGGAGATCATTTCTAATAGATATTGGTTGGGGAATTCCATGCAAAATTCTGCATATTAGGCAGCTCTGTGCATTGAGGGGTCTGTGTATATGCATTATTTTAAAACATTGTGTTAAAAAAAAAACTTTTTTTATACACATGTTAGAATTTTTTGTGGAGTAGCCCCCGAAAGCTTTGTCCTCAGCTTGACACTGGAGAGGTGGGAACCTTTGATAGGTGATGTCTAGAGGAAGAAACTTAGTAGGATCATGCCTTCAAGGGTAATCATGGAACCTGCTTGTACTCTCTCCCCTCCCCTGCTTTTCTTCTATTCTGCATCCCTCCTCTTCCCAACCTCTCTGCCTCTCAACTGCTATTATTTGAGCATCTTCCTCCACCACACTCCCCACCATGATGCTCAACCTGGTCGCAGGCCCACAGCACTCCAGCCAACCAATCATGGATGGAAGCCTCTGAATCCACAAACCCAAATCATTCTTCTCTCTGTGCCAGTTGCTTTCCCCAGGTGTTTTGTCACAGTGATGCAGAGCTGGTGAATGCCACACAGAACAACTTAGGAAACACAAAGTGACAGAGAACAGCATGAAGGAAAGGAATTTGGGTTTTAATTTTATAGTCAGATTTCCTGGTCGAAACTCATTTTTACCAGGGTGATTCAATTTTTTAAAATACTTTAAGCAAACAGAACTAAATTACAGTCACAGACTCTAAAACAGACTTCTATTAACAAAACCGTATGTTACCCAAATAATCCAATTTTATATATCATAATTGAATCTGCCTTTGTTCAAGTAACATTTAATCTTTTGAGCTGAAACAACCACTCATGAACCACCTACTCATAATAAGTTCTGTGTATGCAGAGACACAACTACCTGGCTTCCCTCAAGAAAGACGATGTTCCAGGAGGGATAAGCAACTTATAAGGCAACCCTGGTGTCCATCAACAGGTTTATGGATAAAGAAAATGAACTATTTGTTCTTTTGATGATCAATTTCTTGAGTTCTTTGTATATTTTGGAGATCAGTCCTCTGTCCAATGTGGGGTTGGTGAAGATCTTTTCCCATTCTGTAGGCTGTTATTTTGTCTTGTTGACCATGTCCTTTGCATTACAGAAGCTTCTCAGTTTCAGAAGGTCCTATCTATTAATTGCTTCTCTCAGTGTCTGTGCTACTGGGGTTATATTTAGGAAGTTGTCTCCTGTGCCAATGTGTTCAAGTGTACTTCCCACTTTCACTTCTATGAGGTTCAGTGTGCTTGTTTTTCTGTTGAGGTCTTTGATCCACTTTAACTTGAGTTTTGTGCATGGTGATAGTTATGGGTCTTTTTTCATTCTTCTACATGTTGATATCCAGTCATGCCAGCACCATTTGCTAAATATGCTCTCTTTTTTCCATTTGATATTCTTTGCTTTTTTTGTCAAAAATCAGGTGTTCGTAGGTGTGTGGATTGAGAACCAGGTCTTGGATTCAGTTCCATTGGTCCTCTTGCCATTTCATTTGGAGCCTCGTATTTCCATGCCACCTTATATCTACTCACTTGTCCTGTGAGCCAACATGGCTGGGAACAGGACAACAGGAGGCAGGCACGGTGCTGAAGCATCTTACATGATGAGAGAGAGAGCTAACAAGGAATGGCCCAGGCTTTTGAAATCTCCCACCCCAAATGACACCTCCTCCAACAAGGCATCACCAACTAATACTTCAGGAAGCAGTATTCCACCAACTAGGGATCAAGCATTTAAATATATGAACCTATGGGAGTATTGTCATTCAAATCATCACATCACCTGTACCACAGAAATAATGGTTCAACTGAAAAGCCATACTAAAATTGGAAGGAGGTAGTAATGGTCTCTAGCGCAGTGACTGGAATATAGCCAGCAGGCTCTTGTTTTCTCTGCATATGTCCTGGGGTTTCTCTAAGGGGATATAGTGAGCTATAAAACAGGGGGGTTTCTAGAACAGGCCTTACTTCACCAATTATTTTGAGTGAAAGGCTAGTATTTTATTTCTATTTTGGCTTGTGTTTTTTTTTATTTTCATATTATTGCAGACCAGTATTATTTAAGGCTAATAAAAATGAATTGCTATAAAGGGGAAATAAAAATATAACATCCTAGACCCAAATGTCTACTATTAGAGTCAACTGATTTACTAAATTGCTGTAAAAAGTTATTTTATCCCAACTTCAGCTATACTCTTGGAACAGTAGCAAGCAGCCGTGTCTGGCTCTGGTCCACTAATCATGCCTGTAGATGTGACTCCATCATCCAGGAATTCCAGCTAGGACACCAGTGCCAACAACAAAGGACCAGAAGCCCTCATCCTGAAAGGAAATGCTGACGATCCATCCCATAAAGGATTTCTGGAAGAGCTGGAAGTCATCATGAGCCTCCCCCATAACTGAATCACTTCTAACTTAGAGCTATTCCCAGTCTGTACTCCCTTTGTATACACAATTCCATAGCCTTAGTGTTTATAAAACATCATTTTATTATCTTCCATGGCTGCTAAGGATCAAGAATTCAGAAAACCTTCAGAAAGTCTGGCTTCAAATCTCTTCTGTTATAATTGGCTCATAACTAGCAGAAAGCAGGTGAGGGGACACTGTTCCTCCTTCCTCAAGTCTTCAGGGTTTTCCCTGATCTCTGTACATGGAGTATTCTGGGCCTACAGCCACCAGACCACCGGTCTGCTCAAATGAGGCTCAGGATCTCAACCAAAGCTTTGGGCAATCTGAGAAGAGGCACAGCACAGCATCACTTCTGCTACAGGATGTCCATTATAAACCATTGGCATCTTACCAATCACAGGAGGCCCAATAACCTGAAGGAGGGAGGAATGAAATGATTCTAGAACTTAGATAATATACGACAGCGGAAATGGTATTAAAAATCATCTTTGGAAGGTACAATCTTCCCCTCAAAGACCGTAGGGAAGAATGGAAAAGGATTCTTCCAAGGTTGTTTGTAGGCACTAAGAAAATGAAAGCATCCTACCCTCTGTGAGCTCTGGGTCGGGGTTGAAGCCCTTCTGTTGTCTGGCTGGCAGAACCCTGCATGCTGGAATAAACAACAATCTCGCTGATTGTATATGTGAGTGGCTGTCTTTGTTTTGTGAGATACTCCAAGGACTCTAACAATTTAAGGTAAAATATTAGAAGTACTGGAAAATGAGAAAACTATTATCTTCTCAATTCTTCTATAAACCTAAAACTTTTCTAGAAAGGAAAGTTAAAAGTGTTCTGAAACATGTTTGAGACTATGCAGCAACAGCTGGAGATCCTTAACAAAGGGAAGGGGATGAGAGGCTGCAGAGCACATTCAAACGTGTTGGAAGGAGGCGAGAAGAGAAGGTTCATGTTTGTACTCCAAGAGGTAAGGATGTTCAGTGATGGGTTATCACAATGATTCTACCAAAAGGGTAAGTTTGCAAGTATGAAAACACTGACTGTTCTTTTTGTCCTAAGTCAAATACATAGTAGCACTTAGCACCTCCTTTCTATTCCAAGTGTTGTATCCAGAGAAGACTGATCTCTGAACAGGATTATCTGGGAGCTGTGCTGCCCCAGCCTGGTCATTCCTGGCACCTGTCCCCTCCTGTTCCTTCATGAAAATACCCCTTTTCTACTTACAGTCCTGGTGATTCTGGGAAAGCAGCTTCCAAGCCCTGCCCCATCTTCAGTGAAGATGAGATTCAACTCACATCAGGCCAATGTTTTGGGTCACAGCGATTGTTTCAGGAATGGACACATGATGCAGATTTGTCGTGTAAATCTCAGGGCCTGGAATTAGAAGGAAAGGCTGATTTCCTGCTGCACAGCTAAGAAAGAATTATCACATTGTTAGGTCTGCCCCATGCAGAGATCACCCCACACCTCGGAAGTGAAACTAAATGACAATAAGCAGAAAATGTAGCAGAGTTCCCAAGAATCAGAAAGCATGTAGCTCAGACCTCAGTGAACTGCAGGGGCTCCTATAACCTCCCAATTATGGGGCACGGTACTTTCCTTCTTCACTTAAGCCAGCGTGAATTTTATTCTTTGCAAGGAAAAGAATCCTAATAAATTCTGTGGGAGTTCGTCCCTAGAGTCATTGTTATGAAGAGACAAACATCAAAAGGAATGTTACCAATATGTCAGTTGAACCGTGCAAGCCTGGAGATACACATGCCTGGGTCAGATGTCCTCATTCTGAGAGCACAATGCTCTTGCCGTGGTTGCTTCTGAGTCTAGAGACAGTCTGTTTCCTGAGTCCATCTGCCCATGCCTAGACCCAAGACTGCTTTTGTTGTTCTTATACTGAAGCTGTTTAAAAGGAGAATTTAATTTTTTCAGCAAATTCCTAACACACTTGAAAGCATCAGTGAGTGGTGCAGAACCTCTGAAGCTTCTGAACACAGGCTGGGGGAGGCACACTGTCCCTGCAATAATTCAATTAACCCCTGCCATGTGCTTCCCAGCTTTCCTAAGTCTATCCTAGCTGCCCTTCTATTGGAAACTCGGAGGGTTTTCCATTACTCACTGGCTCCTCCCTCCTGAGACCCAACACCAACTTCTTTCCTCAACTTATTCCTAAATCCTCTCCTGCCATTTGCGCACCTTGACTGGACTCTGACTTTGGCTTTGTTTACATAGTTACAGACCAACGTTCTTGGCAGATGAGGAACCTGCCTTTTAACTTCATCTAATCTCTTTACATGAAATCTGGATAAATATAGAAAGAAGTGTTTGTGAAATAATAATAATGTTACAGTATGGTTTAATCTATACTGCAAAGAAAAAGACGTTCTGAGTAGCTGAGAGAAGGAAGAAAGGTCTGAACTCACCCAAAGGAGTTGTATGAAGGCGACTCTAAAGAGCAGGTATTTGAGTTGAATCTTGTAATTGGGGATGTTTTTAACACTAGAGGACAATATGACCTTCAGAAGGATGGGCACACACTGAGTTGAGTGCAGAGATACAGAGAGTGTCTGTGAAAAGCAGCTCGCAGGAAGTTCTGGGAAGGACACTAAAGAAGTGCAATAACTAAAGAGCTCACTAGTCAGGTAAAATCTGCACAAACCAAATCCAAAAGATGGTCGTGGATACAAGGGAGCAGATGGGCTCCATCCAATAAGGGAAAGGAAGGCATTCATAGAATTTAAGCAGGACCGTGGCACTGTTACATTTTGTTCAGGCAGCCAGTCATCAGTTTGGAGAAGAAACAGAAAAGCTAATAGAAAGATGAGCATTATTATGATTCATGCCAGAAATGAACGTGATATGTGAGGGAACTGAGGGGGAAGATGGAGACACAGTTTAGAAGTTGTGGCCTCTGATGTGGAGAGAAAGGAGGACATCGTTCCTGCTTTAGTGTGAGCTCTTTGATGGTGACATGCAGGCATCCCTGTGAGTTCCCAGCGCAGTATCTCACAGAACAGGTGACCATGGCTACATCCATAGAAGAAAACGAGGACTAATGTCTGAATGCTGAGGCTTCTATCTGGAGCACTGGGTATGAATGAGGTAAGGCCACCTGAAGAGCCTCGTCCCTCATTTGTGAGATGTAATTCCTTCTTCCTTCCTTTCTTAAGTTTATTTAATTTTATGTGCATTAGTGTGAGGGTGTCAGGTCTCCTAGAATTGGAGTTATAGACAGTTGTGAGCTGCCACGTAGGTGCTGGGAATTGAACCCAAGTCCTCTGGAAGAAGAGTCAGTGCTCTTAACTACTGAGCCATCTCTCCAGCCCCTCCTCCTTCCTTCTTATTTCCTTCTATATGCACTGGGGGTGGGGGTGATGTGCAGGCTTAACAAAAGACTAGTGAGGAAGAAAATAGCTGCCAGGAAAGCGCTGCTTCAATTTTTCTCTGAGAAGGAAAGCAAAATTGGAAACCAGGAAGTACATCCGAAGACAAACAACCACAGGATGGGAAGGACTCAGGATGCTGAGCACAGAAGGGTCACAGTCTATGACAAGATTATTCCTAGGGAAATTCAACACACATGTCTATTCACCCAGATAAAAAGCTCACAGCAAACTAAAGGACAGATACCACCAAAATCCAAGTTGATGAACAATGAGTTTTACTGGGGTTACTTACAGACGTATGGGTGGGGTTCCTCACAGGAGCATTCCCAAAACCCAATCCTGTACTGGTGACAATAGCAAAAGTGGAAAGCTGGAACACATGCACAGCCTTCATGCACCTCAACAGATTGTAGAGTGTCCTTTCTAAATGATTCTGCTCTAAACTTCTTCCTGGCAGCTCAGCTAACTGCTGCTGCTTCTAGGCAGCTTACCTTGTCTCAGAGTCTTCTTTGTAGCTTGACTTGCTTACTCTTGGGACACAGGGTTTAGTGAATCTGGTCAGTTTCAGGGACTTCCTGAACCTATTTTGAGTTGTTTACCTTCCTTTAAAGGAGCGATCCTGCAGGATGGAACGGTTTAGTATGGAGGAAACTGTTACACAACAGGTCCTGACAGGCAAGCAGGACTGAGCAGGTGAGTCTCAGAGTTCCTCTATTCATAGCAGTGTGAGAGGAGTCTTGGCAAAACGAGCTTTGAAACACCAAACAGAAAAGAAACCTCTAGTAATATTTCTTCTGGGTATAGCATTTCTAACGAAGCTATCCCAAAGTACCCCAAAACTCAATAAGTAGCTCAAAACATCATGCCCATCAGTCATACTTTGGTCACTGAGGTTTGGGCTTATTGAAAGTGGACTTAAATGAACCCCACAGGTATAGTAAGAGACCACTTGTTTGTTCCCAGCTGCTCAACCCCAATATAATCATACAGATACTATATTATCTAAATCATTACTTGACCAATCACTTAATTGTATTGGTAACTAACTCTCACATCTAGAATAAGTCCATTTTTATTATTTTATATTTTACCTAGAGGCTCGTGGCCTACCAGCAAGGTTCCAGCTGGCGGCCCCATAGCTTCTCCTTGACTCTTCCTCCTCTCTCCCAGAATTGTTTAGTTTTCCCCTCTAGCTCTACCTTGCTCTATGAAAATGCCAAGACAGTTTCTTTATTAACCAATGGTATTCACAGCATACAGAGGGGAATCCCACATCACACAGGGTGGCTTGCCTTCAGTCTACACTTTGATGGAGTTTTCCTGAGAGTCGTTTCAGCCTAAACCTGTTGTCCTCATTAAAAATGACAGAGCAAACGTCCAAAACACACGGCACATGTACATTAAGGCTTCTGATGATCCATTGGCCAAACTAATTCACACATCCTAGTTCAACATATACTCTACGAATGGTGAGGTGTTGAGCAGAGATGAGAATATGTTATCATATTGCAATGCAAGGACTGAGACCGATGATACAACCTCTCATGCAAGTATCTTACTTATCTGGACTCTCCAGGCTCCCTCCAGACCCAGTCAACAAGACACAATTGTAATGCAAAATGCTCCCACCAAGAGGGGCATGCAAAATGCATGAGAAACCACAGCTAATGGAGGTCTAGTTAACCATATTATCTGGGGCCTCCTCCATTTACTCAGACAACCCACGCATCTAAGCATCTAAAGCAATGAGAAGCATTGTAAGGAAGGTGAAGTTGGAAGGTCTAAGAATTTGACAATCTCCTTGTGCTTCCTTCCCATCTTTTTGGGAGGTTCAGATTAGAGACCTTCTTAGCAAATTCCATCCACGTAAGTAATAGCCACCAAGGTTACTATAATGTCACCCACTTCTCTGTCCGTGAGCTCCTCCCTGCACACCACTTCATGCATTTTTTATTACCACCTTAACGCCTTTATAAAATATTGATTGCTCATTCCCACGGCCCAGCCAAAGGGCCCCGAAATGAGCATGTGCACTGATGTCTGGAGTTTAGGGTGCCCTATAAATGACAGAATCCACTTGGGGGACGCAGAAGACCTTCTAGCCCCAGCATGAAAAAGATCCTGAGGAGGCAAATGAACACCATGTTTACTAATGAGAAAATGAGAGTCTAGGAGGAGGGTTCATGAGATAGGAGATGAAAGGAAATAAAAAGGTCAGAAGGAAGAGGAAGCACATGAGTTGATGGTGGGACTGAGCCGAAAGCCTGATCATCAGCCGAGTTTGTTGTTAAATTTAATGGGCTGTAGGTGTTGATTGCTTTACCCATAAAATGAGCTATTAATTTGCCGTTCTAACAGGGTAGCACCTAGCTTATGCAAATTGACCTGAGAGCAACATCAGCTCTCAGATCTCCCCCAGCTAGACGTTTCTACTGAAGAAAGCTTGGCCTGCTGGTTTCCATGCCCAGTGAGGTGGGAGGTTTTTTTTCCAGCTCCCACAATAGTCACAAGCTGGATCTGTCCCATACTGCTTCCTGTCCCCAACACCTGGTACAGTACCTGATACTTAGATCCACGGCAGTTTGCCTGTGATTTTCTGCTGGTTGCTATCTTTCTTGGCTCCACCACTTACTGTTGGACTAGAAGTTCAAACATCAGGAAGGAAGGAGTTGCTCCAGACACCACTCTCATAACCACAATTGATGCAAAAGCAAGAGGATTTTATTCTGTCATGACAGGGCCCTTCAGGTTCGGGATATGAAGAACATCTGATAGCTGTTACAGCCCATCTTTTAAAGCAAAAAGCCACAGACACGAGGGGGGAATCTGTAGGTTGTTTTCCAACTTTTTGGATTGGCTTATTTAAAAGGTCACTAGCAGTAATTGGTCTATTCCAGGGCAGGAGAATAGCTGCGTGGTCAGGTGAGATAAAGGGAGAACATCTGTGGCCTTCCTGACCTTGTTCTAGTGACTAAATCAAACATCAGGAACTGAGTCAACATCTGTGGGTTGTCTTTGCCTTAATTCCCAGAGTGGAGTTATGTTTGAAGACTATTCACAAGGACACAGGAGGACAAGCAGTCCAGCGTGGAGGTGGGGTGGCAACTGTCCCATTTCCAAGAGAGAGTGAGTATAAGGTTTTAGAAAAGTGTCTTGGGGTTGAGGGGGCTTACAAATGCATTTGGAGTCTTTCACTACAACAGGGAGAGTTTAATGAAAATACCATGGAATCTTCATCCTCTAGACCATCACTTAACTCATAGCAAGGTCTGCAAGCTCTGTGAGTTCCTTAGAAATTAGAGGGCAGGTGAAAAATGCAAGAAACTCTTGAGAACTCTGGCTCTCGAATGCCTCCAGTGCCTCACCTGCAAGACTAAGCCTTGGGCCAACATTTCATGGCGTCCTGGACTAACAGACTGCAGCTGCAGTTCCATGCTGGGGCTGACTTCCTGTGGGACTATCGCTGTTCCTTTGTGTGTTGCAGCTTAGTGCAAAGGTTTGCAACCTGTGGGTCATGACCTCCTTAGGGTCAACTAACCCTTTCACGGGGGCCCCCTAAAACCATCAGAAAACACAGATATTTAGATTATAATTCATGATAAGAACAAAACTACAGTTAATAAGTAACAATGATAATTTTATGGTTGGGGGTCACTGAAAGATTTCCGTGCCCCGATAGAAAGCCTCTCCAGTGATGCAGTAATCCTAATCAAGCTGAATTAAGAATTAAAAATCCAGGTTTAATGAGCAAAGCTCTCCCGGATGATTTTTTTTGTCACCAAGAGAGAAGACGGGGAGAAAAAAATCAAAGGAAAACTTACATGGCCACTTTCTAGAGAGCCTATAGGTGTAGTCTTGAGCATCTCCAGGAGAGAAGCCACCATTTGGCAGGTTTTCTGAGCATGCACAGGGGTTGGGGGCGGACTGGGGGAGGAAGGCTGAGGTGGAGCTTCCGCCTAAACAGGCACCACAGCATGAGGAATGGAGGGCTGCAACATTAGAACCACAGTCTTAACCCTCATTAGTCTTAGGGTCTCAGACTAATGGCTTTAACTTCACCAGACTATAGGGAAGTTCAAACTGATATAGAAAGACGATGTTCTCTGAACCTATCAGGTAAAGAGAGCTGAGGCTTTAGAGATAATATAATCTCATACCAGTTGTGTGACCTGAGGAAATCACATAACCTCTATGAACTTGAGCCTCCACAACAAAGAGACCAGGTTAATAATTCAGGTATAGGACTGTTAGAATGAAATGAATTGGACCAGTAAGATGGCTCATGGGGTAAAGGTATTTACCACCACATCTCATGACCTGAGTTTGATTCTTTGCACTCAGGTGATGAAATGGAAGAACTGATTTGCGAAAGTCCTTGACCTCCACATGCATGCTGTGGCATGACTCCCTTGCCCGATAAATAAATAAGCAAATAAGTAAATAAATAAAAATCTAAAAAATAATCACATGAATTAAAAATCCATAAGCATCTATAATACAATATAGTATCTAAAATATTATAATAATGTAATGCCTAGAACTTCTGTGTTAGCTACATAATTTTCAGATTGCAGTAGAAAATAAAAATGCACTTTCTTTTAGTCAAAAATTATTAGCAATTTTAAGATGGGAATGTACAACATTAAATCAAGCTCAGAGCTACGCTCAGTGCAGGTCCCGGGTGAAGTCGTAGGTCACATACATCTGAAACATGCTGGAGCGTGCTGGGTGCTAAAGTAGATTGGTTTCTTCTCTGCCACCTATCTCAGACTGGGCCCTGTTCAACACAAAGAAATGGGATTTGGGGCTTTTTTTAAAAAAGAAAAATTACAATTATTATTCCAGAGGCAGCTTCATTTTTCCTTCCTTGAGCAGCAGAGTCACCCTTCCTGATAGGCAGCAGATAAAGGGAGTGAGAAATCAACTCTCTGACTTCAGGCAGGCGCTGTAGCTAGAGTGCCAGGTTTATGGGATCAGGGAGGTATTGGAGAAAGGGAAACATGACCAGGAGTGCTTGCCACACATGACAGGGAAATAGGAACAGACTCTTGAGTGTACCATGGTCCTTTTCATAAAGCTTTAGTGGCTCCCCTTCCAGTGCCTTCAAGAGAACGCCATTATCCCCACCTCCCAGAGCTTATTCAATGCTTTCCAAAGTCCGATTTTTCCATCTATCTTCCCATTTAATACTGTGGTGCTTCAGTTGGTCTATTTTCTCACTGACTCTACATTTTAATGCATCTTTCCACATCGGTCTCTAGCCACAAATCTTCTTTCTCCTAGAGTGCCTTCTTCCCACTTTTCTAAGACAGTTTTTTTTTTTTCTGAGAACTGAACTATATTACATCTCTTGGAGGAAACAAGGCAGAATAGTTTCCATGAAATGAAGACTGTGCCAGTTAGCAGTTGCTACAGTAGCAAGCAGCCTTCCCCCCTCAAATCTTGATGCATTATAATACAACTGTTCCTATCTTGGACACATAATTAGCCACTTGCTGACTGTGAGTCAATTCTGTGTCTCTTCATTGGTTCTGCTTTGTTTTGTTCCATGCGTTTTCTCATTCTGGGGCCCAAGGTGATAAACAAAAATTTTCTTTTTTTCCATCAACATAATATTTTTATTAGTTATTTGGAAATTTCATACAATGACCCTGATCAGGCTTGTTTCTTGTTCCTCTCAGCTCCATCACCCCATCCATGCACCCTATTCCTCCCTCCCAAAGAAAATACTAAGTCCAATTTGTTTGCCCATATACTTATTGGAGCATGGCCAAGCTCTCAGTGACGATCCCCTTAAAGAAAACTGAGTCCTTCCTTTCCCCACCCACTCCAGAAGGCATCAACTGTGAAGACCTACACTTCAACATCCTTATAACAATTTTTAAGGACTCTCATCAATAGTTTCCTATCCGGACTGTTTATTTTTTAGAGGCTGACATAGAAGCCGTAAATGTCCCTCATCTTCAGATATAACACAGCAGTCACTGATACTAAGCAGCTTCCTTCCTATAGCAGCCAGTGGCAGCACAGATTATGGACTTCTTCATGGCCTTTGCAGGATGTGTCATGGACAATTACAAGGTTTCTGACAGCAGCACAGGTCATAGACATCAACACGGTCTCTGGTGGCATTAAGTATCATAGAAGTCTTTCAAAGAGATTTAATCCAGAAAATGAGCCATTCTTTATCTCAGATACCTTGTTGTTGCTCAGAGTCAAGGTGATGAGCTGTTGGACAGGACCTGCCCTACCAGTATGCCTGCCATGGCCATCATCTTTCAGTCTGTGGACAGCATCACATCTCTGTATTCTCCTCCTCCCCAAAGAGCAACCAGTGCAAGGAGCAGTAGCTCCATACCACAGGCTAGTCCTGCTGGCCAAGCGTCCACGCTGGTAGTCCTGCTGGTCAAGTGTCCACGCTGGCCTAGTATGCAAGAATGGTTGACACAGACTGGTGGTGGCCTCGTCCTCCCAGTAACCCGAGGTCTGGCCCTATTCACTAACACTTGCTGCCATTCCTGCCATTGCTTCCCTCCACCATGCATGTCGCTGCGTCCTGCCATCTTCTTTTCTTTCGAGACATGCCGTTTTCAAGGAAGACAAAATAAACTCTCAAAGGTCAAACCACCAAAGTCTTCAATACCTCTCTCTGTTCAATGAAGAGATCACATTCCCTGGCATTTAACTACCAATCCCAGAGTCACCGAGGTAGAAAAGAACATTCTATTGATAGGGAAAGAAAGCAGTGGACTACTGAGAAAAACACACGCAGCCTTACAGTCTAATATTTTGCTCTGAATCCAATTTATTCTATACTTCTGTGTTGAGTAAGAACAAATTACATGTTTCCATCTTCCACAGCTCCATTACATTCTCTGCAAATGCAGAGAAATAATACTTACCTTAAAGTTTCTTATTGAGGATTAATGGAGATGTGCCTTATATAGTCCCTGGCATGTAGAAAGTATTCATAAGAATTATTTATCATCAGTGGCATTTTTAATATTTACCATGAGCAGTCATAATTTTACTTCATTCATTTCATTGGTCCATTTATTTCCATTTAGTCATTCACTCAATGAACATTTCCTTTGTGTTCTGTAATACCGACCTAACTTCCTATCACATAGTCTTAGTCCAGAATCATTTGACTCTGTAATTAAACCCCATGGCTCCCAGATCTAAGGTATTCTACCATCATAAGTCACCTCAGAAATGTACACAATACCACAATCATAAGAAAGTCTTAGAGACTTTTTTCCTCTTGGCTTGGTTCCATTTCAATCAGTGGGATCTACAATCAGTCCAGTAAGGGAACATAGGCACATAAAACTTTAATTAGTTTCATGAAGTTAAAATTGCTTTCATGGAAGGAAATAAGGTGGGGGAGAATAAGACTAAAACCAAAGCAAGAAAATTGTGAAGGTTGTGGGGAGAAGAGTTTCCTTGAAGGTAAATGAATTGTGTGCATTTGGCTGGAAATTCTGCAAATGTCTTTTGGCCCTGCCACAGAAATGTCTTTGTAAATTAGTTATAGCTTTTCAAGTGAATAAGAACAATGGGGAACCCTGAGCTAGGTGATGATTTGGGTTTCCAGTTCAAATAAGAGAGCTGGTAGCTTCCGTGTGTGTGTGTGTGTGTGTGTGTGTGTGTGTGTGTGTGTGTACTTTCCCACAGTTTTCTCCAGTATGATGCTAAAAATTTCTATCTAACAACAACAAAAAAAAACTTACAAATTTCATCCATGCTGTTACTGTCTGTGTGGAGTTGGACAAGAGTCCTAATTCTCTGAGCTTTGCTTTCCTCCTTGGGTGAACAAGGACAGCAAGACTGTCCTCGGAAGTCTGCAGGAAGATGACCTGCAGTCTGTGTGGTGACGCTTAGGCCATGTCAGTCCTTGAAATGTCGCACAAAACATTCTGTATAATGTATGTATGAGTCAAGGGTATCCACAGAAACAAAACCAATTAGATCTAGAGATTGATCATAAAGAATTGACTCATGAAAACTAACAAGGCTCGTGATCAGCAGTTAGCAAGCCAGAAACACAGGGTAACTAATTATGTCACTCCAGGCTAAAGACCATGAGAACTCAAAACCCATGTTTTAGCTTGAGTCTAAAAGCAAGACAAACTGATGTAATAGCTCAAGGCAGATGCTAGGGAAATATTCCTTCTTATAGGGTAGAAGGACAGTCTCAGTCCTGTATGGGTATTTTATTTGGTTGGATGAAGGCCAGTCACATTAGGAAAGAAAAATATGTTTCACTCAGTCCATTGATTTAAATATTAACATCATGTAATAATATGATTGTAATGAGCATGGAACCAGATTTCTCTGAATGAATAAAGAAAGGGGAATCTACAGTGTAGATAGAACAGGAAATTTATAGAATAAGAATGAATGCAACTTAGTGTGATGTAAAAGTATTTCTTCCTGTGTGTGGTATGGAAAATTACTAAAATGAAATATTAAGAGAACATTTGCCCACTTGAAGGCTGCCACACCCATCTGGCCCTGCACCCAGCAACCGTGGTAACAAAAAAATCTTGCCACACAAGAGGGACCCCCACCCTTCTGTGGCCAGTCGATACTGATAACCTAGGACACCTGGTTATCGGAAGGATCACACGAAGGACAGTTTCGAACTGACTTAAAAGATGGGGCTGAAGCAGGACGGTTATCTCACTTCTCACAATAGCTCAGGTATCTGGCCTCGTGGAAAGAGAGATCCTCCAAGCCTGCCTCCCGAAAAGCAGAAATATTAAATGCCTTGCCTAAACATCTAATGCTCTGTCTCCCGAGTACAGAACTTCATATCCCAAAAACAGACATTTAACGCCTTGCATCCCGAATGCAAAGCCTCATTCCCTGAGAATGGACATTGAAGGTCTGGCTCCCAAGAACAGACAAGATACTCTGCCTTTCAGAATGCTTTGCCATCCTGAGAGCAAAGCTTTGTCTTCTAAGCAGACAGAACGCTTTGCCATCCCTAGAGCAAAGCTTCATCTTCGAGAGTAGAGAACTAAAAGCCTTGTCTCCTGAGATTCGGTCACCCAAAAAGCCGAGGCCCTACATTCTGAGATAGACTAGCACCAGGCCAGAGACTACACGGTCAAGGATTGATCCAGCACCCGATACCAGCCTGAAACAGGACATCGGAACCTTATCTTCCGAGTGCAGACTACGGGTCAAGAGTAGAGCCTCGCTATCCAACCCCCAGTGTGATCAGGCATCTAGCCTGAAGAAATTCAAAAAGCCCTTTTGAAGCTGAAGAATACCAGGTTGTATGATACTATTTCATGCATGTATGAGATGTTAAGAGAAGAGCATAGACATGTTAATACATATGTTTCGTGTGTGAAATGTTAAGACAGATAGATAATTGATAAGATTAGGAAATGTTAATGGATAAGTTAAGGTTAAGAAGTGTTTTATAGATAAGTAATAGATAAGTTGTATTAAGGTTAAGAAGTGTTTTATGGATAAGTGATAAGTTAGATTAAGGTTATGAATTGGTTTTATGTATTAGGTTTATTAGAATTAATAATTGTGATATTGAATTGCCTGTTTGATTGCCATTATCAATCCCCCATGCCTATTAAGATTGTAAACCCCATTGATGTATTGGATATTGAAGCTGCTAGTAAAGAATCATTATAAAACAATTCTCTTGCTTGGTCTGGTCACTCATCGCTCTCTGGGGAGAAGGGCACAGAGTCCTCATAGATATTACTCGAAAAGAACCTGGAGCTGAAGTCTCCCAGCTCGTAACAATGATATATCCAGAAACCTTCAGAATAATGTTCAGTCAAATATATACCTTTCAGACTAGGCAAATTGTTGCATCAAAGTATCTATTACAGCTCCTGAGATTCAGTCAACAAGAAAGAACTCAACACAGAGCCAGCAGTGCCCACCCATTGTTTCAAAAAAGAACAATATGTCAGTTTGAGATGATATGAACATGGGTATGAAAAGAAAGGGGAGGAAAAGGCTTCGATCAAAAAAAAAAAAAAGTTTTACCTAAATAAGGCAGGCCGTGTTTCTTACATAAGGTCCATGACTCTAACTTGCACTAAGACAGTCTCAGAACACACAAGTATAAATAAGGGCACAAGAACTAAGAGAGGCCAGTTTCAACAAACACAGTCAGTTCCTAAGGAATGACATCATAGGATCACCAAATAGGTTTGAGGGAAGTTGAATTCTCAGTGGCAAATAGTAGTTTATTATTAATTTACTTTGCTCTAAAAGGTATGTCTTATTAATTTTGTATTATGCTTACTTAGTTTTTATATTTGCTCATGAATACTTTATCTTTTGTTCATAAAGTTGGGGAATTTAGAGTTTTTAGTACCCTTGATTCTAAATCAAAGAAGACTCTGAGCATTACCTGTCAATTACACAATAATGTTTGTGCCTGGGGGCATCTGACACTTCCTTGTCCTCAAGGGAAAAGTACTATACAACAGGGAAAATTCTGGAAGAAATCTGTATTGCAGAAATACATGGCCCATGATGGTCCTTAATAAATGTTGGTTGAATTTATTAGTTCACAAATTCTGTTACATAAACTGTAGCAAGAATGGACCTTTGTACAGAGGGTTTTCATTTGTTGATGAGTTTGTGATTTGAATTGCTTGGTTGATTAGAAGGTTAAGGGGTTGCTTGTTGTAAGCTGATGGTTTAATTGGTTGTTTAGTTATAAGGTCAGTTTGCTGATTGATTGATGGACTGGTGACTCACTTGGTTGGTTGCTTGCTTAGAACATTGGCTTGTCAGATGGTTGATGGGTTGGTGGGTTGGTTAGTTGATTGGTTGGATGGTTGGAGTATTGGTGTTTGGTGATGTAAAGCACTCAGTGTTGGTTGTCAAAAGGTATCTAGTATGATTGGAACATCCAGAGTAATCCATCCATCCACTCACCTTCAAGCCAGAATATATCTTGTTCTATGGAAGAGTGGGGGATAAACTTAGGCTCATTTGAACAGGAGAGAGGGTAATAAAAACAAATGACAATAACGCAAAGAGAAAATCCCTGTGAAAAGCAAGAGACAGTGGATAAAGTGCTTAGGTACATAGGCTCTGGCAACCATTGGAAGTTGAATATCTACACCACCATCGTCTTCTTGGATGACCTTTACAAGACACCTAACCCTCCATATTAGGTTTGTGGTTAAATTAAATAAAAGTGCATGAAAAGTATTTAGTAGTAACCTAAACTGTCAACTGTCAACACATGTCAGTTATTATGATTATTTTCAAGAAAATCAAAGACATAAACTGAATTAAAAATTGTGACCGGGTGTTTAGTGTGGGAGGCCCTTCTATCTATGTGTTGCTTGTATTGGTTAATGAATAAAGAAACTGCCTTGGCCTGTTGATAGGACAGAACTTAGGTAGTCAGGGAAAACTAAATGGCATGCTGGGAGAAAGAAGGCAGAGTTGAAAGAGATGCTATGGATCTGTCAGAGACAGACGCTGAGAATTTTACCCAGTAAGCCACTGCCATGTGGCGATATACAGACAAATAGAAATGGGTTAAATTAAGAAGTAAGTGTTAGCCAATAAGAAGTTAGAGCTAATGGGCCAAGCAGTGATTTCATTAATACACTTTCTGTGTATGTAGTTATTTTGTAGTTAGCTGGATGGCCAGGATGAACAAGCGGGCCCTCCTTGCAACAGGTGTTTTCGTAACATAGCTTTGGAAAAAGTGCCACTGGAGGAACTGAGTTGTGCAAAGAGTATGGGTAAGTCCAGAGAATCAGAAAGGATGAAGTATATTTACAGAATTATAACTGATATAACTTAGGTTCATGCTGGATAGACATGGTACAAACTAGATAGGCATGGTACAAATTAAAGCACTGAGATGCACCTTGTTGGTTTTGTCTCCCATGATGGAAGATCCTCTTTGAAAGAGTTGGGGTGTGAAGATGTTAGAAAGCAAGGGGATGGTGGTAACTCCCATAGGGACATCATTTCTGAATTAGCACGGAGGCTGGCTTTGAGGTAGGTGAAGAGCCTGCCTAGCTAAAATACAGGCAGACAAAGAGGGACAAAAAAGTGGTGCTCCACTCTCCATCTCAGACACCATTGTTAGAGACATTGTCTTCTCCATCCATAGAGACGTGGGCCCATGTCCCTCAAATCTTCAAGAGAAAATCTTAGAAGACAGTCTCTATGCTTAAGAAAGGCTAAGAAAATGAGGACAACTAACCTAAAATGGTATCTTGTCTAACCCTTGCTGTCCACAATTCTCTTAATGACACTTTTCTTTTTTCTTGTTTTCATTAAACAAGTTTACTTTTCATTTTATAATACCAACCCCAGTTCCCCTCCTTCCTCTTCTCCTACTCCCCATCTCCACCCTTCCCATCCCCCATTCACTCCTCAGAAGGGGTCTGGCCTTCCTTGTGTAGTCAACAAGGTCTGGCATACCAACTTGAGGCAGGACCAAGGCCCTTCCCCAGTTTCAAGGCTAAGCAAAGTATCCCACCATAGGAAACGGGTTCCAAAAAGCCAGCTCATGCACCTGAGATAGGTCCTGGTGGCACTGCTATTTCCCCCCCACATACACCTTACCCGCAACAGATTAAGCCACATAACCATCACCCAAATGGGTCTACTTTGGTCCCATTCGGGTTCCCCAGCTATCCGTCTGTAGTCCATAAGTTCCTACTAGCTCAGGTCAACTGTGTCTGTGGTTTTCCCCATCATATTCTTGATCCCCATTGTTCATTTGATTCCCTGACCCCCTCAGTTCAAGAGAACTCCAGGAGCTCAGCCCAGTGCTTGGCTAATGACACCTTTCTTAGAGGCAAAGGGTAATTAATGCCCCAAGTGGCTACTATTTGACAGTGCTATGACTTGTCTACTTCCTGGTGTTGGTCTGCCCCCCACAAACACCACCTACCAATGGCCCCACATCTTAGTGGGAGGGAAGCAGGTTTACAGGAGAACATGACTGGATATTTGAGTCATGTAACTATGCCAAGAGAAAATAACTGCAGCATTTTGGAATGCAAATTCTATCCGATGTGTAAATATTAGACCGGAGGAACAAGAATTTCAAATTAACCCACTCAACATATGAAAGAAGATAGAAGAAGATATTAGTAATCAGAGAGAAGAAAACAAAGCAAACAATAAAAAGCCCAGCAGAAATATTGCATGTGAGAAACAGAATAATTTATACAATGATCAGACTAGCTGAGACAATTGGTTGAAGAATAAATTACTCAAAGAAAACCAGCCCACAAATTACAATCCCAGAGAACCTAGACAACAATGAGGACCCTAAGAGAGACATACATAGATCTAATCTACATGGGAAGTAGAAAAAGACAAGATCTCCTAAGTAAATTGGGAGCTTTGGGGCTTTGGGGGAGGGTGGAGAAGAAGGGGAGAGGCAGGGAGGGGAGCAGAGAAAAATGTAGAGCTCAGTAAAAATCAATAAAAAAATTACTCAGTGGAAAAGAGAAATCAAGGAAAATTTTTTAAAGGAAGAATTTACTAGTGAACCATTTAAGTAAAGGAAAAATAACAGAAAGGAAGGCATAGCAGGTCATGTCTGTCGTCTCAGCACTTGGGAGGCTGAGGCGCGAGCATCTCAAGGTTGCTGTCTCAGCAGCAACGACAATAACAACGAAAACTAAGTGAAATGAATGAGATACATATTAAAATAGATACACTAACATCCAAGAAAGAGCTCCAGAAATATTGAATAAAAATAGGCTTTTAAAAATTGAGAAAACAGTGAGAGATAAAGGTCTAGCCCTTTAAAAGAGAATGAAAATTCAAGTTGAAAGAGCAAAAAGGTTATGACAATAGCTTAGTGGATACAAACACTTGATGTACAAGAATGAGAACTCAAGTTCAATCCCCCGGAACTCATTAAAAAACCCAGGTATAGAGGAGCAAGCTTGTAATTACAGCACTAGAGAGAGGAAGACTGGCATTACCCTGGTGGTCATTCTCCAGCCAGCCTAACTGGTGAGTTCCAGGGCAAGTAAGAAAAGTAAGAAACTCCATCTCAAAAAAAAAAAAAAAAAACCAAGGAGATGGCATCTGAGCACCAACACCCCAAGGATGTCTCACAGCCTTCACATGCACTGCACACACATGAACACAAAGTGTTTGAAGAGCACAGAGAAAAAGTAAGGGAGGGTCATACCCGGACATTTCCTGGTGAAATGTGAGGTCTTTTTGTCCCAGAAGAAAAAACTAGTGAAACCAAGTTGAATTAGACAGAGATACAGATCTCTTCGATCCAGCCCCTAGCATGACCTGAGCCCTTGAGCCCACGCAATAGCAAGTTACAGAGTGGGATGCTTGCTTTGCCGCACCTCCTGTGGCTTTTCTCCCCAAGTCACAGTCAGCCAGGTAAGGATCTTCGTGGATTCTCAAACACATGGCTCCTCGTCCTCCATGATCACAAAAGGGCAAAAAATGCTACCTTTTTGTTCCCAAAAGTAAAAGGACATGGTTGCCATTGAATAATTACTTGTCAGATCAACTGATTTATACTTCACTCTGGGTATCTCATTGTTCAATGGCCAGGTGGTATACTCAGCTACAACCTAACATTGTATCTCACTGGCTCCTCAAAGGGATCCAGCCCTACTTACTCTCCAGGTCCAGCCCAGGTTAGATTTCTCATGAACCAAATGTCCAGATTTGAAATACACTTCTCCAAGCTCCATCCTCCTACCCCATCTGCCTGTTCAATCCCATTATTGGACTTCACGACTTTACCACTTGCCTGAAATAGACCAAAATCAGAGAAAGAGAAGCTTGCAGTGGCCAGATAGACCAGTCTCCTGATTGCCTAATCAGCTGCTGTGTCTTCCATTAAACTTCCTGATAGGACACCCATGCATGAAAGTTGACAAAGTGGGCCCTTCCTTTAGCTTCAAACATGAGGAGCATAGACAGCTGTGAAATAAGAAAGCCACTGTTACCTTTTTGGTGTCATCTGGTGGCATTAGTTCTAAAACCAGATAGGTAAGAGTCCCATCTCAGCTCTAACGCTGACTAGCTAGGTGACCTTCAGCAGTTACTCCTCTGTCTGGGCCTCAGCTGCTCCCTTTTAAAGACCTGTATAGGACAAGAGAAAGAACACAGGGCACCTATGACACAGACATCATTTGACATTGCTTCCTTCCTGAGGCTTCTTGTTCAAGGGTCTTCCATGAGCTCCACGCCAATGTACCCTGTTTACTACTGGCTCTCCATATGGAGTGGGGAGTCCTCAGCAGATCCTTGCTGACTCAATGTGTGAGTGAGCGAATGGTGAATGAATGAGAACTTTGCCCTTTTGAATACACAAACACATCAATGGGAGGATTAGGCTGTACGGTGTCACTTCTTAGTTTGGAATACACCACTGAAATGAAGCAAAGGGACTCTTCCTGTCCTTTAACCAGATTCCCGAGAACTCTTCTCCAGGGATTTTGGGAAGCCAAGCTCACTGTGTTAGGAGCATGTCTAAACTCTCAGGAAATGAGAATGTTGTTATGCCATGCAATCTCAGCTTCTAATACTCAACATTATAGGCTCAGCTAATAACTCCAGGTCACCTGTCTGGGGAAGAAAGATAAGGATTTTAAAATATAGCACATTAGCATGTATAATCTACCACGGATGCTGTTGACTTGGAGAGAGATTTTTAATTTGCTTCCCCCTAGTTGGCCCCTGAGAACAGTTATTTCCAGAGATGCTAATGGAGAGTACTGATTGCAATATGGCTTCACTTGAGAACCTTTCTGCCGTTTCATGAAGAGCAGGTCTCCATACACGCAGCCAAGATAAGCCTCTTCCCTTGAGGAAGGAAATGTCCCTGGAAAGACACAGAAGCAATAACAGCCTCAGGATTGAATCTGAGTTCTCCCAGCAGTCATCTGTGTGACTTTCGGCAAATTGCATTACTTCTGTGTCCAAGTATTTGTCCATTTATCCATGTCTTCATCAGTTCACGTAAATAGTTCTGGCTTAACACTAGCATTTAGAGTTCTTTTATAAGATGTAGCAGATTAAAGATGCCCACACATTCTTTGAATGTCCTCAAAGCAAGAGCTGCATTGTATGTGCTATTTCTGTCTCTGGAAGTAATGCTTGGGCTTCCCTGAGGACACTGCAGCTATTCTTGTGGGCAGTTTCAACAGCATCCAACCTTAGAACCACCTTCACCAGGACACCAGACACGCCAGCAAGTGGCCCATCTTAGGAATACACTTCCTCCCCCAGCTGCTCTTGTAGATGCCATGTTGATCAGTGATTGACAACCTAGATGAACTCTTGCAAATTCCTGGCCCCCAAATCGTGAACGAGATAAAATAGCTATGCTAAGTCACAAATTTTTAAAGCAGTTTGCTAAATAGCCAGAGATTATCAAGATGTCTTTTGTCCAGGGAGCAGCAGAGCGTGTCTTGATTCAATCAGAAGTCCTTGCTCTTGGGTTTTCCTTGTTTGCTGTTCATTTGAAGAACCTGTGCCTGCAGATAAGAATCCAAAGAGAAGAGGAGATTAGAAAAAGAAGAAGATCAAACACAAACAAAACATTTTAAAAACAAATAGCTAGTGACATTGTCTTTGGTATTTCACCATATTACCAATGAAGGAAATACAAGTTGAAACTGAAACTCATATCCATTCACCTATTAGGACAGATTCCATTAAATAAAAATAATCTAGCCTTGTGAAGTGAAGTGGGGCATTGGAAACCAACACAAATGGCCATAAGGAGTAAATCTTTGGTACAATATTTCTGGAAAATAAACAGACTGGAATATTTTAGATTTTGGTCATTATTTCTATGAAACATAATCTGACAGGTAGACAAAGACTTTCCTTCAAATATATTCATTACCTTGCCATTGATATTATTAAATTATTTTGGTTTTTTTTAATTCATACATGTTGGATTCCAGGGAATGGCTAAGTAAATTAAATTGCCTCCACAAGATGGAAGATTGTGGCATCATTGTAAATGATGCTTATGAAGTGTTCCTAAGAACATGGGAAAATGCTTAATGGCATAACGTTAAGTAAAAAAGCAAGATAGAAAAGGGTTATAAAGTATGATCTCAACTACTTTAAAAACCATAAAAAGTCTGGAGGAAAATGCAATAAAATGTTAATAGTGTTTATCTGTGGGGAGGTGGGATAATGGGAAGCTGTTTTTCTTATTTACTCTGTGCCCTGGTTCCAAAATTGGGCACACATTACTTCTGTCATCTAAAGTGGGTTTTTTCTTTTAATAAGAAAAAGGCATGGTCAACAGTGGTAATTCTTCTGTCCAAGTTTAGAGTCATGAAAATGGAGAGTTATTGGCAAGATTTTAAGAGTTTGGAATTGAAAGTCTGTGATAATACAGACCTTTCAGAGTGAGGTTTACTTTCCTCCATGTCTATGATAGGAACAATATTTGCAGAGTCTGTGGATGGTGTAAACACAGAGTCTGTTTCCCCAGCAGGGCTTGATTTGATCAATAAACCCCGCCTCAGTCCCAGAAGTAGTTCAGAACTCATCGTGTGAGACCTGTATGGAAAAGAGACGTCTCAGTCCATGGAGGCAAGTGGAAATAGGTCAGAGTCCATGTCCTCAGACTTGAAGTGATGTAGTTGTTGAATTTCAGACACCAGACATCCATATCTGAGGCTTCTGGAACACTTGCGTAGGGATTTTTTCTGGCAATTTCACACAGAATTATTTATAAAGTGAGGGAGCAGAACTTCCCAAGCGTTAAGAATTATAGAATCTTGGGACTCTGGAAAAATGTTATTATCACACATATAGCACAAAGCAATGAGATACAGAAGCACAAACAGTTGAGCTGCCTTGCTCAAGGTCAGCCAATCAACCATGAAAAGCAGAACTAAAACCCAGAACCCTCTCCTCAGTGCTGTCTTCCCCTCAGCCTGCTAGTCATTGGGAAACATTCAGTCTATTTGTTGGTTTGTTTATTGGTTACCTATATCTCCCCTTGAGGACATAGTATCCACCCAACAAATATGTGATGGAGGGAGAGATGGATTGATAACCGGAGAGAAGATTGTAATGGAGAGTCCATGGAATTTTGTGTCATGGTGATCCAAGATCAAATCCCAGCACTACCACGTAGCAGGTACACAATCTCAATCAAATCACTCAACCTCTTAGAACGCTTGTAAACAGTGGTGACATCTCAGAAGAGGTTCTAAAAGTTAAATGAACTAATGTAAAGAAGAAAATTTTCATTGAGTTCTAGCTACTGCAGTAATTACTAACTAAATGTTATTGTCTCTCCATCTTCCCATAAAATCAACTCTATTTCTAACTGTTATGGTATAGTCTCCCTCCCATGAGACCACAGTCTAAGACATGCCTATTGACACCTAAGTCTGAACGTGGAGGTTTCAGTTTTACCCAGATTCCAGATGTACCTATACAACAAACTCATCTGTCTATTTTGAGATACCTTCAGATGTTACATTCACCAAAGTAAATATAGGTTAATTCTGTGGCATTTATTATCAGCTAAGTATTAGTTGATGGTGACCAGAGATGAGAAAATGTGGTCTTTGCTTTCATTTCCATACAGAAAGAACCTACCCATTTTTAAACAGTGGGGAAGTATACAAACCACAGCTTTCCGGGTCAGAGGAGGAGTAACAACGTCCCATAACAGACACAGTGGCTGTGAGACAAAGCATTCCAGAGGTGCTCGAATCTTTCTCTTCAGGCAGGGATATTCAGGAGATATGCTCCGTGTGCTTAAACTTGCAACACTCCTGGCTGAGGTGAAGTGCTACTATTTCTTCCTCGGTCATTTTGGCTATGGGCTTGCGGATGCACCTTCTTTATGGTTCAGTGGTGACGTCAAAACTAGAAGATCCTCAAAGAAGAGAGACCTTGGTGTGTGATCAGCATTGAAAGATATCTCCTGGGAAAGGTGGCCCTTCACCTTTACCAGGGATGACATACATGAGTCACTTGTGCCTCCACTCACCTACCTCATCTGGTCATGGGCACATACTTCATAGACCTCAGTATCCTTCTCAAACCCTGAGATATTCTCAGTGATCAGAGTAGCAAGTTTTTAATAGCATGTTATTTTCTGGTCTTGAGCCATTTTGATTTGGTGTAAAATCTGGACATCAGCAAAATGTAGTGAAAATGTATCAGTTTTCCAATTGAACAGACCAGTTAGTGGCTTACAATTTTCTACTTGCCCTCTGTACAGAACTAGATGTATCTTTTGTTCAGAAAGTCTTTCCATTCTTAATTTTATCTATTTCTTTAAAAAAAACTTCTCTGGTGTTTAGAATGTATATTCTTTTTTTGGAACTTATGAATTTTAATTCATCTGTTCATGCAAAGAAAATTCTTTGAACACAGGAAAAATAAGCAAGAAATTAATACATAAACAGAAATATTTGCTGGAAAATCTTCTATACTTTGAAGTAAAGAAATTCATTTTTAAGTAATGCTTAGATCAAATAAATGATGTGGAATTCCCCTCTGTATGCTCTGAATATGACTGGTTAATAAATAAAGACATTGGCTTGGCCTGATAGGGTAGAATAAAGCTGGGTGGGGAAAACTAAACTGAATGGTGAGAGAAAGGAGGCAGAGTTGAGAAGACGCCATGAAGTCACGGCCAGAGACAGACATGCCGAAACTTTGCCGGTAGGCCACAGTCACGTGGCGTTACACAGATTATTAGAGATAGGGTTAAAGTAAGATGTAAGAGTTAACCAATAAGAAGCTAGAGCTAATGGACCAAGCAGTGGTTTAATTAATACAGTTTCCATGTGATTATTTTGGGAGTCTGGGTGGCCAGAAAACAAACAAGCAGCTTCCTACTACAAATAAATGAAATTTAAAGCTAAAATATAATTTACCTGGACAATAATGAAAATATTGCATGTGGAATTGTACCAGATGTAACTAAAAGTATACAATGAGGAAAGTGTATAGACTTCATTTTTGTATCCTAAACGGCTCCATATCTGTTACCTAGGTTCCCATCCTAAAGAGGTTAAGAAAAGACAGAAAAACAAAATGCAAGAAACTAGAAACAGGAAATAAGGAGTTAATTCATGTAGAGACTCATGCCTGGACAATGTGTAGAGAGTGAGAAATTTTGAAGCTCTTCATCCTCAATGGGATGTCCTACTCAGAAAAGTATGTAGAAAGTTTCTAAGAGCAAGAAGTGGTAGATGACTCCAAAGAAACATCATCTTCTCGACACAACGATGGTGATGCATATGTGAACTCACGGGAAGTGAGACAGTACACACAAGACCTGCACAAGATTAAAACATGTTAGATCCCAGCACTGAGAAGAGGTTATGGGCAAAAAGTCCCAACAATAACCAAGGAACTCTTTGCAGTTGACAGCTGCTAGGAAAAGGGAAATCCATTTTCTCTAGTGGAGTATCACTGGGTATATCACTCACTCTAGGGCAGGCCAAAACAAAAAGGGCTCCATGTGTTTTTGTGCATTTTCTGGTTTGTTTGGTTTTGTGCAATTTGTGCATTGTTTGGTTTCATTTGCTTGTTTTGATTTTTACTATTGTTTGTTTCTTATTTTTGAGAGACAGAGAGAGCATGAAGTGGGATGGTTAGAAAGGTAAACAGGAACTGGGAGTGTGGGAAGAGTTGGTTGAAGGGAAAGAATATGATCAATATATTGTGTAAAAATCAACTAAGAAGCATCAGAGATTGCAGAAGGGTCTCTGCTTGGGACTGGAGAGATAGTTCAGTACTTAAGAGTACATGACAGTTTTGCATAGTATATGGGCTTAGTTCCCAGAAAGTAGTCCTGGTTACTCTCAATCAGACCTCTGTTCCCAGGCAGACTGGACAATCTTTAGTTCCTGGAATATGCTCTGTCCTCCTTTATCTTTAGACTTTATAGGTACTATCCCCTGCTCTTGGACAAGCTTCCATCTCTCCTGAGCCTTACATAGAAGGGAAGGCTTCCTCACCACTTTTCCCAGTATTAAGAGTAGAATCTTATTTAAATCGTATTCTAAAAGAAGCAATTTGGGAACACACATACAAACCAGAAGAGTGTCGTGTGACAACGAAGGCAGAGATAAAGGCTCCGAGTCCAAGCCAAACACAGATGTAATGTCTCTATGGAGCCTCTCTGCTAGAGACCCCAGCATCTACTCTGGTTGGAAAGTTCACAATATGTACCCATTCATATGCTAGTATGAATGAATGAATGAATGAATGAATGAATGAATGAATGAATGAATGTGCAAAGGTAAATAACAGCCAGAAGGAAGAAACCTATCCAAAGCAGAGTGGCTAGGATCCAGACACATCGTATTTAAAGGTGTAAGGGTCTCCGGCCAGATTGGAGGCAGCTGTGAAAATTCCAGCTGTGAAAATTCAGAGCAGGTTTGGTGAGGGCCGTGGGCCTTCTGGTACACTCACGTGACTCGGGTATGCTTTGCTGGTAAGAGCATTATGGCTCCCTAGGAGTCAGAAGTCGAGTTCTGCAGATAGGGAATGCTGGGAACTGGATGTGACAGAAAGGGCTTCATCTGGGTCTAAATGTTAGTAAAATCAGCAAAATCCAGACTGTGAGAGATCTGACAAATTAATTTTCTGGTTTGATTTAAAAAAAATACACTAATAAGAGAAAGTTCATGGGAAAAGGTATCTACCTATAGAAGAAAAGTCAGGTTTTCAACCTCTATGAGTGTGGGAATCCCAATTCAAAATCAAACTTAAAAGAAAAGGAAAAACCAGGAAAAGTGAACAATAAGTAGGTTTGGGATAAAATAAGGAATTTCCATTAATTTAATTTAGGAGCCATAATGGTATTTGTCTCCGAGTCCTTGTGTTCTAGAAATACCATCAAATATGTTACAAGGAAACACTGACAAAAATAACAATAATCAGCTTCACTGTTTACATGGTGGGTGATACTTGGCAAGCCATGTGAGTTCTGCAAACTTCAGTTTCTTTGTCTATAAAATGGACTTTACAGTTTCTGAAAGCAAAGTGCCTAGCCTACTGGAGGCACTCTATAAATGTTGAGATAATTAGATACGTCTCTGCCTGTTGGCCATCCGCATTGAAATGCAGATCTTCTCATTAGCCTAGCAGCCCAGAATGACCCTCCTGGGGGCTTCCAATGATGAAGGAATCTGATTCTCAAGGCAAGCCCACTGAATCCCAGACTGAAGGTCTCCAGCCCAGGGAGGCTCCCAACCAAGGCCAAGTGCATTACATTTTCCCAAGGTCTGCCTCACTCTCAGGAAGCCAAGGCAGGTGGATGGTTTGTAATCAATGACAGCTTCTTCCCCCTCCTAGGATCTCTCACAAAGCTACTCAGTGCCCTGACCAGGCAGAGTGTGAGCATCCCCAAGGAGCACCCGGTCTGATAGTATGGTTATAATTAAATTGGCTTCCTTCACCTTCTGGGGCTATTCTGACCTCTCCCTCTGGTCATATTACCTGTCAGGTCCCCAGGATCACAAACACTTCTCAAAATGGCCTTTGATTAAAATCCAGTGAAGCTGAAAACCAAGCCGGGAGCCCAGGAGGAAGAAATTGCAGCTACTGCCTCAGGGAAGTCTGCTTAATTCACCCTGCACCAGGGAGAGGCCATCACCCGGCACATGGCTTAGACAGCAGGAATGGACAGATCTGAGCAGCTCTCATATGACAGGCCTGCCGCTTCCATTCTTCAGCTTGATTACAAGGAGGGAGAGAATGGGTTCTTAATTTTAGAAAGTGAAAATAAAAATATCTAGATAATTTCAAAAGGCAGGCTAAAAAGGAGAGGGCCCATAAAGAAAAGTTGGAAAAGCCAGATGAGAAAGATTAATAATAATAATAATAATAATAATAATAATAATAATAATAAGAAGAAGAAGAAGAAGAAGAAGAAGAAGAAGAAGTTGCTCTTATATTCTGGTTACTGAACTAAATATCTCTGCCATGTTGCCCCTTTTTTCTGTCAGAGGTACATGTTGAGACCCCCCCCCCCAGTGGATGCTTGAAGTCATAGACAGTACTGAGCTTTATTTATGCTATGACTTTTCTAATACATACATACCTATGATAAAATTTAACACAGAGATTGCACATTGTAAGAGCTAGACTGTGATTTATCATAAAATAGAACTACATGCTATAAAAATTGTAGCATTATTACTCTTGTGCCTTGGCCATTATTAAATAAATGAGTGAAGAATGTCAACAATACAAGCAGTATGTGTTATTCCTTTGCGGTCACTTTAAGGACTAACCACGCCCACCCCAGCCACTTCTGACCTCTCTTTTCTCCATCTTTTCTCTCTCTTGTGTTTGTCTCTTGTCGTGTGTACATGTGTCTTTGTTCTTCTCTATGTTTTTCTAATGTCTCTCTGTTTTCCTCTTCTTTAAGCAATAAATGTCTCCCTCTTCTTTAAATAATACTATGTCCTGTGAGCCTTTTATCTGCCGTAACCGCCTGCCTGACTCCCGCGGTCGCATGGCGCTGCCACCCTGGAGATCTTGCAGGGACCCACAGCCATCCTTGTCAGACTAGAAGCTGCTCTGCGAGCCGCCCGGGGCATCCCATCATCATATTCTTTTTAAAGAACAATAGTATGCTACAACAGTTGTGCTGGGTATGGGTGTGCTGTAGAAAGGGATGATTTGTGTCCCAGGCAGGTAGGAGTGGAAAGGCTTGAGATTCTGCCACTCTACTCAGAATAGCACATCATTTAAATTTTGTGTTAGAACTACAGAGATGGCTCTGCTGTGCAGAATGCTGGTTGCTCTTCCAGAGGGTCTGGGTTTGGTTCCCAGCACTGACATTAGCTAGCCTTACAACTGTTCAAATAATTCGGGGCTCTGGTGTCTTCTTCTGTCCTCTCCGTGAGCACTACATGCACATGTTACATGTAGTACCCTCAAGCCTGTGTGCACACACGCTTGCACAAACACACACACATCAAATACCTACATACATGCATACATACATAAGTTGCTAAAGTTTGAGTGGTTTAATTCTGGAATTTTCCCCCTAAAATTTCAGACTACAGTTGATCACTTACCTACAGTGTTGTAGTAAAGGAAAGCCATGGGCAGAGGGAAAGCAGAATGTCCTAGAACCACCATTTTGCCACAGATGGAGCACAATGATTTGATTGTGCCCCTAAAGAAAATGTGTTGGAAATTTAATGTCCAGTTCAATGTGATGGAAGGTGGGGCCTAATGTGAAGTAATGGGACATGAGGAAGGACTCATAGACTCACGCTGCTGTCACAGAAGTGAGCTCATCATACAATACGGAGGTCACCTTCTCTGTCAATGTCTGCCATGGCAGAGTCTTTGCTAGATGCTGACAACTTGATATTGAACTTCCCAGCCTTCACAACAAGGAGCTGTTCTAGAGTCCCCAGTCTTCAGAATTCTGTTCCAGCAGCACAAAGAGACTAAACCAGCACAAAGAGTGGGGTACTAAGGCTCCATTTGGAAGGCATCGCTCCCCTTACATACATTCTCCTGGCACAGAAGAACCTGGGAGCCACAACTTAGTGGAGGACATAGATGACACCCCATACTCCCATTCATTAAACCCCCAGCACAGAGAAACAAGTTAAAGTGAAGCGTGTTTTGAGAGAGGAGCAGACTGCTAAATCTTTTCAACTCTTCTTTTGCTTAAGTTGATAGCTGTCGTTTGTTTTTATTGACACTCTGATATGTTATAGTATTGTAGGTTTAGGTTTATCTATTTTAGTCAACCAAATTATTACTTTTGAGATGAAATGACACAATTGTCTCTAGAGCTATTTTTAAGAACTTATATGATTTGAACTACTACAAGAAAATAAGCAATTGTGAACTTCCAGTGCTTTAAGCCTATGCTCCTTTTACTCTCATTGGAAGGTTTCTGAAAAATAACTTTTGAGAATGTGGCTTTCATAAGAAAGTAGCTGCCTGTAAGACCTGACAAGGCTGGATCATTCCCATTTTATAGTGAAGATAACACTATGGTAAATGACTGTACCACGAGCCAGGAGTTGGGGAGGCATTGAGCTATGTCCGACTACTAAGCAAAGCACTTTCCTACTAGCAGTGAGAGTCATTCTCTGCCTGGTACTCCCTCCCATTGATAGTTCTAGAAAAATGGAGAAATCCAAATCCAGAGGAGCTCTTTTTTCTTCTTTCTCAAAAATAAGCAAAATGCTCCTACCTCTTTTCTTAGAGTGGTTCAACTCTCAGGTCCCCCTATCATTACTAAGTTCTAGTCTCCCACGTCTTTCAGCCCATTGCTGATTCAGACACTACAATTAAGGAATTCAACAGGTAACAGAGGAGCCTCATCTGCGGACAGTGCAGTAAAGACGATCTAGGTGGATCTAACAAAATCCCACATCCATTAAAGAGCAGGTGTTTCCCTAGCATGGAGTCGGAAACTCGGAACACAAGAGGAATTTGATGCATAGACAACAACTGGCAGATGAGTAGGGTCATGTGAACAGGCTAAGAGAGACATTTGCCTGAGAGCCAGCAAGAAAACATCATTCTGTCAACAACCTGAAAAGCTCAGAAGGTAATCCTACAAGAAGAGCTATCCTCAGACACCCCGATTTCAATCCTATGGGACAGTAAGCAGAAAACCCAGGTGGGCCTGTCAGAAGCCCCACTGTGAGGCAATAGAGAGATGTTTTAAAGCTCTAAATTTGTATTAATTTGCTGTGCAGAAAGGAAAAGTGGATACAGTTACATAAAGCTTTCAACCCACTAGCTTGTGTATGGCCCCACTTGGTTTGGCCCACAAACCAATCGATTAATTATAATTATTTGCAGAGCAGATGGTAAGGCAGACTCTTCCCTACTTTCCCAGGATTAGAGTGGATAGCAGAGCAAAGAGAAAGGGCTGCTGAGAGTCTGAAGTTTCAATCAGAGGTCGATGAGGGACTTGCAAAGCAATAGAGGAAGCCAAGACAAGAGCCTATAGAAAACCTTATTGAAACAGAACATAATAAAGGAAACAGTTGATAATAAACAAAAAATTCCCTCGAACAGGAAATATGAATGAAGTAAATTCAACATCATTCCCACCTAGTAGTAATGGATTATATTCCATTGCTTAAAGTGAATAGAAATTCTCAAATTATACTTTTTTAAACTGGCTGAAGTGCACTGCTGGCCACACCTAAACTGTAATAATACAAAAGACGGTGCTAAGGCAGCAAGAGCGGGTGCACAGTGAAATATTAGCTACGACAGAGTTTCTGTAACTATAGCCCATAATAATAAATTACATGAGATTGTTTGAAAATTAATCTGAATATTTAATAATCCTAAATGTAGGGCAAGGGCTCTCAATGTATCTGATGCATACATTAATGTAATCATAAGAAGAAATCAGTAATTTCCAAGTCTTGGTCAGAAATGTCAATGAACCTATCTCACATACTAAATAGACTAAAAACTAGCATCTTTGAGAAAAGAGGAGGGTACTATATAGAATCAAGATTTAATAAAAAAAACAGAAAATAATGAACATTTTATAAAAATAAATGTGAAGAAAAACAGTAGTATTCTTGAAAAGTATATATATTAGAGAATTTATTCTACAAGAACATAAAATATAAGCACATCAAAAAATTATCAGTATTATTTATATGAATATCAAAACTTTAAGATTTTAGTTAAAGTATAATTTCCTTATATCATGATTTATTCAAACACTATTTATCCCCATTATTTAAGAATGGTTTAACCTTTAAAATTTTTATAATTTTGCTTCTGATTTGTGTTCCCTATGTTAAAGGGGTTCTTCACAACAAAAGAAATTAGCAACAAAATCAACAGATAGACTGAGAGATCTGCCAGCTATAATTCATACAAGACATTCGTATCTAGAATACACAAAGAAGTGCAAAAGTTAAACATCATAAAACAAGCTACCACTCAAAAAGCCTGGGTGATGATGTCAACAATCCATTCTCAAAAGACAAAACACAATGGCCAATAAACTGTGGGTGTTAAAGCAGTCAATATCTGAGCCTTCAGTGAAATGTAAATTAAAACCTCTTTGAGAGTCCATTTCCCCCAAGTCAAAGTGCCCATCATCAAGGAAACAAAGGATAACAGACTGGGGAGATAGCTTAGTGGTTAAGAGGCCTTGCTGGTTTTCCAGAGGCCCCACATTCAATTTCCAGCACCCATATGATAGCTAACAACTGTAACACCAGTCCCAGGTAATCTAATGTCCTTTTCTGGGCCCCCTGGGTACCAGGTAAACACATGGCATATATAGATACATGTTGAGGGAGGCTGCTCGTTCATTCTCAGCCCCCAGACTGAAAATAATCACTCAGAAACTATATTAATTAAAACACTGCTTGGCCTATTAGCTTATGCATATTTCTAGCTCACTCTTGCATCTTAAATCAACCCTTTTTTTATTAATCTGTGCATCACCATGAATGAGGTCGTAGCCTACTGGCAAAGTTGTGGCTGGCTGCTCCAGCCTTTCCCCTCTGGCAGCTACATGGCATCCCACTGACTCCGCCTACTCTCTCTCTACATTGCACTTTGGATTTCCCGTTTGGCTTTACTCTGCTAGGCCATTGGCCAAAAACAGCTTTATTCATTAACCAATAAAAGGAACACATATACAGAAGGACTTCTACCAGATATACATGTAACCAAAAGCACCCACACATATACAATAAAAAATTAAACAGCTGTAAAAAAAACCTAGGAAAAGACAACAATGAATTCTGGGGAAGATGTAGGAAAAGAATAATCCTTATCCCCTGTTGATAGAAGTGTGAACTAAGATAGGACCAGTGTAGAGGCTTCTCAAAAAACTGAACATATAATTACCATATGACCCAGGTATAATACTCCTGAACATAAACACAAAGAACTTTATTCAGTCAGTTGATGGTTAGTATTAATGATCAACTTAACAGAATCTAGAATCACCTGGGAGATAGGTCTCTGGACATGCCTTTGGAGGTGGGAAGATCTACCCAGTGGGTGGCACCATTCCCTAGATGGGATTCTGAACTCTCAAATGGGAAAAGGGAACTAAGCAGCTGTATCTACTCATTTCTTTCTGCTTTTTGATTATGAATGAGATGTGACCAGCTGCTCTGAGGCCCTATGCCTTGACTTTTCTGCTATGGTGACTGTATCTTTGAACTCTGATATAGAGTAAGCCCTTAAGTTACTTTGTCAAAGCATTTTGTCATATAATAGGAAAAAAAACTAAAATAAGTCATTAAGAAAAATGAATAATGAAATTTTCAGGAAAATTAATGAAAGTAGAGAACATTATGTTAAGCAATGTATCCCAGGCTTAGTAAGATGTACACAGTATGTCTCTCTCATAGGTGAAGCAAATAGGAGTAAAGGCCTGGAAGCAAAAAAGGAGACCATGGAACCAGGGTGGTGGGAAGGAAGGCTTCACGGAAAGTAGTAGGAAAGGCAGTAGAACAAAGTGGAAGAGGAGATACAGGACAAAAGGGAAGGGAGGCAGGGAAATAACGGGGGGAAGCAGTGCAGTGTGCACAGCAGAGAATCTAAGTGAGATATGTGTTCATATGGACACCAACCACTTTATAAGTTAATCACAAAATAATAAAGTTATTTTAGTCTGTAGTTTAGCCTATCAGAATTTTTAAGCAACAAGGTAGCTAAACAGATGGGGGAAAAGTAGTTTACAAAATACTGCATGTTCATAATGAAAGAAAAACTAAAAAATCTCAAAATTAAGCAAATTTCTTTAACCTGTCAAATCTCCTTTCATTCAAAATCTACAGTAAATATCACAAATGGTGAAGCACCAGAAACAGTTCTTTAAAGTTCAGAGTTACACAAAGAGGACCATCATCATTACTTCTATTGAACCTGAACTGAAGATCTTACCCAGTGCAACAAGACAAGAAAAGAATATTAGTAAAAAGAAACAAAATTGTCATTATTTACCATTGAGATATTTGTCTACACAGACTATTCAAGGAAATCTACAAATAAATGGCAAAATTACTAAGTTTTATAGAGACACTGGACATAAGAACTTAAAGTAAGCATAAATATCAACCACTTTATATGCAACAGAAGCAATAACAAGGCAGAAAAAATTTAGACAGTCTAATTTTCTCCTTTTTTCTCCTTCCATTCCTTTATCTCTTTTTTTCTTTCTCTCACCTTCACCTTTTCTCTTTCTCCCTCCAACTTTCTACAATTCCATCTCCTAGGTATATGACAATCTCTTCTAGTCTGGGAAGCGCCAGCATACCTATCTATCTATCTATCTATCTATCTATCTATCTATCTATCTATCTATCTACCTGGCAAGTTAGCTAGCTAGCTATCTACATGCTGCTGGTGCTCCTTCTGTTTCTTCAGATGATAGCCTTTAAGACACCAGCCCACTTGGGCATGGTCTCTTTTGCTTTAAAAAGCAGCGGTAGCCCTGTTCTCATTCTCTTACTTCTGGCTCCCGCTTCTGGCCGCTAGACTCTGTTCCTGTTGCTCAGAGGGCAGTTGACTAGGACAGTGATCTGTAAGTTTTACCCTTAAATAAATAACCCTTTTATTAATCATAATTCCAAACTTGTGTGGGATTGTTGTGTGACTTATGCCTTCATCTACCTATCTATCTATCTACCTATCTATCATCTCTCTCACATACACAAATACACTCATTAAAATAAAGATAAATCTTTTCAAACTATCATGAATAATAAGAAAATGGACTGCAATAACTCTAGCATGTGCACATACACCTTATGTTGGAATCTCAATTAATGGAAAAGATATATTATTAGATGCAAAGCAAATGACAAGTTCGTCTTTTAAAATATTTATTATAGGCTAATAGTCTTAGTTAGAGTTACTATCGCTGTGAGGAAACATCATAACCAAAAGCAACTTGGGGGGGATGAAAGGATTCATTTGACTCGATTCCATATCACTGCTCATTATTGAAGCAAGAGAAGAATCCAAGCAGGATAAGAACCTGGAGACAGGAGATGATGCAGAGGCCATAGAGGAGTGCTGCTTACTGGCTTGCTCCTTATAGTTTGATCTTTATGCTTTCTTAAAGAACCCAGGACCACAATGCTAGGACCTCTCACATCAACCACTAATTGAGAAAATCCTCCACAGGCTTCCCTGTAGCCCAGTTTCATGGAGACATTTTCTCAGTGGAGATCCTTCCTCTCAGATGACTATAGCTTGTGTCAAGTTGACATAAAACTAGTCAACACACAAATATTGGGTTGATCTGAGGGTTTTTTTTATAATGTTCCAGAAAAGTCTAAGAGAAACAGGTGTTATAAAGCTGCTTGTTATTAAAATAAAGGAAAAGTTTTAAACTTTATTTTTTCAATCTTGAGTATATTTTAAATTCATCATAGTAATGAGTTCCATTTTTCAAGTTTTAGAAGAAAATATTTTTTTTACCTTGGATTGGAAGGGATTTGTTAAAACATAAAAGATACCAGTCACAAAAATGTTGATCAATTTGACTGCATATAAATTTTTTAAATAATGCGTGACAAATGTAGTGAATAAAAGTAAAAGATGGGACACGGATGCAAAAAGCTATTGTAATGGATCTAACTGACAAAACATTAGCATGCAGAGTATATTAAGAACTCACACAAGTCAAAGACAAGTCAATAGGAAAATTGGAAAAGTACATTTATCCAGCAGGTCTGTGGAGAGGGGCTTTAATGACCACTATAAGCATGTGAGAAAATAACCAACCTCATTATTAGTTAAGAAATGAAAATTAAAATAAGATCACTTTTTGCACATCAGATTAGTAAAATTTTTACAACTGGGTGTAAATTTTACAATAGTGTGTGTAGGTGAACGGGGAGTAATAACTCGCATGCTTCTGGTAGAACTTGAACTTGGTATTATGGAAACATGCTTAGGGCTTGAACTGCCGAAGCTTCTCTTGTGCTGTCCACAGCCCCATGGTGCAGAACTAGGATAATCTTGGGAATCTCAAGGGCTGAGCATTCATAGTGCTTTTGTAGGGGACCCGAGTTCTGTTCTTAGCACCTTATGTCAAATGGCTTATAGCCATCTATCACTCCAGCTTTAGGGGATTTAACACCTCTGACCTCAGCAGTGTATACACACACGCACACATACACAGACATGGGGGAGGAGTTGGGCAGACAGACAGACCTACCCAAACACACACAGAGACACTCATACACAATTTTGAAAAGTGGTGCGGGAGAATTGTCTGTATTCTGTCAATCATGTTTTAAATAAATGCTGATTGGGCAGGCAGGAGGTGTAGGTGGGAAAAACAGACAAGAAGTGGAAATAATGCAAGGAGAGCAGGAGAATTCTGGGGAGGAGGAAGTTGATTCCTCCAACTCCTGCCCAGATCACCAAAGCAGCAGGAAGTGAGCTGCCCCACTGAAAAAGGTACTGAGCCACATGGCTAACATAGATCAGAAAAATGGGTTAAACAAGATGTGAGAGTTAGCTAGTAAGAGGCTAGACCTAATGGGCCAATCATCTTTATAACTTATAGAGATCTCAGTGTGATTTTTCTCTGGGACTAAACAGCTGGGGGGCCCGGGCAGGACAGAAACACAAACAAGCAGGCCCAGGCTCTTCATTTTACAGAATGGCGCCCAACATGGATAACTGCATCCACAGAAAGCCTGAGAAAGCTTGGGAAAGACTAGAGTAAAGCATTTCGGTTTTCAGCCGTGGCAGGAAAAAAAAGCTACACTGTTTTAAAATGCCAGCTTTCTGGGCCGTCCTGCCAGGGAAAACTCTTGACTTTCAAGCAGGCAGTCCGGACTATGGATACAATGTTGCAGCTTGCTTCCTGGCAAGGACCTTGACTAGCCATAGGAGCTTTTGAGTGTTGTCTTCTCCATATTCCTTAGCAAAATAAAAGACCCATTTGGTTAGAAAAAGAGAGATATACAGTAAAGAAAGATTCAAAGAGTAAAAAAAACCTCTAAATGGTTTACAATATGTTAAAAATATATACAGTCTTTTAAAAAAAAAGGTTTAAAGACTTAAAATAAAAAAAAAAGAATAGTTGGGTGTAGTGGTACACACCGGGAGGCAGAGACAGATGGATCTCTGGGAGTTCAAGGATAGCCTGGTTTACAGAGGGAATTCCAGGACAAAGATATGCAGAGAACCTGTCTCAAAAAACCAAAAGTGAAAAGTAAAAATAAAAGAAATAGAGGTTAAAATAAAGCCACATAAAGATGGAAAATACACAGAGAATCTTGATACTGTATGCTATTATGCTCTCTTTGAATTGTTTAAATGCTGAGGAAGGAGCAACATAACTTACGGAGTCCTTTGTGTGATTTTTCTCTGGAACTAAACAGCTGGGGGGTCAGGCAGGACAGAAAACACAAACAAATGGCCCTTCATGTTACAGAAAAGACAACACCTTTTATAACTAAGGCAATTTCTATGAGATACCTGCAACTAGAATTACTTGAGCAGGACATAGCATACACATCTGTAATCCCAGACCTTGGGAGAAGAGGCTAGCCTGGAAGCAGCAAACAAAAATTATGTCTGAAACTACAAGCAGAAAACAGAAAGAATAAAATGGAAATATGGAATCTTTCAGTTCTCAAAGCCCAATCCCAGTGGCACACTTCCTCCAGCAAAGCCAAACCTCTTAAACCTCCCCAAACAGTACTAGCAACTGTGGACCAAGTAGTTAAATGTCAGAGATTATGAGGGATATCTCATTTAAACCACCAGAGTTGGCTATGTAGCAAGAGACAGGGGTAGGAGTCAGGCAGCACAGAGACACAGAAGATGGAAAGCAAAGAAAAGAAGGAGGAGAAGGGAGGTAAGGGAAGAGGTGTCCTGGCTAGTTTATTTCAATTTGATGCAAGCTGGAGCCATTTGGAAAGAGGAGCTCTTAGCCCAGGAAGGCCTCCATATGATTTGTCAGTAGGCAAATCTGTATGGCATTTTTTCCTTTTTTTTAAATTATTTATAAAAATACCAATCCAAATTCCCACTTCCTCCCCTCCTATTAATCCCCTCCCTCTCCCTCCACAGATCCTCCCCAGACCCCTCCAACCCTAAGGGAGTGCCATGCACCCCGCCTGTAGGACATTTTTTAAAAATTATTTTGGTTGGGGCCATCCCTGGGCAGGAGATCCTAGGGTGCTATGAAAAAGGAGGCTGAGCAGCCATGAGAAGCAAATCAGTAATCAATACCCTCCTGCGCAAACACTCAGACACCATGGCCTGTGCATCAGCTCCTGCCCCCAGGTTCCTGCCCTGATTTTCTCAGCAGTGGAGTGTGATCTGAGAGTTGTAATCTAAAATAAATCCTTTCTTCTTCAACTTGTTTATGGTTATCAAGTTTTACCACAGCAATAAAACCTTGATTAAGACTGAAGGTAGAAAAGAGGGAGAGAGAGGAGGAGAAATAGAACTGTTTAACTAAATTGAATATTGCCAAATTTCCCTGACAAATCACAGTATCATTACACCACAACAGTATTTGATTTTTCCAGTTTCCCTATCCCCAATTACACCAATGCATAATATATAAAAAGCATTTGTATTTTACATATTATTTATTTAGTTGCAAATAAGGTTATATACCTCATTTTCAAACTCATATTAGGCAGCGGAATTCTTTTTTATCTAGAAAGAGACCATTGATGTAGGAGAGTCTTCTGTATTTCTGTTGCTTTCATTGGTTAATTAATAAAGAAACAGCTTGGCCTGATAGGTCAGAACATAGGTGGGTGGAGTAGACAGAACAGAATGCTGGGAAGAAGACAATGAGGCAGATGCCATGCAGCCAGCCACCAGGTCAGACATGCTAAATCTTTTCCGGTAAGCCACCTCCTCGGGGTGCTACACAGATTACTAAATATGGGTTAAAGCAAGATGTGAGAATTAGCCAATAAGAGGCTACAGATAATATAAGCCAGGCAATGTTTAAAAGAATACAGTTTCCGTGTAATTATTTCGGGTAAAGCTAGCCAGACGGGTGGTGGTAAGCGGCCACTGTTCCTTCTACAGACCATTTATGTTTTTTATCCATTTTCCTCTTTATCCCACCTTAGAATTTCTCAGGATTTGTATTGATGAGCTAATGTTCTCTCTATGATTTGTTAGAAATATTTTCACTAGTTCATTATCCACTTTTTGTCTTACAGCACTTTGGTCAACAGAATTTTGCTAAATTACTTGTATTTCTTTTCCTTTTTAAATTTTTAAATTATTATTATATTTATTTATTTTGGCAGGCAGCATGCACATGGAGGTCAGAGGACAACTTTCAAGACTCAGCTATTTCTTTCCACCATGCTAGTCTCAAGGATTGATGAGGTTTTGCTTGTTTTCTCTTTTGGGACGGGACCTCAGGTGTCCCAGGTTAACCTTGAACCGGCTATGTAGTCAAGGATAACATTGAACTCACAATTTTCTTGCCTTTCCCTTCTGAGTTCAGAGATTATAGATATGAGGCATCCTAACTGGCTTTAATTTTATTTTATATGTATTCATTGTATGTGTATAAATGTTTGCCTGTGTGTATGTATGTGTGCCACATGTGTGCTGGCTCCCATAGAGGTCAGAATATGATGCCAGATCCTTGGAACTGCAGTTAAAGGTGGTTGTAAACCACCATGTGGGTACCAGGAATGAAACTGGTACGGGAGAATTGTCTGTATTGTGTCAATCATGTTTTAAATAAGCACTGATTGGCCAGGCAGGATGTATAAATGGGCCAACCAGACATGAAGTAGAGGGGGGGGGGCGAGGAGAACAAGAGTATTCTGGGAAGAAAGAAGCTCCTTTGCAGAGGAGCTTTCCTTCCCAAACCACCAAAGAAGCAGGATGTGACCTGCCCCACTGAGAAAAGGTACCACTGAGAAAAGGTACCCACTGAGAAAAGGTACTGAGCCATATGGCTAACATAGATAAGAATAATGGGTTAATATAAACTACAAGAGCTAATAAGTAGCCTGAGCTAATGGGCCAATCAGTTTATAATCCTATAGAGTCCTCTGTGTGATTTTCTTTGGGACTTGCCAGCTATTGGATACCGGGCGGGACAGAAACCCCAACAAGCAGGCCCTCATGTTACACAAAATGTGGGTCTCTGCACCAACAGCAGGTGCTCTTAACCACTGATCCATCTTTCCAATCCCAACTCCTGGCTGGCTGGAAGTTTAATGGAGACCTAAAGATAGAACCCATGATTTGATGTATACTAGACAATTTGATGTATATTGTAGACAAGGACTCTACCCAGAGACCTACATTCCAGCCGGTTTTCCCTCTTTGTTTCATGGTTTTATGCAATCCTTAAAGGGGGACTTCTTGCCATGCCCATATTCTTTACTCAATCTTTGTTGTGTCTAGTGCTCTGTGTTTTCATAATTTACAATGAAATCTTCATTGAATTGCAATTGATTTTGGCATAATACATGAAGTAGAAATATAGCCCTCCCATTTTCTACAACCAGTGACCACTGAATAGAACCAATATCATTTATCCACATTGTTCCAGATGCCACTTCACTAAACATTCAATTCCCTTGTATTCTAGGATCAGTATCTAGACCTCATCTTTGCCTAGTATCTTATTATTTTCAATATCCTTTTCAATGTGTTCTATGATCTCAGAGTTATTTTATAATACACACACACACACACACACACACACTTTGAAGTCTTAACTTTGAATACTTTAGCATACATCTGGCATCTGGTTTAGGTTGCAATGTGTTCATAGAGATAATCAGAGCAAACACAGAGGGACATTCTGATCGTTTATAAACCGTGTCCTCAGAAAGCAAACCACTCTTAATCACTCTGGGCCAGTATTTGCAGCCTTCAGAGCAAAGAGGCAATAAACATTTGTTTCTTAAAATAACCAGTTTGTGACATTTTGTTACAGTAACTACGACTTTTCAACATCTGCTCCATTTCTTTTCAATAATACTATCAGGATAGAAAAATGAATGAATTTAACATAATTGGGCTTAAATCCAAATTCTACCATTAGGAGATTCACATACTTTCTTCGTGCCTTGATTTATTCATCCACATTATGGAAACCATTTTTATGATTTCCTGTTAGAGTTATATGCCTAGTGGAAGACAGACTTGAGAAAGGTGGATACAATAGAACATGGCGACCATCTGAGTGAGAAGAACCCAGAATACTTTCTTTCAAAGTGAGTCAGCAGAAGACAATGCCTCTCGGTAAGGCAGGAGCCTGGAGAAGTGAGTCTGAACATGAGACCATGAGGTCAGCTTTGGGTCCAGATGGCTTTGCTGAAGTCCCTATAGGACTTATGAGGCTTTCCAGAAGGAAAGTTGAGCCAATCACAAACAGGGATGGAGACACAGTGGGAGAGGTGACTCTTTGAGAGTGACGGAAACTCCACTAGGAGAAGGTGTAAGGTAGTCAGGAGAATGGAAAACAGAAGCACTGGGATGATGGACCCATATTATCTATGGCTTGAGGAAGCAGCAGGTTCTGGAGTCACAACTGTTTGCCATTTTTTTGGTAGAATGAGTAGTTAGCATTTCTCGACCAGACTGGGCTCTGTCAGCCTTCTCTTTACATGGGTTTTTCAGCTAGTGTCTGCAGCAAGCTCAATATACTTGTATCCACCAATGTCATCTCCAGCTCTCATAGGGCACTTCCCACAAATCCCAATGAAGACAAGCTAACATTGTCCAGCAGAAATGCTGCAGGTACTGAGAACATCCTCACACACAGAAGAACATGCTCCCTCCAAGAAGAATCTACTCCATCTCTGCTACCCACTCCCTTCAGCCATGAGTTGACCATGACCTATATGACTTGACTCTTGACTAAACTTGCCTGTGGTTATAGTAGGGAAATTTGACCTCAAGGTGTTCTAGTGGGAAAGAGTAAGAAAAGTGAATAATAACACAACCGTGGGTGCTACAGAGACCTGAGTCTGCATTCCACTGCTCTCACCAGTTGAGAGACTTTGAGCAAGGTACCTGCATCTACAGACTTCCATTTCCCAACTTATTAATGGTATCTGAAATTCAACATTCTGCTTAAAGTTGTTCTTGAATTTAAATGAAATAGCCAAAGCACTTAGTGAAAAAGAAGTCCTGGGTAAGCTTTGACTTAAGTTGTGGGTCTGGGCAGATGTTGTAGATATTTATTCAACCAATAGCCTTTTGGGTACCAGTCCATTAGGGTGTGGTCTGAGGTACTACACGTGAACTGATAAGCACAGATATAAAGCGTGCTCGCTCTACTGAGTGGTGGTCAGAGTTCTGTTTGCAGCTTCCAGCTCCCACAGAGGACCACAGCTCTCTACCCTTATTGTGAGTTTTCCCCCAAATAAATACTTGTTGTCCTTTGTTCTGATCTATTGTGAACCTTGTTAATTATGACTATAGATGGCACCTCGGAAAGGTAAGAACTGCCCATGAGCTAAAAATCTGAAGAATTCAGGTAAGTTCAATCCATTCTTCAAGGCATCCTTTAATGCCTCTTAAGGTCTCACTTCACTCACCTCCCATCATTTAGGTGGGTAGTGAATGAAAATGTCTATCTCAGTGTCTGGCATAGATTGTGTTTACAAGTGATACCTGACTGATTCTGCAAACAGGAAGAAAGAACTCTGAGTTCTCTGCAGGAGAACACAAAGGTGGGACAGACAGACTCCAGGAAGACTGTAAGACAGTGAGCTAGTCGGCTGGTTTCTTTGTTTTTCTATATAACTGGACTTTCTAAGTCTCCTAAAAAGAAATTATCACTGTTCATTAAACCAGGCTTATTCTGTCTAGGGCGAGGGCAGTTTATATGGGTTTTGTTTGGCCTTGGATGTCAACCTCTCTTCACGAGGGCTATAGATAGTTTTGACATTTATTGCTTCCTTTAAATAAGAAGCTGGGGAGGATACAAGAAAGGGGACCAGAAAGATTTTTTCCAACAAAAAAAGAAATGTCATTTATAAAGCCATATCAGACATCCACGTTGCAGGGAACAGTTCGGATGGGGCAAATTAAGCGAATGTTCCCATGATGAACTGTCTGAGTACAGTCAGTCAGGTAACGGTAAATCCGGCTTGAGTGGCAGCTGTGTTAATAAACCGCAGAGAAGATTGACGCCCATCCAAAGCCAGGGAATGCACAGTGAAGAGCTTTCAGGCCCATGCCCGTCAGAGTATAAATATGTATTACTGGTTTCTAAAGTGAGTTATGATTTCATTCTCCAAGTGGTGCCTGAATTCCAGAGATGGTATTTGTCTAGTTCCAGTATCAGGGGTGACAGGTATAGCAATGTGGTCGCACGGGGGAGATATCTACTTGGCAAATAAATCAGGCTCTGTGAAGGAACCTGTTGTTATCAATTTGATTTTGGGGGGAAATCTCTCTGTGCCCAAGTAATATTGTCAACACATTAAACACGTCTTCCTTTCATTGGAGGGATTGCAGGCACAGTGTTCTCCCACATGCCATGTCTTCAGGTGCACAGGTTTGCAGCCTGCTGAGCCCACGCTTCTCAGAAGGCTTGCAGGCTGGCCTGTAGAGAATGAGTATTTGAGAGCAGATTCATAGTCAGTGTCTCTGCATCTTGATCTTTAGCACTCGGATCATCCTATCTGTTTATACAGAATGATGCGAAGGTCAAGTTTAGGATGATAAGGCCTACAAGGCCTGGAGTCTGCCTGAGGAACTAGCAACAAGCGCTGTCAGAGGTCCCAATCACGCCGAGCCAATGACGGATGACCACACAATGTCAACGGTTTGGAATGCAGCCTGGGTGCTGGCAGGAGGGTATATAAGGCTCTCCCCATTGTTGAATAAACAAGTCTGCAGTGTACCTTTGACCTGTCTTCTGGAGTCAATGCCATTGTCTCTGCAGCTTCTCACCCCCTCCCACAAGGGACCCATTAGGACCCAACCACATCTGGCACCTGAACAGGTTCTAGCCAGATCCCTCTCCACACTCATGACACTGGACAGTGCCCCCAAGATGGTGTGCTTGGGTGAGAAGGCTCCTCCGTCCCTTTGGCAGGAAAGCATTGGGATCCCTTCTTTCTTTCTTTCCGTCTTTCTTTCTGTCTTTCTATCTTTCTTTCTTTCTTTTCCTTTTTCTTTCTTTCTTTCTTTCTCCCTCCCTCCCTCCCTCCCTTCCTTCCTTCCTTCCTTTCTTCCTTTCTTCCTTTCTTTCTTTTGTATTGTCATGTTTGTCTGTCTGTCTGGTTAGAAAGGCATTTTTTTTTCTGTTTCAGTTCACCCAATGTCTCCACATAAGGGCTGACTGCCCCCCCCAACCCCTGCCCCAAGATGGAATCAAGGCTTGACTCCCAAACACTGTCCCTCGTCCAGAAACAACATGTGGGCATATGGCTGTGACAAAAACAAAACAAAACAAAACAAAACAAAAAACATGGAGGTGCACCACCAAGCATAAACATGGAGGTCCAGCACAATTTTCCACCCCTGTTGACTGCCATCTTCTCTCTGACTGCTGTACGCCTGCTATCTGCCTCTACAAGATGGGTAACCTCTCCATCACCTCCAGCCCTTCCGTGTCAGATCTCTCTATAGCATCTGACGGTGAGAAGACAGGCAGGTCAAGCCCCGAAAGTCATTCTAAGGAGAGTGTGGTGACAGTTAAGACCGCACGTGCTGCTCCCCATCAGCTCCACTCCTGCCGCAGGAGGCCACACCTCGTGATAATTGGAGCCGACTGCCTGTCTTACTGGAGATCGGCTTACGGTGATCAGACAGAAGCTCAAGCATGAACAAGGGGCCCATGACACGCTCACCAGATGAGGTAACTGTCCATCCTGTCCATCAGGCACAGATTGGCCATCAAGCCTACTACCAACAGGCTTCTGACCTGACCTTCAAGGCTCTTAAGGCATACACCCCGTGGGACCCTTCGGTGAAATCTGACTTACAGTGGAAAAGACCCTGGAGTTAACTAGCTCAGGAGGTTAGTGGTGAGATCTTACCTCACCTGCAATGGAGAAAACACTGGAAAAGTAGCTTCTGCACACCATACTTCGTCTCAGTTTCTTTCCTGAGAGCTATGACCTCTGAGCACATTTTTATACCCAGGGTTCATTTTGCTCCATGTTTTCCACTGTCGTCAGGAAAGTTCATCCCTTCTGGAGCTTTTGTCATAACCACTGGAACCACAGGTTCCGAATCTGTATGCATCACTGAGACCTGGGTTCCATGCCCTTGCTTCCAGACGTCTCGAAATACTTACCTGAGCATCAAACTCATCCTTTCCAAACTGAGACTAGCTGCCCTTGCCTTCTTCTTCCACGGCTCTTGTCTTCATCAATACCATAGTCATAGACCAAGCTGTTCAAGTGGAAACTCAACAGGCATCCTTGGCATCTCATGCCTTCCCTTGATATCTATGCTAATGGATTCTAGTAAGATGTTAGGTTATTGTTTGGGCAGAATGAGTACATATTGGGACACTTCAGACATCATATTGTGACATATATTGTTCTCATAGGTCAATGAAATGGATTTGGCAAAGATGAACAGAGATAATGACGTCATCAGACATCAGAAAAGATCAGAGTTGAACACCCTGAATGTCTGCAAGCTAGTTACATGGACCAAGTTTCCAAAGGCAGACCCCCCCCCACCCATGGAGGGACTTCCTCCATGTCTTTCTCTCCCATGAAATACCAAAGGACAGAAAGGGAGGCAGTGCTATTTTTCTCCAGTTATGGAGAAAGGCAACCCTAGGAAATGACTAATCAAGGAGGGAAATAAAACAGGAGGGAGGGAGGGTGTGAGAGAGAGAAGGAGAATCGGTTGTTCTTTATGACATGATACGGCTCCAAGATGACCCACAACACATCTCCTGCCTTCATATGGACCATGATCCCCAGAACACACCTACTCATCACTTTTTCCTGGTGTGGAGTTTGTAAGACTTCTACTTTTCATTTGTACAATAGAGATAATGTTCTTAGTTTGCTTCCCTCAGAGACACAGAGCACAGGCAAAGGGAAGGAGCAGGGGGAGAGGAGAACAAGGAACCATTGGGAGAAAGAAGGGTGGTGTGAATATCAAATTTCTCTGAGATCTCAAGGAGCAGATAAATGAAATACTTCTTTCCTGGACCCCAGCCTCCCTCCTTTTAGCCCATGTGTCAGGATACTGCCTACCATGTTGTTATCATCCTGCCTGTGGAGAGATTTCATTTTTCTCTGTTTACAGCCCAATTCCCAATAGGTGAACCTTTTCTTTTTTTAAGTGAACCTTTTTTAAAGGCTGGCTGCTCTAATAACCAGTCTTTGGACAGAAAGCCCATGCATTCTCCCACTTATGGATATTAATAATATGTTAAAATGCTATTGCTTTATTTTATTTTGTTCTCCAAGTCAAACTCTTTAAATCAAACACTTAGAGGAGAAATATTTGCTCACAAGTCTCCAGAAATCATCTCTGGTCCTAAAGGCAATCATACTCCACAGCAATCAAGAACAGATTTGCACAAGGTAGAGTAGAAACTTCTACGGGTTCCCATGAACACCCTGCAAAGTGCCACCCTGATCATCACCATATTAAAAATAAGGAAACCAAGGCCCAGAGAGATAAGGAAGAAAGAGAAAGGGGAAGAAGTAGAGAAGCTCAATTTAACAATAATGAAGAAACTACAGTAGAGTTTTGGGAGCAAGGTGGCAATGTTCACCTATGAGGTGTCTTGAGACCAAGTAAAGTGTATGGAATGATTTAAGCATCCTAGAGACAGATGTGGACCTCTCAGGTAGTCAGGGGATGCAGGGCAACCAGCACATTGTGTTATGCATATAGGGTAATACAATCATTGGTGGGAGACAGGAAGGTACACCCTGCTTGGTCTTTAACAACAGAGACCCAGCACTTGCCCAGCAGAGGCTGCAGAATCCCGAGGCTGGCCCTATGTGAAGGGAAAGTAGACAGGACATAGAGTGAACCCCTCTTCTCACACCATATTATCAGAGACCAGCTATTAAGTCTCCCATGTGTGTAGGGTCCAACTGAAGCCTAAGGGAGCCATAGGCTGTGGACAAGCCGCTACAGCTAACTTTGTGTCCATCTGATGCTACTCACAAGAAATAAAAAAGAATGAGGTTTCAGTTTTCATTCTACAGATGAGGTTCCTAAGTTCCAGAGACGTTAAGTACCTTTTCCCAAATCACACAGCTAGCCAAGGACAACGCTGCAACTTTGGTCCACCCTAGTTACCGAGCGAGTACCCACTCTTCTTTCTGGGCTAAATGTCACCATCTATATTGCAAAGATGGGAAGTTGCCTGTGGGAAAGTCCGTCCTGAGTAGGCAGAAGGAGTGTCCTTTTGTGAGGCAGTAAACTAAAGCTGCTTCTCTTCCCTCCATCCACGCATCAACAACCCCCTACTGCTCCATGACCGCTTCTGCTGCCCTCCTGAAAGCAGACTTCTATGTTCTTCACTCCTTCACAGCCGCCCTTCAGACCCAGAGTGAATTCTTGTTTCTGTGTTCCTCAAAAGAAATGGCTCTGAAGTCTGGGCCTGCAGCCCCCGGGTTGCCCTTACCGCATCACTCCCCCCCCTCCACTACTTCCTGAGCTCTGGAAACAATTACAGCGGAGCACATTAGCAAGCACAAGCTAAATGCTGAAGTGTGTGCTTCCTGCACAGGGGGATCGGGTACTGCTGACATTGCAAGCGCTGCTCTAAGTGCTTAGAGCAGGAGGCAGGGCTGGCGAAAGCTGGGACCAGCCGAGGGCGGGCTGAAGCCCTCCGAGGAGCTCAGTTCCCCAGTACTTAAAGAACAAAGCCTGCCGAGGAGGACTGAGGAAAAGGGAGGCATGCTTAAATGTTTTGTTCTGTTTTTTAAGCCCAGCTCTAGACAATCCTTACAAGCTGCAAATGGCAATAAGATAGCTAGGAAGAGGCAGGGGTCTGGTTAATAGAATAAACGGAACCGAAGTGGAGGTGAGAAAGGGTCTTGTGGGAGGTAGAGTTCCTGCTCACCTAGTATTGATGTGCTTTGAGTGCTCCCCAGATCACAGGGACCAATCTGGTCTTATTTGCACCTTGGCATTTAGGAATCGTCTGCCTTGTTATCAAGGTCGTGTAGGTGGCTGCCAGAGGAATTTTATAGCTTTAAGAATGAGATAGCATTTGTGCTGAGCACCGGCTGACTATGCAGGTCAGAGACCCACCCTCCCCTCTTCCTCTGGGTCTTTCACACATGACCTAGACCTCTTCTCGGCCCCTCCAGCTCTTAGTGTAGAATTCTGGGGCCATGACTCTGCTTACAGACTATCTGTACTGTCGGACCACTCACGGTGAAGACAACCTGACCTCCTCCTAACCTCCTTACCTCCTCCCTTCCCTTCCCTCATTCCAACCAAAGACCATGAGAAGTAGATTTGTATCTTGAAAACTGGCAGAGTCACCTCCTGCATGCCCCTCTTTAGCCAAAGCACCATCATAAACCCAGGTGACACCTTCTCTTCCTTCACAGTTTGGTTGTCGCCTCTTTCCCATCCCATCTTACTGTCCCTAACATCTTGTCTTCTGAAATATAGCCACTTTCTTATGCCTAAACGTACCACTCTCCTTCCTGCCCTGGGACCTTTGCAGACTTCTGCCCACAGTGTTCTTTCCCCTGGTAGAGTCCTACTTGGATCTTAAAACAAATATCATTTTACGAGAGAGAAAGAGAGGGGGTTGATCTGTCTTCCCTAACTCTCAGCTTTATGGGGAGTAAGGATCAAAGACTACTGGACAATCATTAGAATAAATGAATGAATGAGTGAATGATATCTGCTAGACTGAAGGAGGCCTCGAAGGAAAAGTCCCTGAGTAGAGTTTTGAGTGTTTGCAAGAGAGGTGATATTGGAGAGCAAGGGCTGACATTCTTTGGAGAGGAGGCAACATGAAGCATAGTACAAAATAGTGTCTGGGGCTAAAGCGGGAAAAAAAAACAATGCAAATGAAGAGGGGTAAGACGAGGCTAGCAAGGTGTGTAGGACATAGGTCAGAACTTAAAATCAAGGCAATGGGGAGCCATGGAGGGTTCATGAGCAGAGAGGATGTGCCTCAAAACAGCTTCTGAACCAGACTCTAGTGTTACTGGGAAAGGGAAGTGGCCAGAAGGGCTGGGCCAGGAGGGCCAGATGACTACTGCAATAGGAAAAAAAAGCAGGTAACTGTGGCTGTTCAAGGGAGGGCACATCCGGGATGGCAGTCTGTCTGATGGAGACATAAGACCTGCTTTGGCACAGGTAGTACAGGAGATGCTCATGGATGTCAGAAAGAGATGTCTCCAGCATGCTAGGATCTGTGGATCAGGAGGATCAGGAACTCTAGCTTGTTCCTTGATCACATGTGAAGAGGAAGAGGTTGCTTGGAGGTACAGATGCAGCCAAAAGAAGTGTTAGAGGGCAGAAACCCCTAGATCCGTAAAGCAGGACAGTCAGTGATAATGCACGCTAAATGCACCATTGGGTGGATGGGTAAGAAGCAGGGTTCATGTTCTCAGCTGCAGACGTTGGATCTGGAGGCATAGATGATACAGCAGGGCCTGATTATCCTCCAGCTCCTTGCAGTAAGCATCTCCGGGGTCAACTTTGATTGCTGGTACTAATGAGAAGACATGCCTTCAGCCCAGCAACCTGTGATCAGAATGTCTCAGGGCTGGGCCCACGTGCCAATAGTTGCTGGCTCTGTGCCCTCCAAAACCTGGTAGGACTGAACCCGCTGTGTCTTCAGAGCAATGTGACTGATCTTCAGCAGAGTGCTCACCCACACGGACCAGGATTTGTTTCCTGAGTGACAGGAAAAAATGAGGGGCAGAAAAGAGAAGCCTAGGAACTTGTCTGTGCCAGCAGAACAAATGTGGCCAGAAGGTGACAGTAATGAGCCTCCTGTCATTGCAAGTAAAGGAGCTATTAGAGAGACTCTTGAAAAGGGAATTGAACAAGGACACTCTCAAGGCTGCTTTTGACACTTGGGCTTTATGAATGCGTGTGCAAAGTTTTCCCCGGGCTGTCACTCTCATAGCTTAGACCCCCAGAGCCCAGAAAGTTCTGTCTTGTATCTCATTTCAAACCCTCTGCTCCATGTTCAGCCATAGTTGCCCATGTTAAATGACATCCAGGATTCTGTGAACTCAGGTGTTCCCTTAACTCAGTCCTCTCAGCCTCTCCTTCCTTACAGAAAGATTGTCCCTTAATGCCCATAACTGGGTCCAGTGCTAGAGCCTGACACCAAGATCCCAGATGTTAACTGTGCAGACTATGTGATCACTTCCAGATCCTACTCATGTCTCTGGCTTGGTTTCTCTGCCCAGGATCATTGGCAACCATCTGGGAAAACACTTTACCAAGTTTGTAGTACTGTGATCCAAGCAGAGAGTTAGAGATCTTTACTAGAAGGGAACTGGCAGAGATTCACCTCTACCCCCGTCTTGGTTACTTAGTTACTGTCACTGTTGCTGTGACAAAACATCTTAAGGAAGGATTGATTTGGGCTCATAGTTGAGGATATAGTTCACCATGGTAAGAAAGTTGTGGCAGCAGGATTTTGAGATGGCTGGTCGCTGGTCGTCACACTGCATCTGGTCAGGAAGCAGAGAGTGATGAATCCTGATGCCCAGCTTGTTGGCTTGCCTGCCTTCCTTCCTTCCTTCCTCCCTCCCTTCTTCCCTCCCTTCCTTCCTCCCTCCCTCCCTTCTTTCTTCTCTCTTTCTTTTCTAAAATTCTGTCAGAACACCCTGCCAATGTAGTGGTGCTGCTCACATTTAGAGTGAGTCTGCCTAATTAGTTAACCTAATCCAGCATACAATGGGGTATTCTACAGACTGTGATGAGAAGGCAGGGCTAGGGAGATGTCTCAGTGGGCAAGCACGTTTGTGCACAAGCATGAGGACCCGGGGTTAGATCCCTAACACCACTTATATCTAGGAATGGCCACACCCACATACTTGTAACCCCACCTCTGAGTGATATGGAAGGTGGACAGAAATAGGATTGCTGGGCTCTTGTCAACCAACCTAGTAGAAAACCACTGATCTCTGTCTTAAGGAATAGCTGAAGAATGGTAGAACAGGATACCTGGCATTCCCCCCAAATCCCACCCTTCCGAGCATGTACATAGAGGTACACACACACACACACACACACACACACATACACACACACACGAAATAGGAAGCACTGGTGTATCTCACACTATATATGAACCTGAGGTATGCTGGTATAGGACCAGGAAGAGGTATGTGAGAAATATCTCTATCTACCATTTATTTTTCCATGGACCTAGCCCAGCTCTTAAAACTACTTGTTTTTTAAGTCACTAATGTGCATTGGGGCTGCTAATAGGGACTTTACAGAGATAATTAAAGTTAAATTGAGGTCATTAGAGTGGACCTAATCCAATATGAGTGACATCTTTTTAAGAAGAGGAGATTAGTACCCTTTGTTACAGGGTACCAGCCCTATATATAGCCGTCATGTGTGATTCCCCCTCTATTAAATGCCCAGAACAGGTAAGCCCATAGGGAGAGAAAGCTGAGCTACCACAGCTGGAACAAGGCAGAAAGAGGAGAGCATATAATAGCTTCTTGGGTAGAGAGTGTTTGACAGTCTTCCTGTAAGGCTCGGAAAGTAAATAAAACTCATAAGGTTCCCAGAGCTCCTGGAGCTTACAGGACTCCCAAGGTCCCTCCCCAGAGTTACTCAAGCAGTAACAAGGCTAAGAAGAGACTTTTTGACTGGTTGGGCTACCTGAACATTGTGGAGGGGTGCGGTGATATAGCTTTGGTGAGTCATCACTCAGGTTGGGGAGGAGTTTAGGGCCTTTGAATCATCTGTGTTCCTAAAATAATGTCTCACCCACATTCCTGTAATTAACACCTCAACCATGTTTCTGTAAACAGCACTGATAAACTTGCTGGTTCACCAAGCTAGACTTGGGTGAAACCTTTTTTTTTTTTTTTCTATCTCTGTGATCTCTGTGATGCCCTCCTTGGGGTATGAATAGACATTTATTCCCATCTCATCAGGAAAAGTCATAAAACACAGGATTTCTTTTGTGGGTGATGAAACTATTTTGAAACTGGAAAGAGGCAATACTTAAAATAGCACTTATATGCTCTTGAAATTTGCACTTAACGTTACGTTATATGAATTTGACCTTGGTTAAATTTTTTAAAGCCAGAAACAATGGAAGGATTATGAACACAGCCCTCGCTGGTGATTCCTGTTTTCCCCTGCTCTCCCAGACAAGCTATGAGATTCTGGAGTTCCTTTTCCTGGGTAAAAAGCTCTGGGGGTGGGGCAATAATCCCCAAATGTTTGTAAGCATTACACAGAATTAATTCAAGTTTGCCAAGTGAAGAAGGAAAAGAATCGCCCCATCTTCAGGAGGATGTTTAGTTAAGCTACTACAGAATATCAATCCATGAACCAACTGCCATAGGTCCTAAAACTGGCCAGGTATGGATTTTTTTCCTCTGTTCTTGGCTCAGATCCAGGGCTTGCTGTGGCGTCTGTCAATGCTCATGACTGGGCCTACACCTGAATCTTTCCGTTGTTCTCTAGAAAGAGATCCAGCCTTTCCTATTTGACCTGTTCTCCACCCAGGTCCAAGAAGCCCTGAACAGCAGGGACATGCTCTCACTATATTTTTGAAACCCAGCGAAAGCAGATTAGTAAAACAGAAAAATAAAATGGTTAACCAAGACTGGAAGGAAGAGGAAAGAAGGGAGAGAAGGAAGAAGAAAAGGAAGTCATTAAATAAAGCAGATGGTGTGGTTAAAAGCCATGTGCTTTATCTTGGGTTCCAATATTTCTAGTCTACTTTTTTGTTTGTTTATTTTTGATATTTGTTTCTTGAGACATGGTTTCTCTGTATAACGGTCCTGGATGTCCTAGAACTCACTCTGTAGGTCAGACTGGCCTCAAACTCACAGAGATCCGCCTGCCTCTGCCTCCCGGGTGCTGGGATTAAAAGTGTGCACCATCACCACCAAGCTCCGGTTGACTTCTTAGGACGAGACACCTGGCCCCTCTTTTCATTGAGTACTAAGGTCATAGGTTGGGAGCTAGAGGGCTGAAAAGCTCTGTCTTTAGTTTGTTTTCCTGCCTCTGAGTTAATGAACCTCATTTACCTGTTCATATACTACTCTCTGTCCCCAGCACTTTCATACACCATGGCTAGTCACATATTCCATGGGTGCTGACACCATGGGTGTGACACACAAACACACATGGGCACAGACACAGACACAGACACAGACACACACACTCTCTCTCTCTCTCTCACACACACACACACACACACACACGGTGGGCGCATACACTTCCTTGGCTACTAAAAGTTCCTAGGCATGGAAAAGAACTCTTGTCCAACCAACAATGAGTTCCTACCTCACACATGCACCCTAAGGGTGGACCTGGAATCTGTGGCTCCCCATTAGGATCTTGACTAAACCCACAGTAGTCCAAACCTCAACTTCTGTGTCCTCTGAGAATCACAAATCTTTTCTCTTCTTTAAGCTATTATCTCTACATCTGATTCCTGTCTCTCTCACAACATCTCCATCTTCTACTAATCACCTACTGAATCTCCATAAGGACCAGTTTGAAGTCAGGGATTGAGATGCTTCCAAAAGTTCATTTATTGTACAGGATTGTTTTTGGTATTTCATATTAAGTTGAGTACTGTTCTTTCAAGGTCTGAGAAGAATTTTGTTGGGATTTTGATGGGCATTGCATTGACTTCTAAAACCCTCAAACCTGGTTTTCCAGCCCCAAAGCTTGCTCTCTTATAGGTCACTATATCACATATAGACTACCTTCTCCAGAATATGGTCAATATTCACCTGTCGGACAAAGTCCAAAGCCCCTGCTCTGTCATCCCCAGGATCTAGCTCACTTTCTGTCCTGACCTTTCCGTCTTCCAGCAGGATTCCTCCAAATAGTTAGATACAAAAATTGTGGATGGATCAATTAGTTCTTGTTTGTTTCTGTGGTGTGTCTCTGTGGTGGCTGTGTTAGTCCCTTAAGAGGGAATATTGTGGGGGCGACCTACTTTGTGTGTAATCATGACAGACTTTAGATGGCTTACAATAAAACATTTTTATGACTGTTGCTTGTTGAATCTTTGTGTTTTGTGTTGGGATTTTCTTTAATTTAGAAATAACCAAACATATCGAGAAATCACTTGGTCTTTATAGATATTTAAAAACAATGTGAAAATGGAAGTAAGCCTTGAAATGCATTGTCATCAGTAACACACCAGTTTTGGTGGTCTTCTGAAAGAGTAGCCAGTGCTCTTAACCGATGAACCAACTCTCCAGCCCCCTGAAACAATCATTGTTTTTCTTTTTCTGATTTGGAGTTACAGATGAACAATCAAGGCTTAGACTGGAGAGATGACTCACTGGTTAAGAGCACTTGCTACTGTTGCAGAGGACTTGGGTTAAATTCCCAGCAACTACATGGTAGTTCACAACCATCCAGAACTCCAGTTTCAGGAGACTGAATGAATGCCTTCTTGTGACCTCCACTGACACCAAGCACCCACATGGTACACACACATGCAGGCAGGCAAATCACTCACAAATAAAATAAAATGAATAAATCTTTTTAAAAATTTAAATTTGAGAACCTAACTTGTTTGTTGCTGGTAGAAATGTAAATAAATGGTGTCACCACTGTGGAAAACAGCTTGATGGATATTAAACCTAAAACTACTGCTATGCTCAGTTGTTCCACTGCAAGGCACCCAAAATAATTAAAAGTGAAGATCCAGATACTGGTAAGCTTGCATTCATCTGAAGCCTTATTCACCACCCTCAAAAGTTGAAAATAATTCAATAGATGAATGGATACACAAATTTGTGTCTGTGTGTGTGCATGTGTGTGTGTGTGTGTGTGTGTGTGTGAGAGAGAGAGAGAGAGAGAGAGAGAGAGAGAGAGAGAGAGAGAGAGAGAGAGAGAGAGCGCATTCATCCTTAAAAGGAATGGATCATAATGGCATACAGTATAAAGGAATATTATTTAGGCATTGAAAAACCAATAGCATTATTTCACTGATACAGAATAGCTAGAATAGGAAAATTCAAACACTAGAAATCATCTGAGGCCAGGGGCCAGGGAGTGGGGAGTTATTGCCTATAGCAGAGTTACTGTTTAGAATGATAAGGGCATTTTGGAAAGAAGACAGTGCTAATGTTAGCATAACATCATGAATGTAATTGAAGCCACTGAGTTGTATACTAAAAATGATTTAACTGATCGGTTTTATGTCATATGTATTTTACCACAGTTTAAAATAAAATTGTGAACAGAGAGGAAGAAGAGAGTTAAAATAACCCACACAGGGTCTGTGGGAGGCCTGGAAAATGTTTTGGGATTCTTGATTCATTTCACTGTTGAACTGTTTGTACTTTGCAGCATGTTCACAGAATATAAATAGCATTAGTGACTATAGAATATCAATTTCTGACCTGCTTCCATTTTTTCCAACTTTCTGAAAAGAAAAGCAATTAGATTTCATAGGAAAAAAGTAAGGTGTGATTTAAATAAAATCTGCATTGGTATATATTCGGGCCTTCGCTATTTAACTTGGCACATGAAGAGTCATGTGACACAGAGTGTAAAATCTGTGTCAGAATTTCAGCTGAGGTAAAATGGCAGTAGCTGGTATCCCTGTGCCATGTGCCATTTGTAAGGATGTTGGGCTGCTAGAATTTAGGGAGACAGGGCTGGGGTTCTTTCTGCCTCCCAAGATACAGGTTCTTTTCAATGATTCTCATTAACCCTTCTCTCTCTCTCTCTCTCTCTCTCTCTCTCTCTCTCTCTCTCTCTCTCTGTGTGTGTGTGTGTGTGTGTGTGTGTGTGTGTGTGTGTGTGTGTATGTGTTCATGTGTTTCTAGGTGCATGTGTCTGTACATGTGGAGGTCAGAGGCCAACCATAAGTGTCATCCCTTAGGAATTATCTGTGTTGTCTTTTGAGACAGGGTTTCTTACTGGCCTTGAACTCAGCAATGAGACTAGTCTAAGTGACTGGAGCCCTGAGGATCCACCTCTCTCTGCCTCCCCAGCACTGGAATTACAAGCACAGTCCACTGTGGTGCGCTGCTTGACCAGCAAGCAAGTACGACCACGAAATCGAGGATTCTTCTCTGATCACACTTTATTGGAGCCTTTTGGTTGAAGAGAGAGCAGGAGCAAAAGAGAGGAGAAGAGAGAGGGAGAAAAGCGAAAAAGAGAGAAGCCCAAGCGGCAGCTGCTTTTCTAGGGTGGAGAGGCTGTCCTGATTGGTGAATACCATTCCGCTGAAGCCCGGGGCTTTGGGCTAGGGAACAAGGCTCAGTTATGCAAATGCAGGCCAAGGGTGAGCAGCAACTTCAAAAGGATTTGTTTACCTCCAAGCTGCAGGACCGCCAGTGCCATAATGGCGATGTCCTGATGGCTCCTTACAGGCCAGACACTCAGATTTTCTTATGTGGGTTCTGGTATAGAACTAATGCTCTCCTGATTGTGCAGTAAGAATTTTATTAAATGAGCTGTTTCTTCCCACCCCAGAAAATACTCTTGATTCCCTGGTATACAATAAATGCAGTGAGAATAGAGAAGTTTGCCGGGCTCCAAAGAAAGTCAGATGGTTGTAATATGAGGGCTGGCTTGTTGGGGTATCTGTCCCGCCCAGTACCCCACAGCTGGCAAGCCCCCAAAAAATCACACGGAATCTACATTAGGTTATAAACTGATTGGCCCATTAGCTCAGTCTTCTTATTAACTAATTCTTACATCTTACAGTAACCCATAATTCTTGTCTGTGTTAGCCATATGGCTTGGTACCTTTTTCAGCTGTCAGCTCACATGTTGCTTCTTCAGTGGTTTGGGCAGGAATGGCAGAAGAACCTTCCTACTTCCCAGAATACTCCCAGTCTCTTTGCTTCACCCTTCTTTCTGTCTGGCTTTCCCACCTATACTGCCTACCTGGCCAATCAGCGTTTTATTAAAATATGATTGACAGAATACAGACAATTCTCCCGCATCATTTCCCTCTTTTTTTCTAAACAAAAGAAAATATCCACAGTCCATTTTTTGGGAATGTGGGCGTAGTATTCTAGGCAACTTCTTGCTGGTTGGGGGCACTGATGATCTTATGGAGACCTAAAGAAAATTTAGAGTTATAATCAAGTCCTGACTGGAGTATCCTGTGAGTCTTGATCATCTCAGGCAGCAGTCTTGAACCTGTTCTGGATGAAGAACTCTGTCATCTGAGCCATCTGTTCCTATCGGAGATTTCTCAGGTGGTCTTCCTTTATCGAACCTGATTTTTCTTAACTCAGAATGAATCCACAGCCTCTCATTTTCTGTGGAAACAAAAGCAAAATCTCTTCTCCAAAGTAGCATACCTTTTGACTTCAGTTTTGAAGCCAAAATATTTTCAAAATACTTATCTTGGGTTAGTTCAGCAGCATTTATAAACAAAAGTCTTTTAGCAGCTGTTGCTCCGTCCTCAGCATTCAAACAATTCAAAGAGAGAATAACAGCATACAGTATCAAGATTATCTGTGTGTTTTCCATCTTTTGTGTCTTTAACCTGTATTTCTTTTATTTTACTTTTACTTTTTGAGACAGGTTCTTTGTATATCTTTGTTCTGGAATAACTCTGTAGACCAGGGTGTCCTTGAACTCACAGAGATCCACTTGCCTCTGCTTCTCAAGTGCTGGGATCAAAGGTGTATGCTACCACACCTTGAACTCAAAGAGATCTGTCTGTCTCTGCCTCCCAGGCATTGGGATTAAAGGTGTGTGCTACCACACCTTGAAGTCTCAGAGGTCAATGTACCTCTACCTTCCAAGTGTTGGGATTAAAGGTGTGTACCACCACACCCAACTACTTTCTTTGTTTCTTTTTACTTTAAGAACTTTAACTTTTATCCTGCAAATATTTTTAACACACTGTAAACCATTTAGAGGTTTTCTTCCTCTTTGAATCTCTCTTTACTGTATATCTCTTTTTTTCTGATCACATGAGCCTTTAATTTACTAAGCAATATCGGTAGGACTAAAGCCGTGGCTTGACAGTTAGATCCAGCCCATTCCTTAGCTCTCCAGCCTCATGGCTGAGATACCAGCCAGAACTGTGTTCACTGCCACAACTCTATGGCATTTCAAGGTCCTTACCAGCAAGCAAACTGCAGCATTCTGCTCACAGACCACACTCAGTCAGACTGCCTGCCTGAAAGAGTCAGAGTTTGCCCTGGCAGGACGGCCCAGAAAGCCAGCATTTTTAAATGGTGCAGGTTTTTTTCTGCTACGGCTGAAAACTGAAAAGTATGCGTTCAGCTTTTCATCAACACCATTTAAGTGTTTCGTGGCAGGACCTTTTAAAAGAGCTGCAAGGTTTTGCAGCCAAAGCTGAGTCAGGAAGCCTCTCTTAGATGAGAGTGCTTGCTTGCCTCTAGCAAGCAGAGCGACCTGAGAAATTGCTGCTACCAAGAAAATATGCTTTACTCTATTCTTTCCCAAGCTTTCTCAGGCTTTCTGTGGATTCAGTTATCCACGTCTGGGCGCCATTTGTAACATGAGGGCCGACTTGTTGGGGTATCTGTCCCACCCAGTACCCCACAGCTGGCAAGCCCCCCCAAAAAATCACACGGAATCTACATTAGGTTATAAACTGATTGGCCCATTAGCTCAGTCTTCTTATTAACTAATTCTTACATCTTACAGTAACCCATAATTCTTGTCTGTGTTAGCCATATGGCTTGGTACCTTTTTCAGCTGTCAGCTCACATGTTGCCTCTTCAATGGTCTGGGCAGGAATGGCAGAAGAACCTTCCTACTTCCCAGAATACTCCCAGTCTCTTTGCTTCACCCCTCTTCCTGTCTGGCTTTCCTGCCTATACTGCCTGCCTGGCCAATCAGTGTTTTATTAAAATATGATTGACAGGTGGTGAAAAAAAACTCTTAAATTTAGAGGTCACAGGGCATGAAATAACAGTCAAAACTAAGCTTAGCGATGCAGCACAGAGATCAGATGAGAGAGGGTGCCACTTCTAGGCCTGGCAAAAAAGGAACATCAGTGGGAGTGAATTGTGGGATTTCAAACAATGTTACTCTTTTTTTTTTTTCATTTGTTTCTGTTTGGCTTGTTTGTGTTTTCAAGACAGTGTTTCTCTGTGTAACAGTCCTAGATGTCCTGGAACTTCCTTAATAGAGAACCACCTGTCTTTGTCTCCTGAGTGCTGGGCTTAAAGGCATGTGCCACCACCGCCAGGCAAACATTACTGTTCTTATATTATTCATTCATAATGGCAACCAAATAATAAGAAAAAAAGGAAATAAGGCAGAAGAGAAGTAAAGAGAAAGCAAGAAGAGATGATAAAATCACATATGAGCTCTTTTATAGAGGATAAAATATAGCAAGGGACTCTGGGTAAAGATGAGGTTTTGAGAGTGAGCTGTAATCCAGGAGGAATCTCCGGTTTAGAACCTCGAGTTTAGAATGGGAAAATAGTGAAAAGACTAGAAAAAAACTAGGTGGAAAGCTCAGGAGAAATTCTACAGACCACCATGACCATGCTAGGAAGAAGGATGAAAGGGGAGAAAAGATAAGCAGAACTGAAGAGTAGTTACGTTTTTTTCGTTCACCCAAGAGGGAAACCCAGAGGGAAGAGACAAAAGTCTCCATTGAAGCCACCTGCTAGTGCTCCATTCACTAGTAACCTGAAATAGAAATCCTACTTTAAGGCAATGACATTTTAATAGGGAAAGGCAAACAGGAACAAAGAAGCAAAAAAAAAATGTATGTGCAGCACTTTCTTTTCCCACTGTAACAAAGTTCCAATATTCTATTCTTGAAAACAATGAAGATTTATTGTCTTACAATTCTGGAGGTCATAAGTCTGGACTGGGTCTAACTAAGTCAAAACCAAGGTGTTTTCAGGGCCCCTTTCCTGTAAAAAGAAAGTCCATCAGATAGAAACATTCTCCAGGATCTCCCCTAGATCCATGACCACACCTTGGCCCATGACCCTCCACCTTCAGAGACACCATCAGGGCACATTCAAATACCTCTACCTCACTTTTACCTCCTTCCAGTCTTCAGTCTTGAATGATCCTGTCCATCCAATATGTCCCTGTCTCTAAGCCACCTTGTTAAGCGTCAGTCCCACATGGACATAAGATGACACAGTCAGGTTTTAGGGACTCTGAAGGAGACATGTTTAGGAGAAGGAGGTCATTCTGCTTCCCGTGGGGGAACTACATGCACGGTGGTTAGCACTAGTGGAAGTTTGAAAAGGTAACTCGGGGGAAGCTGTGTCCTGGAGGGAAAAGGCATGTAGGAAAATGTTAGCTACAACTTGTGGCCAAACTGAGCACCCAGTTCGGGGAAACTCCCTTCTTGCCCTGTCAATCTGCTTTCTAGCCCCCTTTCCCCAGCTTTAGAGTGGTATGGGGAAAATTGTTTCACTATATATCTAAGTTCCTGAGGAGGTGAACCATCAGCATCATACCCAAAAGCAAATCCCAAATTCTCTCCCAGCAGCACTAGTGAATGGCAGTGCTCACCTTCCTACAATACCTTATAACAAGAATCTTTTTGTTAGAACAAAGAGGCTGCATGCCAAAAGAAACAGCACCTTTGTGAGTGCATAGTGAGGAGACTACAACTTCCAAGTCTCCCCAGTGTAGGAGTTCTAGTTGCTTTTTTGGAAATGACAAGAAATTGCATAATGGCCTATAATGTCATTTTATCTCATTTCCCTGCTTGGTGCACCCCAGACACCTGATGTCCAAATGCACAGACAATGGGATAAACTTTGATGTCAGTGTTAAAAGAAGATGAGAAGAAAATCCATCTGGTCCGAGTCAGCGACCTCTGCAGGAGCTGGTGCCAGGGAGTAACCTCTGAGGAAGCAGGCCTGAGTCACCACCCTCCACAGGACCAGGCCTGAGCCAGTGACCTCCATGGGACCAGACCCAAGCCAACAACCTCAGAGGGACCAGGCCTGAGCCAGCAACCTTAGAGGGACCAGGCCCAAGCAAACAACCTCTGTGTAAGCAGGCCCGAATGATCACCAACATTGCAGAGCAACTCCTAGGAGCACCCAAATGACTTCCAGCAATGCAGAATGACCTTCAGGGGTACTAAAAACGTAGCCCAAAATGCACCATAAGAAGCAACCACCTGAGTCTTGCTATCTACCGGCATCTGGAAGATTGATCACCAGTGACACAGCCCCAACTACACTAATCAGGGGGAAATATAGATAGACAAGGTAAGAATACACTCAACACCACCAAGAGCGACACAGAATGTACAAAAAGTAGTGGTTCGACAACAAGACATGAACACCCAAAATACAGATGAAGCAGAAGAAAATGATTTTAAAATAAATTTAGGAGAATGTTTGAGGCCGTTAAAGAGGAAATAAAAAATTTCCTGAAAGAAATGGAGAAAAAGACAAATAAAAAATTGGAAGAAATCTACAAATCCCTTAGAGAAAACCAAGAAAAAACAATCAAACAGATGAAAGAAATGATTTAAGACTTGAAAACCGAAATAAAGACAATAAAGAAAACACAAACCAAGAAAACTGTGCAAACAAAAAATAAGGGAAAATGATCAGGAACCACAAATGCAAGCATAAAGAGCAATATATAAGAGATGGAAGAGAGGCTGCCGGGACGGGGCGGTGAGTGCAAACGGGAGGGAGTTCCTTTGTTTTAATAGCCTGCCTGCAGCAAGGTAAGACTGCAGGCAGGGAGATTTCTGACCAGCAAGTGGCACTAATCCTGTAGCAGAAGACCCAGCGGAGGGGAGAGCTGTTGGAGAGCATCTGAAGGAAGGGATGGGCCGGTGGCAAGGCAAGAATTCTTCCAACAATCTGAAAAACAACATGAAAATACCAGATCCCAACTATCTTACGACAGAAGGACTTGAACACCCTATTCCGGAAGAAGTGGAAAATAGTGTTATTATGAAAGCAATAGAGTCTCTTACACAGGGTATGAATAACTCACTTAAAGAAATAGAAGAGAAATATAACAAAAAGATTGAAGAAATGAGTAAAGAAATAGAAGAGAAATATAACAAAAAGTTTGAAGAAACATCCCCTCGCCATATAATAATCAAAACACAAAACATTCAGATTAAAGAAAGGATATTAAGAGCTGCGAAGAAAAAAGGTCAAGTAACTTATAAAGGTAAACCTGTCAGACTTACACCAGACTTCTCTATGGAAACCATGAAAGCCAGAAGGTCCTGGATAGAGGTACTGCAGAAACTAAGAGACCACGGATGCAAGCCCAGACTACTATACCCAGCCAAGCTATTGTTCACTATCAAGGGAGAAAACAAAATATTCCAGGATAAAAACAAATTTAAACAACACGTTGCTACAAATCCAGCCTTACAGAGAATATTAGAAGAAAAATCACAACCCAAGGAAGCCAACATTCCCAACACTGCCTACAATAACTCAGACATCGAGCGACCCTTCACAAACACAACTCAAAGAAGGAAAACACATACACTCTACTACCCACCCACCCCCAAAAATGACCGGGGTCAACAACCACTGGTCATTAATATCACTTAATATCAATGGACTCAATACACCTATAAAAAGGCACAGACTTAGAGATTGGATATGAAAACAGGATCCAACATTCTGCTGTTTACAAAAAACACACCTCAACCACAAAGACAACACCTACTCAGAGTAAAGGGTTGGGAAAAGGTTTTCCAAGCTAATGGACCTAAGAAACAAGCGAGTGTGGCCATTCTAATATCTAACAAAATTGACTTCAAACTAAAATCAATCAGAAGAAATGGAGATGGACATTTCATACTCATAACAGGGACAATTCATCAGGAAGAAGTCTCAATCCTGAATATCTATGCCCCTAATATAAAGGCACCCACATATATAAAAGAAACTCTTCTAGAACTCAAGGCAGTCATCAAACCACACACACTAATAGTAGGAGACTTCAACACACCTCTCTCACCAATGGATAGGTCAACCAGACAGAAACACAACAGAGAAATAAGAGAATTATTGGAGGTATTGAATCAAATGGACTTAACAGACATCTATAGAACACTCCACCCAAATAGGAAAGAATATACCTTTTTCTCTGCAGCTCATGGAACTTTCTCGAAAATTGACCACATACTCGGTAACAAAGCAAACTTCCACAGATACAAAAAAAATATTAGTAACCACCTGTGTCTTGTCTGATCACCGTGGATTAAAGTTAGAATTCAACAACAATGCTACCCCCAGGAAGCCAACAAACCCATGGAAGTTGAACAGTCAACTACTAAATCACCCCTGGGTCAAGGAGGAAATAAAGAAAGAAATTAAAGTCTTCCTTTAATTTAATGAAAATAAAGACACAACATACTCAAACCTATGGGACACTATGAAAGCAGTGCTAATAGGAAAGTTCATAGCACTAAGTGCACAATTAAAGAAAACGGAGAAAGCACACATTGGAGACTTAACAGCACACTTGAAAGCTCTAGAAAAAAAAGAAGCTGATTCACCCAGGAGGAGTAGAAGACTGGAAATAATCAAACTGAGGGCTGAAATCAACAAAATAGAAACACAGAATCAATGAAACAAAAAGCTGGTTCTTGGAGAAAATCAACAAGATTGACAAACCCCTATCCAAACTAATCAAACGGCACAGAGAGAACATGCAAATTAATAAGATCAGAAATGAAAAGGGGGACATAACCACAGACACAGAGGAAATTCAGAGAATCATTAGATCTTACTACGAAAGTTTATATTCCTAAAAGTTGGAAAATGTAAAAGAAATGGACATTTTTTTAGATAAGTACCATATACCAAAGTTGAACCAAGAACAGGTGAACAATCTAAATAGACATATAAGTCGTGAAGAATTAGAAGCTGTTATCAAAAATCTCCCTACCAAAAAAAGCCCAGGACCAGATGGTTTCAATGCAGAATTCTACCAGAACTTCCAGGAAGAGCTAATACCTATACTCCTTAATGTATTCCACAATATAGAAACAGAAGAGTCATTGCCAAACTCCTTTTATGAAGCTACAGTTACTCTGATACCAAAACCACACAAAGACACAACCAAGAAAGAGAATTACAGGCCAATGTCACTCATGAACATCGATGCGAAAATTCTCAATAAAATACTGGCAAACCGAATCCAAGAACACATTAGAAAAATGATCCATTATGATCAAGTAGGCTTCATCCCAGAGATGCAGGGCTCGTTCAACATACGCAAATCTATCAATGTAATCCATCATATAAATAAACTGAAAGAAAAAAACCATATGATCATTTCATTGGATGCTGAAAAAGCATTTGACAAAATTCAACACTCCTTTATGATAAAGGTGTTGGAGAGATTGGGTATACAAGGATTATTCCCAAAGATAATAAAAGGAATATACAGCAAGCTGACAGCTAACATTAAATTGAATGGAGAGAAACTCAAAACATTTCCACTAAAATCAGGAACGCGGCAAGGCTGTCCACTCTCTCCATACCTCTTCAATATAGTACTTGAAGTTCTAGCAATAGCAATAAGACAACATAAGGGGATCAAGGGGATTCAAATGGGAAAGGATGAAGTTAAACTTTCGTTATTTGCAGATGATATGATAGTGTACATAAGCGACCCCAAAAACTCTACCAAAGAACTCCTAAAGCTGATAAACACCTTTAGTAATGTGGCAGGATACAAGATCAACTCCAAAAAATCGGTTGCCCTCCTATACACAAAGAATAAAGAAGCAGAGAGGGAAATCAGAGAAACATCACCTTTCATGATAGCCACAAATAGCATAAAATATCTTGGGGTTACTCTAACCAAGGAAGTGAAAGACCTCTTTGACAAGAACTTTAAGTCTTTGAAGAAAGAAATTGAGGAGGATACCAGAAAATGGAAAGACCTCCCCTGCTCTTGGATTGGGAGAAGCAACATAGTAAAAATGGCAATTCTACCAAAAGCAATCTATAGATTCAATGCAATCCCCATCAAGATCCCATCAAACTTCTTCACAGACCTTGAGAAAACAATAATCAGGTTTATATGGCAAAACAAAAAACCCAGGATAGCCAAAACAATCTTTTACAACAAAGGAACTTCTGGAGGCATTACCATCCCTGACTTCAAACTCTATTACAGAGCTACAGTATTGAAAACAGCTTGGTATTGGCATAGGAACAGAGAAGTCGACCTATGGAATCGAATAGAAGACCCAGATATTAACCCACAAACCTATGAACACCTAATTTTTGACAAGGGAACTAAATGTATACAATGGAAGAATGAAAGTATCTTTAACAAATGGTGCTGGCATAACTGGATGTCAAGCTGTAGAAGAATGAAAGTAGATCCATATCTATCACCATGCACAAAACTCAAGTCCAAATGGATTAAAAACATCAACATTAGTCTGTCCACTTTGAACCTGATAGAAGAGAAAGTGGGAAGTAGTCTACAAGATATAGGCACAGAAGACTACTTCCTAAGTAGAACCCCAGTAGCACAGACAATAAGAGAATCAATGAATAAATGGGACCTACTGAAACTGAGGAACTTCTGTAAAGCAAAGGACACTGTCAGTAAGACAAAAAGGCTACCTTCGGACTGAGAGAAGATCTTCACCAACCCCTCATCAGACAAAGGTCTGATCTCCAAAATATACAAAGAACTCAAGAAACTAGACACTAAAACTCTAATTAACCCAATTAAAAAATGGGGTACTGAACTTAACAGAGAATTCACAACAGATGAACTTCGAATGGCCAGAAGACACTTAAGGTCATGCTCAACCTCCTTAGCGATCAGGGAAATGCAAATCAAAACCACTTTGAGATACCATCTTACACCGGTCAGAATAGCTAAACTCAAAAACACCAATGATAGCCTATGCTGGAGAGGATGTGGTGTGAGGGGAACACTCATCCATTGTTGGTGGGAATGCAAACTCGTGCAGCCACTGTGGAAATCAGTGTGGCGGTTTCTCAGGAAACTGGGAGTCAACCTCCCTCAGGACCCAGCAATTCCACTCTTGGGAATATACCCTAAAGATTCCCTAACATACTACAAAAGCATTTGTTCTACTATGTTCATAGCAGCACTATTTATAATAGCCAGAACCTGGAAACAACCTAGGTGCCCCTCAATAGAAGAATGGTTAAAAAAGGTGTGGAACATATATACATTAGAGTTTTACTCGGCGGTAAAAAACAATGACATCTTGAATTTTGCTTGCAAATGGATGGAAATAGAAAACGCTTTACTGAGTGAGGTGAGCCAGACCCAAAAAGAGGAACACGGTATGTATTCACTCATTAGTGGATTCTAACCATAATTAAAGGTCTTTGAGCCTATTATTCGTGATCCTAGAGAAGCTAAATAAGAAGATGAACCTGATGAAGATTATTTAGCTATCCACCAGGAGGTAGGAAATAGACAAGAGTCCCAGGTAACCTCGGGTGCATGGGGGGGTGGGAGGGTTGATGGAAGGGGAGAGGGTTAGAGAGAAGGGAGTAGGGGAGGAATGGGGAAAGCTCGGTGGCCTGGGATGGGGGGGGGGAGGGAGGGAGGATGAATATGGGATCAGGGAAGAATATATTTCAACTAAGGGAGTCATTTTAGGGTTTACAGGAGACTTGATTATATATGGGATCCCAGGTCCAAGGAGAGATCCCCCAGATTGTTCTCTGGACAGAGGAGAGGGTGCCTGAATCGGCCGTGGCCCATAACCATACTGATGTATATTTTGCTTGTCACCATAGATCCTTCATCTGGCGAAGGACGGCGATACAGTCGGAGACCCACATTGGAGCACCGGACTGAGCCCCCCGAGGTCCAAATGAGGAACAGAAGGAGGAAGAACATGAAAAACGAAATCAGTACTGCGAGGGATGCTATCACCCACTGATACAATGGAACGGATCTAATGAGAGTTTACCAAGGCCAGTTGGACTGGGACTGAACGAGGAAGTGATCTAACCAGATTCTCGGAATTTGACCGGATTCTCTGAATGTGGCTGGCCTGAAGTCTTTCTGAAAAGCCATTGACTATGACACTGGGACCTGTTTCCTCTACATATACTGGATTTTGGGGATCAAGTCAGTTTGGACACTCACCTACTGGACCTGGAGGGAGGGGGTAGGAACTTGAACTTCCCACAGGGCAGGAAACCCTGACTGCCCTAAGGGACGAAGAGGGAGGAGGAGAGGGAGTGGGGGGAGTGGGAGGGTGTTGGGAAGAGGGGCGGAAATGGAAACTTTTATAATTTAATAAAATTTACTTAAAAAAAAAGAAACTAGACACTAAAACTCTAATTAACCCAATTAAAAAATGGGGTACTGAACTGTACAGAGAATTCACAACAGATGATCTTCGAATGGCCAAAAGACACTTAAGGTCATGCTCAACCTCCTTGGCGATCAGGGAAATGCAAATCAAAACCACTTTGAGATACCATCTTATACCTGTCAGAATAGCTAAACTCAAAAACACCAATGATAGCCTATGCTGGAGAGGATGTGGAGGGAGGGGAACACTCATCCATTGTTGATGGGAATGCAAACTTGTGCAACCACTGTGGAAATCAGTGTGGCGGTTTCTCAGGAAACTGGGAGTCAACCTCCTTCAGGACCCAGCAATTCCACTCTTGGGAATATACCCAAGAGATGCCCTATCATACTACAAAAGTATTTGTTCAACTATGTTCATAGCAGCACTATTTGTAATAGCCAGAACCTGGAAACAACCTAGGTGCCCCTCAATAGAAGAATGGTTAAAAAAGGTGTGGAACATATACACATTAGAGTTTTACTCAGCGGTAAAAAACAATGACATCTTGAATTTTGAGTGTAAATGGATGAAATAGAAAATGCTTTACTGAGTGAGGTAACCCAGACCCAAAAAGAGGAATATGGTATGTACTCACTCATAAGTGGATTCTAGCCATAATTAAAGATCTTTGAGTTTATAATTCGTGATCCTAGAGAAGCTGAATAAGAAGGTGAACCTGAAGAAAATCATATAGTTATCCTCCTGGATATTAGAAGTAGACAAGACTGCCAGGCAAACTTGGGTGCACGAGGGGTGGGGGTGGAAGTAAGTGGAGATGGTTAGGAAGAGGGGAGATGGGGAGTATTGGGGATGGCTTAGGGGAATGGGAGGGGGGAAGGAGGAAGGGTGGCTATGGGAGCAGGGAAGTTTATACCTCAACTAAGGGAGCCATTTTAGGATTTGCAAGAGACTTGATTCTGGAGAGGTTCCCAGACCCAAGGAGAGGTCCCCAGATTGTTCCCTGGGCAGCAGAGGAGAGGGTACCTGAACTGGCCTGGGTCCATAACCATACTGATGAATATTTTGCATGTTACCACAGAACCTTCATATGGCGAAGGATGGAGATAGAGACAGAGACCCACATTGTAACACTGGACTTAACTCCCTAGGTCCAAATGAGAAGCAGAGGGAGGGAGATTGTGAGCAACGAAAGCAGAACCAGAGAGAACCTTCACCCAACGATGGATGGAGATAGAGACAGAGACCCCCATTGGAGCACTGGACTGAACCTCCAAGGTCCAAATGAAGAACAGAAGGAAGGAGAACATGAAAAAGGAAATCAAGACCGCGAAGGGTGCGTTCACCCACTGATACAAGGGGACTGATCGAATGAGAGCGCACCAAGGCCAGCTGGACTGGGACTGAACGAGCATGTGATCAATCCAGATTCTCTGAATGTGACTGAAATGGGGGCTGACTGAGAAGCCATTGACAATGGCACTGGGTCTTGATTCGTTTCATGGACTGGCTTTTTGGGATCCTGGCCTGTTTTGATGCTCACCTTCCTGGACCTGGAGGGAGGCGGGAGGAACTTGGATTTCCCACAGGGCAGGAAACCCTGACTGCTCTTGGGAATGGGGAGGGAGGAGGAGAGGGAGTGGGGGGAGTGGGAGCGGGAGGGTATTGGGAGGAGGGGAGGAAGTGGAAATTCTTTAAATAAATAAATAAGGAAAAAAAGAGATGGAAGAGAGAATTTCAAGCACTGAAGATACGATAGAGGAAATAGACTCAACTGTCAAAGAAAACATTCAATCTAACAAAAGCTTAATACAAAATATCCACAAAAGATGGGAAACCATGGAAAGACCAAACCTAAGAATAAGAGGGATAAGAGAAGGAGAAGTTCAACTCAAAAGCACAGAAAATATATTTAACAAAATCATAGAAGAAAGCTTTACCAACCTAAAGAAAGATATGCCTATGAAGATACAAAAAGCTTACAGAACACTAAATAGATTGGATCAAAAAAAGTTCCCTTGCCACATAATAATCAAACCACTAAACATACAGAATAAAGAAAGAATATTAAGAACTACAAAGGAAAAAGGCAAATCTAACAGAATTATACCTGACTTCTCAATGAAAACAGTGAAAGCCAGAAAGTTCAGGTCAAGCATTATGCAGACATTAAAAGATCATGTATGCCAGCCCCCAAAGTGCTATACACACACACAAAAAAACTTTCAATCACCATAGATAGACAGAATAAGATATTCAATGACCGAACCAGATTTAACCAACACCTAGCCACAAATCCAACCCAACATGAATTGCTAGAAGGAAAACTCCAACCCATGAAGGTAGCTACATCCACAGAAACACAGATAATAGATGATCTCACAGCAGCAAATCTAAAAGAAGGGAAAATTACAAAATAACATTACCAACAACAAAAACTAAAATAACTGAAACTAGCAAGGACTGATCATTAATATTCCTTAATGTTAATGGACTCAATTCATGTATAAAAAGGCACAGTCTAGCAGTTTGGATTCAAAACAGAATCCATCCTTCTGTTGCATTCAGAAAACACACCTCAACCTCAAAAACAGATATCAACTCAGAGAACAGCGTTGAGAAAAAGTTTTACAATCAGAAGGACCTAAGAATCAAACTGGTGTAGCTATCCTAATATCTAACAAAATAGACTTCAAATTAAAATCAATCAAAAGAGACAAAGAAGAACATTTCATATTAATCACAGGAAAAATCCATCAAGAGGTAATCTCACTACTGAATGTTTATGCCCCAAATACAAGGGGACCCTCATAGGTAAAATAAACACCTCTAAAGCATAAATCATACATTAAACCCCACACACTAATAGTGGGAGACTTCAACACTCCACTCTCATCACTGGACAGGTCTTCCAGACAAAAAATTAACAGAGAAATAAGGGAACTAACAGATGTTATGACTCAAATGGACTTAACAGACATCTATAGAACATCACATCCAAACATAAAAGAATATACCTTCTTCTTAGAACCTTATGGAACCTTCTCAAAAATTGACCACATACTCACTAACACAACAAAGCTCAACAAATACAAAAAATGGAATAATCCCATGTATCTCATCGGATTACTATGGCTCAAAATTAGAATTCAACAGCAACACTTATTTCAGAAAGCTCACAAACACATGGAAGTTAAACAATGCTCACCTAAAGCATCAGTGGGTTAAGGAATAAATAAAGGAAGAAATTACAGACTTCCTAAAATTCAATGAAAATGACTATACAACATATCTAGATTTATGGGACACAATGAAAGCAGTGTTAAGTGGAAAGTTCATAACATTAAATGCCTACATAGAGAAGCTGGGAAAACTCCATACTAGTGAGTTAACAGAACACCCGAAAACTCTAGAACAAAAAGAAGCAAACTCACCCATGAGGACTAGATGGCAGGAAATAATCAAATTAAAAGCTGAAATCAACATACATGGAGGAGGTTCAGAGAATCATTACGTCATATTTTAAAAACCTGTACTCCACAAAATTGGAAAACTTAAAGGAAATGGACAATTTTCTGGAAAAAGAACATTTACTAAAATTAAATCAGCACCAGATAAGCAAATTAAATAGACCTATAACTGCTAAAGAAATAGAAATAGTCATCAAAAGTCTCCCAACCAAAAAAAGCCCAGGACCAGATGGTATGAATGCAGAATTCTACAAGACTTTCAAAGAAGAACTAATACTAATACTCCTCAAATTGTTCCACACAATAGAAACAGAAAGAACATTGCCAAACATTGCCTCTCTTTATGAGGCTACAACTACCCGATACCCAGACCACAGAAAGACATTACTAAGAAAGAGAATTACAGACAAATTCTCATGAACATTGGTGAAAAATTCACTCATAAACATTGGTGAAAAAATGCTCAAAAAAGTACTGAAAAATCAAATCCATAAACACATCATCCAACCATGACCAAGTTGGCTTCATCCCAGAGATGCAGGGATGGCTCAATATATGAAAATCTGTCAACATAATCCACCTGATAAACAAATTGGAAAATAAAAACCACATGATCATCTCAATAGATGCCAAAAAAACTTTTGACAAAATACAACATCCCTTCATGATAAAGGTATAGGAGAGAGAAGGGATACAAGGAACATACCTAAACATAATACAGCAAGCCAACAACCAACATCAAACTAAATGGAGAGAAACTCCGAGAATTCCCACTGAAATCAGGAACAAGACAAGGTTGTCCACTCCCTCCATATCTAGTCAATATAGTTCTTGAGGTCCTATGTAGAGCAATAAGGAGATCAAAGGGATACAAATAGGAAAAGAAGAAGTCAAACTCTAACTATTTGCTGACAGTATGATAGTTTACATAAGTGATCCCAAAAATTCTATCAAGGAACTTCTACAACTCATAAGCACTTTCAGCAATGTAGTAGGATACAGGACTAACTCAAAAAATCAGTAACCCTCCTGTACACAGATGATAAATGGACTGAGAAAGAAATTAGAAAACATCACCCTTCAAAATAGCTACAAATAGCATAAAATATCTCAATAGCTGGGGAACAAACATACTCTGATTACAGATTGGTGCCCAACATGGGGACCAATGACTCTGAGATTAAGAGTCTCATGCTTTACTGACTGAGCTAGCAGGCCAACAAATTAATAGTCTCCAACTATAGTTTGGCACCCAACATGGGGCACAAACCCAACTGGACATGCAGGACCCACAGAGAAATGATGACTAAATTTGCCTAAAGGTGAAATGGTCCTTTTGGGTTCCTGCTTCATAAAAGAGTCTGCAAAACATTCTGCAGGACACAGAAGAAAGATAGTGATAATCTTTGCCATTATAAGGCAGAACAGATTGTCAGAATCTTGCTTTATGGAAAAATGTGCTGGATCCTATGGGCCTGTAGGCTAAAGATTAGATGCCCCAATGTTACAGCAGAACTTTGGGTGACTGTCCAGGCAGCAAGATGTCTCTGTCAATTCTAGAGTTTTGGAGGTTGCTTACAATGCACTCTCTGTTAACTTGGGTAATATTATATCCTTTTGCGGTCTTTGATAGAGTTAAATAATAGATAGTTATAGTTTTCCTTAGTTATGTTAAAAGATAAAGTAGATATAAACATTGTAACTGTAATTCTTGCTTGATACCTGTTTTGTTATATGCAATTTAACTATGTTAATGTTAAAACCTTCCTTTTTATTTATACAAAAAAGGGAGGTAATCTGGGATTCCCCTCTGTATATCATTGGTTAATAAAGAAGCTGCTTTCAGTCAATGGCTTAACAAAATAAAGCCAGCCAGAAAATTCAAACAGAGATGTAGAGAGAGAGTAGGCAGAGTAGTGGGATGCCATGTAGCAGCTGGAGGAGACAGACACCAGAACTTTGCTCGGTAAGCCACAGTCACATGCTGATACACAGATGAATAGAAATGGGTTAATTTAAGATATAAGAGTTAGCTAGCAATATGCTTATGCTATTGGCCAAAGAGTATTACAAATAATACAGTTTCAGTGTGGTTATTTCAGGTCTGAGCAACTGGGGAACAACGGAGCAGCATCTGAATACATCAAACAAATAAAAAACCTAGGGCCAGACAGTTTTATCACAGAATTCTGCCAGACTTACAGAGAAGAGTTAATACTAATACTTTTTAAATTAGGCAACAAAATGGAAACAAAAGGAACATTGCCAAAGTCATTTTATGAGGCCATAGTCACCATGATATTCAAACCACATAAAGACTCAAAAAAGAAAATTACAGAGCAATTTCTTTTATGAACACTGATGCAAAAATATACAATATAATACTTGCAAACAGAATCCAAGGACACATAAAAAAGATCACCAGCCATGTTCAAGTAGGCTTCATCCCAGAGAAGTAGGGATGGTTCAATGTATAAAAATCAGTAAATGTAATCCATCGTATAAACAAAATAAAAGACAAAAAAATCACATTGGATATAGAAAAGACCTTTAACAAAATCCAACACCCCTTATGATAAAAGTCCTAGAGAGATTAGGGGTAAATGCGGAGATAACTATTCCTAGTGTACATAGTTTTGTATTGGGTTTGGAACTCTCTTATTTAAGCAAAAGGGAGAGGTTCTGTGGGCGCTCCTTCAGCCAATATCCTTTAAAATACCAGTCAAACTTGGGCATGGTCTCTTATGCTATAAATGCAGCTGTAAAGCATGTGCTTGCTTTCTCGCTTCCAGCTCTCACTTCCAGCCGCTACATTCAGTTCCTGTTCCTTGTTCATTCAGAGGACTATAATCTAGGACTGTGATCTGTGAGTGTACCTCTAAATAAATTACCCTTTTTAAAATATGTAATTCTGAACTACTATGGGATTATTTTGTCTTTTTTGGGGAGGGGGATTTTGAGACAAGGTTTCTCCATAGCTTTTGGTTCCCATCTTGGAACTAGCTCTTGTAGACCAGGCTGGCCTCGAACTCACAGAGATTTGCCTGCCTCTGCCTCCCAAGTGCTGGGATTAAAGGTATGCATCACCACCACCCAGCTATTTTGTAACTTCCATCATCAGTATTTGAAGTACTAGCTAGCACAATAAGACAACTATGGGAGATTAAAAGGATACAAATTGGAAAGAAAGACATCAAGTATCATTATTTGAAAGATGATATCACAGTATACATAAGTAACCCCAAAATTTCTAGCAAGGAACTTCTACAGCTGATACTTTCAGTAAAGTGGCTTGATACAAAATTAACTCAAAAAAAATCAGTAACCCTCCATACAAATAACAAATGGACTGAGAAGGAAATTAGGAAAATACTACTTTTCATAATAGCCACAAATAATATAGAATGTTTTGTATCCAACCAAGCCAATGAAAGACTTCTACGACAAAATCTTCAAGTCTTTGAAGAAAGAAATCTAAGAAGATATCAGACGATAGAAAAATAGCCCATGCTCATGAATCAGTAGGATTAACATAGTAAAAATGTACATCTTACCAAAAGCAATCTACAGATTCAATGCAATCCTCATTAAAATTACAAAACAATTCTTTACAGACCTTGAAAAAATAATGCTAAACTTCATATGGAACCGCCTTCAAAAAAGAATAAACAGAATAGCTAAAACAATCCTCAACAATTAAAGAACTGCTGGAGGTATCGGCATCCTTGATTATAAGTTGTAATACAGAATGATAGTAATATTAAAAAAAATGGAATTGGTATAAAAACAGACTGGTTGATCAATGGAACCAAATCAAAGACACAGATATAAATCCACACATATATGAACACCTGATTTTTTTAAAAAAGCAGCCAGAAAAACATAGTGAAATAGGAAACCATCTTCAACAAATGGTGCTAGTGAAACTGGATATCTGCATGTAGAAGAATGCAAATAGATACATACTCATCACCCTGTCCAAAATTCAAGTTCAAGTGGATACAGAATGGGAAATGATTTTTACCTACTCCAATAGAGGATTAATATACAAAATATATTTTGAGAAACTAGATAAAAAAAACCAAATAATTCTATATAAAAATGGGGTACAGGTATAAACAGAAATCTCAATAGCAGAATTTCAAATGACAGAGAAACACTTAAAGAAATGTTCAACATCCTTAGCTCTCAGGGAATTGCAAATTAAAACTACTTTGAGATTTCATTTTACACCTGTCAGAATGGCTATGATCCATAATACAATTGACAGCTCATACTGACAAGGATTTGGAGCAAAGAGAACATTCCTCCATTGTTGATGGGAATGCACACTTGTATAGCCATGATGGAAAATAATATGGCAGTTTCTCAGAAAACTGGGAGTAGATCTACCTAAAGACTCAGATATACCACTGTTGGGCATAAATGTTAAGGACATTCAAACCTACCACAAGGACACTTGCTTAATCATGTTTACTATGGCTTTATTCATAATAGCCAGAAACTGGAAACAACCTAAATGTCCCTCAGCAGAAGAATGAATAAAGAAAATGTGGTACATCTAACAATGGAGTATTACTCAGCTGTTCAAAAAAATGACATCTGGAAATCTGCAGGCAAATGGATGGCACTAGAAAAAAAAATCATCCTGAATGAGATAAGGCAGACTCAGAAAGATAAATAGGCTATATATTCACTTATAAGTGGATATTAGCCATTAGACAAAAGGTAACCAAGCTGCAATCTGTAGGCTGAGAGAAATTAACTAAAGAAGGTAGATTGGGGAGGAGGGACATATGGATCTTGTATGGAGAAAGAGACTAAATTGGTGGTCTCCATAGGGTCCCTCCCACAGAGCTTGGGAATTCTATGGAAGAGGGGGCAGAAAATTGTAGGAATCAGAGGGGACAAAGGACACCAGGAGAACACAATCCATTGAATCAAGTAGCACACCTGGTTGCACATGTGCTCACAGAGACTGATGCAGCAAGCATGGGGGCTGCATGGGGCTGCATCAGGTCATCTGCATATATGTTGTGGCTGTGATCTTGGAGCTCTTTTCCTTCTGTTGCCTGTCCAGCCTCTGTGTGTGTGAGGGCTTTTGCCTTGTTTTGTTATTATTATGTTTTCTTCTGTTTAGTTGTTGTCTCTTGGAGGCCTGCTCTTTTTGAAAGGAGAGGAAAGGGAGTGGCTCCAGTGAAGAAGGAGGTGAGGGGGAACCAGGAGAGACAGAGGAATGGAGAGAGGGGAACCTGTGGTGAGGATATATTGTATGAGAGAATAATCTATGAGAGAAAGAGAAACCCTGCTAGTTCCAGGGACTTCCTGAGACTAGTGGATTGTTTACTTCCTGAGTATTAATGAGCCTCTCTCCAGGATGGGCTACTCCAATTCAGAGGAAAATTCTGTATAATATACACACCCATATACATCGACGTACTTTCAAACACACACACACACACACACACACACACACAATTTATGTGATTTTCCATGTATATATTTCCCCTCTTCCCTAAGAGTGGAAATGCTCTAATAGGAATACTAGAATCAAGTTTTCATGAGACAGAGTCACTGTTGGCCTGTGATAAATAGAAAAAAGAAATAGTAAACCAACCCTCACTACAGACACTGAGATTGGCAGTGTACCTGCTTAGCTTCTGGCTGGAAAGGGTCTCAGTTCTAGAAAAACACTAATGGAGGAGCAAACACTAAGTCTACCTGACATTCTTTTCAGAGCTCAACAGGAGCAGCAGAAGGAAGTCACGGGAGTACAGGAAGGAGGAGGCAACAATACAGAGTGGTGGACTGTTTGCCACAGCTGTTTCTTACAATAAATTAGAGGGTAGGAAATGTGCCAAATGAGCCTCTGGATTTAGGTGAACAGCTTGGGGAATATAATATTAGTAGCCTTCTTGGGGAGCTATTAGTTGGCACTTGACAAATTAGTTCAATAAAGGGATGAACTCAGAAAATATTTAGTCAGATTAAAAGCAGAGGAGAAAGAAAATAGAATCTTACAACATTTTCAAGTGCCTTTACTTTCCAACTAGCAATAGGAAAAAATAGATAAAACTTACAGTCCCCTCAAGTAATAAAGACTGAGTCTGTGGGTAGAGACTAAATCAACACAGAATACCAGCTTTGATCTAAAAAAATCTCTTGAGTTGACTAACATAGAACCCAGTCACCTCTTTCTATTAAACAAATGCCATAGGGGAAAGAGATAAAGGATACAGATCATCTATAGGAGTCTTTTACTCTCAGATTACCTATAATTAAGGCAGAAGCATGACCCCAGATGGGCTGTTGGTATGATTAAAGATACAAAGAGCTAGCTAAAATTTTAGAACAACGTGCCACTAACTATTAATAACAAGGGCTGTCAATTTACACTGGAAACCTCCAACGATCCAGAATGTAAGATTATCTGTAAGCATGGGTAGTAGTTACCTTTCCCTTTGTTGTGACCAATGAGGTGACTAACTACATCACGCCCATTGCCAGGATACAAGCTATGGTCTCAAGTCCATGGGGTGGTGCTCCCTACATTCAGGGTAAATATTCCTTCTTTATTAAAGCCTTTCTGGAAACATCCTTATAAGCACACTCAGAAATGTGCTCCCTGGTGTTTCCAAATCCAATCAAGCTTACAATTACAATCAATCATCACAGTCGTCAGCAGTTTAAAGACAAGAAGTGGACCAAAAAGATGATTTCACAATGCCTTTTCCAATTGGACTCAGAGAGAACAGTGAAAAGGAAAGAAGGTCCCAGTATGTAGAGAGTCATAGAGAACACTGGGCAAGAAGCCTGTCCCAGAGCAGTGCAATCAAGGAGCATGTCCTATCTTCCATGCAAGAACACCCTGTCCAGTAAGAAAAAGGAACGTCTATGAACTGGCACCTTCCCCTGCTTCCTATTTTAGAAAAGTTTTATTGCACTGGCCAATCACTATGTATCATAGGCGTAGGAAGAAAAATGCCAAGTCACCATATCCAAAAGATCTGTATATAAACCTGATACTGAGACTGTCACATGTTCTCAGCCTCAGAGCCTGCTAATGTGTTGGAAGAGACTTATAAACTGTCCCTTTGAGAAAGAATAGATTGAAAAGAAAGAAAGTTAAAGTTTACTACCAAGAGAGAAGACTGTATAAGATGTTATGACTCAAAGACTGATGCAACTTTCCCAAAAAGTAGTGTAGCTCACATTCCCTTGATAACCAGCATCGCCCTGTGACTTGTGGTGGTCAACGGAATGTGAGCAGAACACACTCATCTTCCAAGCAACTCTTACAGAGGCCAGTGAATAACCGACAGATAGTGCTTCTCCTCCCAGGAGACCGGTCTAAACCCAGCTAGGAGCCTCCTCTTTAACCATTTTCCAATGTTGACCTGGAACATAATTAAGCTGATCTGTGATCATGTGAGCAAGAAATAAAGTATTTGGCCACTAAATTCTGGAGCTGTTTCTTTCTGATGGAAAAACCTAGTGCTAACTGAAACTGAAGGCATTAAAAACCATGAGTATAAGAGGATTATAGCAATGCAGTAACAGGAAAGTCAATCAAGTGTCAAAGCAGGTCACTGGAGGAGAACAAAATTCCTGCTCAGACGATCATATAAGACTTCAAGAGAAGTACACAATAACTAATGCATATCACCTTTCTCCATATTTCCCCAACCCGAAGAAATCATGTGACCAAGCGCAAAGAAACTGGAGTACAGGCGCTAGACAAACGACTCAGCAGTTAAGAAAAGCACTTAGGGCTCTTGCAGAGGACTTGGGTTTGATTCCCAACACCCACGTCATCACTCACAACCATCTAAAACTACAGTGCTAGGGAACCCAGTCCCTTCTTCTGGCGTCTGTGGGTACTACATGAATGTAGTACACACACATATACATAAAGGCAAACACTCATATGTATAAAATAAAAATTAAAGTCTTTAAAAATAAGAAAATCGAGTACCTTAGGGAGAGGGTTCTGCAAGTGAGCAGTGATGTGGTCTGCCATGAGAAATGGCCAGAATTTGGAGATGGGCTTAAAACTTGTATCTCACTCAAGCACTAAACTCATATGGCATTTCATTTTTCCCTCCCCAGAGACATGAGAAGACAAGAGAGGGAAAGACTGGTTACATGGTATGACCCATGCACTGGGCCAAGTCCTGCTTGTGGGAGCAGCATCCATCCCAAGGTCTCTTCATAATAAATGGATAATAAACATTCCGCTAAAATCTTTAAATGGATAGAGGAGTTTAATTATAATAATTTAATTTTCAGAAGCAAAAGCTGCTTTTATACAATTACAGTGAGGCAACTTTTAATTAACTTTGGAAACTTTCTTTTGCTTTGGAAATCTAATTAAAAATACTTAGGGAACTATCAACATAACACAAGATTCAGGAGGGGGCTAGAGATAGTATTGGGGACCAAACATAAAAAAAGCATCTTTGGATAGGTAGGATCTCCTGCATTTTCCAATGCATTCAGCAATTTCTGTCCCTCCCTAACCTCACAGGACATCATGGAAAGATTTTTTCCATCAGAAGCTGCTTTAAGTGAGATTCCCCTAAGTGATAGGTTCTTTCTTATGCTTTCAGGACTCTCATTATTTTGGCGTAGATTAAACAAAGGAGAGGAGTGGTTAGATTTGAAGAGTAGAAACTGATATGACACCTCAGATTAACCTCTTCTGGGAAGGAACAACAAAGCACATCCCTGCTTGTATTATAACCTATCCAGCCTGATGTGCACCTATAGTACGAGTCCACAATCTTAGCCATAGAAACCAAGTGGTCCATGATCCTGCAGCATCAGTATCTCTCACAAACTCCACAATCTTAGCCATAGAAACCAAGTGGTCCATGATCATGCAGCACCAGCATCTCTCACAAACTCATTAGAACTAAAGTAAGAATCCCCTAATCCAGTGCAGATCTTGAGTTTGACAGGGTGTTTGAACATGAGGCTCAGGTGTAACATATACAAGTTCAAGTCCAAGAAGCTCTGGGCTAGGTCACAATCATCTCTAAGTAGGACTTCCAGTGACTTGCTTCAGGATTCCTTGGGAACCTAGTTTGGAAAGTAGATCCACAGCTCCTGCTCTAAACTCAGGGATAAAGAGCTCAGGCTCCTGATTTCGAATATGTTCTTCAGAGACACTGACATAACCACATTTGGCGATTCACTGACAGACTCCAAAGAGTTTCACATTAGAGATCAGGAAATCTGGCCCCCAGATACTAGCAGGAAAACCCCCACCACCACCCTCACACTTCCTCTTGGACTCAGTTTCCTTACCTGTGACATAAAAAAGCCATGCCCAACCTTGAGGGTATGCTTAGCTGAGAAAAAGGATGGGAATTATTACATAAATGTCAAGGCATTGTGTATGCTTCCTTTACTGACAATAAAATCAACCTAAGATGGGTCACAAAAACCGGAAACCACGATTCCAACCTGACTTCAACATTAACTCATGACAACACCTTGAGCCAATCAGAACCATCTACTACAACCACAACAGTCTTTCCTAACATTGAAATCACTAGACTTTAGTAATCTTTGCAAATTTCTGGAGCCCTAGAACCTTCTATTTTCAATTAACCACCTTCTTGGGGAAAGCCACTCTCCCCAGTGAGAGAAGACAGGGGCCAGAGGAGTCTCTGTAAAAAGTGTGTCTTTGAGCCCATTGAGACTGTGATTACAGCTGTTTTCTTCTGATTGAAAAGAAATATTTCCTTCTAAATGGAGCCAGGAGGCTCACAAGATTCAATAAGCTCCAAACAAACAAGACTCAGGAAGCTCATGGAATTTTCAGGTCCCCCTAGGCTCCTCATTGAGATTGTATAAGCAATAACAATTGTTGAGATAGGGAAGGCACTTTAATGGAGTAGTTGCCTTCAAGTTATGAGAGGAAATTTGATGATACACTATTCATGAGTGAGCACTCATGCTGAGGTGGGATTTCTCAATGATTCAGCCCAAAAGTTACTCATCCTCCTGCAACTACCTTCAATAAACTCATGGTTCAGCAATCTGGATTTGGATACAACCATTTCTTTACCATTTGGGAGTGTGACTCAATTGGTAGAGTGCTTACCTAGCATGCACAAGGCTCTGCGTTCATTCCCTAGTACTACATGACACCACGTATGTTGGCCCACACCTGTATTCCCAGCAATCAGGATGGAGGATAAGGGAGGGGTCGGGATCTCAATGTCATTCTCAGCTACACAGCAAGTCTGAGGCAAGACTGAGATATAGGAGAACTTGTCCTCTCCCCATCTCCCCAATAAAGAAACATTTCTTCGTTCTGACATCAGTGCCCTTTGTTAAATGAATAAATGTTTGTTCATGGCTTTTCCCCCAAAACTCACACAACAGGGGACATTGAAGAAGAGGAGATAGGGCCTTTCAGTGTTTCAATCATGTGTTTATAAATCGTTTGCCTTGGCCTTCTCCCTGAGTTCAGCCTGAAATTCTAAAAGCACAAATAAGAATTAAAACAAAACAAACACCAGTTCTCAAGTGATTCTGACTCTTCTAGCCCACTTGACCTTATATTTTCTCTCTGGGCATTCCAAATATAACCAGCTGACCCATGTTCTTGAAGCCACACACTTCCATCAAGGTTGTTCAGGACAGCGACTCGCAGAGGAATTCTAAGGCTGCTGCGATGTCCTGTGGAATTCAGAGGCTGTAGTCACTGCTCCTGCCTCAAGCCCTCATCTGGACCCATCACATTCTAAGAACATGCACGTAGGTACCAGCAGAAGCCCTGGAAGAATCTATCTATATCCCTGAGAATCTCACCAAAGTCAGACAAGGACAAGGGACAGGGGTTTGCCCTCATTCCAGCCGGCTGACATTGGAACCTGCATGTGTTTTGCCTACCCAGTGCTTCAGCCTTCTTCATGTCCTCCCAACTCACAGAAGCATTCTCTTTTTGGGTAAATCTTTCTTCTCACTCGAAGGCCTTCATTAACCCCAAGTAGCCAAGAAAGAAAAATCCCACCCTTTACCTCATCTGTTTTAAGGTTTCTTTTGCTGTGAAGAGACAACATGGCAACGGCAACTCTTATAAAGGAAGACATTTAATTGGGGCTGACTTAGAGCTTCAGAGGTTTAGTACATTATTGTCATAACAGGAATCAGGGTGGCGTGCAGACAGACAAGGTGCTGGAGAAGAAGCTGATAGTTCTACATCTGGCAACAGGAAGAGAAAGCCAAGCTGGGCTTAGCTTGAACATCTGAGACTTCAAAGCTTGCCCCCAGGGACACTTTTCCTTCAACAACACCACCCCTACTCCACCAAGGCCACACCCCCCAAGATATATCCCCAAGTTCTTCTCTCACCCCTTACCCTGAGAGTAGTACATAGATTCCAGGATCTTGGAACTATTCATACATCTATAACTTCCCCCATCTCCCCCACATAACATGGCTCAAGCTGTCCCTCTACCTGAAGTCTCCTCCAGTGCGTCTCAGTCTCAGGCAATCTCAAAGTACCTGTTCTGGTTTCTGTGCTATGATAAAATACTCTGGTGAAAAAAACAATAGAAGAGAAGAAAGGGTTTATTATTTGGTTCATAATTCTAGGTTACAGCCCATTATGACAGAGAGGTTGGAAAGCAGGAACTTGAGACAGCTGGTCACATCACAGCCACAGTCAAGGGCAGAGAAAAGGAAGGTACCCATGCTCCCAACTTCTTGTTTCACTCCTTCTTAGCTAACATCCTACTCTTACATCCAGCCTAGGAAAACGGCACTGCCTGCAGTGAGCTGGATCTTCGTATGTCAATGAAAAATTAGACAATACCCTCGCACCAGGCGTGTACACAGACTAACATAATAAAGATAGTTTATCAACAGAGGCTCTCTTCTTAGGTGATTTTAAACTGTGGCAAGTAGGTGTACAATAGCAAATTCTTTCTAAAAACTCAAATGTTCTTTATAGCAGATGTGCCAGAGGTCTTTGTGTATGCACATACAAACTATTTCTGACTCTCCTTCTATGGCCTAAGTTTTTTCAAATATAGAATAGGTACAATAACTCAGCTTGGCCCATTTCAATGACTAGATACTGAGATGTGAAGAGGTAGGGAAATTCTGAAGCCTAAGTGTGTGACTTTGCAGTATTTTGCTTGGTGTCCTGCTATATCTTGTGTCACATAGACACACCGATCTAGAATGACTGAGCCATCGGAGACAGGCAGTGGCAGAGCCAAATTTGGGACTCCCAAACCTGTGTTGGGAGTTGGAAACTCCTGGATGCCCATAAGGAGTCCTTTGCTAGCTATGGGTCCTGATACTTAAAGATTAAAGCTCTGATACATGAAGGCTAGGGTGGAGACAAGGAGATAGCAAGACCATAGATCCATTGGGTTCAAGGAGAACTTTGTAGAAGATGGGCCACTTGATTGGAACCTGAAAACTAATGTGAGTTGGTCAATTAAAAGGAGCAGGAGTGTAGGTAGGAGCTACCCCAGATCCAATTTGTCAGGAGTGTAGTCGAGAGGAAAAGGAAAAGGTCATAGGGATGTAGACCATACAGATTCCTACTGAGCTCCATGGGAAGCCTCCAAATAATCATCAAGGTGCATAACAAAGGGGGGAAGGTAGAGACATAAGTAATGCATTTATCTAATTACTCTTTATCAGTAAAAACTCAAAAGTCAAATATGGGAGTAAGAGCCTAAGAGATCAGAGAAGCAGTGGAGAAGCAACAAGCGACCTCTTCTCTCTTCATCCAAAAAGTCCTATTACTCTAAGTCCAGTCCTACTACTTCCTGTCTCTCTATCTGCCCTCAGTTCTCCAAAATCTCTACGGTTAATTTTGGTCAGCTTGTAACTAGATCTGCCCTCTCATTCAAAGCAAATTTTATTAACAGTCTCAGGAGCATCAGAATGTGATCAAAATATCACAAAAAAAAATCCCTCTTTTTGTCTAAACAAAGGGAAAGTTTTAATACTGACACAAAAATAATAAAAACAGTAAGAATAACTAACAGGTAAGAATTATATTCATAAGATAAATAAGAAGGTGAACCTGATGAAAATCATGTAGCTATCCGCCTGGAGATTGGAAATAGACAAGAGTCCCAGAACCTTCATCTGGCGATGGATGGAGATAGAGACAGAGACCCACATCGGAACACTGGACTTAACTCCCTAGGTCCAAACGAGAAGCAGAAGGAAAGAGAACGTGAGCAAAGAAGGCAAGACCAGAGGGAACCTTCATCCGTCGATGGATGGCGATACAGATGGAGACTCACATTGGAGCACCGGACTGAGCCCCCCAAGGTCCAAATGAGGAGCAGAAGGATGAAGAAAATGAAAAAGGAAATAAGGACTGCGAGGGATGCTATCACCCACTGATACAACGGGACGGATCTAATGAGAGTTTACCAAGGTCAGTTGGACTGGGACTGAACGAGGCCGCGATCCAACCAGATTCTCTGAATGTTGCCGGATTCTCTGAATGTGGCTGGCCCGGAGTCTCTCTGAAAAGCCATTGACAATGACACTGGGACTTGTTTCCTCTGCATATACTGGTTTCTGCGGATCCAGTCTGTCTGGACAGTCACCTTTCTGGACCTGGAGGGAGGGGGGAGGAACTTGAACTTCCCACAGGGCAGGAAACCCTGACTGCTCTTAGGGATGGAGAGGGAGGAGGAGAGGAAGTGGGGGGAGTGGGAAGGTGGTGGGAGGAGGGGCGGAAATGGAAACTTTTATAATTTAATAAAATTACTTTCAAAAAAAAGAATTATATTCATAATGTCCAGTTGATGTGTATTTGGCAAATTTAGAGAAAATATTTTGTTATCTATCTTTTCTTGGTGAGTCCAAAGTTTTGTTTCTAATTCATTTTCTATCTTGACTTACTTGTATTACCAACCTAAAACTAATTTTTACACCTCAAAAAGATAGATAGGAAATTTAAATCTTTATGCCTCTTATAGACTTGACACCTCTTTTATGATTTTTTTTCTGAATCTGGTAACAAGGAAAACTGTAACTATCTAGTCTTCAACCCCATCAAAGACCCAAGAAATATAGAATATTACTTGAGTAAATAGGGAGTACAGAGCAAACAACTTCCAAAACTAAAGAAGACCAGAAACAGCTGGCTGCCTGAATGGTTATTCAAAGTTCCTCTGCAATGTTGGGGTATCTCTCTTTGGAATTCAGGCCTAGAATATCTGATATACTTCTTTGTGAAGCAGCAATTTTGAAGGACTGTCCTGCCTTGTCTTGGCAAAGTTCAACAGTAGTTTCCTTTTGTATCCTGCTTGTCCAGTTTGGACAGCATAGTGTCAGCATTTGAGGTAACGGTGGTTTCTTGACCAGCGGCTAACTTTTGTCACAGAGAAAGCAATGTCCATATGAAGATTCTTCAATGCCCATTATCTCATCTGAAATAGATTGGTGGTGCCAGGAGCAAATATGTCTCATTGCCATGAAAATCTTAAGTTATCGAAATATTTTAAATGCCATATTCTGTAGATCTCTGAAGTGTTTGAAGACCACCTGTCTATCTAAAATTCATCTCCATTTGACCTTGACCTAACATGACTACAAGTTTGATTACTATTGGTGACTAACTACTAACCTGAATTTCTTTATTATCCTAAATAGCTTGCAATAATAACTTTCAAAGACTGAAAATTTACATTATATTGCTAAATCAGCTGCATAGGTACAGTACCTTAAGCAAGAGCAAAAATGAATACATAATATGTTCTAACAAGCATAACCTTAAATTTGTATTAATGTACAAAAATCCATACCAATGTAAAATATTTAAGACTAGTGGTTGCTTTTCAGTTTAAAAGTAGATTTAATAATCAACTTTTTTAATCCTATAATTTCTATGTTCCCACTTTTTTCTTCAGAATGAGATCCCTGAATCTAATCATCATTGATCAGCTTTTTTTCTGACCATTCACAATAACAACTTATAGCCAATCCCCCCAAATGATGAAATATATTCATAACCCATTGAATGACCAAAATCCACCCACCCCACATCTTGGGAATGTGGGTATCATGTTCTCTAAGTCACTTCCTGATGTCTGAGGAATGAACCCTGAGAAAATGGAGATAAAGGTTAAATCCTGGGAGAGCTAGTTGTATCATTTGTTGCCAGTCCCTGTGTAATGGGAATGTGTAGGGCTTATCTGAAGTCCTGGCTGGAGTAGTGCATGAGGTTGAAACATCTAAGCTACCTGCCTTGAACTTGTCCTGAGCATTTTGGTTCTTTTTTCTTTTCTTTATTTATTTATTAAAATTTCCACCTCCTCCCTGCCTCCCTTTTCTCTCCCCCTCCCCACCTCCACCTCCCCCTCTAGTCCTAAGAGCAGTCAGGGTTCCCTGCCCTGTGGGAAGTCCAAGGTCCTCCCCCATCTATCCAGGTCTATAAAGGTGAGCATCTAAACAAACCAGGCTCCCACAAAGTCAGTCCATGCAGTAGAATCAAAACCCAGTGCCATTGTCCTTGGCTTCTCAGTCAGCTTTCATTGCCAGCCACTTTCAGAGTGTCCAGTTTGATCACATGCTCCATCACTCCCAGTCCAGCTAGCCTTGGTGAGCTCCCATTAGATCAGTCCCACTGTCTCAGTGGGTGGATGCACCCCTGTGGTCCTGACTTCCTTGCTCATGTTCTCCCTCCTCTGCTCCTCATTTGGACCTTAGGAGCTCAGTCCAGTGCTCCAGTGTGGGTCTCTGTTTCTATCTCCATCCATCACCAGATGAAGGTTCTGTTTGATTGCATTTTGTAGTCCAAAGCTGATCTTTGGGTGGTATTTGTCAGCTTAATGGCCAGCTCCACCCTCTGATTCAAAGCAAATTTTTATTTACAGTCTTGGTAATGTCAGAATGCAATTGAAATATCACACAACATGAGAGAGAGAGAGAAAGAGAGAAAGAGAGAGAGAGAGAGAGAGAGAGAGAGAGAGAGAGAGAAGGAGGAGGAAGAGGAGGAGAAGGAGGAAGAGGAGGCACAGTTGTAATAGGGCAGGCATTTCAGCCCACAGAGTCCCTATCTGTATGCCCCTACATCCTTATCTGGCTTCATTATCAAGGCACATTCAGTCACCTGTCAACTATGTGCTTGGTCCTCAGCAGCAAACTCTGAACCTTGAATGGGCTGGAGGGATGTCTATCCTTACTCTGGTGTGCGGGAGAATTGTCTGTAATCTGTCAATCATATTTTAAATAAATGCTGATTGGCCAGGCAGGAAGTATAGGCAGGAAAACCAAACAGGAAGTAGAAGTGATGCAATGAGGACAGGAGAATTCTGGGAAGCAGGAAGCTCCCTCCATCATTCCTGCCCAGACCACCGAAGAAGCAACATGTGAGCTGACAGTTGAAAAAGGTACCAAGCCATATGGCTAACATAGATCAGAATAATGGATTAATATAAACTACAAGAGTTAACAAGAAGCCTGAGCTAATGGGCAAATCAGTTTAACAATATTATGGAGTCCTCTGTATGATTTTCTTTGGGGTATGTCGACTGTGGGATGCCGGGAGGGACAGATATGCCAAGCTGTCTCCTCATGTTACACTCTGAGGAGATCTGAAAGGAAGCATCGCACTGAATCACAGGAGGGAATGGAGTCTGGAAAATGGCTTAAAAGATGTAGTTTCTCATCATTCCTGAAAAATGAGGAGGCATAGGTTAGGTGACAGGAAAGAAAGCAAGAAGAAAAGAGAGCACAGTAGAAGAGGAAGAAAGGAGGTCACTGAAGCTTCTCTGAAGGGAAGGCAGCTAGGCAGAGAAAGTGACCATATGAGGAAGAGCCCCAGAAACTCTGCGGGTCCAGAAGCCCTACAAATGAGAATGTGCTTTTGAAAAAGGAACATGGTATCTTCCAGGGTGCGTTTTAAGAACACCCCAATAAATCAGACAGAGGATGGGAGGGAGGAGTCAAAGCAGATGAACAGTTTCTCATATAGAAGATTCTATTCTTGGCACCTGACCTGGATGTTCACTCATTTTCTCCTCTCCAGGAACCAACAAAGGAAATATTTCCATGGGGAAGCTGAGGCCTGGAGAACATAAATAACATATTCAAGGCTACTCAAGTAAAGATCCATTGAGGAAAGAAAAGCTACAACAGAGTCCAGTGTCACAAGTCCTGGAGGACCCAGCTCCTTAGGGGCCAATGGACCCTACCTTATCAGTCTTGGCTGGGGGTAGGGTCCCCAAAACCATGGATTTGGGGAATCAAAACCTGGTAAGTTTCCTCTCTGTCATTCTGCAGTGAGATGTGTTTTGACAACTGATGTCTCCTGTCTTGAGTTGCCTAGGTTATCTAGTCTTATTGGGTCCCTATCGCCCAGTGACAGAGGACATGGAAGCTTTATCTGTAATGCGGATGACTTTCTGGTGGCCATCTATGGGAACAACATTCTCATGGCATCTTAAGCTTCTATACTTGGCTACTTCTCACCCCAATTTCTTTACCTTCCTTCCCCCAAATTAAAATGCTTACATACTACTTGAAATTCCACCCTTCCATGGGAACATTTTGGTGAACATAGCTCCAGATGGGCATGACACATAAAGGATCCTTTTCTAAAAGTGAGAGCCTATAATTGAGTCAACTACATATCTTGAATAGCTCTTCCTGCCAATGAGTCCAAGTTCTGTGACTCACTGCTCTATAATGTGGGTGACCAGCACTTATTTAGAGATAGCTCTACTTCATGCACTCAGGGTCTTTTTCAGTGTGGGTAATTATAAAGCTAGCAGCTGGAGATCTCCTAGTGAAATCATTTTTCCAATTTCTGTGATACTCTGCTCACAAAGATTCTTTGACACGGTTTCTTACTTTTTCCTCAACCTGGCAGTATCCTTTTAATATTCTGTAAGTGATTAGCAAACCATTGGAGAGACACTAACATGTTTATAAAACAAAACAGATGCTTTAAGTGTATGTTCATCAAAATAATGGGATGCCCTTTTACTGTGGAAAGACATACAGTTCCCATGCATGATGCCACATGGGTCAATATTCAAAACAAGCTGTGTTTCGTGTTGTCAATATGAGAGGATCTAGAGTCGCCTTGGAGACAAATCTCTGGGTATATCTGTGAGGAAGTTTGTAGACTGGGTTAACTGAAGTGGAAAGACACACTAAAAGTGGAAACACCCACACTAAATGTGGGTGGCACTGTCCCACGAGCTGGGGTCTCAGGCTGTATAATAAACTGAGTACCAGAATTTGTCGCTCTCAGCTTCCTGACTGCAACTGCAGTGTGACCAGCTACCTAACTCTCCTTCCTCTCTGTGCCCTCTGCACCAGGACCAATTATACCCTTATAGGATGGCGACAAAGTTTGCTTTCTTTCTGTTGCTTTTATGAAGTATTTTGTTACAGTACTAAGAAAAGTAACTAGTGAACACAAAATATGTGCCTCTATTTACCTGAACTTTCCATAATAGGCAGCTCTGTAGTAGATGATCTCAAACTCAGATGGGGACTTGAAGGGTGATGAGTGAAAGGTACCCAGAATTCTTCCGAGATGTAAACCTTCAGAGCGACGGTCCAACAGCTGCGAATATCCCTCTACTGTACTGCTGCCTGTCCCGGACATTCTAGCAGTGTGGATCATATGGTAGACAAAATATATCCCAATAAAACTGTTGGGAAGAAAAAAAATAACTACAAACCAATACCCAGGCACCTCACAGGAGTCAAAATATCAGTTTTGATCTAGTGAGGGAATGTGGGAGATTGTAGGGCTCCATCAGAGGCTTGAGGGCACAGGAGATATCCCCAGGCTTGTCCAGCTCCGCCTTTCATAGCATGTGGTGCCGAGCAGCTTTAAAGTGAGACCACAGGCAGATGACACCTTCTCCAGCGCTCACATTCTCAGCCTTACGTGGCCCAAACTCTGGTCACAGCCACCTTGTACCATTCAGGGGGTAAGAGCCGGAGGGAATGGAGGACACCAGGAGGACAAGGTCCTCTAGATCAACATAAGCAATGCTCCTATGAACTCACAGAGACTGAAGCAGCGTGCACAGGGCCTGCACAGGTCTGCACCACGTCCTCTGCGCTTACATTAAGACTCCCAGTTTAGTGTTTTTATGGGACGACCGCGTGTGCGAACGAGTGAGCAAGCCTGGTTCTTGAGCCTTCTCTTGAGCTCGCTTCTATTGATTCTCTTGTCCATCTTCGATGTGTTAGTTTTTGTCTTATCTTCTTATGTTGTATTTTGTTATATTTAAAAAGTAAATGAATGAGTCGGGTGGTGGTGGCGCACACCTTTAATCCCAGCACTTGGGAGTCAGAGACAGGGGGAGCTCTGTGAGTTCGAGGCCAGCCTGGTCTACAGAGCAAGTTTCAGGACTGCTCCATAGCTACTGGGAAACGCTGTCCACTGTCTTGGAAAAACAAATTAAAAAAAAAAAAGAGGAAATGAATGACTGAGTGACTGAAAATCTAGCCACTAGGGTAATTTGTTGACAACTGAACTGTTATTTATAACTGCTGGGAGAGGGACAATCAGTTCTCTCTAATGGAGTGACAACTGGTATCTCAACCACTCCAGGACAGGCCTCCTGTTCAGGAGCAGTTGGCTGATAAACATTTATTAGAGTCCATGGTTACAGTTTGGAATTTTGTTTTGTTTGGGGAGATGATTTAATTTATTTTCTTGGCTTTTGGGATTTGTTGTATTGTGTTTTTGTTTTTGCTTTTGTTTTTTGAGAAAAAACTTAAAGCTGGGTAGTTAGGGAGGGGAAAAGGGAGAAAGTCCAGAAGGACTTGGGAGGAGAAGAATAAGATTAAATATACTTAATTTAAAAAAAACTGTTTAAGCAAGTAATTTTGAAAAAAAGCAAAGAAAGAAAGGAAGGAAGGAAGAGAAGAGGAGAGGAGAGGAGAGGAGAGGAGAGGAGAGGAGAGGAGAGGAGAAGAGAAGAGAAGAGAAGAGAAGAGAAGAGAAGAGAAGAGAAGAGAAGAGAGAACGAAAAAGAAAAGAAACCAGGGAAGAGGAGGAGAAGGGCTCTTATAGGTTGGTGCTCGGTGGTGGGAGGAGAAGGTGGACCACCTCTTGTTCTTGTTTTATTTTCTGGATCATTGCTGTGGTGTTAGTGTCCTCTACTGGGAAGTGGGTATGGCCCAATGTCACACACTCCCACCAGCATGGGCTGCCATATACCTGACAGAGAAATGACCATAGGATCCCAACAGCAGGACAGGAAAGTGTCAGGTAACTGACACAAGCTGTTAGGTCACCCCCAGAACTCAAGCTGTCATTGTCACAAAACCCTTCTTGCCTACGAATGAGTCCTCCTTGATGTGAGGGTTTAGATTTTACCCCATTTCCTGCCTCCAGGACCCTGAACAAGTGAACTCTGTCTTTGAGTTTCAGTTCCTTCAGCAAAACAGTGAGATAATGGGCGTGATAAGAGTTGTAAAAGTCACAGCATGAGGCGAAGGGGTTTGGGAAAGCAGCTGCTGGCCAGGTGGTGGCAGTGCACGCCTTTAATCCCAGCACTAGGGAGGCAGTGACTGGAGGATCTCTGTGAGTTCGAGACCAGCCTCATCTCCAGAACAGGCTCCAAAACGACACAGAGAAACCCTGTCTCAAAAAACCCAAAAGAGAGAAGAAGAAGGAGGAGAAGAAGAAGAAGAAGAAGAAGAAGAAGAAGAAGAAGAAGAAGAAGAAGAAGAAGAAGAAGAAGAAGAAGAAGAAGAAGGTGGTGGTAAGTAAGGAAGTAAAGCAGTTACCAACTGTCTCAGAATCCCTGTGCATACATATATAAAAAAAAGATTTCTGGGTCCCCCACCCCAGAAAGAACTAGCTTCCTGTATGTGGACTGGGCCCAGAAATCTGTACTTAAAAGTAAAGCCCTCTAGCAATTCTGAAGAAAGTTAAGCATGGGTCACTCTTCTTTATCACTCTGTAAGAATGACATGATGTTGCTTCACAGTGTGAAGGTCAGTGGTCATCAGATACAGGTCAACTCTGAGAGCTATTCTCATCGCATCTTAGTACCTTCCTCACCTGTGAGTGAGGTGCCCACCTACTGTCCATGTCTGACATCGTGTGTGCAGTACTCTACATGCACCGTCTTCCACAACTGACAGCTGAAAACATAGTCAGCAATATTTTAATTTTATAGACTCCTAGCAATTGTTTGGCTAATTTAAAAGCTAAAGGCCATTGTTTTGCTAGGCTTTGCCTAATTTTGGCTTCTATTTGTTTCTTTTCTTTCCCAATCCCTAAAGTACTACACGTCCATTGTAAAAATTCAAACTCTCTAGAATTATTGGATCCTATTATTCATGGTTTTGGGCATGGTGATACAGCTATTTATCTATAAATGGAAATAAACATCCCCACATACAGTGTCAGCCACATACATAATGATGGTGTGCTTTGCAAATTGAACTGAAACTTGCTTGTTTTTCTACTCAATAATTTGTCATAGACTTCCTACCATGCCAGTATATTAATCTAAAAATGATTTTGTTAGATACATAACAATGATTTATCTAACCAGGCTTCTTCCTGTCATTAGTTGGCTCCTGATTCTTCACTGTTTTGTGTGAGGGGTACATGTTTGGGGGGTTATGTGTATGCATGTTTAGAGGTCAAAGGTCAAACTCAAGTATCATTCCTTAGATGATGTCTAACTTGTTTTTGAGGCAGGGTTTCTTACTGGAACTCGCTACTTACCCTTGCCAGAAGGACTCGGGGACTCATCTGTCTCTACCACCACAGCTCTGGGATTATAAGTGCAGGTGGTCATACCCAGCTTTTACATAGGTCTCGGGTCTTCATGCAGAACTTTTATGCTTATTCAACAAGCATTTTCTCAACTGAGCCATCTCCCTGGATCCTGATATTTTACTGTATGAGTAAACCTGCAATGTGCTTCTTTGGAGATTCATCCTGCATCCTTAGCATTTCTGAGAAACCACAAAGTACTGGAGTCAGAAACTGAAAACAGTTGCATCAGTGAAGCCTCACAGTGTGCTCACCAGATTGGACAGGTGAAGAGACTGGACATAGAGCCCAAAGGCTTTGTCCAGCGGGTGCAGAAGAGTAAGAGTTCAAGGACACCTGTGATAAACTCATTACATATGAGGACTCCATCATCCCTACTTTCAGTAGTTCCTGCCTACACTGATTCTAGACTATTACTTTAACCAATGAGATAGTTACAAACCAGATTCGAGCAGAAGTTTGAAAAAGCATTGGTATGTTTCTGTTCCCCCAAGCAAGCCTTTATATGGTCAAAAGAGTCCCAAACCTCTGTGCTAGGGAATAAGAAAAAGGCATGGAGCATCCTATTTGGGCCCATTCTACGCCAACCACTCCCCACACCCCCATGCATCTGCCAATTGATGTAAGACACACAAACAAATTTAGTCAAGATTGGTTATCAGGCAACCATAGACTCTTGAAAAAAAGAAAATAGTTCTGATATTAATAATAATTAATAAATTATTATAGAAATTGTTAAGTAATAAATTTACTGGCTGTGATTTGTTATGTAGCAAAAGTCAACAGACACAAAAACCTAACTCATGACTTAGACTTTCTATGCTTTCTAAGACACCACTGCCTTTGTTAGGGATCAAAACTCCACACATAGTTGACCTCCAACACTGGGTTTCCCAATCACTCATGAATAGGTCATATTGGCCCTGTCTCTGAGGAATGACACTTAGGGAAATGGTCACATTTACAAATAAGAAACCAGATAGACAGGCTATCATCACAGATAAAGTTGACAGACTGTTATCACATAGTGTCTCAGTAATGAAGAGAACTTCCCAGACCCCAACCCACAGCTCCTGAAGCTTCTCAAATCTTCAAGCGTTTTTCAGTAACCCTAAAAGTCAAGGCTCCACAGAGAGTGCTTCCCCATTGCAAGTGAGTCACAGGGGAGAGCCCAAGCTCCCGTCTAAGGGCATTAACAGCAAATTTATATTTGAAGCCCTGTGTACAGTTCTTTATGCATCCTTAAATACCAAAACATAATTGCCAATGTCAATACATAATGTTTATTTCTTTTAGAACCGACATTTTAATTTTCCTGAGCAGGCGGGGGAAAATGATATGCATAAAAATAATGACAAATATTAAAAGTCTCCCAAATAAGGAACCAGGATCACCCTCGTAATCCTAAATTTAAATGCACTCACCATCACTGCCACATTAAAGGTCTGATAAGCCAAATTAGGTTCCATGTAAGCATAATTAATCTTCTTTTTCAATGAAGATATTACAAGGGCGTTAATTTAAATCCCAAAGGCCTTTGGAAAATTGAATTAGATAGATAAAGCAAATATTTGACCTTTTGCAGATAATTACTATTTTAAAATATTCACAATGCAAATGAACACCAAGTAAACCTTGGGTGTTCCTGGGCCCTGCCAAAATAAAATGCTTAAAAATGAGTCAGGTATTCCACTCTCTTCAGACTTGAGCTTTTCACTTCCAATTTGTAAGCATAAAACTCCAACTGAGGGTCCTGGTGTTTATTAACAAATAATTGAATGGAAATTGGCCAGCACCGATTATGTCAAATTTGCAAATTATCTGTTATCATTCGCAGGCCATTAAGTTTCCAGAGACAGAGACTCAGTTGCTACAGCAATGAACCCAAGGCCAGCCTTAAATGGAGGTCATGTTCCACCAGGGAAGTGGTTCACCAGCAGGAATGATACGTTTGTCACCTCTGAGACTGTTCCCTAGGTCACTAGGAAGGATGGCAAAGAAAGGTCACCACCCCATTCTACCACTTAGGGCAGTTGGCCCAGGAAAGAGGCATGAGACCTGCTTCTGCATTTCACAGACTGGGGGACACTGGGCATCTCTGGGTTCAGTTTCCTCAACAGTCAGTAGATAGCCATAATTCTTGAAAGGCATGTATCAGAGACGAGTGGGCTAGTGTTTGCATTCTGATCAGATCATCAGGCATACAGGTTGCCGAGCCTATAAAATGGGTCTGTACTCTCCAAAGACTGTCAGAGGCTTTGAAGAATAGTTGCCTGAGGGTTACCCTAGGTCAGAGTTACCCTGACTCAGAACACAAGACTATTTCCAACACTCCAGTGAAGAAAGTTATAAGCTGTCCCCACCTCTTTCTGGTTCCACGTATTCAATGATGTTCGGTCCAGAATCTCATTGATCTAGCAGACTCTGTCCCTCTCAGAAAGATGTCCAGGCCACCATAGCTATGGGCTAAATCCAAGTGCTGGTCTGTTGCCTTGCTTCCGTTTCTTGGGGCTTCATAGTGAGATTTCACTCATTCCTCAGATAAGTAGGGACTGCTCTTATGCCCATTTCACAGAGAAGAAAACTGAGACTTGGTGAGTTGAAGGAAATCCCTAAAATAGAGCTCATAATTCCTCCCTTGACTCCAATGCAGTATTGCATCTAAACCACGCATGCTAGAGCCAAGGCGCATGCCTTTACCATCATAGTTCAGGCCAGCTGTCATCTCTCCAGGGACGCCTTCTTCTCCAAAAGCAAAGACCTTTATTGCCCATCAGTACAGCATAACACATGGTTCTCTGTGGGCCAAGTCGGAGCCAAAGGAGACTTTGCATATTTGACACAAAGGGACTGGCCAGAGCACCTGCACGGTCCTTAGGAGAATCCATATTACAGGATGGTGTACATGTCCCAGGAGCAAGACGATGGTTGGAGCTCAACTGTTATTTGTACTTTTACCAGAAAAGGAGGAGGAGACGCAATGCTGGTGAAAGAAAGACAAACAACTGCCTCATTTCTTTGAACGTCACGGCTTTTCCAGGGCTTGAAGATCTGGCTTCAAAGGGTGCCCCAAGTATCCTGATGGTGCAGGAAAGGACATTCCCTGCCAGCAGTAGAAACAGAAGCAACAGAGAAAGGAGGACATGGAGGCTATGTGTACTGTGACCACTCAGGAGTTCCCCCAGCCAACCTGGATGCATCCGTCTTAGCTAACAATTGCTGGCCCCAAGGTCCTGATCTTACACTGCAGAGCCCTCTGGCGGCTACTAGGTTTTTTCCTGTGGACACAGGGAGTCTTGGCAATATCCAAAACTCTTACAGGTCAAGGCCAGACTGAGGGCTGCACCTTTCAGGTGTGTCACTCACCTATACCTCAATTTCTTTTGCAACACCACGAAAAGGCCCAGCAAGGATTCTGGGAGAAAAGACATTGACACACTGAGGCTAGATTACAGAGCTCATTCAAACCACCTTTCCCTGGCAGGGCAAATCTAGGAAGTGTCTTCAGTAGAGACACTTACAGGGCCAGCCTCAAATTCCTTTGACCCAGTATAATTAGGATAAAGTTTCTACCTCCCTGATTAGAGCAGAATGGAGCTAGATCAGATGAAATGGAACTATACACTTCCATAACTATACAGCCTGCCAACATTCAATGTTTTGGTCTGAATTAGTGTGCTCTGACCAGCAAAGAAGATGGCCTTATTAATAGGAGGGAGTAAAAATTTAAGCAAGGAGTTACTGGAGGTTGATGGGTTGGAACCTTTCTGGATACCAGAATTTTAGTATCCTGAACAGGGACCATACCAGACTCTCTTTCTGTGGGCAGTTTCATGTCCCCATGATTTGGGATAGGGTCTTGGAGTTGGAGCTGAAGGCATTGTAACAAGAAGACACTTATCATGGGTCAAATAGTTACTTGATTATAGATTACAAGGTGGTAACCACAGCCAGAGAACAACCCAAATTCAGTGTTGCTTGCCCCTATGCCCAATAGTGGGTGCTAACTCTTCTATGCCCAAATACCTACTTGGCTGCATTTTCCATCCATAAATGACAAAAATGACTGTCTTCATTTATCTAAAACCTATTTGGACACCTAGGTATTCAAGCTATATCTCCCTCAGAATGACCCAGGTAGGTATGCATCTTCATTGTGTGTGTATGTGTGTGTGTGCATGTTCATGTAGGGGTGCACAAAAACAGCTATGTAGAGGCCAGAGGACAATCTTGGCCGTCATTCCTCAGCTGCTATCAACCTTGTTTATGAGATAGAGCCTTTTATTGGCATGGAACTCACCAAGTAAGCAAAGCTGGATGCTCAGTAAGCCCATGCGTCAGGAATCCTTGTTTGTCTCCCCAGCACTACTTTTACAAGTGCGCATCACCATACCTGGCTCTGGTCTTAGATGGATTGGGGTGGACAGGGTGGTGAACTCAGGTCCTCAAGCATGAAAGGCAAACACTTCACTGATCAAGCCTGCCTCTCCAGTCCCAACATTTTCATTCTTCTGAGAGCTGGTCTAGGCTTCAATGCTGTAAGGCCTTTCACTCAATTATCTGACAATCCTACAAGGAAGGCTGGATCCTGCCCCATCTGACAGACGACGAAACTATCTGTTTCTCAATATAGGATGATATGGAAAGACAGAGAAGCCCCAGTCCATGCAGGTATCAGTGTAGTCCAAAGTCAGGCCAACCTGTTTCTGCCTGGGTCCTATTTCAGATGCTTTTCTTTTTCTGGCTTGAGATTTTGCAAATTGTTTTTGCTTTATCACTTGGGTTTCAACATGCTGTCTAGGATTTAGCATGGATCTATTCACCTGGAAGGAGGGGCCTTTTAGACCCACATAAGCCATCTTCCATATTAACTGTAGTTCTGACAATATGACTCTTTTCCACGTGAACTGTCCATCACGGACCCTTCTTTATCTCTGTTTCCTGCCTTCTTGGAGCCTTTAAGGTATTCCTCCAGAACACAGATTTGACTTCCCACAAAGCCTATCTCACTATAGCTCATAGGGGTGCTGTGATGATTCTATTTCCTGCTACAACCCTGCCCATCTTGTTTGTCTCACCTCATCATTTACCATTTATGCCCGGCGATGTTTAAGCAGGCATGGACGTCTGATATGGTGGTTCTCCAGTTGTTCGTATCCTGGGCAGTCCTAGATGCTTGTGTTATTGTCATACACAAGGTTCCACAGACTTCCTGTCTGCTGCCTATCCAGCATTTTTGGGCATTCCTCTTCACCTTATCCCATGCGCTCCTCCAAGCAGCGCTATCTTCAGGTATCTGTTGTCATTCATTCTCATAACATGGTCAAAGTATCTCAAGCGCCATTGCCGTATCTTGTAGTTTACTTTCTTCTGTAGATGGAAATGTTTCTTAATGTCATTGTTGTTCAGCCTATCTCTTTCTGTGATGCTCAAAGTCCTCCTGAGACATGCCATCTCAAACACATTCAGCTGCTGTTCTGAGGAGCATCTCATTGTCCAGGTTTCAGAGTTATAAAGAAGGCAGCTCAAGACAAGCGTCTCATGTACTTGTAACTTTGTTGTTGTCATTATGCCTCTTGCTGACCAAACCTTTTTTAGTACCTGGAATGCATCCCTCACTATCCCTGTTCACCTCTTGACGTCTGAAATAGATCCCTCCTTTGGAATGAGGTTTCCTCCCTGATAGACAAAGTTGACTGTTGGCTTGAGGTTCTGGCTTTTTATTACAGTGTTAAAGTCCTTGTGCTCCCTTCCCATGTGTTGTATCTCAGTCTTCTCGGTGTTTACTTTCATTCCAAGGTGGAAGGTAAAAGCTTCAGTGTGAAAGTAAACATCGAAGTAAAGTAACAGTACCTCACCTAGGTCTTTGTAATTCATCAACCTGTCTGCAACCTTTCTCACCCCCATCACTTCATTCTTCAATTCATAAAAACTCACTGCTTCCTAGCATCCAGCATCCAGCATCCAGGTGAAGTCAAACATAGAGTTTTAGTTTTTTCTTTTAGATTCAGGTAAACACTTCTTAGAGGCCTGACCACCCTCTAAGTTTTAAATAATATTCTCATTTATGTTTTCACAAGGCCCAAGTCATTTCTTGAAGAATATGAAACCATACTGATGTAGTTGTAACTATTTGCTAAGTACTATGGCCTAAGTCCTGTGCAGAATGCCAGGGCCAGACTGCATCTGCCACTTGATCACATGGTCTCTGACTGTTCTCAGGAGAGCTCCTGAAGGGCGGACTCCAGTACCCCACAGGCATCATCTGATACAGTGAACTACCTTCATGACTCATGATACTCTTAAAATATTGCGTGTATGCACACTACAGTCCCCCCTCAGCCGCTGCTGCTGATGTAGAGACCAAATCAAGAGTGTGTGTTCCAAGTCCTGCAGTGAGGAACATCCCGTAAGTCAAAGCAGTACAGGCTGGACAGCAGCTCCTCACAGCCAGAGCCCAGATCAGCTGCCTCCTCAGACGGCCCCCTCCACTACACCATCTTCCTGCTTTGTTACTATGCCTGCAATCATACGGGAACAGAAGAAACAAGCTTGGGCCAGCAGTGTAGGAGGGCAGACCCTGTCGCAGTGACGACTAGGGACGATGCACCACGCGAGACAATTGAGAGACGCAGGTGCCAAAGGAATCAAAGGATTTAGTAGAAAAAAATAGATAGTAGAATTAATAGATAGTACATCACTGAGAAAATGATGTACTTTGGTTAATATTGATGATTTTTGATTATTAGGAAGGTGCACCAACTATAGAAACATATACTGAGGTACTTTAGAACAAGATTTTACAATGCCTAGGATTTATCAGGCAAGTGTGACTTGGGAACCAGTAAACAAATCCCTCCCAGACTCCCTCATAAGAACACTTATCATATATTAGTGCCCTTCTGGGTTATGCAAAATATTCTCATTTCAAAGTCCCTAATCATACCTCCAAAATCCCCTTTTTTTTGCCATAGAAGAAAACACCCCAAGGTTCCAGGTGTTTGGGGGTGGGGAGGATGATTCATCTATCACATTCTACCACACCTCTGCCCGTGCAGGAAAGTGGTCTTATCTCGGGGCTTTACACAAAGTCAGACTATCAAATGAGAAGAAGAACAGAGGAGAGGATTTTCATTCCCCAGAATGCATAAGAGGGGCTGGGGAGATGGCTCTATGGAGAGGAACTTGCTGCACAGTCATGAGGATCTGAATCCGAGTCTACAGACTCCACATAAAAGGCTAGACAAGGTCACGTACTCACCTGTAACCCCTGGTCTCATAGACCAGGCAGACCACTGGGGCTCGTTTCCTGTCAGCTTAACTCCAGGCTCAGGGAGACACCCTGCCTCAACATGATAAGGTAGAGAGTGATGGAGTAGAATATCCAAAGTCCTGCTGTGGTCTCTATAGGTGTGTACATGCATATACATGCTCATGCGTGCACACACACCATATGCATACACTCACACATAATGCGCACAAATCAGGGTGGCTATGATCAAAGAATGGAAAAGGTATTTTAGAACTACTAGAGAAAGAAGAGAAATTGACACCTTCAAACAACATAACTATGAAGTGGTGCAGCTACTACAGAGAACAGATAACTGTAGATTAGATTTACTATGAGATCCAATAATGTCACTCAGAGGGATTTCAGATATGTATGCAGAATGTCCACAGCAGCCAAAAGATTATAGTATACTGGCTAGTTTTATGTCAATCTGACACAAGCTAGAACCTCAACTGAGAAAATGCCTTCATAAGATCAGCCTGTAGGCTGTGTATCTCTGGCTGCCCTGGAATTCACTCTGTAGACCAGACTAGTCTTGAGCTCAAAGATCCCTCTGCCTCTACCTCCCTGAGTGCTGGTATTAAAGGCATGTACCACCCCCTCCCACTCTAGCTTAGGGCATTTTCTTAATTATTGATTGATGTGGGAGGGCCGAGCCCCTTGTGGATAGGGCTATCCCTGGGCTGGTGGTTCTAGGTTCTATAAGAAAGCAGGCTGAGCTAGCCGGGGAGGGCAATCCAATGAGCAGCTCTCCTCTGAGCCCTCTGCATTAGCTCCTGCCTCCAGGCTCTTGCCGTGCTTGGGTTCTGTCATGTCTTCCTTTGATGATGAACTGTGATGTGGAAGATAAACTTCCCTTTCTACCACATGCTTTGGTCATGTTTTCATCACAGCAATAGAAACTCTATGGTAATACACTACAACAAGAACCTCTCAACAAATGAAGCAATGGAGTGATGGTTAATCCAACTCACTGCAACTTGACTGGTTTAGAATCTCCTAAGAAATGGACGTTTACCATTTGGGATGTCCGTGATAACGTTTCCAGAGAGGATTAGTCAAAGGGAAAAGATACACCCTGAATGTGGATGTCCAAGTTGGGGACTTGGATAGAACAAGATAATAAAGAAAAAGTCAGTTCAGTGTCACCATTTCTCTCTGTCTCTGTCCCCCTCCTTGCTTCCTGGTCCACCAAGATTTGAGTAAAGTATGCAATGTTTGATCAAGTTCCCCTGCCAGAGTGGGAAGAACCCTGTGAAACTATGAGTAAAGCAAATAATTCCTTTCTTTAAGTTCTTCCTGTAACGTAATTTTCCAGAGTGACAAAATAACTAAAATGAACGGGTAAATAAAATGTGGTCTACACATACAGTGGAATAAGATGCAGCTGTACATAAGAAAAAAGAACATGCAAAGACAGATGAACTTTGAAAACACTATTTTATGTGGGAAAACCCAGCACATACATTGAATAATTTTCTTTACATGAAATATAGAGAAGAGTCAAATTCACGGAAACAAAAAGCAGAGGAGCATTTACCAGGAACTACATGGAGGAAGAACTGAGGTATGATGGTGCTTTCTATCAGGGAAATGAAAAGGATCTAGAGCTAAAGTGTGGTGACGGATACTCAGTATCACGAATGTACAAACCTCCCTGAACGGGACACTCCATTCTAAACATTCCAAGACATAAAACTTTCAAAGAATAGACTTAGGAATCAATGGCTGCTGAGTCAGCAGCCCCCATGTCTAGAATACTCCTTTGAGTAGGAGAGATTTCAAAACGCAATACACTCAGTTGCATGCACACCTCACCATCCTGCTCACTTCCGCAGTGAATACTCACATAATATAAAACATATAAATGATATTTTTATTGTGTTTGAAAATTTAGAGCCATAAAGAAATCATAAAGGCCATTATGGTAACAGAGTGAATATAAATGTAATGGAACTTGACAATGCAAGAGTAATTATTTAACAAGAGTTGGGCATGGACAAGAGACACAGAAGAAAATGTAAGTACATTTATTTCTTAATTTTTCAAAGCAGAGATCAATACTTTCAAGACAAAGAAGTAAGCTGAGAAACAGAGACATAGCATGTCATTAGAACATACAAAAGCAATTGGTAAACTGTCTAAAGTTCCCTTTATTGTAGAGTTCAGTGAGGGACAGGAGGGTAAAACTACAAAGTGCTCCATCTCCAATTACATCAGTGGGGAAGCAGCATATTTCATCCAGTAAAGCAGTGACTCAAACAATAGAGTTAGAATATTTTGATGCTTGATTGTGGGACATCTATTCTGGTGAGGTGACAGAGCCCCTCTGTATTAGCCACTTCTCCCACTGTTGTGAGCACATACCCAACAAAAGCAAATTAAGGTAAGAGTGGTTTATTGTGGCTCTTGGCTTTAGAGATACAGACATCATCATTACAGAAAAGACATGGAGGTATGGAAATGCCTCTAGTGGCCATGGAAATAGATGCTTCTCACAGGCCATTGGCCAGGAAGCAGAGAGCGACCAGGCTCTAACCCTCAAAGCCTGTACTTATCTATGGCTTTAGAACAGCCAACTGGTCCCATATGCCAACAGTTCCATGGCCTTCTAAAACAGCATCATGAGCGGCTTACATTTGTTCAAACACATACACACATAGGGATATCTCAAATCTAAGCCATACCATCCTCTGTCCCTAGGTGTAAGGCAATTGGTCCCATGCACCTCAGGAACTTTGTGGTGACACTTGTTTGTGTTCTAACAAATAGAGCTTGCCTAAAGATCAGAGGGTGGAGCTAGTCACTAGTTAGCCACAGAGGCCAGGCACACACCTAGCACTCACACTTGGAAGGTGGAAACAGGAAGAGAAGGAGTTCAAGGCCACACTGGACTACAGGAGATTTAACCAGTCTAAAAGAGAAACAGAGTCCATACCTTTGATTCCAGCACTTGGGATCTCACACATTTGATCCTAGCTCTAGGGAGACGGAGACAGGAAGTGATATGACTGGGCAGAGAGAGGAATATAAGGTGGGAGGATACAGGAGCTCAGATCATTCAGTCTGAGGATTCATGGAGACAGGATCTTGCCCTATTTGGTATGAGGACTTGGTAGAGGTAAGAAGTCTCTCTAGTGGCTGGCTTCTTTACTTCTCTGTCTTTCAGCATTTACTTCAATATCTGAATCTGGGTTTTTACTATTAAGACCAATTAGAACTCATGCTACAGAACTTCATTTGACAAAGCTTAACCCTAGGACTGTTTACCTAGTCTTGTTCAGAAAGACATTGGCAGGCAGTCAGGGATGTCAATTCAAGAGACAGACTGGGTTTTCTGTGTCTATCCTTCGGTGTTGTGCAGCCACATTCTAGTTGACAACCTAAACCTGTGTGGTCCAGAAGCTCACATTGCCCTCCATCTTTTTGTCTGGTAAAACAAAGACAAATCTTGTTGGGAAAGAAACCAACAGAAAGCCAGCCTAGGGAAGCCAGGCCTTGTGAACCATTGGCTGTACTGATGTGAGAGATGCCTGGACTGCTTCCTGGGAGCTCATCAGCATTGGAAGGAGTTGGAAAGAGCCAACATGGCAATCCTGCATCTCCCAGAACTGGGTCACAGATGGTTTTCAGTGATTCAAACATCACCGATGGGTGGAAGCACTGATCACAAGGTGTGGCCTGAATGTGACATCTGTAAGTCAGACTAAAGCTTGGATCCTGTCATCTAAGAGCTGTGCAGCATGGAAAATTTCCAGTCCCTCTGGCCTTGGCTTTCTTGTTATCTGAATAGAGATAGTATCAAGATCATGGGGGATTGAGATGGTGCAAGAATGGAAGAAGAGTTTCTTTATAAACCACTTTTGTTTTTATTCTTTGACCGTTTCACATATGACTATAATAGGCCCCCATTATCCTCTCTTATCCTCTCCCACTCCACTAAAGCCTTCATTCTTCCAAACAAGTCCCCCTTTACTTTCATCCCCCTCCACATGTATATGTGTGTACATGTGCAGATGTGTGTTCATGTGTATGTATGAATGTGTATATGTCCCATCCAGTGTAATGAAGGCTTCTCATTTTATTAGCATGAGTGGGGGCATTATTTACCAGCATATAGGCAGCTAGCTATGGTTACATCACTGGAGAAAATGACTCCCCTCCCCCAGGAGCCATTAACAAATGTGTCCTCCTTGCCCATAATGGAATGCTCATACTCACAGTCTTCTGTGCACATAACAATACCTGCTACAGTATCATGTGAGCAATGACCATGCCTTGTCCAGTGTGAGCAATATTGCATTTTATTTTCTGTAATGATTAGTTTACTCCTGGGTCACTTAATGTGGAGCTGTGTTCTGGCCATGCACTGCACCCTTAATTCTTCCCTATACCCACCAATGCATGCTTCCCTGGGAGGTGACGTCATGAAGTAAATAGATTACTGCGGCTACTCCCAAAATTCTAAAGAGAACAGCCATGCCCGGTTTGGGGGTAACTTAAATGGCCACAAGGAAATTGTGGGTGTCATCTCCTCTCATCACTCCCTCATCTTCCCACTATGTTCCTCACCTCCCAACCAGCACATCCTTAATTCTACTGCACAAGTAGAAATGCCACCAGCATGCCACCAAGGCAGAGACAGTTTGGAAAGAAGCAGGCTCTGAATCAGGCAGTCTGGGCTTCTGCTAATGCAAAAGTCACTGTGGAAAAAAGGAACCGTATTACCTAAAATTACACGGTGCCTTATTCCTTTTGTAAACTTTTATAGGCTGCTTTTTCTTATTATAAAAGTAATATTGTTTCTTATATATTTTTATTGTACACAATATAAGTAATGTTGTTTACTGAAGAGAACACAGAAGAATACGGAAGGGGATAAAAGTCTCCGACAATCCTACGATCCAGATTTAAACCCTGCTAACAGTGGACTCTGCCACTGTTTCACAAACAGCCCTTGACCTGGGTCTAGTATTGCATCCTGCTTGTTCTGGTAAATGTTATATTGTGAGCGTATCTTCAGCTCACTGAAAATTCCTTCAGATTAGTTTTTTGGACAACATCACACCCCAGGGTACCAGACTCGACGTCAGCCCAAGTGTTGTTTTTCACAGCTAACCATTCAACCTATTTTCCATTGCCCATTTGATAGGAACCTTTGACCACTGCACACAGTTAGTATCGTAGGTGTGCTGGTTGACAGCAACACATGCAGGGTGCTATGTGGCCCAGCCTAAGTAATGTTCACACGAAGGTGGAACATTCCTCACAAAGGCAATGCCATTTCTAGAGCTGCAGTCCTTTTTTTTTGTCTCTGGCCCTTAATGAAAGTCACACCTTCCTCTATGACCCATCTCCCCATGGTTGTACTGGCAGCAGAGAGTGTGGTCTCGGCCATGTCCTTCCAGAAGGTTTAGGACTCCATCCAAAACCCCAGTCCTAGAAAGCAAATGTGTAGTCCCTATACTTTCTATTTTCTTGTTAATATTTATTTTTTTCTTCTTTGTTCTTCTCTTTTTGACACAGCCTAGGTCTCATTCTGCAGCCTAAGATGGCAACCTCCTGCCTTACCCTTCTGAACACTGGGGTTATAGGAATCATACCCATCGTAAATGTACATTTTCTAAATTCTGAAAGTCTGGCCTTCTACCCTTGCCCCAAGACATCAGGCAACACCTGTCTAATAGAACCTCTTCCCCACCTCCCTCCTTGCAAAAGGGGTGGGTACCAGGGGCAGCAGAAAGCCGGAGAGACCAGAAGGAGGCTCCTGAGATGAGGGTATCACACAAGAAGAGTCTGAGCTCTTGTAGGAAGGCAAAGATCCTCTGCATTCACCCCTCCTCCCATGACTTCTACTCCATCCAGCCCAACATACCTACCATATTCCCAGTATTCCAGTGCCTGGTCCAGGGAAGAAGGTGGATTCTCAGCTCTGTTACTAAAATCCTGTGTGCTCTTGGACAAGTACCTTCCTCCTCTGGACTGTCAGCAGCAGATAGCCTCGGCAGTCCCCTTGGGTCTGCTGGCTGGACTGAGCCCCACAGGGTATGCTGTCTGTAATGATATGCCTGTGCCTTACAGTGAAGCTTCCCTTTTGCCCTCTTCATAGGCCATAGAGAGTGAAGGCTGGGCTAAGAGACATACTGCAGCTCTTCTTCCTCCGTCTTCCCACCCAGGGCACTGGGTGTCAGGTGCAGGGAACATCTGGCAAAGGGACAGCTTAAGGCCACAGAAGAGAGTGAAGGATTTCTCCACTCATTGAAACATATGGTGGGAGCCCCAGTCAAGCGGTCCTGGGGCTCTGTGAGAATACAAAAGCAAAAGTGTTTAAAAAGGTAGCATGCCCTGGGCAGGAAGCCCAAGAGCCAGCTGGCAGAGGCTCCTGCTGGCTTTCCCTGAATAGGGCATGCATCATTTGAAGCGATGGTGCCATTGAGTCACAATCCCCGTGCAAACCAGGAAATAGAAGGCTGTGGTGGTGTCAGTAGACAATTGAAGTACTTGAGGGTCTAAAGAGGAATGGGATATTTACAACCTGTCGAAGCACCGCCACTACCATCAAATAATTACTTAATAATAATGACTAAGGCTACGAGGTGGCTCCGCAGAGATAGGGGCCATACAGATGCCACATGACCAGGCAATCAAGTGACTGTGTCTTACAATGCAGCAGAGATAAACTCACACCACCCGAAAGGATGCTGAGATGCCTAGGTAGCACAGCCCAGATCTAATCACAAAGCATCAGATGCTCCAGGCAGCGGACAGCTGGAGAGCACCTGTAAATGGGCCAAAGGCATGAATGGTGAGGCGAGACTGATGAACAAGTCCAGCCTGGAAGACGCTCAAGGACAGGCAAGTGATGGCTGGAAGATGGCTCTGTATGCAAAGCACTTCCCACACAAGGATGAGAACCCGAGTTCGTATCCTCAGAACTGGTGAAGCCAAAAGCAGTCACATGCAACTGAGATTCCAGCATTCTCGTGACAATGAGATGAGAGGTGGAGACAGAAGAATCTCCAGAAACTCCAGGCCAGCTAGCCAGGCGGCACACGTCAGTGAAGAAGACACTGCCTCAAACAAGATGGAAGGTGAAGACTGACAACCAAATTGTCTGACTGCCATAGAGGGGTCATGGCATACACACACATGTGAACACACATATACATATAGAAAATTTAGATAGAGCTCACACTGGTGATCATGATCTTGGATTCCTTTTCTAGGAAGAAACTTTGGTGAGGCCTGAGGGTCAGATGATGGGGTCAGTGTGAATTTCCTGATTGGTATGGGTATATCTGAGGTGATCCCTAAGTATCCCCTCTGGTGTTTGCCTTCTTGTGAAAATAAGGTGGCAGACACAGCAGCATCTGTTCTGAAATTAGATCAGGAACCCCCTCTCTCCTGCTCACTGCACCTCTCCACACTTCCCACACTTGACCTCACGGCAGACCTCAAGTACAAGCAGCCAGCTCCTGGGAGTCTTAAGGGTGGTCAATGTTGCATCAAGCTGTCAGCACTGGGATGGAAGCCCTAAGGTGGAGAGTACTGCTGCTGCTGCTGCTGCTGCTGCTGTGAGATATCACGGAGGCGGGAAGTTGTGCCTGGGCCGGTGCTGATGGGATTCTAAAGGATGCTGTTGTTTTGGATCAAATCAAAGGCTTTCAGACCATATCTGAAGCTCTCTGTATATTTAGGATTGGTTCCAAAGGAAGACATTTACTGAAAAAGAAGAAATCTATCGAGGCTGCAGACTTGGAGGAACCAGGAATGGTTGGTTGATCATTGGGACTAAGTTACAGATAGAGAGGAGTAAACCATTCTGTGGATGCTACAGAGTAGGGTGCTAAAGATGACAGTTTTATATTGGCATTTTCATAAAGTGAGAAGAAAGGGCTTGGAATAATTTGCTATGATGACAAGATGGATGTCTGAGGAGATGGACTTATATAATCTTATTTAAACATGACACATTGTACGCATATCAAAATGTCAGATGATATTGGATCAAGTGAATAATTGTTATGTTATACCATATTTAGCAAAATAAAACAGACAAAAAGATAGATAGAAAGATAGATAGATAGATAGATAGATAGATAGATAGATAGATAGATAGATAGATAGATAGATAGAAGACAGACAGATGAGTCTTCTGTGGACAGGGTGGAGGGATTCAGTATAAAAAGAATGTGATGGTGGGGTTCCAGAACATTGTGGTCCCTCTCTTAAGATACCAGTCACACTTCTGTCTCAGCCTTACTGAGTCCTGTGGCCTCAGGAAAAAATACAAGCTCCAGTATCTGGCCTGTCTACCTGTACTTGGCTGCTCAGCTTGTTCCGCAAACAATGCCTCATGGTCCTCACACTCCCCGCAGGACTCAACTCCTCTGTGCACCGTGACACTGCCTTTTCCCAGCCACAGTAAGTGTGCAGTGTGCTGAAAACAGGGCTGTCTTTTCCATCTGACTCTGAGCCAGTGAAGACAACTGTGAGCCTCAGTAGCAGCCAGGGTCCAGCAGCATAATGGGTGCTGTGAGCCAAGGTCTCATGGCCTGATGAAGGCATTGAGAAGGGGCAGGATGCCTACAGCCACACTGCATAGCGACCAAAAATCAAAGCAGCACAGCCCAAAGTGAGTCGTGTTCCCTGGTCCCCCAAAACATCTTCCTGGCCATGGGCCTTCAGACCCCATCAGTGCCTTGGAAGGGTCCCTAGGGGACTGCAGGACTAGCAAAGGAGCAATTTGTATTTCAGGAATGTTAATGACTCCCTCAGCAGAGGAATTAATTACTGTCCATTGAAATTAGACTTCCCCCTTCCTTTGAGATGTATCTTCTTTTTATTCATAATTAATTTATAAAATTATGATGTCAGCGTGCAGTCTAATTTATTTTACTGCTAATATTATTTCCCAGATAAGCATTTTCATTTTATGATGGGTGCCCACCTTGCCACCAATTTGTCACGTTAGTTCTCACTTCAAGGGGCTGCTTCAGAGTAGCAGGGAAGGTACCAGAGGCCTCATGAGACTGGAAGGTGTCATTCTACCTGTCTGTTCCCACGGCCGTCCAAGCTCATGCTTGCTTTTCCGTAGGCTGTTCCCTCCCTCTTCCCATGGTCAGGACTGCTACAGGGCTCCACTTAAAGCCAGCACAGGGAGGTTGCCCCACAACACAAATGCAGTGTGGCTTTCCTCACCAGCGCCTCACAGTCCCTCTTGTTCCCTTACAGGACTGAGAGGCTCTGCGACAGGAAGCAGCTACAGTGTAACATCCCCAGCCCCTCTACCTCTGACCACGCCCCACCCACCTTTCCACCACTGACAGCATTCTTGGGAGGGAGGAGAATCAGCTGATGACAAGGACAGAGGCAGAGTGGTGAGACCCTGGTTCCCTCTTCCCCCCAGGCTTCTCTACGTGCAACCAGTCACTCAGTTACAAGACACTGAATCTCCTTTAGGGACTAAGGTACCTTGAGCTGGTTCTGACACTTTCCTACCAAGGGTTCTACGTGGTGCAGGTGGGCGGATAGGATTTGAGGAAAATGGGACTCTGCCTGTTGTGCCCGAGTCCTCCAGCCAAGTGACACTGTGTAGGTTCAGAGTCTCAAAATGGACACACCATTCTCAGTAAGGAGCAACTTAAGCAGAGAGAGCTGAGCTTTGATTCAGTTCGGGGGAATACAGTCCACCCGGCAGGGAAGGCAGGGCCTTAGGAGCATATTGCATTCACAAACAGGTCAATGCTTATGTTCCATGCATCGTTCAAATCAGCTCAAGAAGGCCTGTCCCTGTGTGGTCAGCACCTGCTGAATTCCAGGAATTTCCAGGAAGAAGACTGCTAACCAAGGTGTTTACGGCTCAGGAGCTCAGGCCTGGCTGGTGTTCAACTTCTCTCTGAGCTCAGTCTTTGCACTTAGCCTTCTCCCTTCATTTACCACAGCAGCATAAAGAAATCCCTTTTTGGCACTTACTTCTGCTTTTCTGCATACTGGACCCTTTGGCCAGGCCTCCTCTATGACCTGTCCACTTAGTTCAGGTTCCTCTGAAGGGCCTCTGATCACTCCTTCCAGAGAAAGCAATTTACCCCTACACACACACACACACACACACACACACACACCGCTGTGCCATCAGCCACTGTTGCTTCCAGCACCTGAGCTAAGGAGCCTGCTGATGGTGGTTCCTTGGGATGTTCTGAGCTATATAAGGAAATATACTAGTCTCCTCCATACCTGGACCTGGACACAGCACAGGGAAAGCAGGGAAAGCATCATTTGTCGAGAAATGTTTACTGAGTGTTTACAAAGTACCAGACAGTACTTTAGGTGAGTAAGACAGATGATATCTTTGGCCTTGTAGTATTTACAGTCTCTCTGTCTCTGTCTCTGTCTCTGTCTCTGTTTCTCTCTTTCTCTCTCTCTCTCTCTCTCTCTGTGTGTGTGTGTGTGTGTGTGTGTGTGTGTGTTGGGGGACAGATGATAAACAATAAGGATAGCACATACAAAAATGATTTGGCACCACACCAGCAAAGTGCATTCAAGCTTGTGGGGAACAGGTGATGACTACAAATGCGGGATCCCGTAAGCCGGACTGAGAAAGCGACATCAAGGAGGGAATGTCTCAAACAGAAAGTGCAGAAGAACTCTGAGCAGGAGCCTGCAAGGGGAAAGCAAGGGAACCAAGTTGCTGACAAAGAAGAGGGAGGGGAGCATGGGAGGGCAAGGCTGAGTGAAGGCGTATTTGGTTAGGAAGCTCAAGCAGTGCATCTTGTAGGATAAGTTGAATTGAATTTTGAGACTATCCTTGTAGTCCAGAGTATTATCTACACCTCTTGATGCTGTAACCATGTGTTTGATGAGAGGCAATGTAACAGCAAAGGGGCTTCTTTGACCTTATAGTTAGAAAGGGCCCAGTGGGTGGTGGTGCAAAGGCATGATGGCAGAATGGGCTGGCTGGTCACAACGCACCCACACCAGAAAGCAGAGACAGACAGATGAATACTGGCTGTGGCATTTTGAATGAGAAAGGTCCCCGTAGACTCCCGTAGATATTGGGTCTCCAGTTGGGGGAGCTGTTTGTGAAGAATAAGGGGGTATGGCCTTGATGGGGGGAGATACGTTTTTAGGTGCAGGCTTTGAGGTTTCAAGTGATTCATGCTATTCCCAGTGTGCTCTCTTGTAGGCTCCTGTCTTCCCTTGCTCCCTGGGATGCAAATCAAGGACTGTTTTGGCTAACCAGCTAAGCTTCCTGCTAAGTTCTGTGCTCTGCTCTGCTAGCCTGGTGAATTAGCCATAGGGCCTTGTATTACTTTGGAATGGTAATTTCCCAACCTGCCCGGGAAAGCTCACGGCGGCGCCAAGGTCCCTCTCACCTGTCTGCCATTGCCCCGCACCTCTCGCCCACCTGCCTGCGGAAAAGTTCTCACATGGCGCCAGTTCCCCGAACCCCTTCTGGCTGGGAGGGGTTTCCGTTACTGGGAGAAAAGGTATATTAACTCTGGATAAAGCTAAATAAATTGGCATTCATCTCTTGGAGAATGACCCGGACTCTCTATGTGTGTGTCTCTGTTTAACCCCTAGGCCCTTGCCCAAGCTCATGGTGGTATGGAGCCGCAGTCCATACTGGGAGGGTGGTGATGCAGATCTCAGGTGATTCAACACTCTCTGTCTACTGCTTGCTCTTGCTAATACAAGCTCTCAGCTGTTCCTATCACCATGCTTTTGTTCCACCATCGTGAACTCTAACCCTCTGGAACTGTAACCCAACTAAACACTGTCTTTTATAAGTTGTCTTGGTCATGATATTTTGTCATAATAATAGAAAAATGACTAAGACACTGATGTTCCAGTACCTTCTACTTAACCAGTCTAGGACCCTAGCCTATGAAATGGTGCCGCCCACTTTCAGAGTGGGTCTTCTTTCCTTGGTATACTATTTGAGAACATCTGCACATATGTGTCCAGAAGTGTGTGTCCCAGGTGATTCTAAATCCAATCAAACTGACAATGAAGATTAAACACCAGATCTAGGGAACAAGAACTACACACATAAGAAATGGTGGCAAAACAAATAACATTTCACAGCTCTATGCTGGTCAGAGAATAAGTCAGGACTATTCTCAAGAAGTAGCATCTTTGGCCAGGATGTGGAATTCATATCAACACTGGCCTAGTTAACTATAGAACATGAACACTGAAGTTGGATTTGGTTCACAGAGCTGCTTCAATAAAGTACCACCAACTGGGTGGTTCAGAACAGCTATCTACTGTAAGCTAGAAGTCTGAGCCCAAGGAGATCTTGTACCTCTTCTTAGCTCTGCTGGTGTCCAGTGAGTGATCTGCAGCATTCAATGACATCACTGCAGCCACATGACTCTCAAATACTGCCACCATCATTTTCTCTGTATGGAGCTTATTAGGCACAGCCACGTATTTTGGAAAGTTTCTCCATTTTGGTTGAATGGTAGCAGGCTCCTAAAAACAACCACAGGAAACAGTATTGCAGTCTGGTGTTCCTAGCTCCCTGTCCTGCCTGCTCCCTACAGGCCCTCACAATGGTTGGCCATCTGAGATGCTTACCAATCACCTACTGTTTAACTGACCACTCATTACTGACTCTCAGCAACAGCCAATCTCAGACCACAGAACACATTTCTCACCCTCCTTCTCTGCCCTCTCTTCTGTAATTACCCCAACTTGTAATTGGATTCCCCCCTACAGATTATCCCCCAAATCAAAGCCTTCACTATCTCAAGTCACTCTTTCCTTTGTTGGCATTTTTGTCTTGTCTGAACTTTCATTTATCTTTCTCCTCCTATTAGGTCACTAATCATATTTAATTTGATTGGGGGCCCACCTTACTCCAATAGGACCTTAACTAATTTTTGCCTGCAATGGTGCCACAATCAGAGGCATTAGGGGCTGAAATTATAACATATTTTCAAGAATTATACAACTCAACTCACATCACTCCTTAGCCTCCTGGGAGCCCACTGTTCCTCTGGGGCACAGAATGTCTCCCAGTCAGAGACTGGATGGTGGGCCTTCCCTCAGACACTCTCTGCAGTTCTCCAGTTCTTTTTGGAGAACCTCTTCCTCTCCTCACTGCACCACCTCTGATGCTTATCACGGAGATGTGAGGTCAGAAGCCCAGAAGACACCAAACTGTATCTTCACCATAAATCAAATATTTTAAAAGCCTTTGAGTGTCATTTTCATGGAATGTGGAAACCACTGTTCAACCTTCTGGTGTAGGAGGTCCTTTTGTCTTTTATGTTGTTTTCATTGATTAATAAAGAAACTGCTTTGGGCCCTTGATAGGGCAGAACTTAGGTAGGCAGAGAAGACAGAACTGAATTCTGGGAGCTAAGTACAAAGAGGCATTTCATTGTATGGGCTACTAAGCTAAACCAGCACGTATATTATAAAAATATCTTGACTTCAGAATTTGAGTCTAAGAACATGTTGCTTGGGAAATGAGGTTTTTCTTTTGTTTTCACAGAAGATGAGAAACTGTGGATTGCATCCAGGCAAATATCGCTTCATGGAACAAGGCCTCCTGAAAGGTCATTGTGAACACCCCCAAAAAATTACTTTGCCCACCTGCTGACTGAGATGAACCTATCACACAGGATACACCATGAAAGACCTGATTAACAGAGCCTCCAAACAGCAGAAATCAGTATGAAAAAAACTATGCCCATATTCCCAAATATTGTTTGTAAATACTCTTTTACATTTAAAGGGGAATATGATATAGATATGAATAATTTGCATTAATATGAATCTTGGTTTATTGATACAAATTTAAGGTCAATCTTGTTATATTTATATTTCTGCTCTTGATTAAGGTATTGTGATTTTGTAGTTCATTTTAAAATGTAATGTATAATTAAGAAATATAGGTTAATATATAATATTAATATAATATAATAGTCAAGTTTGTAGTCATGTTAATAAGAATTTCAAGATGTGCATAGATATATTTCAGATAGATAGGCATTCTTCATATCTTTCAAAGACTACAGAATATGTCATTTAAAATGTTTTAAGAACTTAGGACTTTTCATGACAGTGAGACACATCTGTCCCTGGCAGTACCAAGCTACTTCAAAAGGAAGATGGGCATCAAAGAGGCTTCTTATGGAGTTGGTTAGCCATTTGGGCAAGAAACTGCTCTGCCTGAACTGCTTAACTGGACATGCAGAACCCACAGAGAAATGACTGCTGAACTTGTCTAAAGATGAGATAATCCTTCGGGGTTCCTACTTCATGAAAGAGTCTGCAAGACATTCTGTAGGATATAGAAGAAAATGACTGAACTTTTTTTGAAATTGCCTGCTTCATGGAAAAGTTTGCTGGATATCATGGGCCTGTAGGCAGAATATGGCTGCCCCAATGGTACAGAAGAACTTTGGATGACTGTCCAGGCAGCGACATGTCTCTGTCAATTCTAGAGTTTTGGACATTGTTTATAATGCACTTCCAGTTTACACAGGTAATATTATATCCTTCTGGAGTCTTTGATGGAGTTGAAGAATGTATAGATATAGTTTTACTTAGTTATGATAAAAGATAAAATAGATATAAATGTTATAACTGTAATTCTTGCTTGATAACTGTTTTGTTATATGTAATTTTACTATGCTAAAGTTAAAGCCTTCCTTTTTGTTTAAACAGAAAAGGGGAAATAGTATAGGAGGTTCTTCTGTCTTTGTGTTGCTTTCATTGATTAATAAAGAAACTTCTTTGGGCCCTTGATAGGGCAGAACTTAGGTAGGCAGAGAAGACAGAACTAAATTCTGGGAGGAGCAAAACAGAGTCACCATGGACCCACCACCAGAGGTAGACATGCTGAGACTTTACTGGTAGGCCATGACCTCGTGGTGATATACAGATTAATAGAAATGGGCTAAACTAATATGTAAGAATTAGCCAATAAGAAATTAGAGCTAATGGGCCAAGCAGTGTTTTAATATATACAGTTTCTGTGTGGTTGTTTTGGGGTTAAGCTAGCTGGGCAGCCAGGATGAACAAGCAGGCCCTCCTGTTATAACCTCACAGTTTTAATTTCATTCTTTGGTTTTTCCCCACATTTAAAACTTATTTGCCACTAGGCAAAGCCTGGGGAACCCCCACAGAAGGGGGTGGAAGGATTGTCAGAATCAGGGATTGAGGACAACATGAGAACACAGAATAAGAATCAAGAAAGCAGGACTTCTAGGGGCTCACAGAAACTGAAGTGACAATCACGGACCTTCTATGTCTCTACACTAGGTCCTCTGCAAACATGTGGTGGTTTATCTTGGAGTTCCTGTGGGATTCCCAACAATGGGAGTGTGTGTGGGGGGGTGTCTCTGACTCTTGCCTGTGCCTGGGATCCTTTCCTCCTCCTGGGTTACCATGGACAGCCTTGATATGCGGATTTATTGTATCTTACAAGGCAATATTCAGTGGATATCACTCGGAAGTCTGTTCTTTTTTTTCTTTTTGAAGGGAAACAGAGGAGGAGAAGTTGAGTTGATCTTGGTAAAAGAGGTGGGGAAAGGGCTGGGAGAAATAGAGGGAAGGGAAACTGGTCAAGATGTAATATATGAAAGACGAAAAGTTTAAAAAAAAGTTATATTTGCTTTCATGTTACACATTATTTAGTTGCTTGTCAATTAGTGTCTGTTCTCTGAGAAATAAGCACATTAGCATCTGCAAGGACTGGAATTAAAATGTGCTGCCCAGCTGGAGTCGCCTAAGCCCTGCTGCCTTAGTGAGGAAATAACACTTCTGTGCCATTAAAAAGATGCTTCTTCTATGTAGGTCTTGTTGCCAGCTACTGGATTACTGCCTCCTGACTCCTCACCATCTTTACACAGGTGTAGTGGCTTTAAGAGAGGATATTTCCCACCTCATAGGAAGATGTAGTTCATGTTTCTGGGCAGTGTTTAAAATATTTAGTGCAATTTAAGAGATTGTTGAACTTGAAACACATACTGTATATGGGTAAGCCCACACCCCTGCTTAGCAGTTCACCCAGTTAGGTTGGGGATAAGCTACTTTCTAGAGGGTCAGGGGAATCAGATGCACTTAATGACCAGCTCATGCTCACTGGGACATTTGACTGAGCAAGAGCCCTACTCCCCGTGGGCTCTACTCCCTCTTCTGTAAAAGAGAGAAACTCAATCATGACACAGCATGTTATCAGAGCCGAACCACAATGAACCAGGGGCAGGACCTGCATGGGTTCCTAGTTTGGAACTGGGAAGGCTTGAGGGGAAAGGGATCAGTGAAATAGAGCCTTGTGGTGGAGCCAGGTCCAGGTCCTTAGGTCTCTAATTGATATGAACCTCACAGCTATAGGTAGGTAGAGGAACCATGGAAATCCAGGCTAAGGGAAGAACTGGTTCAGAGCCCAGTGACAAGAGAGCGAGCTGAGGGGGTGTTTTCTGTTTATCTCTTCCTAACATGGTGCTACATTGATCTCCACATAAGACCGCTTTTGACCTTCATTGTAAGCTCAGTTCATGCCTGCTACCAGCCCGCATCTCTTCAATCTCTGTCCAGAGTCTCCTGGAAGCTGGAGAGATTTCCCCTGGCCCCTTCATGGGAGCTCTCTCAGTAGTCAATATGACTACATGACTGTGAGGTTGCCCAGCTCACAAGACAAAGGAGCACCTGGTTAGGAACTATTCTCACTGCTGAAGTCAAAAAGGAAGGACCTGCTGTGTGACCTCCCGGTAGATTTCCTCACCTTATAAGGAATAAAATGAGGGACATAAAAGGACCTGGGGCTCAGATAACTAGGATGATAGAAATGTCACCAGTCTGAGAAGTTAGGACCTTAGTCATATATGAAAAATAATCCATCTGGTGGCAAAGAGATGGAAAGAGTCCTCAGCTGGAAGGGCTGAGACCTGAGGGTCAGGGTTAACAGTAAACCTGAAGCAAAGCTCTCAGCCTCTCCTGCAAGTGCTCAAGACCTGCACCCCTTTCCCCTGAATCACTGCCATGGACCTCCCAAGTCCTTTCTGTAAGCTCACCTCCAGTTGTTTCTCATCCTGGTGAACCACCGTCATGAATGATTACTGGGTACTCTCATGCTTTGGGCTCCCTGATACAGCTACCATCTCCTTTGCCCAGGACTACTCACCCACTCACCCCAGTCCCGCTCACCCCAGTCCTGCTCACCCCAGTCCTGCACACTTTCATATTTCCTGCAGGTCTGTCCCCTCCTACTCTTATCTAAGAGCTGTTCTGCCCTTGTTGACTTCCCTCTAGCTAAGAAGTCCCCATGTACATCCATGATGCTCTTACACCCTCAATTGAGGCTAAGAGGGGCTTCACATTATCCATGGATGGGTAGTAAGCGCCAGGCACATAGTTAATGTTTGGAAGGAGACTGAGAACTAGAGGCCCTCAGGAGGGAGAGTTTCTGGATGCCCAGGGACTTCCATCTAAAATAAAGATTTCGGGCTGGAGAGGTGGTTCATCCATTAAAGCCTGGGCTCATAGCCAAAAATAAAATAGATTCCTGAATCTAGCATGCCATGATATGCCTAGGTCCCTAGGAACTCCCTGACTCTGATATTAGCAAGCCCCCAGGGATTCATGTTGCCAGACAGCAGAGCTCAAGTTACCCATGAAAGAAGGATGCAAGTCCAGTGGCATGAAGGTTGACCCAGCTCTCCCCCTCAACTTGGGGGTGATCCCAGTGTGATGGTTAGACAGTCAACACAATCTAGAATCATCTGTGGAAAGTCTCCATGAGGTATAGTCCAGATCAGGCTGGCCTGTTGGTGTGTCTATAGGAGACTATCTTGTGTTAATTAATGTGTGAAGACCCAGCCTGAAAGTGGGTAGCACTCTTCTCTGGTTTGGAGAGCTGGACTCCAGAGTGGAGTACTAAGAATGTATATATTCACGTCTCTGTTTTTGACTGTGATTAGCTGCTTCAGGTTTCTTCCCTGACTTCTCAATAATAGCGGGCTGTAATCTGAAATTCATTCTGCCCTAAGCTGGTTTATGTCAAGATATTTTGTCACAGCAACAAAAATGAAACTAGAATACCTGATAAGCTCTCATTCCATTCAAAATCCTCAGCTCCCATCTGGACAAAAAAGAGCTTGGTTGAGTCACTGGTTTTCAAAGGAGTTCTAGTCCCTGGGAGCTCTAGTGTTTCACAAGGTGTCTCAGAGTAGGAAAGGAGACCTAATGGCCTCCTCAGTCACCAGGACCCTGGATGCCCATCTCAGTCTGCCTTTATGCTCTTTTAAAATAGGGTTCCAAATCTCAGAACCACCCAGCAAACACTCAACTGAACATTGGTTAGAACTTAAGAGATAGGAGCCTTTGACCAGTTCTGGGCCTTGGCCAGGCAGTCATACTCTTCTGGGCTTCACGTACCTATATGTCTATGAGGGACTAGATAAAGTGCCCCACAAATACTTTTGTACTTGGGAAGCCCAGGTATCCCCATCTTGTGGCAGAAGAAATGTTTTGAGGAAGGATGACAACCAACCGGGTAAGGTGGGAAGCTGAGGTCTGTGGAGGGACAATTACCATCACACACAATATAACACTCTAATGGCAGGATCACTTATATTAGAATAGACATTATGGCACATGGTTCCATCAATGAATATAATAGACTTGTTTTATATTACTAGGCACACTGTAATTACACATTTCAATAATTCCTTCAACACATTACATAGACACATTCTAAAGTAATGGAGTATTGCAACCATATATAACAACTTGCCTAAGGGCAGGGTGGTGGCAGAGGCCTGAGTGGCTAGAGAGAACCATAGTCTCCCAGCCTGGGTACATGGCTTCTGGCTATCATCTCCAGAGACTTTTCATAGCAGGCCCACTGCCAGTACCTGCCCACCCAGCCAATAGTTTCCTCTCTGATGTCCACAGCTTTTGTGGTGCTCCTTCAGGAATGGCAGCTCATGACTTCCCAAGCCAGGTACTGAACATATCCTGTGCTGTTACAAGAACATGACACATTACCTGTGCAATCATTTCCTCACCCGTGCTCACTATATGAGGCACGTTAGTTTTCCACTGCTGTCATCAGAGATCATCACCAACATAGACATGTTAGATAGCATGACCTTTTTGTCCTAACGTATGTTAGGGAGGCAACCGGAACAGGTTTCACTGAGCACAAGGTGAGGAGTGCTTCCCTGGAATGCAGTGCTGTCACGGTTTTAACATGCAACGTGCTGCATGGGCTCAAATGTTTCAATGCCTGGTCCTCAGCTGGTGTGGATATTTCAAGAGGCTCTGGAGACTCTGGGGTGTCGGTGTAGTCAGAGGTGAATCACTACACACTGGCTTTGAAGGTTCTAGTTGCTTCTGCTTCTGGTCTGCACCATGTGAACAAGTTGCTACCGCAAACTCCTGCCATTATAGGTGGTTTCTCCTCCTCCTGATGAACTGCACCACCTGAAAACCACAGACCCAATACAGTTCTCCCATAAACTTCTCTGGCATTTTGTAGCCATGCCAGAGGATTGGCTTGCTGCCCTTTCCAGCTTCTCAAGGTCATCTGCATTCCTGACTCCTGGCATTGCCCTTCACCATGACCATACCTCTTTTCCCTCTTCTAGATGTCACAGCTCTCTCTGACCCTTCTCTGCAGACTCTGATCAGACTGGGCCCACCTGGGTAAACAGAAACTCTCCAAGTCAAAGTATGGAGTCTGAATTACCTCTAGACATGCTCATTTGCAAATAAAGAACCATGTTTCCAGTTGAAGAGAAACATAGCAGGTGTGGGCATCTTAAGGGGCCATCATTCTGCCTGCCACAAAGACTGTTTAATTATTATACAATACCAAAGCTGTTGTGAGTTCCTCTTCCTCTATTGAAAGGTCATAATATCAGGGCTGGAGAGATGGATTAGGGGTTAAGAGCATCCACATGGTGGCTCATAACCACCTGTAACTCCAGTTTCATGGATTCTTCGATGCCTTTTTTTTTTGGTCTCTACAGGCACTGCATACCCATGATGCATATAGACTTCATAAAGTCAAATGCTTATATATATAAAAATAAAGTCAAAACTACTACTCAATAGGATTAAATATGACAATGTAAGATGTAGTTCCTGGCACATATGTTCAATAAATAAAAAAGCAAATCCAGTAAACTGATACAGAAACAACTTTGCCCAGAATCCTCCTAAAAGCAAAGCTTGGGAAATAATCACCAGGATCCCAGAATACTGATAGGTCGTAGCAGAACAATGTTATTAATGGAGCTTTAGATCCCTTCTTTGGTCTCAATTAGTTTAGCTGCTTGTAGTTGAAATCTAACACTGATACAGTTACTAGGGGTAGAGAAATAGGATTGTGTTTCTTATACAGGGGAAAACTGTGATTTAAAGAACAGATGCCTAGAGGTGATGCCTGAGTGAGGCTTTTGTTGTCTGTGGTGTTGGGCTAAAGATTTGCGAGATGAGCATTTTTAGACTAGAAGTAAGGTATACATGACCAAGAGTTGCATATTATTTCAGGGTCTGTGAAAAGAGTGGTGAGACTGGAACCACATGGAAGGGGCCAAGGACACCACCAAAGATGGTTCAGATGGATGAGAGGTGTAGGAAGCCATGTCACACTAGAGGGTCAACTATCAAAGAATGATTATGTCTGGATTGGGGGATTCATTGTCTTGCAGTACAGTTCACCCTGATTCTACAGAAACCAGGTAAGGTGCTAAAGGTAGAAAGACCCAGAGGAAGAATGTTGCCTCTCCTATGCCTGAGGTGCCCAACCCATCTGCAGGTCAGTGGCTGTAAGGATGGGCAGAAATGGAAAGGAGAGGAAAGAGTAGAGAGAGGTCAAGGGTAAAAGCAGGACCTAGACTTGTAATGTAATGGGAGGCTGCTTGTTGGTTCCCAGCCGCCTGGCTAGCCTAGACCCAAAATAATCACACAGAAACTGTATTAATTAAATCACTGCTTGGCCCATTAGCTCTAGCATCTTATTGGCTAAATATTATATTAATTTAACCCATTTCTATTAATCTGTACATCGCCACATGGCTGTGGCTTACCTACTAAAGTTTTGACATGTCTGACTATGGCCGCAGCTCCATGGCATCTCTCTGACTCTACCCTTCTTTTTCCCAGCATTCAGCCTAGCTTTCCCTGCCTACCTAAGTTCTGCCTTGTGATAGGTCCAAAGCAGTTTATTCATTAATGGCAATCACAGTACTCAGATGGGACTTGAAGCCACTTGGAGGCATGTAATGAGAAAATATAAAGAACTGCAGCCAGTCTGTAGCAAGAAAGGTCACTGTGCACTGTGTAAGAATTCAATATCCAAATGAACTGCTGGCTCTGCGCACAGGCTGTGGCTGAGATGGCTGAGGGAGGACTTGCGTTGAGTCGGGTGCGCTCTGAGCCCATCGGAGGATGCATGGGGCAGTCAGAGCTGGAGGCTCTAAAATCTAATGGTTGGGTGCCAGATGAAGGCAGAAGTCACAGAATAATCCCACATTAGTTCAAAATTATAATAAAGGGTTATTTATTTACGGAAAACTTACAGATCGCTGTCCTAGACAACAGTCCTCTGTGCGAATGGGGAACAAGAACAGAGTCTAGCAGTCAGAAGTGAGAACCAAACAAAATGCATGGTATCAGGAAATGGATAAGCAGGACATAAGGAAAAAGACTGTCAAATCTTTCCAAGACAGGATAAGATGGTTCTGAACAGTTTCCTGCCTCTGAAAACGGTCTGTCAGTTATGCTAGGCCTTAGCCAAAGTTGGTTGCTTCAACATCGCAAATGAGACTTTGGGTGAGTGCTCAGGTAGCTAATTGTCTCCATCATATATTGCTTGCTTTGGAAGCTGCTTGATTGTACTTCCTGCCTGATCAAGTAATATTATCTCCCTTCTCAGGCCTTCGATGGTGTTGAAGATTAGTCATAGTTACTGTACCCTTATGATCTAGCCAAGCCATTTCCTATACAAGACTTAGACTCCTTAAGATAGAATGTTTATTAAAACATTTAGCATATGTTCCTTGCTTAATATTGTTTATGCTGGCTATAATTCTAATAATACTTGATATCTGTCCCTAGTGTATATAGTTTTGTTTTGGGTTTGGAACTCCCTTATTGAAACAAAAGGGGGAGGTGCTGTGGGAGCACATTCCACTCCTTCAGCCAGTAGTCTTTAAGACACCAGCCCACTTGGGCATGCTCTCTTATACTGTAAATGCAGTTGTAAAGCATGCACTCACTCTCTTGCTTCTGACTCTTGCTTCCGGCTGCTAGACTCTGTTCCTGTTCCCTGTTCGTGCAGAGGACTGTTGACTAGGACAATGATCTGTAAGTTTTCCCTATATAAATAACCCTTTATTATTCAAAATTCTGAACTAGTGTGAGATTATTTTGTGAATTCTGCCTTCATTGTAAGAAGAGAAACACGCCAAGGATGACTTTCCCAGAGTGCATCATGAAGGCTGAAAACACCCAAGGAGTGATGATATGTGGGCAGGAAAGAACATGCTTTCAAAGGTTGAGGCCAGGGACATTTGGATCATTCCCCAATATCAGTCTATCAAGAATCTGAGAGTAAAAACAGCCCTTCTGGGCAGATACTTGGCTACCATTCTGTTTCTAGATAGGAGGCTTGGAGTGCCCTGCCTTACCCCTACCTTGGCTCCTGTGAGGACACTCCAGTATGGACCTCTCAGTAGCTTCCAGCCATCTTGTGCCCACACCCACTTTATCCAGACTTCTTCCCTATTTGCCAATGAAGTCGCCTGCCTCCTGTTGACACTCAGGCCCCACCACTCTTGCTGTCAAGATTCTAAACAGCAGCCAGATACAAAAGAAGGATAATCAACAGGGAAGTCTGTAAACACAGAAGCTAGACAGAATAAAGACTGGGCCCCTGATCTCAAGTAAGAGTCAAGCAGCTAGGGAAGCCAGGGTGAGAGCATGCTAGGCATGGGCAACATGTGCCAAGGTCTGGTGGTGGCAGGAAAGAAAAAAGCTCTATGAGGATAGAACACAGGAGCCCTGGGGCCTGCATGTCATGCCTGAGGTATGATGGAAGGCCCTACTGGGGTTGACCAGAGGTTGACACAATCAGTTTTGTGTAGAAACTTGCAGTGTGTGGTGACAGTTGGACAGTATCAGTGTGGATGTTGGGAGCTAAAGGGCAAAGCCACTGCACAACATGGTCCTGGTGAAAGCAGATGGGCACCTGAAAGGATGACTTTGGGGAATCGAGTGGACCTACTGACATATAGTGTCTGGAGAGTAAGGGAGCCAAAGACATGAGGGCCACCAGCTAAAGCTACTAAATGGAAGAATGGACTCTGACAGTGGAGTTACTCCAGGTTTTGGCCAGTCTGGCTTCACAGTGCCCATTACACCTGCTGAAGAGAAAAATGAATCTTGCTCTAAGAGCCCTGAAGCCTACAGCAAGATACGGCTCTCTGGGTCTCTAAATAGCCACCCACCTGGCACCTGACAGTACAGACTGGGAGGAGCTGTCTGTGGTGAGGTAAGTTGCCTTGCTGCTGGGCCAGAGCCTGAGTTTCTCACGGGACAGGATGACTCATTGTGATAATTGAATTTTTGAGTTAGGCTTAAAATACGGCCAAGATTGAAGAGGTAATCTGGCAGGGCCAGGTTCCCAAAGGCAGGCTTCTTGGCCTCTACAATACCAAGACCTTATTAACAAGATCACTCTTTCTCCATTCATGGGTCATTTACAAGCAGCTCTTAGGGCTGCTATGTCAAGGAATTCAGTTGTTGGTCTCTGAGCCCCTGCCCTGGCCTCCCAGGACATTGTACCTGCAAGTGTGGGGAAGAAAAGCTCATAACACAGAGTCTTTCAACAGACAGCATTCTTGAGAGAAAGATCCAGAAGGCGGAATCATTCAGAGAGCAGAAAACGGAAGTAACTGACTGAGCGACTGCACCTTGGGCTTCGTGGTGGGGCAGAGACTGAAGCCCACTCCCGAGATAGAGAGGGCACGAAGCCCAGCCTGTCTCTGCTCTCTAGATATTTAGCCGCCGCAGCCGGGTCTCTCAGGTGCGGCTGCTCAGGCACATGTGGTGATTAAGTTCACCAATGGGAAACTGATGCATTTTTTTGATTACTGCTTCAGAGCCTCTTGAATTCAGCTGCTGGTAAAATTAACTCACCAGGGACAATGGAACATTTTCCAAGGTCCAAACTGTCTTTATTTGCAGTTTGTTCTTGGCCCTCATCCAGCCAAAACAAACCAGCATGCTTCCCTCTGCCCCGGCCTCCCCGACAAGGGAGGGCTTCCTCTAGCCCAAGTCTGGAACTATTTTAGACTAGAGAATAATATCAGTTACTCTGGACGACTGTGCTGCCGAAAGTCGGTGGGAGACCTGAAGTGAGGCACCTCTGGGCTTCCAGATATTCTGCCCTGCAGCGTCTGTTCCCAGGTGCCTCAGATTTAGTGGCCAGAGGTTCCAAACTCCAAGTTCATACCCTTGCCAATGACCAAGGTTGGCTATCATGGGCAATGTGCTAAGCATATGCCCGGCAGGGTAATACTGCTCACCATAGATACACCTGAACCCAGGTCCGTCAGCCGGCCTGGCCTGGTGTTCCCCACAAGCCTGTACTAAGCATTGGTCACACATGCACTTGTGTACATCTGACAAAGGCACTCTAGACAGCACTGCAGAAACTGGCCCGAGGTCAGCACTGAGACACCCAAGAAGAGATGCTGATTTAGGACAGCAGTCTTATTGTTCAGCTAACTTCGGTTTTTACAGCTTAAGACACCAGGACTGAGTGGAAAGGAGCTCCCACTAAACAGCTGTGCAAATTAAGGACTGAAGCATGAAGCTGGGAACCAGAGGCCAGACTACAGCTCTACTCAGCAGACAAGCTTCTAAGGAAAAGGGGTGACTTGTATAGCAAGGAACCCCACATGAAGTAGTGCCTCCATCTGCTTTTTCACGCACTGGCACATCAGCAAAAGATACAGCTGTACAGAAGAGGGCACAGATGACAGGAGCCCATGCAGGAAGAGGCTGGCCCACTGAACAGATGGAGCCAGAGAGCCGCACCTGGGCCTCAGCTCTCTAGCTGAGCAATGGAGGCCCTTGGCAGGGCAGCAGAGGAAGCCAGTTTGGAGTCTGGATGGAAGTGAAGAATGGCCACTGCAACTGCCAGCACCAACGCTGCTCCCTCCATGTGTGTGTGTGAGGGGGGCGTGGAGAGAAAAAGAGAGCGCCTTAGAGAGAAAGCCTGGCATTCAGTGTGGACACAAGGTGCTCTCCAAGAGCTCAGGGAGTAGTGAAAAAGAAAAGTGTGCCAGCAGGGACTGCGAAGGGGGCAGAGAGAAAGACAGTGCCTAGAATCATAGTCTCAGGATTCCAGCATGGAAAAAGATTTCCCAAGGCCCAGTCAAAGCTGGCTGGGAAAAGAAGATGCAGAGAGAGGCTTGCAGAGAGCCTGTGGTCTGGCTGAGGCTTGGAAGACAGCAGGGATATCTTAGGCTGAGACAGTAAGCTGGCCTGGAACCTGCCAGAAGCAAGGAGGCAAGAGGAGAGAGTGGTAGCAGCCAGACCTGGGGGCTGTGTGATCCCTGCCAGCGGCCTGGCCCAGAACCAGAGGGCAGTGGGAAGGCTTTGTTTAATGCTCAAGGATCCATGCCACTCAGAACAAAGCTGAGAATCTTAAACATGAAAGTCAGTGACAGGGCTGCACCAAGTGTACGAGGCAGCAACATGGACAGCTGAGGAGACTAGCATCACAGGGCAGTGCAAAAGTCAAGTCCCAGCTCCAGGTCTCATTCTGTTTCCTAAATCAGAAACAACTCCAGCCTAGAAGATGGCTCTAGGGCAGGTTGTTAGGAGCTAAGGACCTGCCTGAGGAGGCACAGTGCCAAGGCAAGTCCACATGGACTTCTTTTCCTCTGGATTCTGGAGTGGGCTTAGACGTATGTGAAAGCTGGGCAGTGGTGGCGCAAGCCTTTAATCCGAACACTCGGGAGGCAAAGGTAGGGAGATCTCTAAGTTTGAGGCCAGCCTGGGCTACAGAGTGAGTACCAGGATAGGCTCCAAAGCTACACAGAGAAGTCCTGTTTTGAAAACAAAACAAAAAACAAAAAAGGAAAGAAAACAAAAGAGTATGTGAGTGTTAGGAAAAAATCCCAAGACGAGCCACTCCACCGGTGCAAAGAAATCCAATTAGGTCAGATTAAACCAAATTAAATGCCTCTGTTTTATTAAATACAGTGCTCTCGGTTAGCTGAGAGCATGGTGGAGAGACAGGAAAGTGGGGAACACAGACAAACCGGGAACCACGTGTTTCTCCTTTGGTAACCCACTTAAATACCCTGTGGGAGTGGGCCTGACCTTCCCCTGGGGAGGGTCAGGACCTGGCATTCTGGGATTTGGATCCAGACCAGTGTTACTCCCAGACCAGAGGCCTGGGATGGATGCCAGGGGGCTGGGGTTATGCTCCTAACTTAACAGTGAGATCTGCAGGCCCTGCTTCTGGCTCCTAAGACATTGGTGTAAGAGTTCAGAACCTTAGCTCGGAGGCTCCACCAGGATGGATCATTTAAGGAGACAGTGCTGCTGGAAACTGGGTCTTAGATCTGGGGTGGATGCGGAGCCCATCAGATTTGCAGGAAACTCCAGATCACAGGATCCAAAGCTCACGGCCTTTATGGCGCCTGACTGCAGAGCAATGGAACCTTTGAGAAAAGAACCTCAAGCCAACTTTCAGACAGAAATCACTGCACGACCGTGCTTCCTTCACCATCAGGAGCTACAGTGAGGGCAGAGGCAGGAGATCTCAGAACCACAAGCTTTTTTTATTATTATTTTATTTTATTATTTTTATTACTGTTGTTGTATTTATTATTTCATGAACCCGGTCTGCTGGGACTGGATGTTCCTGAATGGGTAGTCCTGGTCCTTTGCTGGGAAAAGAGAAAGAGAGAGAATATGGGTCATGGACTGTCTGAAGTAAAATACTGCATTCACTTATTCACTCATTCATTCACTCCAGGAGGCTGATGCACACATGCCTCTGCGTGGGTTGCTCTTTGCTGGAAAAGGAATCACGAGTGTCCACTGAGGACAGGTGTGAGATAATGGAATGTTTCGTGCTCTCTGGGCAGAAACTACAGCTGCTTGTGGAAGCTGTAATCCTTGGTCACACCTTTGACTTTTTTCTTCAAAAGAGGACAATCTAGACATCCCCAGCCCCTAGTCACCCAAAACTTTCAGTGCAAAAAACTCAGGGGCCACTACCTCCAGGTTTCGTCTGGCCTTCTGAAGGACTTGGTGGGTGATGACCACTGAGGAAAAAACAAAGAAAGGAACAATTAGAGCCACAGACCTCAGAAGAGGAGAATAAAACCAAAGCCAGTGAGGGGGAAGCCTGGACCCAGACAACTGGATGTCTGAAGGGTCTTCAACAGGCTCATGTCTGAACACATGGCCCTCTGGTGGTGCTGGTTTGGAGAGTGTCCTAGTGTCACTTATGTTGTTGTGATAGAATATTCTGGCAAATTGCAACACCGATAAGAGTCTATATTAGCTCACAACTCTAGGCTACAGTTTGTCTCTGCAGGCATCGAGGCAGCAGGAGCTTGAGACAGTTGGTCACATTCACTGTCAAGGGCAGAGAAGCATGCATGCTCTGGCTTGCTTGTGTTCACTTCAATTTCTCTACTACTACCAGTTCAGAATTCCCCTGCCCAGGGAACTGCTGAGTCTTCCCATATCAATTAACTTTAGTAAGAAAGCCCCCTCCAGACATGCCCACAGGCCAACCCAATACAGACAATCTCCCATTGAGACTCTCTTCGCAGATGATTTTAGGATATGTCACACTCGCGATTAAAGATGATCATCACAGAGGCTTAGGAAACTTTTAGGACTGTGACCTAGCTAACAGAAGTGGGCTACTGGTGCCATCGCTCAAAAGGATATGTACTTTTGTCTCTGGCCAGCACTCTAGATTTTCTGATCCACCAAGACATAAAGGAACTGTAAGCTTACACTACCCCAGACTGCTACTCCTTTATGCCTTCCCCACCATGATGGACCATATTCCACCAAACCATTAGCCAAAAGAAATTCTTTCCCCCTTACATTGCTTTTCTCAGGTTTTTGTCATAGAACTCAGTAACCTACACAACAGCCCTGAACAATGGAGACCAGAGAGAAGTATGAAGGCCTCACTTGTTCCTTTTCAACTCCCAGGGCCAAATAAACACACTGGGAAGGATAGACCATGGATAACACTTCAAGTCCTCACAGGGACCCAAAGGGAAGGAAGAGTATGCACGCTACTTTTCAGAGGCAATGCCTGGTTCTGCATGGCCACCTGGATCACCTGCTAATGACTGGGAAGGATGCTGTTGGCCAGTGTAGAGGTCAGGATCTGACAGTGCCTGGCTTCCTCTGCTGTCCTTGCCCTCTGGAAAGCAGTGTGGGAAACAAGTCCACACTTGGAGGCCCATGCCAAGTGTCCAGGGAAGTACTGTGAAAGCCAAGTTTTACACAACAACCTTTCTTCAAGCATGCCTGTGGTGTCCTGGAAGGACTCAGGGCATTTTTCTCCTCCTGCCCTTCAGCTAGTGAAACAGCTCAGAACGGCTCCCCAGGGCGACCGGCTCTGTCTAAGCAGGGGTGGGCTAAGCGCGAGTCCAGGGCCCCTGCTTACTGACACTTGAGCTGTGTCAGAATTTGAGAACAGGAGTGTCCACTACTTGGAGCAACCACACACAAAGGTGCTTTCTTCCATAGCCCCTTGTCCAGCAAAGACTAAAGCGGCGAGGGAAACTCCAGGTTTCTGAGCCTGCTCAAGAATCAGAGACAGAACTTGGGATGCTGAGAGGCAAGAGGACTGTCATGAGTTTAAGACTAGCTTGGGAAAAAGGAATAAAATAAGAATCCATCCTAACTAGGACCCGGTGAGGGTCAGGGAATACCCTGCTCCTCAGAGTCCCAGCCCCCTTGGCTCATGCTTGCTGAGGCCACCTGCAGCTCACCCCAGCATATGGCCCACTGCTGCTCACCCCAGCATATGGCCCACCTGCAGCTCACCCCAGCATATGGCCCACTGCTGCTCACCCCAGCATATGGCCCACTGCAGCTCACCCCAGCATATGGCCCACTGCAGCTCACCCCAGCATATGGCCCACTGCAGCTCACCCCAGCATATGGCCCACTGCAGCTCACCCCAGCATACATACAGCCCACTGCAGCTCACCCCAGCATACATACAGCCCACTGCCCGCTTACTAGAATAACTGCCTGGAGGAAATGTTTTTCTTGTTTCACAAAAACTTCCATCTGGAGGCATAGAGGTCAACAGACACAGTGACCTTTACTTTTATTTGAGTAAAAAGAGTTTCACTGGTGTTCCTTGCCTCTCTGTCTCCCCCTTACCCCTGGCTGCAGGGTCCATGATGTGCCCTAGGAAGCCCAATATACGGTACCCAGCATACAACTCTGGTGTGGATAGGAATTTGTGAATCTTTCTGGGCATAGAGCATTGCTTTCTCAAGATATATCCATCAAGGGACCTGTGACCCAGAAAAGCTTGTTGTGGCATGGAGGTTAAAAATAATCTTGAAAGACCACTGGATGTACGGTGGAGACTGAAAAATGTGAGCCTATTTCCACATTGTCTGAAGGTTGGAGAGTTTGAGGTTGTACAATAATTGTTGACAACAACCAGGGCTACACATCCTGACCCAGGATGTTGTTACTTGGTTCTTTTGACAGTAAGATGGCACATACAGGTAGATCCACTCCCTGCTGACAGATGATCAGGATACGCAAGCATATTTCTGCTCTTGTAATTGGAGGTTTAACTTGGGAAGCAGCTGCCTTCAGGATACTTGGTCTAGGGTGGCTTCACTGCCTAAACAACAGAATGCCAATGACTTGATGTCTCAAAGGGTTAAAGGAATTAACTTTTTGAGTTTCCTTTGGATCATGGTAAAGAAGCCTTTTGTTGCCTTCTTCCCCCTTTTGTATTGGGGTATAAAAGTGGATGGAAAATTAAATATAGGTGATTTCAGTATTCACTGGAACTCTCTCCCAATACTATCCCATGTTTCTGTTTTATTATTTTTACTCATGTCTTTGTATTCATTACTAAATTTTCTGATCCCCATGCCCCACCCTGGTAAGTGGCAGTTCTGTCAAAGCTGGTCTCCAACAATGAACCCAGTGAGTCAAGCTTATCCAACTGTAAGGATTCCCTGGCCTATGTTTTGAAATCTCTCTGACATCTGAATAGGTACACCATCTATGCTACAACACTCAGAAATTTCTGCTGTGATAAGAAGATGAGGTTCAGAGTGGTAAAGAATACATCCCAAATCAGACTGACCTCAGTGTAGAGACAAGGCACACGCATGGGCCACAGAACTCAGTCCAGGGATCTCCCACCCCACCAGAGACTGGAAAGGAAAATGCCCACTGGAGAGCTCACCTGGCCGTAGGACATGGAAATACTCACTGAAGTCCTCAATTGAGACAGGATTACTCCCCTTACTTGGCAAAGGAGACCTGAGGCACACAAGTGAAGTGGAAAGTGCCAGGCCACGTGACTCGTGAGTGGTAAGGACCCAGGTTCCCATGTCTTACCCTTTCCTGTAGTAGGGAACTGCGGGCAGGCCTGCTTTTCGCCTCACCCGGCTCCTGCACGGCTAGCTTAGTCCCAGAAATAACAACACACAAATTGTATTCATTTAAGCACTGCCTGGCCCATTATCTCTAGAGAGTTAGTTACTGACTAACTCTCATATCTTGATATTAACCCATTTTTAATAATCTGTGTAGCACCACGAGGTGGTGGCTTACTGGAAAAGATTCAGCATGTTTGACCTGGTGGCTGGCTCCATGGCTTCTGCCTCATAGCCCTCTTCCCAGCATTCTGTTCTGTTTACTCCGCCTACCTAATTTTCTGTCCTATCAAGGGGCCAAGGCAGTCTCTTTATTGACCAATGAAAATAACACAATAGACAGATAACCCTCCTCCATCATTTCCCCTTTTTCTGTTTAAACAAAAAAGAAAGGCTTTTATTTTAACATAGTAAAATTACAAATAACCCTCCTCCATCACTTTCCCAGCTCTCTCCTGCAGATTCTGAGAGGAGGTAATATCAGTTCAAATACTGAGGGGTGATCCCTGGATCTTTTTCATCCCTGTTGCCACATGGAGGAGGAGGGGTGGGGAACACCATATCAATGTCACTGTGTCACTTCAAAACTAGGAACAGAGTTGGCAGGTTGGAGGGCTTAGGGATATCCAGGTTTATCAGACACTGGTGACACCATCTCCACGAGCAGCACTATGTAAAGATGCCTGGAAAGGGGGACAGCCAGCATCTGTGGGGCACCTATCTTATCCCCTACATTGGTGGTCCCACTCTCCAAATTTTACTGATGCAATTGTAACTATTATCCAGGCCACTGTGGCCTGCTTTGCTTAAAACTGCTGTCTCTAGAGAGGAAGAGCCTAAAACTCAATCAGAGCCATGCAATACATGTCACACAAGAAGGTATAGCTGAGACCTGAGCATATTCCCAATACTGACCCAAGATTCAACATGGCATGGTTCTAGCTTTCTGATTTATCACAGTAGGGTCACCACCTGAGCTGAATTCTGCTGACTCCTGAAGTTCCTCATGCCAAATCAGAATCAGCAGCAGGAGGTTCAGGAGGGAACCTGTGTCAAAGTCCTATTGCCTGGACTTGGGCTGTGTGATGCTCCCTCAGGAGTCTGGCCCAAATGCTCCATAGCACCTGAGCACGCCGATAACTGCCACTGTCACCCACACCTCGGAGGGCTCCTCTTTTCCATAGATGACATGGAGTCTTCTCAGCCGATAAAACAATACCCAGTCTGTTGGGCAATCACCCACCTTTCAAATTCAACCTTCCTTCACAGCCCTGCATGCTTGAGGGACTGTCACTGATCTCCCAAGCCTTCATGCTCTGTCTTGTGACGGCAGATGCACAAATGAACCACAGCAAATCCTGCTACTCTTCAAGCCCAGTCTAAGGCTCTTTGTCCCACTTTCCCTGTTATGGTTGGACACGAAATGTTCCCTGTTTTGTACACTCAATTCCCAATTGGTGGGACTATTTGGAGAGGCTGTAAAGTGAGGCCTGGCTAGTGTGATGAGGTCATGGGGAACAGGCCTTGGGGATGATAGCGTGGTCCCTCTAATCTTGTCTGCATTTTGTCTGTCACATGATGTGACTAGCTACCTCATGCTACTATTCCCCCACACAGGAACTGATCCTACCAACATGTCTCCACCATGGTTAACCCTTGAAACTGTGAGCCAAAACAAACTTAACCTTCCTTCCAGGGACTGTATCACATGGCCAGAAAACTAATGTGCCCTCTTGCTCAAGTGAAAGCCTTGACCTGTTTTCAGCATGCCTAGAAGACTCACTGCTGTCTTGCTTATGGACGTAGGTATGCCTGGGAATCCTGTTCCTCTGCTGTCTGACTGACATACCTCAGTGACAATCAGATTTAATCTTGGACCAAAGCCTCACACTACTTTTAGGCTGCCTCTGGCAGGCCCTCAAGTTGATAACCCTGAAGCTTATGCCCCCTTACCCCTCATTAAGTTCAGGGTCCTTTACAAAAGAAACTACCTGACCCTGACCCCAGAGTCTATGAAAAGGACAGAGGACAGGAGCCCAGTGTCTGGCCATAACTGAATTTTATTCATTTGCAGTTCAAACCCTCACTAACCTCATAGTCTTTTCCAGGAGATCCCTAGAGGGCAGCTAATGAGACCACCTACTTCGCAACCCTGTATGCCCCAGGCCTCTAAGAAATGCTGCTGAGAGAGAAGCCACAGGCTGCAGTAGTGGACAGAGGAAGGTACAGTTGGTGACAATCCTAAAACAGGCAATCTGATAGGCTGAGAGCACAGGCAAGGCCAGCGTTGAGTTGTTGGAGAACCCGGTGGAAGCTGCTTGTCTCCACACACCGGTGAGGAGTACTGCGGGTTTGAGTACGAGGCCCTGATGTGGCTGAGTAAGAGTCAGCACTGACCTTAAGCTTTCTTCCTTCTCCCCTGAAACCCATGGTGGGAACACCATGCAGACCTTCATGTGAAACATGCCAGCTTGGTCCTCTGCAGGAAGGAACTCCGTTGATCTCCTCTGGAGGTCTTTCCCAAGAGGCCCCATTCTCTGGTCCCTCTTGCCTCAGCCTTGCACAGTCAGCTTTTATTTCATCAGCAAGATAATTCTAGGTTCTTACACATAAACCAAACCTACTGCTGACCTCTATCATTGCAGGTCCTGTCCTAGACTGCCATTCTGTGCTCCAGATCACAATGTCTACTCCTTTCAGAATCAGTTTAGGGGCCCTTCCCCTAGGTAGGACACTCACCCAGCTCCTATAATGCACCATCTGTTACCCATGAGAGGACAGTCCTGGAAGAACTCTGGAAGAACTGACTGTGCAGTTCGAAAAGGGTGAGGCAGGAAAATAAACCCCAAGAAGGAGGCATGAGCTCAGAAGCCTGGGCCCCAAAGAGTGCAGGCCATGGCACTACCACTACACAGAGGTAGGCAGTGGTCAGCGTGGCAGCCCCCGCCTCTCACTCACACTGGTCCCAGATGACTTTCTCCTGGTGCTTTTTCTGCTGCAGAAGCTTTGCTGTGTTCTGCAGCTTCTTTTCTTGTTCAAACAACTTTCTGTGTAGTTTGGTGATCTCTGCCTTCAGTTCTCCAATCTAAAGAAAAAATAATGAGAAAAAATATAATAACATAAAACACTATATTACATCGGAGGAACTAAAAATAACATCAAAAGATGCTCAACTTCACTTGCAAAATATCTGAATAAGCCAGAAGCCCTTTGTGCACAATACATTAGCAGAACTGGACAGAATCAAGGGTGAGGAGGAAAGCTCAGAAGGAAAGTCAGAACTGTGATAGCCCTTGAGATGGTTGTGGCCCAGTGAGGATGCAAGATCTACTGAATTGTAAATGCATTCTATCTCTCTGCCTGTCCATTCTGTGCCACAGCATCTACCCCCAGGAACAATCACATCAGCACAGGAAGATGTCTTTCTCCATGGGCACTCACCTTGGCATTGCCAGAGGCAAGAACAATAAATGAGTTGGTTCATAGTAATCTGAATAAATAAATTGTGGTACTTACATAAAAAAGAATTGTGCAGCATTAAAAAGGATGCTGTTGAGATCTATTTATTGATTTCAAAAGATGATTATAATTAGTGAAAGAAAGAAATCAACAGACTAAATGCTGTATGTGAGGCATTTCTGTTTCATAAAGGGAAACACAGATCCCTACAGCTATAATCATATATTGATGTGGTAACCAAACATCAATGATGAGTTTTAAATTCTTGTAGTTTTTTTGTTAACATAAGTTATAATGCTGATTTAAATTTTCTAACGTTTTAATCTTAACACAACAATACTCATCAAGTACAGACCAATTTTGATTTTTTTTTTTCAGAGTGGAGTGTGCATGCCACATCCACCATCCTGTGAGTGTCCCAGTGGAGACCCCCTTAACTGACTCCAGGACTAAGAACACCCCTTTTCTTTCGGCTGCACTAAACCTTTGCTACTAAGAAGGGAAACAGTACATTGGTAGTCCCTGTAGAGTCTTTTCTAGTTTTTTCCAAACATGTTTGTGGTATCTGTGCTTTCAATAGAACATCAGATTCTAATTACATATTAAGTTGACCTGTGAGCCAGATATATGGACAGAAAGCTGGTCATATGGAAGCTAAAATATGCTTTATGGGAGACCAGATAAAGGCAAGTCACTGAAAAACACTTTGCTGGCAAATTAGGTGTGGGTGAGACAACTATAAAAGATGTAGGAGGAACAGTCTATAAGAATTCTATATTCGGATTGCTCAAGTGCCTTAAGTTTCCTCTTCATCTAAAAGAAACAGAAATTGGTAGTGACAGAAATACATAATGGATATGGTTTGTGAAAGAAAGAAGATGTGGAACTCCAATCAGAAGACCCATATTCAAAGAAAAGGCCTGGCCCTATATCAAAGGAATGACAAATGAACGCACATTTATCTGTTTTAAGCTAAACTAAAATGTTTAAGGTATGTATCTTTTTTATTCCCCACCTTAACTTCCTTTAGGTTAACCAATCACGTCAGGTACAAAGACTTCAGTGCTTCTCCAAAACAGATCCTAATTTCATCATTAGGTTTGCTTTGATTCTTCTCTAGTACTTATCTTCTAGTCAGGATTTCACAGGCCACAATTCTAGGACGAAGTCTCCCTACAGTTCTGCATCTGCAACACTGGACTAGCATCTGGCTCTTCTTTCATACTGTAGTAAAATGAGATTCAAAGTATGGTGGAAGCCGGGAAGGCAGTCTTGCGGGAGGATGGTTCTTTCCTAGCTTGCCTGGTTTATCCCTTTGCTCTTTCTATAGTCAGGTCAGCAAAGGGCTTAAATAGGAAGGAATAATTCTGCAGCTACAATGTTTCAGGGCTTTTATTGATAGATGATTATAATTAGTGATAAAGAAACCAAAACCAACAAGTGTTCATAAAACTGAACACAGATGTACTGATAAGGCATAAACCTTAGTTATTTCCAAGAGATATGATTTCAGGCTGTCTGAAACGGTAATTTGTGTGTGTGTGTGTGTGTGTGTGTGTGTGTATGTACTACAGATCTGTGTGTATTATACATATTCACGTGTGTATATGCACATGTGCTTGTACCTGTGTGAACACAAACACGAGGCCAGAGAACAGCATTGGGTGCTTTTCTTCATTGCTATCCATCTTAGTTTTGAGGCAAGGTTTCCCACTGACTCTGAAATCACTGATTTAGCTAGGTAGTCACTCAATTTTGCCACTACTCCTTCCCTTAATGCTAGGCTCAGATATGTGCATACCCTTCAGGCCCAGATTTGACACGGGTGCTCAGGTCCTCATGCCTCTACAGGTTTTTCCATCTGAGCCAGCTCCCTAGCCCCATTCATATATTCTTTAAAGCTATAATGCTGATTTAACAGTTCAATTAATACTCCCTCCCTCCTGGGAGTTCAGGAAGCCATGCCATGATAGATGGCAGCAATGACCCCAACCAGCACCAGCGGCTATTGAAGAGCAGGTGCCAGCCTGCAGTTTGCAGGTCACTGCTTACCAGCACTCACCTAAAACTGGACATCTTCAAGCTAGCACTTAAAACAAGTAAATTTAAATATTTATGTCTGTTGTTTCAGTGTACTTAAATCTTCCTGTTCATCTCATGATGAAAAGTATACTAAGAGAGCAAAATTCTAGAGCCTAGCTCTGCCACTTCTTGGCTGCAGAATTCTGAGGCAAGTCATGTAACTTCCTGAAGTTTTGGTTTCTACTTCTGAAAAATGGGACTAAGAATGTGCATCTCCAGCACAGGGAGGATTCTGAATGATGACAACCCAAGGAAATAATAAGTAGTGGGCATGCTGATCACCCTCATCTTACCGTTACATGTTGTACACATGTATTAGAACCTCACAGCATAAAATTACACATAAAAATGTGTAATTGTAGCAATTAAATATAAAATGCGTTAATTAAAAAAATGAATAATGACACCTTGACCTAATTGTCCAAACATACTCCATTTGTGAATTAAAAAAGAAAAACTACCTAAGTCCCCGAGGCCACAACAAGGGCTAAGATTTTAGTGTAAGCAGAATATGTGGCACCAAGTAGGCACTTAGAATCAATAAACAGAAGTGGAAGTCTCCCACCCCCACCCTAGAGGACACACGCACCATCAGTGCTTCACCTGGCTTCTGGAGAGGTTACTCTTTTCCTTGTTATGATGAGCATCTCAAATAACTATAGAAGTCAACAGAATTGGAGAGGAATCCCAGGAACCTGCCCAGAACTTACAACTGTCAGTTCAAGGCCACACTGGTTTAGCCTCCCTCCAATGTCGTGTCGTCTATAAAACAGTTCAGTATATATCACCTACGAAGTTCTCTTTGAACCTGTACAGCATTAGCACAAGATAACTCCTGAGCACCACTGAGCATGACTAACCTGAAAACACAAACCCCAAATACCAGACTTTTAAAGCAAGTGTATTAGGAATGCCTAATATATACACACACATAGTCTGTCAAATCCTGAAAAGCAACCAAAGTCAGACTTCTTTTTTTTTTTAAAAAAAATATAATCTATTCAACTTAGCATCCAAACAAGCAGTACATTGTTACAAGCTACCTTCTTTTAATCTGTGGTTTTCAATGCTCCTGGTTTTACACATCAGACTGGCAAAAGTGAGGTCCTAGCAGCTGCACTTACCTAATACTTTCAGGGGATACTGTGGTTCAGGTCCAAGATTTACCTCCCTCTTCCTCACTAGGATGTTGTATGGTCTAAGCTCATTTTGTGTATCTGCCCAGACCTGAAATAAGTCATTTCCTGTAGGAGGCCTGGCCCAACCCTTGAAAAGAGGCTCTCAGAACCAGTCTTAGGGTATCTACTGGGTTTGCTGCTCTGAATCCAATTATTTCTACAGTATTTTATGTGAAGTGATTCAGTCAATTTGTAAAACAAAAAACGCATCATAGTTCATTTCTATGCTTATAATTCAAATTTAGGATCATATGGTTTTCATTTCTCTGATTTCATATTTATCTTTCAGTAAAACTCTCAGTTCCTAATGAAATTCTGCACTGTTTGTCTTACATTACAGGTGAAGGCACCTGCTACCAAAGCGGCTAATAAGGTGAAGTCCCAGGCCCCATGTGGTGGAAGGAGTGAACTGACTTCTATAGGCAGTCCTTTGACTCCTACATGCATGTCAGTACACAAGCATGTGTGGACACATAAAAAATAAATAAATGTAAAGAATTTACACTTATCTTGCAACAGAAACATACCAGATTATTAACACCTGCAAACAGTGTCTGTGAACAACAAAGAAAACCGTTGAAAACTCTGTGCTTTGGGGAAGTCTCAAACCAATGTGGTGTATCACTGGCATGTCTGCTCCCATGGTCATGTCCCCAGTGATACACAGTATGGCTGGCTGACTTCCCCTTGCTATGAATCTTTAGACATTGCTCCCTCACTCCCATTTTGATTAATTCTATTTATAATTATGCAAAGTTTTATATGGCTCCAAAGTCAAATCTACAAATGAGTGTTGATTAGAAAAATCATCATCTACCTCTGACCCTCCAAGCTAACCCCTCACAGTCCTATGAGTCTCCTATTTTAAGGATATACCTACATTTGGTAACCCTTCATATACATTTCTCAGATAAACTGATGCACATTTTCCAGGGCATTGCTAGGGGCTGAAGGGGGAGTTGAGTTAAATACAAAGGTAAACAGATAACACAGAGAAAAGAGGAGGTTGTGAAGCACCTAGACTTGTTGCTAAAAACTCAGAAGTCTGCTTCACCCACACCAAGCAAAAGGCGCCACATGAAGACGAGGTAGAAAAAAGAAATGTGCCCAGAAGCAACTTCCTACCACACAGCAGTCCATGAACACCAGCAACAACATGGTGCATCTCTGCGGTCCTCGGCTCTGAATCCTATGATGCTGACGTGAACATAATCCATTACCCAAGACGCCCTCAAGAAGGGTGCCTCAACACAAACACTGATAGCCCCCTGATTCATTTGCAGGTGGAAGAGGATCAACAGGGCTACAAGAGTATGTGTGCACACTTGTGTATGTGTGCTTATATCTGTGTGTTTGTGTCTTTGTGGGTGTATGTATTCTGTCAAAGTAGACAAACTGGATTCTATCTACTTAACAAACAGCTTCTTCTGTCTGCCAAGGGCAAAAAAAATGCACCAAATTGTTTAACTCAGATATGTTACCTTTAACATAATTTAGAGCAGGCAATGATTTTGGAGAGTGGAAAAAATTATTCATTCATTTAAAAACACGAATAAAACAGAACTAGATCCTGAAGGAAAATAGAGAGAGACAGGCATTAAGCAAACAAATACATAATTACAGTGTGGGTAAGGGTTTGATGAAATAGAAGATGGTGCTATGGCTGAGTGACCAAGGGGCCCTCTTCCTTGACTTGAGGGTAAAAGGCAGTCAGCAGAATCATAGGACATACATAGCAGGCAGACGGTCAGTGTCATGTAAGCCTCCAATAGAAAAGAGTCTGTGGGTTCAGAGAAAGAAAAGCCAGTAAGGTTAGAGCTCAAGTGATCCAGTTATCACTCATCTTTCATCCAAGGCTCCACCAACTAAAAGTGGGCTCGGAATGGCTGCCCCATGTCACATGTATGATTATAAACATCTTTGAGCACGGTGTATCCACATTGCTCCCCAGGACACTCGTGTCATGGGAACTTTCGGTACAAACAATCTCATTGCCAGGTTGTGAAGGTCTGAGAGCTGCCAAAACTAAACGAGGTAGTGACTTGAAATGCAAACTTCCCTTCTGCCTTTGTGCTCACCTTTGGAAAACATTTATTAATCCAGTCAAATGAAATAAAAATTATCCACCAGGCTACCAAGCAGAACTCTAACATCCTTTTCCAGGATTAGCCAGGGTTTTGTACACTGTGCCAGGACACACATGAATCCTACTGTTGAAAGCCAAGACAAGGCTTCTGACCTTTCACTCTCAAATAGTTAAATAGTTTTTCACAAAAATCCAGCAGAAGCCATCAATAGAACAGAAGATCCTGAAGTGCAAGGCATGGCTAGGAATATGAGCAAGCTGGTCCATAAAGACAAGCTGACAGGTGAAATCCAGCAAGTCAAGAACAAACCCAGAGTTCACACATGTATGCTTTCAAATCAGTCCCACAACCCAGGCCCTGAACTTTGTACAGAATACCACTCAATAAAGGCAGGCTGGGAATTAGTTAAGAACTCAGTGTGGCCCCCAAACCCTGGGTACCATGCCCTATAACACATCCTTACGGTGGGGCACATTAGCTGTGGGCCAGTTCTGAACTGGCCATAGAATGAACAGAAACTCAGGCCCTCTGGAGTACTTGAGCCTCTGAGGATGTGGGATCACCTACCTGCTCACAGTGAAGTGAACACTGGCCATCTGTGGGGACTGACACCCTCCAGAAGAGTTTCAGCAACCTTGAGGCTTCTTCCAGGACCAGTCTGGCTGTGTTCATGCTGGAGAGAAACTTGCTCAGAGGCACAGAGAGTGGAACCTACAAAGGATAACAAGGCTATTACAAGTCACTTTGACAGGGATCACTCCAGACAAGCATGACTTAATAGGCAGCAGAAGGCTTCAGACCAGGGCTCCTGTTCTACATGATGAGAGGGAGCCAGGGTTATGCAACACGGTTGAGCTTTACAGTAGAGAGAAGTGTGGTGGTAAGTTTAGCCCAGCCAGTAACCATGGTTTGTAACCCACGGTAACTCCATCCAGACCACCAGAGAGCAAATGATAGCAACACAGCCCAGGGCACAACACTGATATATTTGCTACAGATGGCTTTTTGAGAATGTATGGTATCAGGGGTCTCTGGAACCTCTCTCCGTCTCTGGGCTGGAGGCACGCTCACATGGGGGAGGTGTCAAAGGCAAGAGAACAGAAAGAATGTGGTGTAGCGAAAGAGAGATAAAAAGAGGAGCAAGAGCAAACTGAAAAGCATTTCTCTTTGCAACTGATAGATATAAAACTGCACACCTGTTTATATAGCAAAATGACAAAAATATGAATATTATTCAACAAAGACAAAGGTGTCCAGAAACAGGCATTAGCTCAGAACCATAGGCACAAGCTCTCTGAAGTGTAAAGTAACATGCTAACAGTGAACAGGATTCCTAAAACCTTCCCAGCCTTTAAATGGGGAAACCTACTTTACACCTAATCAAAATATAGTCAAAAAGATAACTCACTGCAGTTGACATGCCCACAAACAGTGAAAGAAGGAACAGTCCATGCCACATCTGCAGTAGCGTATTGGCAGTCACTGAAAAGGCAAGTGCTCAAAAGAAAAAGTATTAATACCAAGTAGCTGAAATATATGAACCTCCTATTTCTGACTATTTGATAAACTTCAAGTGTCCCAAAAATATGTGTTTATTTTTGTATGTTTCTCTCTCTCTCTCTCTCTCTCTCTCTCTCTCTCACACACACACACACACACACACATACACACACACACACAATTACAAGTGCTGACCTTTAAGTGGTATTTGAAGAGAAGTTTTGTTTTTATTCTTTTCTACAATTTTAGCTTTCAAAATAAGTATTTTTTAATTAGAAAAGAACAGGAATCTTATTAGTGTTAATTTATTCAATATTATTTACCAAGCACTTATTCTATACAAGGCTTAAGGGGAGTAGGTACTGCTTATTTAATGCTCCATAAAAGCACTATCCCTTCTCTCGTGGCGCTTATCATCTAGGAGAAGACAAAATGCAAATATGATTCTTAAATAAAGTAAAACAAAAAAAGCAAAGTCACACACAAAGCCAAAGCTAATACCATAGGGAACTCAGCTGTGTTCGGTGACAATCTAGACTAACTGAGGAAATGACTCAGTGGGCAAAGTGCTTGCTGAGCAAGCATGTAGATAAGAGTTCGAGCAAGAACATGTAGATGCTGGGCAGTGTGGTGGCCATCTAAAATCCAAGCACTAAAGAGGGAGAGTTTGGGGATCCAGACTCTCAAACAGTTGGCTAGCTACACTGGTGATCAGTGAGTTTGGGTTCAATCGAGAAACTCCACCTCATTAAAGAATGTAGACAGCAATGAGACTGGAAATCAACATCAAACCTCCACACATATTAGTATCTGCACATATATATATAATCACATACAGGTAATCACATACATAATACATATGTACATGCACAACATACCTACATATACATGCAAAGGAAAAGAAGCCTTCAAAGTGGGATCCAGAAGCTGTGACTAATAGAAGCTCAAAGGTTTAGTACCATCTCTCACCTGGTGCCTTGGAGGTAATGCATGTCAAGCACATGATGAGTTGTGTCAGACACCTAAGTCTGTGACAACGGGTAACTTGAGATGAGGAGGATTCCAGGAAGATGAGGTAGAGAGAAGAGCGAAGCTGAGGATGGGGAATGCCAAGCCAGAAAAGTCAAGAGAAGGAGGCTGGAGAGATATGGTGGGAAACAAGGACAGCACCTGTGGCCCTGCCTGTTCAGAGTGGGACATGTCGGGGAAAGAGTGGTGACTGACAGTGGGCAGACTGACTGAAGCCAGCCCAGCAACCAGAAGTCCTTAGAGCTGCTGCCCAGAGAGAAGGGGGTCAGTCGGCCAACACTGGCCAGAAGGCAGCTCTGTCACAATGAAGCATGTTGGCTGCAGGACTGAGAACAGTCAGTGTTCAGCATCTCTACACTGAACTGATATAACCTCCTTCACAGGGCTGTTCTGAGCAAATACACACAGAATCTCCTCTGCAGGAAGATGACCTTCAGGTGGACATAGAACATCTCTCAGGAACAAATGCATCACAGAGTGGCTCACGGTCAGATGAGAGCTCTGTGTGATAAGGGGACAGGCTGGTTGGGTCTGGTACAGTGTGCGTGAAGATCAGGGCCTCTAACTGCCCCACAGCAGCCCAGGAGCCAAGTAGACAAGTCTGCCCAGATGGTGTGTAGTGGAGGGGTGCAATGACTGGACACAAGAGGACGGAGGGACAAAGAGTAGCAGAAAGTCTGGGAAGAAGTGAGAAGTCACATAGCAGTGGCCATCATAACCCAGGGTACAATCTCAACTTGCTGGCCACTGATCACCAACAATCTGCCCCTTCACCTCTACGCTTTGATGGGCAACAGTTCCCAACTCCTCCCTTTTAGGGCTTTACTAAAGTCTAGGCTATTAGGAATCTTCCAGAGAATATAGCCAGCCTATCTGCTTACTGAGAACAGGAAGGATCTCACTACATCAGCCCTACACTTAGGTTACCTTTGGCCCCAGCTTTTGACCTGTGGGGCCCAGAGCCTCTTGAGTTTGAATGTCCATCTTGGCAAGCAGTCTCTGGCCACGGCTGATCTGCTTATGGAGGGCCTCATAGTCCCCAATCAGGCCCAGCACATGGGGGCCACTCTTGCTTGCCCACACATGGTGTTCAGCAACCAGGCAGGGCATGCAAGGGGGGCTGATAATGGAAGTGCTACTGTCACAGGAGAGGGAGTCCACATCAGTTCCAGACAGCAGAGGAGTCTCGGAAGCTACAAAAGAAGAGGCAAATGTTAGATCTACTTGGGGTGGCATCTGTGCCCATGGAGTTATGCTGAAAGAGCACGAGAGCAATGGGGCCGGACCTTGAGCCTACAGCTGTATTATCTTACACTGAGCAAAGACTGAAATCAACTTAACCAATGTTTATTGAGCACTCACTCTGTGGTAGACCCTAGGCTGGTAAGATGAACCATGCTATTATTTTCATGACAATAGTTCAGGATCTAATGGGAATATAGAAGCTGCAGGAATTATAAATGCAAAGTGAGAGTGAGCCAGAGATCAAGGTTAAAGAGCTATCTGAGCAAGGAGAGAAGTCAAGGAAGGCTCCCTGGAAGGGGCAGCTTGAGCTGTCCCAGACAGGAAGTCAGCATTATACAGCTAGAAAATCTATTGTTTTTTAACTTGGTTGATTTTGACTGGAGTGGCTGGAGAGGCATTTTACAGAGATGCCTGCATTCTTGAGTCTTGAGGAAGTGGGGGGACTAGACTGGTGAAAATTAAAAAACGTGAGAATGTTAAAGCACAGTTGGAGGTAAAGACTCGTCTGTGTGGTCAGCCCCCACTGCAGAGGGATGAGACTGTCCAGTACTGCTGAAGATGGATCCCAGAGACCCTGAAATCCATACAAAGGTGGTTTCAGTTTAAAACTTTAAGTTTAAAGTCTTTGAGGTTGTACATGGTTAACTCCTAGGATGAATTCAGTGGCTTGGAGAGTATCTTCTAGAGATACAAACCTAACTCCCAAACCACTGCCCAGCAGCCAGGGATGCCAGGGACCTCCCTTTCTTCTATTTAAAAAGCTTTAATGTCATACCCAACACTGCTGCAGCTAACCAGTTTATACCTGATTTAGGTGCCATTGCCTGGGTGGACTCAAATAGATCAAATGAATTATCACTGGCCTCAGGACATTTGGTGCCATCTATAACAAACAAAACAAGAGAGAAAATGAGCCTTACCATCATTAACACTAGAGAAAGGATGGAATTAGAACGTGGTAAAGTATATCACATGCATCCATTCATTTTAGAAACTAAATGTCACTCACACCTTCACCGCACACAATCCTGTAGCCAGGACCATGCATATTCTATTCACTCCCCGGTACCCTGTGTAGACACCAGGTAACAGAGGGGTCAGGCCCAGAGTCCTCTCTTGAAGAACCCTCCTGTCAAAACAGTAAACAGTTAACTTCATCTCAGGGTGGTCATGGATAAGAGAGCTAAGCATAGAGACAGGTGAGGGGGACCCAATGTGGGCATCCCAGAAGCTGATGCCTAAATTATCTTTTAAAATTTTTTCAGTGCCTCGAGGGAAAGAGGGTAAGAAAAGTGAAGTAGAGTATGAGTCATCATTTAGGGAGAAGATACATAATTCCTGTAGCTAAGGTCCGGATACAGGGAAGGGCATAGTAGGATGCAGGGCTTGCACCCTGAGGGCTATGTGACCCACTCAAGGTGGGAAATGTTAGGTTGAGGTCTATATTTTAGAGTGGAATAATGCACAAAACAATCCCACACCAGTTAGGTTTTAAAGGGATATTTATTTTGAGGGGGTAAAACTTACAAAACACAAACCGTTAGGAAAGGAGCCTAGTCGCTGGAGCAGGAGCTGGAACCAAGAGAGCGAGCCGAGGCTTGCCATTCTTTTTTAAAGAGAAATATACCACGCCCCAGTGGGCTGGTATTTCAGCGGCCATTGGCTGAAGGAGCGGAAGGTGCTTCAGCAGCAGTGGAAGAGCTAGCGGGGAAGCTGATACAGTAACCTGAACACGAGAGGACAGGGACCCGCAACAAGACTCGGAGGGATGCATCTGAAACACTTGACTGGAGGTCCATGAGACGTTAGACAATACATGAAGCACTCCACCCCTGAGAAGCTCCAGAACTCTTAAGCGCTTAGTGGGCAGAACAATGCTGTAGTTTGTTTTTCAAAGAAAGAGACCAGGAGACTGAAATAGCTCAGCATGCCAGTGGCAGAACAATAAGTATGTTTAGGTGCTAGAATCTCCCATGCAAGTTTCTTCCACCATGCCCCACTATGAATGTGGAGTAATGGTACTCCAGGCAAATATGCTTTAATAAGACCACCCCATCTTCTGAGATAAAACCATGCTGGGTTTTTATCCTAATAATATTATTTAACAACAAGTCATGCTACCATTTATTTTTTAAACTAGAACTCTAAACCAACAGGGAAATAGTAAGGTAACAGACAGACAATATAGTTGGTAGGAAGCCCATATGTGAGCTGCTTGCTGGTTGGTTCCAGCCCCTGCTGGGTGTGTGTGTGGCAAGTCTGCACATCTTCTGCCCTTCCCAGGTATCTCTAGCACCATACAAGTACACAAGCAAATGCAATTCAGACCCATTTGTTACCAGGAAGCTTCCTGGGACTTATGAGATGTTGAAAGCCAGAGTAAGGAAGAGATTTAGGATCTCATTTAAAGGCAACAAGCGAGTGGGGAGTCATGGTGCACACCTTGAAGATGTGCAGAGGAAGGGGGATCCCTTGAGTTCGAGGCTGGCCTGGTATATAGAGAGTTCCAAGACAGCCATGGCTATACAAAGAA